>NW_024063332.1:1289811-1934717 GCF_006381635.1 Hibiscus syriacus | reverse complement strand
GATTGCGAATTTTTGGAAAGTTGCTGGTAAAATTGGAAAAGGGTAAAATAATTTGTTCATCTTTGACTTTTAAAAGATGATAAGGTTTATGTGTCTTGGTGGATGGTAATTATCAAGTTTCATTAATGGCAAAATGGACATTTTCATTAATGAATTTTTTATTCATTTAAGCTTAAATAAGATTATATTCACATGAAATTAAAGGAAAATTTCATGAAGATTGGTATTTTAAGCCACCATTATCGTGAGTCCCCAACCGAAGGTAAGAAAATTTTATTTTCATTTTCGAGCAATTTCCTAAGGTTTTTATCGTACCGTGAAATAGAAAATTGTTCACATTAGAGTTTATGAAATTAATGAAGGATTTGATGTGTTTGACGTTGTAGAATCATATACAAAACATGATTGTTGATTAAAATCAATTGTACATGGCTATATAAGCCTATGTTGAATTCATCCAAACCCTAGCTTTAGGGGGAAAATATGTTTTGATGAAATTAAGTTAGGGGTTTGATTCTATAGGTCTTGAAATGTTGAATAGAGGTTGGTTTCATACTTGAATCGAGTGAAAATCATGAGAATATAACCCTAAAGCATTCGTCCATGAGGAAATAAGTTGGGAAAATTGTGCAAAAATTCCTATGGATTAGAAATGATTTTGGAAGGTTCTTCAAGCCTTAGAAAAAAATTTGGGTCTTTTTTAATTTTTCAAAAGTTGAGGACCTTCGATAATTTTGACAAGTTATGGGTTTGTTGTGTAATTACTCAATATTGATGTACATTACTGGAAATTACTGTTTGAGGGTTGAATTGAATTTTGAATGTGAAATTAAGCCATTTTGGAAAGTTTGCGAAGTTTAAGTACAAAATGGTGAATATTGAGAAAGTTTGTGGCTTAAGTGGTAATTATAGTTGTTGAGGTATTGAGCTGGAAATGAATTCTGTAATTTTATTGGGCTTAATTGGGTTTGGAATGAAGAATTTATGGCAATGGCCCATTATGATAAAAGGAAAAGTTAGATGAATTTTAAAAGAATTCGAAAATAATAGTACTTTTGAGTATTATTGTTTTTTAAAATGTTAGTAACAATACTAACATTGTATTTTATATTGTATATGCTTTGTATGCATGGTTGTGTAGATCATCACGAGCAAAGCGAAAGACAAGGAAAAAAATTCAAGAATAATTGAATTTCGATATTAATACATAATAATGAGGCATATAGGTGAGTGCATTTATTATGTACTATATATATGAGGACGACTTGCGATGAGTCAACCTCGAATGTTTTTATAAAAACATGATTTACCGTATTTTGAAATATTTTCATAAGTTTATGAAAATGATTTTACGAATAATTTTAGGGTATGAACTGTCCTAAAATAGATAGAAACTTTTATATTATTTTAAAAGATATCAATATTTCATATAAATTTTTAATCTTCGAATTTGATTTAAAGGCCTATTATATGTGCATTGAGAGTCGTAGATGCATTTCGACATACTTTGTGTATGATGGTTATCGATTGATTTTGTTTAATGCATATGCATTTTCGTATCAGTACTTGTGTACTTTCAGCACTATGTGCATCCATGGTATTCATAATGAGCTTGTGAATTACCATTTCGTTATATTAGTATAGTGTTGTTGTCACTGCAGAACCTATGCTTTCGTTTAGCACTTATGTGCAACTCATGTACCTTGCATTCTCATTTGACATACATTGGGTAATAAATGAATATTTTGGAAAATACTGATTGATAGGTATGTTGGGCATACTAATATTTTTCGCATGTTATTTGAAAGAAACTTGGTTTACCAAGTCAGTTTTATGTATTATTATGATTTATACGATTAAATTCGTATTTTGATATTTATGACATACTTATGTTTTGGTTACGCCTCATTTTTATTATTATGGCTCACTAAGTGAATTTAGCGTGATGTTTCACGCATAGGTAATCGAGTATAATCGGAGTAAGAAGTGCAACTGATATCATCTATAAAGGATTGCATCATCAGTAACAGTGACATCTCTAGATGTTTAATTTGATATTACTAGTTAACGTGTACTTAGATATGTTGTGATACTCTGATAAGATACTTGGTATTTAGTTGTAGTATATATTATGTTGATTAAACTATTGTTTGATGGATTTTTAAACTTTATTTTATATATTAGTACTTGAAGAACGTTTATAAACTATATTATTAAACTTTTTATTTAAGAAACAAAATTTTACAGCTTTTCAAGTACAAAAATGTTTTTAAATCATGTGACATCTGTGACTCGTGTACGGGGACGTATTCGGGAAATAGTGTTACATGTATTGGTATCAGAGCTATAGGTTTAGTCGATTCTCAACCGAAAATGAGTGTATTTTATGTAAATGTTTGTAAATGCCACTAGGATGTGAAAGTTACTGATATGGTGTCAATATGATATGATTAATGTCAATTCTCACTAACTTAAGTTGTTATTATGTGTGTTGTGTTAGATGTATGAAACTAAGGGTAAAGGTAAAAAGTTGATAATGTTGAAAGGAAGGTCAAGATTGAAATCGACTCAAAAAGATCCGACATGACTTCAATATCACGCCTTAGAAGAGTTGGAGTTGTAAGGGATTTTCCTCCATTCTGTTAAAGAAATGCCCTAGCGTTTAATGAAGTTATTATATTAGAGGAATCCATTAAAAAATTTAAATGGATTACAAGAGAAGTTGAATCGGATGAGGATCCAGAGGAGATTATTGAATCTATGATGACTCTGAGGTTTCTACAAGTAAGCTTAAATATTAGAGGAATATTTAAGTTAATCATTAAAGTTGCTTAAAGAAATGTTGATTTGAGTTAGAGGAAATAAGTAAGCGGTAAGTAAGTTGTCCGCTAAAAGTTTAAAGAAAGTTGAGTTATTAGTGAATTAGGTGATAATTATGTTATCATTATAAAGGTTTTAAAATGATTTTGAATGATAATATATGTTAAGTTTATGGACTTGATAGAGTTACCTTGTGAATGTAAATTTGTGGAATGAATTGTCTACCCCTTCCATGCTACAGTGAATTTTATTAGTGTGATTTTAGCATTGATAGCTATGAAGTTATTGCTACAAAGTTTTCAAGTCTTCTTATTAAATGATATGGAGACTTTCATAGTTGAGATGGAAAATGTTTCAACTGCTAGAGAATATTTTCAATGGATCCGAAAAAGTTAGACGTATTACCTCGAGAATGAAATAAGGAATTTTAAAATAGAGGTGTTCAACTTGATCTCAAGTGATATGATAGCGGTAAACCCTATGAGTCGTGGTGCAAGTGTGAGTTAGACATGTAGTAAATGTCCGATAAAGATTCAAGCGGCTATGTTCCCGGTGAATCTGATGGAATTATCATTTGACGAGTTTAAGATCATATTGGGTATGGGTTGGTTGTCTCTGCATTATGGTTGGTTTGATTGTCGCAAGAAGCGATTATTTCATAAAGATACGGAGGATTTAGAAATTATAGTGATTGGTGAAAAAGTAAAATCACCATCCAATGTGATATCGACAATAATTGTGAAGAAAATGATGTTAGAAGGATGTATAGATTTTCTAGCTAATGCGATAGATACTCAAGTATCTGAAGTAAGATTGTATGATATTCACACAAGTCAGGAATTTCCAGATATCTTTTCAGATGAATTACCTGGGTTACCTTCAAATCAAGAGGTGGAATTCAAGATTGATGGTTATCAGGGTATTGAGGTTGTTTCTATGGTTTCGTATCAAATGACTATGACCGAGTTAAGAGTACTAAAGGTTCAGTTACAAGAGTTGCTTGATCAAGGTTACATCAGACCGAGTGTTTCACCTTGGGGTACATGTGTTTTGGCGAAAAGAAAGATGAATCTATGCGATTAGGCATAGATTATCAACAGTTGAATAAAGTGACAATAAGAATAAGTATCCACTTCTGAGGATCGATGATTTGTATGATCAATGGAAGGTGCAACAATGTTCTCTAAGATTGATCTTTGGTATGGATACCATCAATTGAAGATCAAAGAGAAGGATATTCCTAAGACAACTTTTCAGACGCGATATGGACACTACAAGTTGTGGCGATGCCATTCGGTTTGACTAATGCTCTTGTAGCATTTATGATATGATTAATCGAGTGTTCCAGCTTTATTTGAATCAAATTTTGGCGACTCTTTGAGAAAAAGTTATATACCAAGCTATTGAAATGTGAATTTTGGTTAACAGAACTTGCTTTTCTTGGTCATGTTGTTTCGGCAGATGGCATAAGGGTAGATCCCAAGAAAATTCATAATATAGTGGATTGGAAAACCCCCAAAGAACGTCTCAAAAGTTTGGAGTTGCTTGGGACTTGTTGATTACTATCGAAAGTTCGTGAAGAACTTTTCGATGATAGCATTACTGCTAACCGAGCATTTAAGGAAAGATATGCCTTTTGTTTCGACGGAGAAGTGCCAAGATAATTTTGAAATGCTAAAGAAGGTTTTAACAGAGGCACCAGTGCTTGTACAGCCTGAGTAGGGTAAATATTATGTGATTTTAGTGATGCATCTCATAACAGCTTGAGATGTGTGCTTATGGAAGAAGGCAAAGTTGTGGCATATGCCTCGAGGTAGTTAAAGACTCACGAGAAATTACCTGATGCATGATTTAGAGTTGGCAGCAGTTGTGTTTGCTTTAAATTTGGTGCCATTATTTGTATGGTGAGCGATGTTGTAACATCCCTAACCCGTACCCGACCCGAATACGAATATGAGATGTCACATTGATTTTTCAAATCATTGACTATTAAAAAGTATGAGAAAATTTAAACTTTTATTCATATTAAAATAATGGACCCTTAAATTAAAGTAAATAATAAAAAAATCACATTAATATTTAAATAAACACTTAAAAATTTAAATAAATGCAAAAGTATAAGTTTACAAAATAGATCAGAGCATTTCAACTTAAACTTGTAGTACATGCCAACAATTTACAATTACAGGAAACCTAAATTTAAATTGTTTGAATTGATCTTTGTGGGAGTATGTTGCCCTCATTATCTTAAATCCTCTTTTTTCTTCAAACCTACATGTGAAACAATCACATGCTAAGTCGTTGACTTAGTGAAATACGAGTCATAAAAGCTTTATAAAAAAAATTCTTATTCATGTCATAAAACATTTCATAAGGGATTCACATTGCTCTTCATAACAAGAATAGATTCTTTTACTCATTTTTGGTTCATATAACTTTGTTTTTAATGGCCCAATGTATAATACTGAGAACTCTAGATATTTGAGTACATTGAGGTTGTGCACTAATGTTGTCACCACAACTCGCATAATTTGCAACGAAGTGCCACATATTTGTCCCGAAAGACCACATAGCTTTGTCCCGAAGAACCACATAGAACCCTCAACTCTTGGCATGCCAAATATACCTATAATCATACATATACCATGGGATTTTAACCACGTAATTATTTCTCATTCATTATTCGAAGTATATCTTGTTCACATACGCACTTTCACATCGATTATTTTCGTATACACATTTTCACATGTCACATTTTCATAGTCATGTACACATAACATCAAACATATCTTAAGTAATATAACGAGAATAAAACATTGTAAAAAATAACATAAAAGAAATTGAAATGTTTTCGATCGAAAACTCTGAGGTTGGCTTATCGCAAGCCTCCCTCGAATCGAATAAACAAATGAGTGCACTCACCTTTGCCTCAATGAAGTCCTAAACGAATCCTTATCACTCTTGATCGATAACTTATAATGTCGAAGTATCCAGAATTTGACTTTGTTCAATGTCTACACAAGAACAATCGAAAAATGAATATCGCAATTCAAATCACTTATAACCAATCATAATAACTTAAAACTTAAAGAAACACTTATTTTATCATTTCAAGCTCATTAGTATCGGTACTCCCATTACAGTATCGATACTTCCCTTCTATGGTATCGATACCCACTTCGGTACGATACCATTTCGGTATTCTGGAATTTTAACTTCATAATGGTATCGATATCCCCATTTCAGTATCGATACCTCCTTCAATCAGTACCGATACTGATCCTCGAATTTAAATTAGTTTTACCTTGAAGTATCAGTATTGTTCTTCTAGTACTGATAACTTTGCCCGAAATTTTCTATTTTCATTTCTAGATGTAACCAAAACTTATTCAAATCTCCCACTTTTATATCCTTTCATGCCTTAAAACTAAACTTCACTTGCCCAAACCAACTTATCTCAATTAGTACTTCTAAATATCCCAAAATCTCACTAGAACACTTGAATCTAAAAATCATACCATATTTCAAACATGTTCTTAAACATTCCTAATACCTAACTCCTTAGATATACCCTTGACAAGTCAAATTTATAAATAACAAACCAAAATATAAACCATATCAAAAATTTCTTTAAAACCCCACTTTACCAATTCATCACTAACTCAATCATCTTTTATTTTTACTATATCATAAGCTTTCCTTAAGCTTATATATTACCCTAAGAACGAAAACCAACTTAAAAATTCAATGAAAACAACTGGAAATCAACTCACCTTTGAAATGGTTTCCACGAGCAAGGAGAAAGAAGATAACTAAGGTTTTCAGATTTTTCCTTTTTCCCTTCACTCCTCACGTTGTCTATATCCCTTAAAAGGAAAGATAAAAATCCTACCTTAAAAGATCATCATGCGCTTCCAATATTCCAACTTTTATATCAAGTCCTAATCAAAATTTCCAAAAGTAGTCCTTGACTTTTCAATTTTTCTACTTAAACCATTAAATTTTGAATTTACATTTTGGTCACTGACCCGATGATTGGGGTATTACAGATCCCCTTAAGAAAATTCGTCCTCGAATTTTTATTACACAAAGAGGTGGGGATATTGTCATCTCATATCTTCTTCACGTTCCCAAGTAACTTCTTCTACTTTATGATATTTCCAGAGAACTTTAACTAACATAATCGTCTTGTTCCTTAGCTGTTTGATTTCACATGCTAAAATCTGAACTAGTTTTTCCTCGTAGATCATATCAGATTGATCTTTTATTACATCCGGTGTGATGATATGTGCAAGATCTGATCGATATCTTCGAAGCATAGACACGTGAAAGACATTATGGATCTTTTCTAACTCTGGTAATGCTAACTGGTATGCCACTAGTCTAACTCTTTTCAGGACTTCATAGGGTCCAATGAACCTAGGACTGAGCTTTCCTTTACGCCCAAACGAAGTACTTTATTCCAATGTGACACTTTGAGGAAAACTTTGTCACATACTTGAAATTCAATTTCTTTCCTCTTCAAATCCGCGTATGACTTTCGTCTATCTGATGCCACCTTAAGGTTGTGCTAGATTACATGAACCTTTTCTCCAACTTCTTTAATCAAGTCTGGGCCATGAACTTCCTAATCTCTTAATTCATACCAATTAAGTGGCGTTCTACACTTCATTACATACAAGGCTTCATACGGTGCCATTTTAATGCTTGATTGATAGATATTATTATATGCAAATTTCGCAAGTGACAAATACTTTTCCCACAATCCATGAAAATCAATCACATACTCTCAACATATCTCTAGAATCTGAATCGTCCGCTCTGATTGGCCATCGGTTTGAGGATGAAAAGCAGTGCTAAAATTCAATCAGGTACCCAAAGCTCCTTGTAAAGACTTCCAAAATCTCAAAGTAAATCTCGGATCTATATCAGAAACTATTGAAATTGGTACACCGTGTAGTCAAACTGTCTCCTTGAGGTATAATTCAACATACTTTCCATTGAATAATTCGTTCGTACAGGAATGAAATGCGCAGTCTTTTTGTGTTGATCCATAATTACCCAAATTGAATCCTTTTTGTTTGGTGACAATGTCAATCCTGTTACGAAATCCATCGTAACTCTTTCTCATTTCCATTGAGGAATCGAGATCAGTTGCAATATTTCTGAAGGCACTTGATGTTTAGCTTTTACTTGTTGACAATTAAGACACTTTGAGACAAACTCTGTAATGTCTTTTTTCATGTATGGCCACAAAAAATGCCCTTTCAAATTTTGATACATCTTGTTCCCTCCTAGGTGCATAGTTAATGGACTACAATGTGCTTCGTAAAGTAGATCTCTTTTCAACCCGTCATCATTGGGAACACAAACTCGATCTCTGTAGTATAAACATCCATTAGACTTTACTTCAAAGTCCTTAATTTCACCCTTTTCTATTTGCTCCAACCAAAACACTTTTCATCCCTATTTTGCAAATCTTGAATCCATTCTAATAACAGTTTAACTTTAATTCGCCCATGAACGCACAATTGCCCTTTAACATAATTCGGGCATTTAACATACGCAAAGTGGCAAAGGTTTGTCGCCTAGTAGCATCAGCTACTACATTGGCTTTCCTGGGATAATAATCTATAATCACATCATAGTCCTTGAGTAACTCTATCCATATCCTTTGCCTTAAATTAAGCTTGTTGAAAACATTTTGATATTTCGATATAACAAATAAAGTGTTAAGTAATTTTAAGATTTTATATTCGATTCAATTATTCGAATATTTCAAATATTACTCCAAAGTTTTTCAAATATCAATTTTACTCCTTACTAAATATAAAATTGAGATGTACTTAAAATATATTGAAACAGTTTTTACAAAGTATTTCAATCCACAATCGAGTCAAAATTGAGATTTCATAAGGGTAGTACTGATACAGCCTTAACAGTATCGATAACCCCTAAACATCGAATGCTAAAGTGGTATCGATACTATCGATACCCCTATACATAGTAGTACCGATACCATAGTCAATGGTACCGATACTACCCCTTTGGTTTTGACTCTGAATTTTAACAGAATACAATTTGGGTACCGATACCATGATCAGTATTGATACTATTTACATAGTAGTATCGATACCCCTGGTCGGTATTGATACTACACTACAAAGTAGTACCGATACCCCTTGGTCCTGTATCGATACCATTGGATTACAACGGTTGAAATATTTGAATTTATAACAGGTAGTACCGATACCTATGAAGGAGTATCGACACCCATACGCTCCCAGCAACGTTTTTAAGTGGATTTCACACTACAAGAGCTCTATTGACTCCATCAAGATTTCCAACGTTCAGAATTCATTTGAGGTGTATTTAACAAGTTCTGAAGCCATTGGTGAACAAGAATTGAGATAAAAACAAGAGAGAAAGCATCAAACCTCAAGTTTGAGTAATTTAAGCCAAAATCCTTTCAATATTCATTTTGATTTCAAGAACAAACTTTGTGTTCAATTTTATTTATCTCTGAGTGTTCTTTCTTTGTTCTAGAATTGTGCAAACATTCTACCTTATGAGGTTTTTTCTGTAACTTTGCAAAATTTGTAAGTTCTCTTTGAGAGAGAGTGTTCTCAAGAATTTGGGGTATAATTCTTGAGAGAGTTGTAATGTTACTATTTGTCCTAAAAAAACAAATTAGTGAATTTGTGGAAAATCCTTAGTGTAGATAGCTAAGCTAGTGGACATAGACTTTAGTTGAGAAATTCAAACCACTCTAAATCTATGTGCAAATATTTTCAATTCTGTCAAAGCTTCCACCAAAATTTTAATTGCCAATTCACCCCTATTGGCTATTTCATCCGATTGATTAACTCAACAATTGGTATCAGAGCTATAGTCATTTAAAGGTTTTACCAATTCTTGAGTAGATTCAGGAAGAGTTCAATCGATATTCAAGTCATCAATGGCCTCTACATCAAACTTCGACTTCGTTCTTGATTCTCATCCCGTCAATAAGCCTCTTTTCTTCAATAGAGCTAACTAGACTATTGAAAGAATAGAATGAAGTTCTTCATTCAAGCTAGTGACATGGGAGCATGGAAAATCATGATGAAAGGATTCTCTGAACCATCCACAGATCCAGAAATGTGGAGTGAAGAAGAGACGAGATTATTCCATATCAACTCAAAGCTATCCATATTTTTTTCTGTGCATTGGACCAGATGAATACGGGAGAAATCATATTGTTCAACCGCCAAGGAGATCTGGGACAAACTTCAAGTCACACATGAAGGAACTGAAGAGGTAAAAGAAACAAAATTAGTCTTCTTACTCATAGCTATGAAAATTTTAGGATGAAACCAGATGAAGATATCAAAGCTATGACGGATAGATTCTCGGTGATTGTCAATGGCCTCAAGGCATTGGAGAAATAATCCCCAACGAGAAACTTGTGAGGAAGATAATTTATTCTTCTCCAAAAGCTTGGCAATCGAAGAAGACTGCAATTATCGAAGCTAAAGACCTAAAGTCTTTAACTCTCGATGAGCTCATTGGTTCTCTCCTCACTCGTGAAATGATGATTCAAGATGACGTAGATCACGAGAACAAGGACGATACAAAAAAGGTGGGAAAAAAAGAAGAATGTTGGTGTTACTCTCAAATCCACCAAAGATGAGAGTGACTCTGACGATAACAAGGATGAAGAAATGGCCTTGCTTTCCAGAAGACTCGAAAATTAATGAAGCCAAATAGAGGAAGAAAATTCCAACGAAATAAAGGCTTCAAAAATGAATCAAAGGATAATGACCCAATCATTTGCTATGAGTACAAAAAGATCGGGCATGTTAAATGTAATTGCTCATAATTGAAGAAGAATGGTCTTTCAAAGAAGAAGTATAAAACACACGTGGCTACTTGGAGCGATGATAAATCATCCAATGAATATGAACAAGAATTAGTAAACTTGTACTTAATGGAATTCGGGGAGGATTCTCAAGTAACCTCTAACTCATCTAATTTAGAAGATTATTCATTTGATGAGTTACTAGAGGAATATTATGGGTTGGCTTCGGATTATGAGATTATTTTCAAAATACAAGAAAGATATTTCAAAATTGAAAAATAAAAAAGATCTCATATCCAAGACCAACAATGATCTTGAAAGTAAAATAAAAGAATTGCAAATCAAAATAAAAAAATTTTAAAAGAAAAATTCGGATTTGCGTAATTTACTTTCAAGAGTCAATGATGATCATCAAAAGAAAATTGATGATCTTAAAGCTTCTTTTAATAAAGTTGGATCAAAACGTTTTGAAAAAGGAGAAAGTTCAAAATCCAACTATATTAGAAAGAACTTTAAAGCTTACAACATAGAGGTCTCCAAAGAACCTCTAATGGTAAAACCATTAAGAGTATATGGGTTCCTAAATGACTTAATGCTTCTAAAGATAAGGATATCCTAAACAAATGGATACCCAAGGGGATTAGGATTTTAAGGATAATGAATATGGACCCAAAAGAATTTGGGTACCAAAAATAAAAAATTATTCTATGTTTGTAGGAAAATGAGCATTGCTTCAAGGCACGAAATGCAAGCTCAAATTCACGGTACCTTGACAGTGTATACTCGAGACACATGACCAGAGACAAGTGCCAGTTTATTGAGCTTAACGACAAAAATGAAGGAGTAGTAACCTTTGGTGACAACTCAAAAGGTTACATTGAAGGTATAGGTACTATACGTAATACATCTTCCATACAAATAGAAAATGTATTATATGTGAAGGGTTAAATCATAATCTACTAAGTATTAGTCAATTGTGTGATAAAGGATACAATATCTTATTTGAATTTAACGATTGTAAAATTATAGACATTGCATCTAATATGATTATGCTTATTGGTCATAGAATACGAAACATTTATATGGTGCATTTAAATTCAATAAATATGACTAATTTATGCCTAGTTGCCAAGGATGAACATGATAGTTGGTTATGGCATAGGAGACTAGGATATACAACCATGAGTGTTTTACAAAGGTTAAATCAAGGCAATTTAGTAAGAGGGTTGCCAAAACTAAATTTAATCTTGATAAATCTGTGATGCATGCACAAAAGGAAAACATAAGAAAGTTTCCTTTAAATCCATTAATGATGTATCCACTAGTAGAGTTTTACAATTGATCGCATATATCTTTTTGGGCCAATTAGAACAACTAGCTTGGGTGGAAAACAATATGCCTTTGACTTGGTAGATGACTACTCTAGATTTACTTGGGTTCTATTTTTAAGTACTAAAGATGAAGCATTATAAAATTTTATCACTTTTTCAAAAATAATCCAAAATGAAAAAGGTTACTCCATTTCAAGTGTTAGGAGTGATCATGGTACTGAATTTGAAAATCTTGGATTACTGATTTTGTAATTCAAAAGGAATTAGCCATAATTTTTTAGCACCTAGAACCCCTCAACAAAATGGATTGTTGAGAGGAAAAATCAAACTTTAGAAGAAATGGCTAGAACCATGCTTTGTGAAAAAAATTTGCCAAAATAATTTTGGGCGGAAGCCATAAATACTGATTGTTATGTAATTAACCGAGTATTGATTAGGCCTATTTTAAAGAAAACTCCATATGAAATTTTTAAAAATAAAAAACCTAACATTAGTTATTTTCATCCTTTTGGATGCAAATGTTTTGTTTTAAACAAAAGTAAAGATAATCTTGGCAAATTTGATACTAAAAGTGATGAAGGAATTTTTCTGGGTTATTCCTTAAATTCTAAAGCTTATCTTGTATTTAATAAAAGAACTTTAGTGGTGGAAGAGTCTATTCATGTTGTTTTCGATGATAATCCCCTTCTGAGGAAGGATTCTTGTGTTGATGATGACGTAGGTATAATAAATGCAAATGACATTGAGAACCATCATTAAAGAAAGAAGTGAAGAATGAGGAAACTCAAGATGCCTTCAAGAATCTAACCATTGAAGAAAGGGAAGTCACATACCCAAGAGAGTACAACTATATCAAGGATGGTGAAATTTTAGGTGATCCATCCAAAGGGGTACTACTCGATCTTCTCTTAGGAATGTATGTAATTATGTTGCATTTATCTCATGCATAGAGCCTAAAAATATTAAAGAGGCATTAACCGATGAAAATTGGATTATGGCTATGCAAGAAGAGTTAAATCAATTTGAGATAAGTAAAGTATGGAAATTAGTTGAAAGGACAATTAATAAATCTACTATATGTACTAAATGGGTATTTAGGAACAAACTAGATGAAAGTGGTAATATAGTGAGGAACAATGCTAGACTTGTTGCTCAAGGGTATACTCAAGAAGAATGAATAGATTTTGATGAAACATATGCTCCCGTACTAGAATGGAAGTAACTAGAATGTTGTTGGCATTTGCATGTTTCTGAATTTAAACTATACCAAATAGATGTTAAAAGTGCATTTTAAACGGTTTTATAAAAGAAGAAGTCTGTGTGGAAGAACCTCCTGGTTTTGAAGATTCAAAATTTCCAAATCATGTTTTTAAATTGAAAAAAACATTATATGGTTTAAAACAAGCTCCTAGAGCTTGGTATGAAAGATTGTCAAATTTTTTAATTGAAAAAGGTTTTTCAAAAGGGAAGGTTGACACTACATTGTTTTTAAAGTGAAAAGTTAAAGATTTATTGGTAGTTCAAATTTATGTTGATGATATAATATTTGGTTCTACTAATGATGCTCTTTGCCAAGAATTTTCAAAGCTATTGCAAGGTGAATTTGAAATGAGCATTATGGGAGAGCTTTCATTTTTCTTGGGGCTCCAAATCAAGCAAAGGAAAGATGGCATCTTCATCAATCAAGCAAAGTATGTTCAAGATTTGCTCAAAAAGTTTGATTGGAGAATGTTAAACCCAAGCCACTCCTAGGAGTTCATCTACTAAGCTTGACAAAGATGAAGGAGGTAAATGTGTTGATGTTAAACTTTATAGGTATATGATTGGCTTTTTACTTTATCTAACCGCAAGTAGACCGAACATTATGTTTAGTGTTTGCTTATGTGCTAGATATCAATCATGCCCTAAGGAATCACATATACAAGCCATTAAGTGAATTTAGGTACCTTAAGGAGACTCCTAGTATAGGACTTTGGCATCCTAGAGACTCTAGCTTAAGCTTGCATGCCTTCTTGATGTGGATTATGGAGGATGCAAAATAAATAGGAAAAGCATCTCCGGTACTTGTCAACTCCTAGGAAGTATGTTAATTTCTTGGTTTTTAAAGAAGCAAAATAGTGTTGTATTATCTACTACTGAAGCAGAATACATTTCAGCCAGTAGTTGTTGCGCACAAGTTTTATGGATGAAAAAATAACTTTTAGACTATGGAATTGAAGTTTGTACAATACCTATCAAGTGTGACAATACTAGTGCTATTTGTCTCACTAAAAATCCTATCCAACACTCTAGAACTAAGCACATTGAAATTAGACATCATTTCATTAGAGATCATGTCACAAAGGGAGATGTAGTTCTAGAATTTGTAAATACTTTGCATCAATTAGCCGATATTTTTACAAAACCCTTAGATAAAGATAGATTTTGGACACTTATGAGAGAATTAGGTCTGACAAACCTACCTTGATTTTGTGTTTAAAATAATCTTGGCACTTTTAATGATTAAAGAAAATGCATGTAAAAATAACATTTTTGAATGCCTTCTATGCTAATAATTAGGGGGAGTTTATGATCTTTAGTGAAAATTAATAATATGTTCAAATAAAACTTAAGTGTAGATTTAATTGATTGAACATGATTAATTTTCGAAATATGAGTTGTCAATACCACTAGAGCTTATTAATTTAGCATGCAAAGTGTTTAAATGCATATTTTTGTCCATTTTATGCACTTGGTATCGATACTGGTCACCCAGTACCGATACTTCTCTTGCTAGGTATCGATACTACTAGCATAGTATCGATACTACTTCAATGGGTATTATTGTTCTTAACATACTGATACTTCTTCAACGGGTATTGATACCCTTGTATCGATACTATGTAAAAATGCCTTGAAGTATCGATACCCCTCGAGGGGTACCGATACCTCCTATCGGGTTTAGGCTTTAAAATCCCTAAAATATCACATTTTTTCAAAACCCTTCAAACAAAAACACTCTCGCCGTTTCACTCTCTAAACCCCAAAATATCATCTTTACTCTATTTCAACGGTTTCAAGTCAGAAATATGTCGTTCTTCAACTCCGAATCCTACCAAGATCATTAAATTCGTGCAAACAACACTACATTCCACTAAATCTCAAATTTTTTTCAAGGTAATTTTCTAAAACACTATTTTATTTATTTTTGAACATAAGAATAGTTTTAGTTAGTTCTAGTTCAAATTAGTGATCGGGCATTACATAAATTGTAGTTACACTGGAATCTACAAGTAATTTTATCAAAAACATTTTCTTGAAATTTTCAAAAATTAAATAAAACAAATTTGTTTTAATTAGTGTTTTTGATTTAATTACATTTTTCATGAAAACTATACGAACTATTATTTCAAACTTATTTTTCAAAATAGTTTTCAAATTTGCCCATTAGACTCTAGTGCTAGAGAACCTTGAATATTGAGTTTTGGGATTAATTGTGTTGCATACATATGTTGTTTAATTGCAGGTATCCCATCCTATTTCGATTTCTTGAACCATGTCTCAATATAAACATCCTAGGTCATCATCTAGTCGTTCCTCTCACAAAACCCACCTCCTATTCCACCTCCAAATCTCAATCCTAATGAACCCAATATGACCATTCTAAATTCTTGTTTCAATGAGACGTAGGGGTCTCTATACTAGGTACGTTAACCACTTTGAGTCATAAAATATTAGGGAATAATGTATCTCGTCTATTCAAGCCATGGTTGACATGAACTTCAAATACCTTTCTATCCTCAAATCTTGGAAATTTGATAACCTTTTAAGGTCAAACTAGTTGTTTATCTACAACTTGTTCGTATTTTCTATTCCAATGTAGTGTGTATGCAAAATGAGTCCCAAACCGCAATCGAAAGTATTCGCTCCTATCTCTTGGGGCAATACATTAATATAGACTCATACTATATAGCTACTGTATTTGGACTAGATAACCAAGGTTTAGATAATGAGAGAGATTTAGTGCCTTCACAATATGAAGTCAATTCGAGCGCAAGCCTTCTAGACTATCAAGAGCATTTTCTACACTTCATGATCTCTTGGTGGTTTAGACCGTCCAGAGGTAAATACTATAGGTTTAGAGCTCTTGACTTATGGTGGATGCATTGCATCCAACATAAAAAGAAAATAAATCTCCCTCAAATTATCTTTGGGAACTCGTAGAAATTGTAACAACATTACGTCAAAATGAGTCAAAACTTTAGTTTATGGTTGTCTATTGAGTAATATGTTCATCAAAGAAGGTCTTAAGGTAGACCTAGACATATCCATCCCTTTGACCACATAAATTAATCTCAAATCCTTACGAAAATCGGGGTAGACTGGAGACAACGAAAATTGGGTTCGCTCAACAAAGAAAACTCTCGGTGCTAGCTCTTCACGAGCTGCTCCGGCTCCGGTTGCTGTTCAAGAGCTTGAAGACCTCTTACAAGATTTTGAAGATCCCGTAAACCAGACCGAGGATGAGCCAGCCAGGCAAGAGAGTATATGCCTTCATACTTTTGATCTTTCATAGAGACATTTGACTTGAGGTTTGCATCCTTAGAGTCCCAACTCACGGCTCAATATTTAGAGAAACAAAGGGACACTCGAGCTCACTTTGACGAACTCAATCCTAGGGTCGATGCGCTTATATGAGATATGGCTTCTATGCGAGCACATTTTTCTCCTCCCGATCCACCGATGGATGACTGACCTTGCCTTGCTAGTTTTCTTAGTTTAAACTTTGAACCTTCCATTGTTTTAAACATTTTGATGGATTTTTGTGTTTTGGATATTTGGCTGTGTGGATTGTTTTTATTTTGGATGTTTAATTTTGAATAATTAGACTTTTGAGCGTAATTGAATGATTATTACTTTATGTATCATTTACATTTTAGATCAATTATGACCAATCCCTATTGCATATTCTTTATGAATATTGATTATGTGGACTAATGGCTAATACTTCTCTTGACTTTGATCTTAGCAGCTATATACATATATATACATCAAATTGGTAAACTTGTTTAAAATGAATCATAGAGTCTTTTTGATTTAACAAAAATGGGGAGAATAGTAAGGGGGAGTGGGGGAGTAATTCTTCAAAATGTTTTTTTCAAAAGAATATCTTAAAATTTCTAAAATATTTGTTATATCAAAAGGGGGAGATTATTGATTTTTTATATTTCGATATAACAAATAAAGTGTTAAGTAATTTTAAGATTTTATATTCGATTTAAATATTATATTCGATTCAATTATTTGAATATTTCTAATATTACTCTAAAGTTTTTCAAATATCAATTTTACTCCTTACTAAATGAAAAATTGAGATTTATAATTAAAATATATTTAAAATAATTTTACAAAGTATTTCGAACCACAATCGAGTCAAAATTGAGATTTCATAAGGGTAGTACCGATACTGCGTCAACAGTATCGATACCCCCCAAACATCGAATGCCAAAGTGGTATCGATACCCCTATACGGTATCGATACCCCTATACATAGTAGTATCGATACCATAGTCAATGATATCGATACTACCCCTTTGGTTTTGACTCCGAATTTTAAGAGAATGTAATTTGGGTACCGATACCATGATCAGTACGATACTACTTACATAGTAGTATCGATACCCCCTGTTCGGTATCAATACTACACTACAAAGTAGTACCGATACCCCTTGGCCAGTATCGATACCATTGGATTGTAACGGCCGAAATATTTGAATTTATAACAGATAGTACTGATACCCCTTTGAAGGAGTATCGATACCCATATGCTCCCAGCAGTTTTTTCAAGTGTATTTCACACTACAACGACTCTATTGACTCCACCAAGATTTCCAGCGTTCAGAATTCATTTGAGGTGTATTTAAACAAGTTCTGAAGCCATTGGTGATCAAGAATTACACAAGAATTGAGATAGAAATAAGAGAGAAAACATCAAACCTCAAGTTTGAGTAATTCAAGCCAAAATCCTTTCAATATTCATTTTGCTTTAAAGAACACACTTTGTGCTCAATTGTATTTATCTTTGAGTGTTCTTTCTTTATTCTAGAATTGTGCAAACATTCTATCTTGTGAGGTTTTTTCTGTAAGTTTGCAAAATTTATAAGTTTCTCTTTGACAGAGAGTGTTCTCAAGAATTTGGGGTATAACTCTTGAGGGAGTTGTAAGGTTACTCTTTTTCCTTAAAAGAAAGACAAATTAGTGAATTTGTGGAAAATCCTTAGTTTGGATAGCTAAGGTAGTGGACGTAGACTTTGGTTGAGAAAGTCGAACCACTCTAAATCGATGTGCAAATATTTTCAATTTTCTATCAAAGCTTCCACCAAAATTTTAATTGCCAATTCACTCCCTCTTGGCTATTTCATCCGATTGATTAACTCAACAAATACTTCAAACTTTTGTGATCTGTGAAAATGTAACAACGTTCACAATATAAATAGTGGTGCCAAATTTTCAATTCAAAGACCACCGTTGCTAATTCAAGATCTTGCGTCGGATAGTTCTTCTCATGGGACTTAAGTTGTCTCAAAGCATAGGTGATTACTTTTCCATCTTGCATTAATACACATCCCAAACCATTAAGGGAAGCGTCACTATAAATTGTATAATCCTTGCTTGATTCTGGTTGCACTAACACTAGAGCCTCCGTAAGAACTTTCTTTAGAGTTTCAAAACTCTTTTGACAATTAATTGTCCAAGAAAAAGGAACATATTTCTTCAACAGATTGGCCAAAGGGGAGGAAATCATTGAAAAGTCTTTACAAACCTTCGATAATATCACCTAACCTAAGAAACTTCGCACTTCCAAACATTTCTTGGAACTTCCCAATCCAATATAGCTTTTATTTTTGAGGATCTACCTGAATCCCTTCTACATAAACCACGTGTCCAAGGAACAGTTAGCCAAAACTTGCATTTAGAAAACTTAGCATAAAGCTTCTTGTCTTGTAACGTTTAAAGAATCACAAGAAGATGGGCATCATTCTCCTTCATTGTCTTCGAATACACTAAGATGTCATCAATGAAAACGACCACGAAATGATCAAGGTATGATTGTAAAAATCTGTTCATAAGGTCCATTAACACTGCAGATGCATTAGTTAACCCAAATGGCATTACTACAAATTTGTAATGGTCATATCGAGTCCTAAACGTCATTTTTAGAACATCTTTCTCTTGTATCTTCACCTGATGACAACTAGAGCGTAAATAGATTTTTGAAAACACCACAGCTCCCTTGAGTTGATCAAATAAATCGTCGATTCTTGGGGAGAGGATACTTGTTCTTTATGGTCATCTTGTTGAGCTGTCGATAATCAATACAAAGGTGCATCGAACCATTTTTGTTCTTTACGAATAATACTGGAGCACCCCCAAGGTGACACACTGGGTTTGATAAATCCTTTATCCAAAAGCTCTTGTAACTGAATCTTTAACTCTTTAAATTCCTTTGGGACCATCCTATAAGGCCATTGAATTGGTGTTGTTCTCGCCACAACTTCAATTTGAAACTCAACCTCCCTATCTGGAGGTAATCAAGGTAATTATTCATGAAAAACTTCAAGGAACTCTTGAATAGTTAGAATATCTAACATTTTTTTTTTGATTGGAATATCGATTACATTGCCGATATAAGCTTGACATCCTTGTAGCATTAATTTTCGAGCCAACATCACTGATATCATATTAGCTAAAAGATTGATTCTCTCACTGGCCACACTAATTTTTGATCCATCGAGACTTCTCAGCGCAACTCGATTAAGTCGACAATCCACATTGGCGAGGTAATGATAGCCAATCCATTCCTAGGATACCTCAAACTTGTCAAAAGGTAATTCCATTAGATTAGCAGGAATTCAATTCTCTGAATCCATATAGGATACCCTAGACAGGTTTGTCTCACCCGAGCACTATGTCCTAATGGATTAGTCACAATAACCTCGCTACGAATAGATTCTAACTGAATTCTCAAATCTTTCACCAATTTACTGCTAACATAAGAATAATTCGATTTCGAATCAATCAGAACTAAAACAGGTTTACCAACTAAATGAAAAGTGCATGCGATGATTTTAGGATCATCACAATCTTCACTGGTCTTAAGATTGTACACTCGAGCAGTGGATCTTTCTATTTGGGCAGGCTCTCTGATCATCATTGGGCAGTCCCGAATAAAATGTCCTACCTCTCTACACTTAAAACAAGCTCCAAAGACTCTTCGGCATACACCACTGTGATGTTTTCCACATTACTGACATTGATTGGACTTTTCCACTCATGACTCCATTAAGTGAGTATGTCTGGCTCTTCCAAGATTGGATCCTCTACCTAAGGATGCAGCTGACTCCGATCTAGTCTAAGGTCGAAAACTTGAACCTTGACTCTTCTTGAGTATGATACACTTGACAAGAAACCGCTCTTTTATTCATTGAGTCTTTTGCTCTCCAAATCTCATTTTGAGCTCGCTCCAGGGCTTTGCCTCAATTCACTACCTCTTGGAATGAAGAGAGGTTTAGTGCCAACATCAACTCTTTTAATCGATGACGTAAACCATCTACAAACCAATCACAAGAGTCTTTTTTTCGTATGGACCAACTCCGCTACAAATTTACTCAGTTTGTTGAATTCGCGCTCGAACTCATACACAGTGTGATTCTCTTGCTTTAAACTCATAAATTCTTGCTTCATCTTACGAATGAACTGGTCCCCTATGTACTTGTTCTTAAACTCCTCCAGAAAGAATGACCATGTCACATGGTCCTTTGAAGCTTGCATCATCATATTAGACCACCATATTCTGGTTTGACCTCGCAATAACGAAACTACCCCATCCAACTTCTCCATTTCAGAACAATGGAGATTCTCTAGCATTCTCTTAAGGTCGTTCAGCCACAGATTGGAAGCAACTGGACCTTCCTCAACTTCACTTTTATATTCAGGTGCTTCCAGACTTCTAAGCTCTTTACTCACATTCATATTAGGAGCTGAGGCGGAAGACGGTTGGAAACGCATCAAAATTGCATCCAACGTCTGGGAAAAGGTCCCTTGATCTTGTACAGGTACTCCCTGATGTGTCTGTCCCTCACCTTGTCTACTAGGGCAGGTGAGTTACTGCTATCTTCATTTCTATCTCTCGCTTCACTTCGGGAGCCCTCAAATTCTAACATCTAATAAGATCAAATCACTACTTAATTAGTAAGGACAACATACTAATTACCTTATCAGATCAGAAAGACTAATCTCTTAGTTAGCATGTACAATTTTAAAACCAAAAACGACTTCATTTCGAATCAAAAATCAATTAAACCATAGCTCTAAACCATTAAATGTAACCCCCTAACTCGTACCCTACCAAATATGAATCCAAGGGGTCACATGACTTTTCAAATCATTGACTATTAAACAGAAGGGGAAAATTTAAACTTTTATTCGTATTAAAATGATGGACCCTTAAATTAAAGCAAATAATAAAAACTCACATTAATATTTTAAATAAACACTTGATATTTACATAAATACAAAAATATAAGTTTACAAAATAGATCAGAGCATTTCAATTTAAACTTGTAGTATATGCCAACAATTTACAATTTACAAGAAACCTACATTTAAATATTCTGATTTGATCTTGTGGGGAGTATGTTGTCCTTGTTATCCTCAATCCTCTGTTTTCTTCAAACCTATGTGTGAAACAATCACATGCTAAGTCGTTGACTTAGTGAGGCAAATACGAGTCATAAAAACTTTATAAACAAAAATTCTTATTCATGTCATAAAACATTTCATAAGGGATTCACATTGCTCTTCATAACAAGAATAGATTTTTTTATTCATTTTTTGGTTCATATAACTTTGTTTTTAATGGCCTAATGTATAATACTGAGAACTCTAGGTATTTGAGTACATTGAGGTTGTGCACTAATGTTGTCACCACAGCTTGGATAATTTGCACTGAAGTGCCACATATTTGTCCCGAATGACACCCTCGACTCTTGGCATGCCAACTATACTTATAATCCTCATACATATACCTTGGGCTTTTAACCACATAATTATTTCTCATTCATTATTCGAAGTATATCTTGTTCACATAGGAACTTTCACATTGAGTATTTTTGTATACACATTTTCACATGTCACATTTTCATAGTCATGTACACATAACATCAAACATAGCTTAAGTAATATAACGTGAATAAAACATTTTAAAAATATAACATAAAAGAAATTGAAAGTTTTTCGATCGAAAACTTTTGAGGTTGGCTTATCTCAAGCCACCCTCGAATCGAATATAAACAAATGAGTTGCACTCACCTTTACCTCAATGAAGTCCTAAAAGAATCCTTATCACTCTTGATCGATAAATTATAATGTTTGAAGTGTCTGGAATTTGACTTTGTTCAATGTCTACACAAGAACAATCGAAAATGAATATCGCAATTCAAATCTCTGATAACCAATCATAATAACTTAAAACTAAAAGAAACACTTATTTTATCATTTCAAGCTCATTAGTATCGGTACTCCCACTACAGTACCGATACTTCCCTTCTATGGTATCGATACCCACTTTGGTACCGATACCATTTCTGTATTCTAAAATTTCAACTTGATAATGGTATCGATACCCCCATTTTAATATCGATACCTCCTTCAATCAGTACCGATACTGATCCTTAAATTTAAATTGGTTTTACCTTGAAGTATTAGTATTGTTCTTCTAGTACCGATCCATTTGCCCAGAAATTTCAATTTTCATTTCGAGATTTAACCAAACTATTCAAATCTCCCACTTTTATCTCCTTTCATGCCTTAAAACTAAACTTCACTTATCCAAACCAACTTATCTCAATTAATACTTCTAAATATCCCAAAATCTCACTAGAACACATAAATCTAAAAATCATACCATATTTTCAAATATGTTCTTAAACATTCCTAATACTCCTAACTCCTTAGATAGACCCTTGACAAATCAAATTTATAAATAACAAACCAAAAGCTAAAGCATATAAAAAATTTCTTTAAAACCCCACTTTATAAATTCATCACTAACTCAATCATCTTTTAGTTTTACTCTACCATAAGTTTTCCTTAAGCTTATATATTACCCAAAGAACAAAAACCAACTTAAAAATTCAATGAACAAACAACTGGAAATCAACTCACCTTTGAAATGGTTTCCACGAGCAAGGAGAAAGAAGATAACTAAGGTTTCCATATTTTTTCCTTTTTCCTTTCACTCCACACGTGCTCTATGTCCCTTAAAAGTGAAGATAAAAAATCCTTTCTTAAAAAGACCATTATGGTCTTCCAATATTCTAACTTTGATATCAAGTCCTAATAAAATTTCCAAAATTAGTCCTTGAACTTTTCAATTTTTATACTTAAACCATTAAATTTTGAATTCTTACATTTTGGTCATTGACCCAATGATTGGGGTGTTACAGATGTTATATTTATACGAATCATAAAAGTCTAAAATACTTGTTGACTCAAAAAGAGTTTAACTTGAGACAGAGAAGATGGATAGAGCTTTTAAAGGATTATGGTGTGATCTTTGACTATCATCTAGGAAAGACTAATATGGTGGCTTATCTACTTAACCTAAAGACTTTTACAGTCTTGAGAGCTTTGGATGCGTGTTTATCTTTAAAGGGAAATGACGCCTCGATTGTCGAGTTAAAGTTAAAGATGGTACTTTTAGATCGGATAAGAGAATTACAAGGAAAGACTAAAAGTGCTTGGTAAGAATTGCGCAAATAGAAAAAATGGCGAGATTAAGGACTATAAGGTTAGGTTCGACAGATGTTTGTACTATCGTGGGAGACTTAATTTGTATTCCCGACTATGAAGAACTAAAGAAGATATTCTTGTTGAGGCATTATAGTCTGTTGACTATGCATCCAGGTGGAAACAAGATGTATCAGGACATAAAGAATCAATATAAGTGGCCTGGTATGAAAAGAGTTATTACAAAAATTTTGACATAGTGTCTGATTTTCAAATAGGTGAAAGTTGAACATCAAGTGCCTTTTGGATTGCTACAACCGATATTCATTCCTGAATAAAAGTGGAAACGAGTCACATAAAAGAGATAGATAAGATATATAAAGTGCATGTGTTGATTGTATCAGGTAGAGATCCTAGGTTTACTTCAAGATTCTGGAATTCCTTGCACGAGGCCTTGGGTACTCGATTGAATTTGAGTATGGCTTATTACTCGAAGATGGATGGTCAGTCGGAGCAGACCATTAAGATATTGGAGAATATGCTAAGGGCGTGTGTGATCGAATTAAATGAACAAAATCATCTATTCCAATGCATGATCAGAGTGGTTTGGTCAAGTCCACCATAACTGCCATTCGACAAACTTGCCACGTTCCCCAACATGTGTATTGTAATCCACCTTGATTACTTGCCCCACCACCATGGAAATACGATGGAAGAGCACTTTGCAATAATATCGATACGGAAGTCCATGGAGATAGACCCAAACAATTACCTTCGATGGATGTTTTTCGGATGTTGAGAAAGCATGTGTCCATGGCTGGACAGTTAAATAATTCCCATATATAGTCCAAGGGCCTTCCGTGAGAATCTTTACGTAATCTCTTTCATCCTCAAGCCGAACGAGGAAATAGTGATTATCTAGGTCAACCAATTGTAGCTCTCCAACCGGTTTCCACAAAGCATGAATCCGATTTAACAAGGTACTGTAACCTATAGTACGACCAAGAAGACGAACAATAATTGCGTTGCTCATGCTTTGATTAATTTGTTCGTGCACTCTTTGAGAAAATGAGATCTTTGGATGGAACTAAAACATCAATCAAACAGTCTTCATCTATGGCCACAATCATATCATCATCAAAACCTTCACCAAAACTATTTGTGGGATCATTCGTTGCCGATTTTGCAGTGATCGACCCATATGTAGTAATTCCCACCCCACTCGGTTTCTGCTCTAGGTTCATGGTGGTGGTGGTGTCCTTATGCTCATTGGTGGTACAAGTTTCAAGGCCTTTCATCTTCGTTATCTCTTCATCTGCAACATCTGCAACTATGTTTTTCCCTTCTTCGCCAATTGTTGATCTTCGGGTGCCAGAGGCGAGCTCGATCATTCAAAGACTGGCGACGTTCCGAGTTGTTCTACTTCTTCTAGTGAATGACCACAATTGTTACCATAAATACTCAAACTAGGTTTTGCTCCCCCACTAGGGTTTTCGACTCCAGTAGGGTTGTTCTACTACAACTATGTTTACTATTATTGGATAATTTTTAATATATTTTTGTTGTTCATTATTTCAACTTAATTAGTTCGTAATTAAATTCGAAGTTTGCTGTGATTCGATAATGGTACAAGATGTTAAATATAACCAAAATAATATTTGCCAAATCAATTAAACTTAGTGGTGTTTGTGTGAAAAACGCCACTATATATATGACTTTTAGTGGCGTTTACGTGTAAAACGCCACTATATCATGACCTTTAGTGATGTTTCAGTAAAAAATGCCACTATATATAATGAATTTTAGCAGCATTTGTGTAAAAACGCCGTTAAAGATTTTGACCTTTGCGACATTTTATGCTTACAAACGTCGCTATAGGTCTAAAAAACAGTGCAAAATACCTATTTTGATGTAGTGTGTGTTTGAGCTATCACACTCATTTCAGTTTTGAATTACTTGTTTGTGTCTTGAACTACATTTTCTAATTTCTTGACTGCAACTTCGATCAGATCTTGAGAATCTGATTTGATTAAGCCTTTATAAATGATGTCGAAAGATCCCCTTCCGAGCTCCGTCTCGAAACCATTATTGGCATCTTCAAGCTTCTTGTAATTAAAGCACCTTAAGATGCTTTGTATGTCATTTTTGTTACTGTGATTTCTTGTAATCCTTTTGTGGTACAAGAAAGATGTCACCATGCATGACACCCCAACTAATACAAAGTTGACAAACACATAGCTACCTAAGAGCACTGGAATCAAAACTGTTAATGAATTTCAGTCCCGTTTTTCGGATACCTTTGATATAATCGAAGGATCTCTGAGCAAATTCAGGTTTTCTTACTTTTATAAAGGATATGGTAATCTCTTGTCTATCTTGTCTCCCATAAGGAAGTGGTAGTTTCTTCTTCACACAGTTTATGCCATTGTGGAATACACTGCACAAAGACAATCATGTAAACAATAAGCTTTGCAGGCATCAACACTGATAGGGCTAATCAACTCAAGGTCGAACGTCGGTCAATCGGTGTTTTGTAGTTCGGCGAAATCTTATAAACCTTCATGAGAACTCTGGGGATCTACTTCACTACCCTACATGAAATCTGCTTGAGAATTACCATACTCATCATTCAGATCGTATAAAGAATAGCCCGGTGAGCATTTACATTGTGGCCTTTTGTCTGGTTTAAGCGTGCAGATACTGTTGTAGCCACATGTTCCACTACCATACTTACCAAATCTTGTTGTACATATATTATCTGGAATCGTGGTTCTAACAATCCAGTTTCCATTTTATTGATAAGATCCTTTGGATAACTAGATAGAGTCAACTCCATCAAAATTTAGAGTTACTCTAAGATAATAATCTGCATAGTAAACACCAACATCTTCTCCGATAAGTGGTTCTCTCTGATTGTTTCCTTTCAGCATGTAAAACATAGTAACACCAATATCTTCTCCGATAAGTGGTTCTCTCTGATTGTTTCCTCTCAGCATGTAAAACGATCCATCTTCATCAAGCCTCACTTGATAACGTGAATTCGTCTTATTTGCTTGATCAACAGTGCCACTGGTATAGTATGAAAAGTGAAAGAATTCATATTCCAGATTTACGGAATTGAGCACAGCATTTCCATCTTCACCTAACTGAAACTGGAATCTTCCTTTGAAAAGTTACTCTCTTGTGCCGAGAAGAAATGTTACCATGTAATATCCCAAATTTTGGTTAGTGATCAAAATGTAAAATTTGAAATTTTAATGGCTAAAGTGTAACATTTGAAAAAAATTAGGGACCAAAGTGGTAATTATCCTGAAAATAAATTTATCCTATAAATGAAAAGTTTATTACGAAATTGACGTTTCATGGAAATCATAATTTTGATTCGGGATTTATATTAAAAGTTATAAAGTAGTAATGTCCGATAAGAGTTCGGATAATCGGATCGAACCAGAATTTTACAAAAATTTGAAAGATTATAGAAAAAGGTTGGAAATATCATTTCCATATAACAATGAAATTTAACATGGATTTTTGGATTTAAATTATTTCCTATGTTAAATCATGATTGTTGGATTATAGTGATTAGATTATAAATTCAAGAAAACTATAATGACAAAATTGGAAAGAATGAATATTTTGTTCATATTGACTTTGAATGATGATATGGACAAGTGGCATGGTAATTTGGCAATTATCATTATTTGTAAAGAGTAAAATGGTCTTTTAACATAAAATGAATTTTTAATTTATTTTAATTAGTTTTAAGACAAGTGTATCATGATATTTTGATGGAAAAATTAAGAAATTTTCTCTTTTTCCTCCTTCAAACCGTGGCCTCTATAGCTAAGATAAGAAAAAAATTATTTTTCATTTTAAAGCCATTTTGTTATGTTTTTGGACTAAGGTGTGAAATAGAGAAATAATCTATATCAAATTCTCTATTTGGTATAAATATTTCATGATTTTCTTGCTTGGATCATTGGTTTGGTTATTAGTGTGGATGAAGAACAAGTTGGATTTTAATGATTTAAGGATGGATTTTTGATTCAGTAGATGTTGTTGTCTTGTTTCCAAGCATGTTTGAAGAATAAAGTCAATTAGAAATACATGTACAAGGATTTGACTAAGGCTAGGGTTTGAAGGAAAGATTAATTTTGGATTGAATATGATATGGAAATATTTGAGATTGCATGGGAATGATGTTTAGAAGATGAATTCATGTTTGAATCAAGTTGAAAATCAAGCTAGATACAATTTATTATATTCGACCATGAAGAAAAAAATTAGGAAAAATATTGAAAATTTTCCATAAGCTTATAAATTATATTATAATGATTCTACATGCTTTTGAAGTTAAATTGGATCAATTTTGAACATTGGGATAGTAAAGGGACTATTTTGTAAGTTTTGGAAATTATAGGGCATTGAAGTATAAATGCTTATTATAGATGCACTATGCTATAAATCATTACTTGAATGTTGAATTGGAACCAAATTGCAAATTTGGGAAAGTTTAGTGATTAATTGAATGGGTTGGAAAGTTTGGGATTGTTTTACAAGCTTTCAAATGTTAAAGCACTAGATTGAATATTTTATTTTAATGCTGGAAAATTAAGTATTGGATTTCAATTGGATAAAGTGGTGAAAGACCATTTTGAATTAATTGGAAAAGTTGGTATGAATTCTAAAAGAATTCATAAGCGGTGACTAAATTGTAAAGTTTATGAAAGTTGAATAGCTTGGTGATGAATATGGAAATATAAGGGATTGAAGTGTCATGTTTAAAATGTTGAAGTTGTTATTGAATAGTGAAATGATTTTATATTGAATATAATTTATGGATTTTATTATTGGGGTTAGAATATGTTAATACAATACTAACATATATTTAAACATTGTGCTATTTATGTGGTGTCGTACAGACCAGAGCAAACCTTGTGATCCTAATGATTTGAAAGGGCAGAAAAAGTACACGAGTAAAAGCTTATTGTATAAAAGGTTCGGTAGTGAGGTAAATGTGAGTGCGGTTTATTTATATACTTATTCGAATCGAGGAAGACTTGTAATATGTCAACCTCATATTATTTTTAAAGAATGATTTTATGTTAATTATGGGATATTTTCATAATGCTTAAATAAAGGCTTATAAATGGTTTAGAGTGTGAATTAAAATTGATTTTTGATTTGGAAATGTTTAATTGTTAAATGAATATAAAATGATCTAAAAGCTCATTGTATATAGCATGGAGAGATAATTATAATTTTATCTTATATATTTAGAGATAATTACAATAATATCTATTTATATTATTTTTTAATTGGATCCTTATTTATTTAATAAAATTAATATTTTTATAAGTTTATTTATTTCGGATCGAGTTCAGATTTTATCTCAAAATATCGGATCGGATTCGAGTAAGGTGAAGTCAACCTTAAGTCGGGTCTAATAAGATTTTGGATGGAGGGTAAATATTTTTTGGGTCGGGTCAGGTCAGGTTGACATAAACCCGACCCATGCCCATCCCTAGTTATAAGATAGTATTTTTTAAGATATTTTTAATCATTGATAAGATATATACCGCTTATAAATTAAGTAACTCGAATTCAAAAGGAGAATAAAACTTCTTTTATTAATCAACTAATATGAATTGGATACTGCAAATGTGAGGGTAATCCTCCTTACCTAGTTTGCTTCATTCGCAAACGTCAAAATCTACCCTCCTAATTTCTATTAAAAAATATAGTGTTTCATCTCATCAGACTAATTAATTGTTGGTTCATAAGCTATTTTTTAATAGAAGCCACTAGTATTGTTAAAAAGTGAAAATATCCAAATTCACAATATGGTTTACAACTATCATCGTAAACTAAATACATAATTTAGACATTTTCCTATAACATTGAAACTAATCACTTTAGACCATACATGAAAATTTTTAAAACCCAACCAAAATACTCGAATAAAAAATAGATACGAACAAATCTGAATACATCGAAAAACGAACCACAAAATGTGATTAATCAATTGAAAGACCACCAAGAACCACAAATTAGAAACGAGTGTCATGAGAAACTATCCACAAATGCAAAATCATGCATCCAAATTTAATATGAGGGCCTATAACAGAGAATGTCGACATGATTACAAATAAGTGACATATTGATAAGTCGTGACATCGTCAAATCCCCGTGAGAAACCATATAAAAAGAACGGTCAAATGATCGAGAAATAAAATAAAAAACGTGTTACGGAAATAAAATTATTCTTATTAAAAACTAAAAAAGAAGAGAAAAGAAAACTGACGGATGATAATTAACATCAAAATTAGTGTCACTGTCGGTCAAATAAAATCAAAGAAGAAGAAATTTTAATCTATAAAAAGGCACAAAATTCTAAAGAAGAAAAAAAAGGGTCGTAAGCTATTTTATTTAAATATTCATATTTTAATTTTAATAAAATCGAGGCTAAATTTTTATGAATGTGAAAATTATATTATTATCTATCAATTATGATATTATTACTTTGTGACTAATATTATTAATATTGTTGATAAATATTAAGATAGTATTTATTTTAATTCGAGCGTCAAGTACTAATTCCTAGCGTTGAATAATTCAAACCTATGAAATTTCTTTCTGAGGTTAAGCACGTTAAAGAGAGCCAATCAAGCTTAGAAAATATGATCTTATTGACCACGATTCTGTGGAAATTAACATGGTAGAGTCTACTATTGACCGTTTGAGATTGTAGCCTGACCATGATGTAAATGTAATAATCAAAGTTTAATTTATTAGATGCATACAATTTATAAAAATGTTGATTAAATTATTCACTGTTGTTCTCTCGTATTCTTTTAATTATGTTATAGATCTTAAGCACATTAAGAATATTTTCATTTCTCTCCTGAAAGTCTCCCATTTCCAACCCCAACGACAGACTCAGGACCAAATATTAGGAGGGACAAGATACTTAATTTCAAAATAATAAAGATTTATTATGTATCTAATATAAAAATTTAGTAAGACAAAATCCAATTTTACTTAAATTAAAATTGATAAGAACCTAAAATAATATTAAACAAAAAAAAATTGGAAGGACAAGAGTCCCTCCCACTCCCATGTAGCTCCATCCCTGCCCATTTCCCTTCCCTCTAAGTAGGACTAGGATTAGATTAAAACCTATTAAAAAAATATATAATTTGTAGAAGATAAGTTCAGTTCATTTATTTTAAAAATAATATTCTAAAATTAATGAAATTAATTATTCTTATTAAAAAAGGAAAAGAAACCCAATTATAAACAACCAACATCAAAACTAGTGTTGTCATCGTTAAAAAAAAAGGTTAATTTGATCTATAAGAAACGGCATAAATTGTAAATAGAAAAAGGAGAGAGAGAGAGAGATGGGCTAGATTTTTTTTTCTAGTTTTAGTAATTGAAGGATTAAGTCTATAAGTTATAAGCTAGTAATATAATTATCACCGTAAATCTGATTTATCCGTCAATTACTATATTCTATATCTTATCATAAATAAATCCTTAAAACAATCGTATTAATAGGCAATATCTAGTGCAACAATTAAACGATTCAAACCTTTAAATTTGTGGACATGATGGAGATTATAATTAGGGCTGTAAAAAACTAACCCGACCTGCAAAACTGACTGAAACTGACTAAAGTCAAAACTGTTTTTGACCTGTGTTGTGGCGATCCGAAACCGACTCGAGTCGGAATTGGTGTTGACCTGAACCCGAGTTGGACCTGAAAATTGTGGATTTGAACCCGACCTAAGAACGACCTGAACCCGAATTGAACCGAAAATATGATACCCGAACCCGAACTACATCCGACTGATATGAACTCGAACCCGAGATTGACTTGGTAAATAACTGGTATTACCCGACCTGTTTTCAACTTGATCTGTTTTCAACATGCCTATTTTTAACCTGACCTGTACATGATCTGACTTGTTAATGACCTGATCTGATATTTACATGACTTATATATTATTATGGATAAAATTATAAGATTTTAATAAAATTATGAGTTTTTTAGTTTATGATGTAATTAACTAATTAATATGATTATTTTTTAAATGTTATAATAAAATATTTATTATATTAATTAAATTCATAAATAGACCTATTATATAAAATTATTTAATAAAATTAATAAAATTATTTAAATGTAAATTAGATAAAATATGATTAATAATGTAATGGAAAATTAATATAGTTTAATTTATATAAATTATATAGTTTAATTTATATAAAGAAAAAATAATATTAATAATGAAATATTTATTACGTATATATATTAACGTTTTACATTATTAATATAAATAATTTTGGCAATACATTATTTTACATAGACCCAATACATAAGCCCACTCTTTTATTACAAATATATATGCATTAATGCTAGTCCATTTACATTATGGTTTATGGTTTAAAGTTTAGGATTTAGGGTTTATGATTTAGGGTTTAAGGTTTAAGGTTTCTATAAACTATATACTTTATTACTTTATATAGTTTATGCATAGTGTTTCTATAAACTATATAAGTAATTTACTTTATATAGTTTATATATATATATATATATATATATATTTTATATATAGTTTACATATACTATACATGGTTTATAGATACATATTATATAAAATTATTTAATAAATTATTTAAATATAAATTATATAAACATAATTAATTAGGTGTTAAATAATTAGTATGTCACATTGCATATTATATGGTTCATAAATAGTAGTGCATGCCATATTAATTTCATTTGCATAATTATTATTTTAGTTGCATGTTAAGTTAATTCATATTAATAGCTCATTTATTTTTTTGTTATGAATAAGCAATAATAAAACCCAAAAATAAGTTCATTTCCAATAGTGCTAGTCCATTTTCATTAGTTTACATAGGTCTAATACATAAGCCTACTCTTTTATTACAAATATATATGCATTAGTGTTAGTCCATTTATATTAGGGTTTAGGGTTTCTATAAACTATATACTGTATTACTTTATATAGTTTATGCATAGTATTTCTATAAACATGTTTCTATAAACTATATAAGTAATTTACTTTATATAGTTTATATATATATAGTTATATATACTATACATGGTTTATACATACATATTAATTAAAATTATTTAAATGTAAATTATATAAAACATTATTAATTAGGTGTTAAATAATTAGTATGTCACATTGCATATTATATGGTTCATAAATAGTAGTACATGTCATTAATTTCATTTGCATGATTAGTATTTTAGTTGCATGTTAGGTTAATTCACATTAATAGCTCATTTATTTTGTTGTTATGAATAAGTAATAATAAAACCAAAAAATAAGTCAATTTACATTAGTGTTAGTCCATTTACATTAGTTTACATAGGCCCAATACATAAGCCCACTCTTTTATTCCAAATATATATGCATTAGTGCTAGTCCATTTATATTAGAGTTTATGGTTTAGGGGTTAGTATTTAAGGTTTAAAGTTTAGGGTTTAGGGTTTAGGGTTTCTATAAACTATATATTTTATTACTTTATATAGTTTATGCATAGTGTTTCTATAAACTATATAAGTAATTTACTTTATTTACTTTATATATTATATATATATATATATATATATATATGTTATATATATATATATAGTTTATATATACTATACTTGGTTTATACATACATATTATATAAATTTATTTATTAAAATTAATAAAATTATTTAAATGTAAATTATATAAACCATGATTAATTAGGTGTTAAATAATTAGTATGTCACATTGCATATTATATGATTCATAAATAGTAGTACATGTCATATTAATTTCATTTGCATAATTAGTATTTTAGTTGCATGTTAGGTTAATTCACATTAATAGCCCATTTATTTTGTTGTTATGAATAAGTAATAATAAAACCAAAAAATAAGTCAATTTACATTAGTGTTAGTCCATTTACATTAGTTTACATAGTCCCAATACATAAGCCCACTCTTTTATTACAAATATATATGCATTAGTGCTAGTCCATTTATATTGGGTTCATGGTTTAGGGTTTAATGTTTATGTTTTAAAATTTTTGGTTTAGGGTTTAGGGTTTCTATAAACTATATATTTTATTACTTTATATAGTTTATGCATAGTGTTTCTATAAACTATATAAGTAATTTACTTTATAAAGTTTATATATATATATATAGTTTATATATACTATACATGGTTTATACATACATGTACTATAAGTTACATATATAGTTTATGGTTTAGGGTTGAAGGTTGAAGGTTAAAGGTTTAGGGTTCACGATCTAGAATTTAAGGTTTAGGGTTTTTATAAATGTTGAGTTAATCGAATGACGAAATTGGCCAAGAGGGGGGTGAATTGGCAATAAAAATTTTGTGGAAGCTTTTGCAGAAAATTGAAGCAATTGCACAGCGATTTACAGTGGTTCGACTTTCTCAAACAAAGTCTACGTCCACTACCTTAGCTATCCACACTAAGGATTTTCCAACAAATTCACTAATTTGTTCTTTCTTTTGAGGCCAAAGAGATAACCTTACAATTCTCTCAAGAGTATACCCCAACTCTTGAGAACACTCTTTTCTCAAAGAGAAGATTACAAATTTGCAAACTTACAAGAAAACCTCACAAGGTAAGATGTTTGCACAATTCTAGAACAAAGAAAAGAACACTCAAAGATGAATACAATTGAGCACAAAAAGTGTTCTTGAAAGCAAAATGAATATTGAATGAAAATGGGCTTGAAATGCTCAAACTTGAGGTTTGATGCTTTCTCTTTGATTCTCTCTTGATTCTAGTTGCTTGATATTTCTTGTTGTTGATCAATGGCTTCTAAGCTTGCTTAATACACCTTGAATCACTTCTGAACGTTGGGGATAATTAGAGAAGATATTATAGCCGTTTTAGTGTGAAAACATTTAATAAAACAGCTTGGACAGTGGGGGGAATCGGTTCCCTATCATAGGGAATCGGTTCCCTAAGTGTAAAATTCAAATATTTCGACCGTTGAACAGGGGGGAATCGGTACCCCCTTGGGGGAATCGGTTCCCTCCGAGCATTCTGGAAATCTCGGAGCCAAACCATTCAGGGGGGAATCGGTTCCTCCTATGGGGGGAATCGGTTCCCTCTGAGTATTCTGGAATTTTTGGCTTTGAATTGGTTCGAATACTTTGTAAAATATTTTGAAATTGTTTTATGATTAAAACTTAATTTTACACTTAAGTATGGATCAAAAAATGATTTTTGAAATATTTGGAGTAATGTTTTGATATTCGAATAGTTATATCGAATATACTTAGAAAATCATTTGGAAAATCTTAAAATCCATTTAACTTAATTTGTTATATCGAAATATTAAAATGTTTCAACAATCTCCCCCTTTTTGATATAACAAAACATTTTAGTAATTTTAAGATTTTGAAATCAAGTTTTGAAATTAGAAAATTAAAATTAGAAATTACTCCCCCTTACTTTAACACCTTATTCTTCTCCCCCTTTTTGTTAAATCAAAAAGACATTGTAAACAAGGTTTTGTAAATCATGTAGCCAATTGATTTATTAATTATAAGCTTAAGCTGCTAAGATCATAATCAAAAGAGAGGTTAGCCATTAGTTTCATAATTCAATATTCATAAATAATGTGATATGGCAAAATTGGTCATATTGCTAATGATAATGTAAATGATGCAAAAATGAATAAAACACACCAAACATATAAGTTCACACCATTCATATATCCAAAATCCAACAATCCACAAAATCAAACATATCAAAATGTTGAAACAATATTCATTTTGTTCAAAGTTTTAAAGCTAAACATAAAATCAAGCATCCGGATCGGTAGGAGGAAAACGGGCTCGCATGGCGGCCATCTCGTGTGTGAGTTCATTTATACGAGCGTTGGTTGATTCATTGTTTGCACGCATCTCCCGAAGAATCTCTAATTGTTGAGCTCCCATTGTGGATAAATGAGACTCTATAGAGGAAAAACGCGAGTCCATGGTAGCGTATCGGTAATCGAATGTCTCCATAAAGGATTGAAATATGGAGGCATTTGATGCGTTTGTTGTGCTTGCTCCTCGGGCTGCTCTTCGGGCTGATCAGGTTCTTCTTCAACTTCATCAATATCCCTCATTAATTGTTCAACTCGGGATCTTCGTCAGCTTCGGGTGGAGCTTGTGAAGAACTAGCTCCCGGAGTAGAAGAACGAACCCATTCACCGGTTTCTTTGTCCTTTACCCATCCCGCTCTCGTTAAGGAAAGAAGATTTATTTGTTTCTTAAGAGGAAAAACGGCATCTAGACTTACTCTAAGCCCAGCTTTGGAAAACAGATTACTCAAAAAGCAACCGTAACTAGAGATGAACAGTGTTTCTTGTTAGGAACAAGATTTACGGTTTCAACAATTTCAGCAAAAATAATCTGAGGTAGGTTAATTTTAATACGGTTTTCGAAACAATGTAACCACCAAAGATCCAAAGCTCTAAGAGTAGAATAACGACCTCCGGATGGTCGAAACCACCAAGAAATCATTAGATGAAGAAAACGCTCATGTAGGTCTAAGACACTCGCACTATCTCTTCTTTGTAACGAGAACCTAAAATTTGTTTTTCATTCGAGATACCATCATTATCTAATCCAAATGTATTGGCTATATATGCCGGGTCAATATATAAGAATTGTCCTAGGGGGTAGGAACGAATTCCTATGGTTTCTGTTTCAGCTTGGTTTTTAACACATACAGCATTAGAGTAGAATATACGAACAAGTTGATGGTAAACGATGGGTTCAAGATCAAATAGTTTATCAAATTTCCATTCTTGTAAAATGGGAAGATATTTAAAATCGATAGCTAACATAGCTTGACGAGAAGGAATACGTTCTTCCCGGATTTTGTAAGAATCGAAATATTGATAATACCAATATCGGTGATTTCTAGACCCAGGATGATTGAAACACGAATTTTGGATGGTCAAGTTAGGATCAGTGGGATTGGGATTAGAAATTGGAATAGAATGAGGATTTGGAGGTGGATTTGGTTGACGACTGGAACGACTAGATGAAGACCTAGGACGTTTAGGATTTGACATGGTGAAGGAAATCGGAATAGATATAATAACCTGCAATTTTAAAACAAGTGTATGCAATTCAATTAATCCCAAAACTCAAATGAGTCCTCAATATTTCAAGATTCTCTAAAACAATCCTAATGGGCAAAGTTTTTGAAAAACTTTTGAAAAATATGGTTTTGAGAAACAATATATGTATAGTTTTTCATAATAACAATATAATTTGATCAAAACACAATAATTTGAAAAATAATATATATATATTTTTTTTTATTTCGAAAATTTTAAAAAAAATTGAAAAATTCTTGTGTTTTTGATGAAATTAGTTGTAACATCTAGTTTCTAATCACTAAATAATCAATGCCCGATCACTATTTCAACCTAGAACTAATTGAAACTAATCCTATGTTCAAAATAATGAAATAAAGAGTTTAGAAAAATTTACCTTGAAATATGAAGATTGAGGGGATTTAGATGTTGTTTGCACGATTTTAATGATTCCAACAGGTTTGGAAGATGATTTATGAAGCAAATTCCGATTAATATCGTTGATTTGAGGCAAAAATGGAGATTTGAGGGGTTTAGAGGGTGAGAACGGCGGAGAGAGAGGAAGAGGGTTTTTGGAGAATTTGGGGTTATTCTGCCCGATTTTAGCAGAACCCCAAGGGGGTATCGATTCCCCTGTGGGGAATCGGTTCCCCTTCAAAGGGGAATCGGTTCCCTCAGGGGGGGAATCGATTCCCTCTGCACCAAAATGCTAAAATCCGAATTTTTAAGCACAAAATGCTAAATTAATCTTTTCTAGTGGTATTGGCAACTCATATATCAAACATTAATTATGTTCAAATAATTAAATTAATCTTTAATTGATTTTTGAACATAAAATTAATTTTCATTAAGAATCACAAACTCCCCCTAACTAATAGCAAGAATGCAATCAAAAAATATAAGCATTTTCAAGATTTATTAAAAGTGCTAAAATTATTTTAAACACTAAGTGAAGATAGATTGGTCAAACCTAATTCTCTCCTAAGTGTCCAAAATCTTTCCTTGTCTAAGGGTTTTGTAAAGATATCCGCTAATTGGTGCAAAGTATCAACAAATTCTAGAACTACATCTTCCTTAGTGACATGGTCTCTAATGAAGTGATGTCTTATTTCAATGTGCTTAGTTCTAAAGTGTTGGATGGGATTTTTAGTGAGACAAATAGCACTAGTATTGTCACACTTGATAGGAATAGTACCTACTTCAATTCCATAATCAAAAAGTTGTTGTTTCATCCATAAAACTTGTGCACAACAACTACCAGCTGAAATGTATTCAGCTTCAGTGGTAGATAATGCAACACAATTTTGTTTCTTTGAAAACCAAGAAATCAGCATATTTCCAAGGAATTGGCAAGTACCGGAGGTGCTTTTCCTATCTAATTTGCATCCTCCATAATCCGCATCAGAAAAAGCATGCAAGCTAAAACTAGAGTCTCTAGGATACCAAAGTCCTAAACTAGGAGTGTCCTTAAGGTATCTAAAGATTCTCTTAACAGCTAGTAAATGTGATTCCTTAGGACATGATTGAAATCTAGCACATAAGCAAACACTAAACATAATGTCCGGTCTACTTGCAGTTAGATAAAGCAAAGAGCCAATCATTGACCTATATAATTTAACATCTATATATTTACCTCCTTCATCTAAGTCAAGCTTTGTTGAAGAGCTCATTGGAGTGTTATGAGGTTTCCCATTTTCCAGTCCAAACTTTTTGAGCATATCTTTGACGTACTTAGCTTGATTAATGAAGATGCCATCTTTTCTTTGCTTGATTTGGAGTCCCAAGAAAAATGAGAGCTCCCCCATCATGCTCATCTCAAATTCACTTTGCATTAGCTTAGAAAATTCTTGACAAAGAACATCATTAGTAGAACCAAATATTATATCATCAACATAAATTTGAACTACTAATAAATCTTTACCTTTTCTCTTTAAAAACAATGTAGTGTCAACCTTTCCTTTTAAAAAACCTTTTTCAATTAAAAAATTTGACAATCTTTCATACCAAGCTCTAGGAGCTTGTTTTAAACCATAAAGAGCTTTTGTCAATTTTAAAACATGATCCGGAAAATTTGAATCTTCAAAACCTGGAGGTTGTTCCACGTACACTTCTTCTTTATAAAACCATTTAAAATGCACTTTTAACATCCATTTGATATAATTTAAATTCATTGAAACATGCAAATGCTAATAACATTCTAATTGCTTCCATCCTAGCTACGGGAGCGTATGTTTCATCATAGTCTATGCCTTCTTCTTGAGTATAGCCTTGAGCAACAAGTCTAGCCTTGTTCCTCACTATATTACCACTTTCATCAAGTTTATTTCTAAAAACCCATCTAGTACCTACAGTAGATTTATCACTAGGCCTTTCAACTAATGTTCATACTTTACTTCTCTCAAATTGATTTAATTCTTCTTGCATAGCCATAATCCAATGTTCATCTTTTAATGCTTCTTTGATGTTCTTAGGCTCTATGCATGAAATAAATGCAACATAATTACAGATATTTCTAAGAGAAGATCGAGTAGTTACCCCTTTTGATAGATCACCTATAATTTCACCATCCTTGACATAGTTGTACTCTCTTGGAAAAGATACTTCCCTTTCTTCAATGGTTGGATTCTCGAGGGGATCATGAGTTTCCTCATCTTTTGTTTCTTCCTTTGATGATGATTCTCCAACGTAATGTCTAACGTCATTTGCTTGTACAATACCTACATCATCATTAACAGAAGAATCCTTCCTCGGAAGGGGATTATCATCGAAAACAACATGTATAGACTCTTCTACAACTAAAGTTCTTTATTAAATACACGATAAGCTTTAGAATTTAAGGAATAACCCAGAAAAATTCCTTCATCACTTTTAGCATCAAATTTACCAAGATTTTCTTTACCGTTGTTTAAAACAAAACATTTACATCCAAAAGGATGAAAATAGCTAATGTTAGGCTTTTTATTTTTGAGAATTTCATATGGAGTTTTCTTTAAAATTGGCCTAATCATTACTCGATTTACAACATAACAAGCGGTATTTGTGGCTTCCGCCCAAAAATATTTTGGCAAATTATTTTCACAAAGCATGGTTCTAGCCATTTCTTCTAAAGTTCGATTTTCCTCTCAACAACTCCATTTTGTTGAGGGGTTCTAGGTGCTGAAAAATTGTGGCTAATACCGTTAGAATTACAAAACTCAATAAATCCAAGATTTTCAAATTCAGTTCCATGATCACTTCTAACACTAGTGATAGAGTAACCTTTTTCATTTTGGATTATTTTTGAAAATGTGATGAAATTTTCTAATGCTTCATCTTTAGTACTTAAGAATAGAACCCAAGTGTATCTAGAATAGTCATCTACCAAGACAAATGCATATTGTTTTCCTCCCAAGCTAGTAGTTCTAGTTGGCCCAAAAAGATCTAAATGGATCAATTGTAATACTCTACTAGTTGATACATCATTAATAGATTTAAAGAAACTCGTTTTTGTTTTCCTTTAGCACAAGCATCACAGATTTTATCATTATCAAATTTAAGCTTAGGCAACCCTCGAACTAAATCACCTTGAATTAGCCGTTGCAAAACACTCATACTAGCATGACCTAGTCTCCTATGCCATAACCAACTATCATGCTCATCCTTAGCAACTAGGCATAAATTAGTCATATCAATAGAATCTAAATGCACCATGTAAATGTTTCCTATTCTATGACCAACAAGCATAATCCGATTAGATGCAATGTCAATGACTTTACAACCATTAATTTCAAATAAGACATTGAATCCTTTATCGCATAATTGACTAATACTCAATAGATTATGCTTTAATCCATTCACATATAAAACATTTTTAATTTGTATGGAAGAGGTATTACCTATTGTACCAATACCTTCAATGTGACCTTTTGAATTGTCTCCAAAAGTCACTTCTCCTCCATTTTTGGCGTTAAGCTCAATGAACCGGCTTTTGTCTCCGGTCATATGTCTTGAGCATCCACTATCAAGGTACCATGAGTTTGAATTTGTTTCCCGTGCCTTGTAGCAATGCTCCTTTCCCTACAAACATAGATTAATTTTTGATTTTGGTACCCAAATTCTTTTGGGTCCATATTCATTAGTTTCCAAAATCCTAGTTCCCTTAGGTATCCATTTTTGTAGGATATCTTTATCTTTAGTAGTAATGAGTCCTTTAGGAACCCATATACTTCTAAATATTTTACCATTTAAGGTTCGTTGAGGATTTCTATGATTGTAGTTTCTAAAATCTTTTCTAACAAAGTTGGATTTTGAATTTTCTCCTTTTTCAAAACATTTTGTTCCAACTTTTTCAAAAGAGATTTTAAGATCATCAATTTTCTTTTGATGATCATCATTGACCTTTGAAAGTAAATTTTGCAAATCTAAATTTTTCTTTTCAAACTCTTCTAGTTTGATTTGCAAATCTTTAATTTTACTTTCAAGATCATTGTTGGTTTTGGATATGAGTTTATTTTCATTTTTCAATTTTGAAACATCATTTTTATATTTTAAAAATAATTTCTCATAATCCGAAGCCAACCCATTATATTCCTCTAATAGCTCATCATAAGATAAATCATCAAAATCAGATGAGTTAGAGGTTACCTTAGAATCTTCCCCGAATGCCATTAAGCACAAGTTTGCTACTTCTTGTTCCTCTTCATCGGAACCTTCTTCATCGCTCCATGTAGCCACATGAGCCTTGTGCTTATTCTTTGATTGACCCTTTTTCTTCAATTGTGGGCAATCATATTTGACATGCCCCGGCTTTTTGCATTCATAGCAAATGATTGGGTCCTTCTCTTTTGGTTCATTTTTGAGGCCTTCGTTTCGTTTGAATTTTCTTCCTTGGTAAGGTCTCATCATTTTTCTGAACCGTTTGGCAAACAATGCCATTTCCTCGTCATCATCATCATTAGAATCACTCTCATCTTTTGTGGATTTGAGAGCAACTCCAATGTTTTTCTTCTTCTCCTTCTCCTTTGGTGTCTCTTCAACTTTATCAAGGTCCACCTCATCTTCAAGCATCATCTCATGAGTGAGGAGTGAACCGATAAGTTCTTCAAGAGTTAAGGACGATAGGTCCTTAGACTCGATGATTGCCGTCTTCTTTGATTGCCATGATTTTGGGAGGGAGTAGACTAACTTCCTCACAAGCTTTTCATTTGAGATGATCTCTCCATATGATTTGAGACCATTGACAATCGTTGAAAATCTATCCGTCATAGCTTTGATGTCTTCATTTGGTTTCATCCTGAAATTTTCATAGCTATGCGTTAGAATACTAATTTTTGATTTCTTTACCTCATCTGTACCTTCATGTGTGACTTGAAGTTTGTCCCATATTTCTTTGGCGGTTGTACACGATGAAACTCTTCCGTATTCATCTGGTCCAAGAGCACAAAAAATAATATGGATGGCTTTGGAGTTGAGCTGGAACATTCTTGTCTCTCCTTCACTCCACAACCTTGGATGAGTGAGAGGTTTGATGTATCCTTCTTCTACAGCATTCCATGCTCCCATGTCACTTGCTTGAATGAAGTACATCATTCTATTCTTCCAATAGGCATAGTTAGCTCCATTGAAGAAAGGAGGCTTGTTGACGGGCATCGAATCAAGACCGGAGTCGAAGTTTGAAGTGGAGGCCATTGATGACTTTGTAATCGATGTAACTCTTCCCGGATCGACTCAAGAGGCGATTAAATCTTCAAATGAGTTAGGCTCTGATGCCAATTGTTGAGTTAATCGAATGACGAAATTGGCCAAGAGGGGGTGAATTGGCAATAAAAATTTTGTGGAAGCTTTTGCAGAAAATTGAAAGCAATTGCACAGCGATTTACAGTGGTTCGACTTTCTCAAACAAAGTCTACGTCCACTACCTTAGCTATCCACACTAAGGATTTTCCAACAAATTCACTAATTTGTTCTTTCTTTTGAGGCCAAAGAGATAACCTTACAATTCTCTCAAGAGTATACCCCAACTCTTGAGAACACTCTTTTCTCAAAGAGAAGATTACAAATTTGCAAACTTACAAGAAAACCTCACAAGGTAAGATGTTTGCACAATTCTAGAACAAAGAAAAGAACACTCAAAGATGAATACAATTGAGCACAAAAAGTGTTCTTGAAAGCAAAATGAATATTGAATGAAAATGGGCTTGAAATGCTCAAACTTGAGGTTTGATGCTTTCTCTTTGATTCTCTCTTGATTCTAGTTGCTTGATATTTCTTGTTGTTGATCAATGGCTTCTAAGCTTGCTTAAATACACCTTGAATCACTTCTGAACGTTGGGGATAATTAGAGAAGATATTATAGCCGTTTTAGTGTGAAAACATTTAATAAAACAGCTTGGACAGTGGGGGGAATCGGTTCCCTATCATAGGGAATCGGTTCCCTAAGTGTAAAATTCAAATATTTCGACCGTTGAACAGGGGGAATCGGTACCCCTTGGGGGGAATCGGTTCCCTCCGAGCATTCTGGAAATCTCGGAGCCAAACCATTCAGGGGGGAATCGGTTCCTCCTATGGGGGGAATCGGTTCCCTCTGAGTATTCTGGAATTTTGGCTTTGAATTGGTTCGAAATACTTTGTAAAATATTTTGAAATTGTTTTATGATTAAAACTTAATTTTACACTTAAGTATGGATCAAAAAATGATTTTTGAAATATTTGGAGTAATGTTTTGATATTCGAATAGTTATATCGAATATACTTAGAAAATCATTTGGAAAATCTTAAAATCCATTTAACTTAATTTGTTATATCGAAATATTAAAATGTTTCAACAATAAACTATATACTTTATTACTTTTATAGTTAATGCTTAGTGTTTCTAATATATATATATATATATATATATATATATATATATATATATATATATATATATATATATAAAATCTATAGATTACTTATATTAGTTATACATACATATATATACTATATTAATATAAATTATAATTTAAAAACTAAATATTTTATATAGTTTATACATATATAGTTTACATACATACATACATACATATATATATAGAAAATTAAAAGTAATTAGAATATATACAAGATTAAATTACATCGAATTGAAAATTCAAGAAGATATTTACAATTAAACCATGACTAAAATGAAAGAAATCAAAAATCAAATACAAGTGGAAAAATGATGATTGTTGAGCCTAATTAACCCAAAATAGCTTTCCAAATAAAATCTCAATTCTCAATTTCCCTTCAAAATTTTTTATTCCCTCTAAATTTCTCAATTTCCCTCTAAATTCTCAATTTCCATATATTCTCAAAATTTTCCAATATCCCTCTAAATTCCCAAATAAAATCAAAAAATTTCACACACAAAAATATTTATTTTAATATGTTTTCTCTCACTACTCACTTTGAATGATATATATATATACTATTTAATATAAATTATAGTTTTAAACTATAAACTTTTTATAGTTTACATATATAGCTTATATATATATATATATATATATATATATATATATATATATATAGTTCATATAAACATAATTTATATATATAATTTATAATAATTATATAGTTTATAAATATAATTTATATATATAGTTTATATAAACTTATATTATATTATATATATTATATTTTTTCAATTTTTTAAATGAATTCAATTTACTATATTTTTCATTATTTCTTCGTATTTGCATTTATTTCGATTTAATCCTTTTTTGTTTTTTAATTTATTTCAATTTTAAGTCTTTCACTTTTATATGTATTCAATTTAGTCCTTAAATTTATATTTGCATCTTCAATTAGCCCATTGTTAGTTGTTATTTATATTTTTGTAATTGGCCCATAACTTTTTAAATGTGTTTAATTTAGTCATTTTTTATATTTATTTAAACCTCATATTTAAATTTATTTTGATTTAATCCTTTACCTATGTGTGTTGTTTAATTTATATTTTAAGATTTTATTTGTAATTTTACATTTCTTCAATTTTGTCCTTAAATTTATATTTTTTACAAAATTGATCCATGGATATTTATTTTTCTCTTAATTTACTCGAAATCATATACAATTACAACTTGCAATTCAATAATCACGAAAGATGACAAAATAATTTATCCAAAAATAAAAATGACCCGACCTGAACTCAATTTGTATTCGGTAAACATCCGACCTGATTTTTATTTTTCAATGATGTGACCCGATCTGAACGAAATCCGACTGAAGTCCACCCGAACCTGAATTAACCTGGTCTTTATCTGCTTCGGACCTAAACTGTTTGACTTGAACTGACATCAATCCGGACTGAAAATGACCTGACCTGAACCCGATATGGATCTGGTGTCAAATCAACCTAAAAATGACCCGAACTGATTTGACATGACCTGAATCCGATCTGGATCTAATGTCAAATCAACCTGAGTTAACTTGTACATGATTTCACTTAATCTGTCAAGATCTGACTGAAACATGTCCGATTACCCTATTTTATAGCCTTAATTATAATATAGAGCAGCGTGGCTAAAATTTATGTAACCCTTACCGTACGATTGGAAAATTGTGTCGGAAACGATAAAATATTGACTTTCAATCAACAAATAGCTTAATCGAATAGAGTAGAGCCAATTATTCAATGCACGCGCTTTTATTTTGTTTAATCAAAACAAAGAAAAGATGGATTTTTGTGTTTTTTTTCTTTGGCATAATTAAATAGGGCGAAAGAACATTTCTTGACGAGTCGAGCTACCATAAGCTACGAGTCTTTGTACTTTGACTTCTCTAGGGAGGATTAAATGTGACTAACTGCGATTGAAGAATAATCATCGAATGGAAAATCATAGAAAATAATTTATGACATGGAAAAGGCAATTATAGTAGCCTTGGGAAGTGATTCCCTTTCACCGGCATACTCCAGTTTAAGTGTACCGATAACGTGAGAGAGTACGACAAGTGTCTAATGACACTATGATGTCATTCAACATGAGATAAAATATTGGCATAAATCTCATTAAAAATCTCTCTATTCCTAATTGGAGTAAAAGAATTCCTATATTAATATCAATTACAAATTTATTATGTAAAACATCCGCATATAAAAACGGTTCTAACCAACCCAGAAATCAACATGATAATTCTAACCAACCCAGAAATCAACATGATAAGTCAAGGCATCTACCACTTTATTACCTTCTCTTCGAATATGTTGGATACGAACCGTCTATTCACGATGCCGGAACTCGTCAAGGTGTCATTTAAGAAAATGACTGCCTCTAAGATCATCTTTAATAACACGGATCGCTTCAAGATTATCTAACTTGAAAATAATTTAATGAAACCCTGCTTTCTAAGTATAAGTTAAACCACAAGAAGCGTAACCACTTGCCTGACATCGAGCCCCGTCGGTGTTAATTTTAATCCACTGCTGTTGCGAGGGGACACCATTGTATTGTCTTTGGAACAGTTCTGCCATGACGAGAACAAAATATGGGAACCAGCTAAAGATCGGGCAGTTAGTTAATTCAACAAGAAGCTTACTACGATTTAAAAAAAAACAGTACCCTGCCTGACAACCGGATTATTGAAAACACGCGCATTCCGGTCGATCCAAAGATTCCATAATATATAGCCAAAAACGAGCTCCCAATCATTAACATTGGTAATAGCCTCCGAACCAGAAAGATTAGTGACAATCCAAGTGAGCATGTTCATACCTAAGAAAGCATCAAGCTTTGATGCAGGCACAAGTTCGGTCCAGGTTTGAAAAGCCGGAAGACATCATTTGAGGACATGCTCTACATCTTTGTTGAATAATCGGGTAAAGAAAACATAAAGAACAAAAGAATTTTAACGAGGTTCAACAATGTGCTTACGTCATCGGTGCCTTAAGTGGCGCTAGAATTTTTATTCAATTCAATGTCACATAGGTTTATGTTACATCTCTTTTTATAATAAATAAACTTTGGTACATATTTACAAAAATAACCATGTATCATACCGCAGGGTTACGCCCCCGCAGCCCCAACCCACATAATCGTAACCCTCTCTACGAGACTTTCCTTTACCGGTATATTTATGAGGCATACCTAACGAATCTCCACCCTGGAGAATATCCTTCCCCTTGGGAAACATTCAATGTGGGTTGGGTTACCTTACTTCTTTAACAACTCGAAACACTCAACAAGTCCAAGCATTGCATGAACTTGTTTGTCGTAACTGGCTTGGTGAACATATCAACGACATTCTCATCAGTATGTACCTTCTGAAACAAAATCTCTCTAGATGCAACCAACTCTCTGATCTTATGAAGCCTTACATCAATATGCTTAGTTCTAGCACGATATACATGATTCTTAGCCAAGTGAATAGTACTTTGATTGTAACAAAGCAACTGAACTCCACCTTTCTGAACACCCAACTCCTTCACTAAACCAGTAAGCCATAAAGCTTCTTTTGCAGCTGCAGTCGCTGTCATGTATTCATCTTCAGTTGTAGATAATGTCACAACAGATTGAACAGTAGGCTTCCAACAAATAGGCCCTCCACCAAGGGTAAAGTCACCCGCATAGTCTGAATCCACATATCTTACAACCAAAGGATTATCCCGCTGACTACCAAAAACAATTCCATGTCCCACAGTACCCTTTAAGTACCTAAAGATCCACTTGACTGCTTCCTAATGTTGCTTACCAGGTTTAGACATGTACTTACAAACTTGACTAACATCATGAGCTAAAATCAGGACGAGTACATACCATTGCATACATCAAGCAGCCAACAACATCAGAATACGAAACTTTTGCCATATCTTTAGCTTTCTTACATGTCTTAGGACATTGTTCTGATGTGCACTTAAAGTGATTCGCCAATGGAGTGCTCATTGGTTTTGCGCTGCTCATCCCAAACCTTCTAGCATTTTCTCAACATAACCCCATTGAGATAGCCACAGTTTCCTTGAGTCTCTGTCCCTGCAAATTTCCATTCCAAGAATTTTCTTTGCAGCACCTAAATCTTTCATATCAAATTTCTGACTTAATAAAGTTTTCAAACCGATAACATCATCCATGTTCTTCGCAACAATTAACATATCATCAACATACAGTAACAGAAAAAATAAAAGAACCATCATCAAGGCTCTTAACATAGACACAACAATCATACTCACATCGCTTGTAGCCAATCTTGATCATATAGGAGTCAAACCGTTTGTACCATTGTCTCGGAGACTATTTCAACCCGTACAAACATTTCTTCAATCTGCAAACTAAATGCTCGTTTCTAGGTTGAGTGAAACTTTCAGGATGCTGCATGTAGATCTGCTCCTCTAAATCACCATGCAAAAAAGCAGTTTTAACATCCATCTGCTCTAAATGCAAATCTCAACTAGCCACCAATACAAGTACTACTCGGATTGAAGTGTGTCTGACCACTTGAGAAAAAATTTCATCATAATCAACTTCTTTCTACTGTGAAAAACCCTTTGCTACCAAATGAGCCTTGAATTTCTCCCCCTCTTTTTCTGTTACTGTTAGTTTCTTCTTATACACACATTTGCAACCAATCGGCTTCTTACCCTCAGGAAGGCGAACTAACTCCCATGTACGATTGTGATTCAAAGACTCCATCTCCTCAACCATGGCAGTCATCCACTTGTCGTTTTCGTGACTAGTAACAGCATTATGAAAAGTAAATGGATCATTACTGCTAACAGTAAGTGCAAAAGAGACCAAGTCTTCAAAACTCAATCTGTTCGGAGGCTTTATATTCGTCCGTCTTACCTTGTCTCTGGCGAGACTATAATACTGCAAATCATCTGTATCAGAACCACCAGAGGTTGATTGAGAAGTTTATGTTTTCTCAACTGGAAACTGCTCGAAATCTACCACTGTTGTGCCTTTTTTCTTCTGCAACATTGGCTGTTCATCAAAAATAACATCTCTACTGATCACAATTTTCTTCGCAACTGGATCCCAGAACTTGAATCCTTTGACACCTTTCTTGTAACCCAAAAAAATGCACTACTTTGATTTTGCATCAAGTTTGGATCTCTCATCAGCATGTACATGCACATAAGTAGGACAACCAAAAATCCGTAAGTGATCAAAAGTAACATCATGACCAGTCATACCTCTTCTGCAACTTTCGCTGCTAATAATGCCCTTGGTGATTTATTGATAAGATAACACGCCATGTTAACAGCCTCAGCCCAGAAGTGTTTGGGAAACCCCGTATTCAACTGCAAACATCTGGCTCTTTCATTCAATGACTTGTTCATCCGTTCCGCAACATCATTCTGTTGTGGTGTCTTGCGTACTGTAAAATGCCTCTTAATCCCATGCTCTTTACAGAAGTTTAGAAACTGTGAATCTGTGTACTCCGTACCATTGTCAGACCGCAAACACTTGATTTTTCATCCTGTTTGGTTTTCTACCTCAGCTTTCCACAACTTGAACTTCTAAAAAATGTCAGACTTCTATTTCAAAAAATACACCCACTTTCCGTGAAAAATCGTCAATAAAAGTAACATAATACCTAGATCCACATAAAGACGATGTCGTTGAAGGCCCCCATACATCAGAATACACATAATCAAGAATCCCTTCAGTTCTATGGTTCCCAGTTTTGAAACAAACTTTAGTCTGTTTACCAAGCACACAATACTTGCAAAATCGAGCCTACAGCTTTTAACACCATGCAACAGATTTCTTTTATGTAATTCAGCCATCCCATGTTCACTAAGATGAGCAAGACGCATATGCCACAGTTTGGTAGTATCATCACAGGACTCAAACCTACAATGGTACTCTCTAACAATCTGTAAATATTCCCTGTAGTCATCTTTCCTTTCATCACAGTCAAAGCTCCTTTAAAAATCCGAATGGTTTCCCTATCCTCATCAGCCTTAGGGATAAAACCATTCTTGTGCAAAGTGCCCAAAGAAATCAAATTATTCTTCAAATCTGGGATATGTCGAACACCACACAATGCCCGAACAGAACCATCATACATCTTAATTATGACATCACCAATACCAACAATATTGCAACATCGATCATCACCCACATAAACAGAACCAGAATTAACCGACCTATATGTCGAAAACCATTCCCTAGTTGGCGTGATGTGATAAGAACATCCAGAATCAAGAATCCATGCATTCGTTAGTTGAGTCATTGAAATAGAGAGAATATCACCCTCACTGCAATCAGAATTATCATCCTCGACCACATTCACAGACTTGGATGAGTCATCAAACTTCTCATCAGTTTGCTTTTTCAACTTCGGACAGTCTCGTTTCATATGTCCCGTCTCCTTGCACTTGTAACAGTGAATTGTCTTCTTATCCCTAGATTTGGATATGAAATTCCGCTTCCCAAACCCTACCTTCTCTGGCTTCCGTTCACTATCTCGATTACCCTTGACATATAAGCTATCAGCTTGAGAGCTTTCCCCTGCATTCTGCTTCCGCTGGTTGTGAGCTAACAATGCTGCAGTAATCTCCTCAACTTTGATAGTCTCTTTCCCATATGTAAGAGTAGTCATCATGTGTTTGTAAAAGGGAGGCAACGAACACAACATAATCATCGCTTTGTCTTCATCCTCAATTTTCACATCAAGTCGAGCCAAATCAGAAACGATTTGATTGAAGACATTCACGTGTTGCGCCAAATCATGATCATCCTACATCTTCAGCCCATACAACCACTGCTTTAGATACAGTTTAGTCGTTAAGGATTTGGACATAACCTGACTTTCCAACTTCTTCCAAATTTCATCTGGAGACGACAAATGCATGATGTGATACATGACCTAGTCCGCCAAACATAATCGTATGGTTTATGCCACTCGATACTGCAATTCTTCCCAATCTTCCTCCTCCATCGACGCCGGCTTTGTAGGTCGCAAAGCCTTCAGGATCCCTTATGGCGCCAACAAATCCTTCACCCTTGTTTGCCATAATCCGAAGTTACCTTGACCATCGAATTTCGCAACTTCGAATTTGGCTCCTGACATCTGATACCAAATTGTTGAATAATCGGGTAAAGAAAATAGAAAGAACACAAGAATTTTAACGAGGTTCAGCAATGTGCTTACGTCCTCGGTGCCTTAGGCGGCGCTAGAATTTTTATTCAATTCAATGTCACATAGGTTTAGGTTATATCTCTTTTTATAATAAATAAACACTGGTACATATTTACAAAAATAACCTTGTACCATACCGCGAGGTTACACCCCCACACCCCCATACCACATAATTGTAACCCCCTCTACGAGACTTTCCTTTACCGGTATATTTATGAGTCATACCTAACCATCTTCAACTAAAGCCCCCACAAACCATGCATCGAGAATCCGTAGAATAATGCCGCTTACAACGTTCCTGTTAGTCATTATCTTGCGACAACAGACAAGCCAAAGGAAGATCTTGACTCTAGGCAGTCCGTGACACGTGTTAACAGTAGTCCAAACATTAGTTTGGTTCACTGCAGTATTCCCAGAACGCAGCAGGTAAGCGGATTTCAATGTAAATTGGCGATCCCGTGTCCCCCGCCAGCCAACCCAGTTCGCGTTGATTCTGGAGTCCGGTCCTTTAATTGCCGCGATTCGTAACAGGGTGTCTAGGGGAAGAAGGTGGTGAAAAATATGCCATTTCCACCTTCCCATTATAATCAACCATTGACGCCACAGTACATCGCCGAATGGAGGAGGTGTTATCAGGGTGAACATAACTATGAGCCGACCAATATCGTCAAGCCACGAGTCATACCAAAAATCTGTTTTCATGCCCGATCCAATGGACCAAACCTCCAAACTATATTCAGACCCTTTCAAAGACGAGAGCAAGGCAAAGACAAAGTTGACAAACACAGAGCCACCTAAGAGCACTGAAATCAGAATGTCAATGAATTCCAGTCCCGTTTTTCGTATACCGTCGATTATGATATAATCGGAGGATTCCTGTGAGTAAATTCAGCTTTTCTCACTTTGACAAAGGCTATAGTAATCTCGTCTATCTTGTCTCCCGTAAGGAAATGGCAGGGTCTTCTTCACACAGTTTATGCCATTGTGGAATATTGCCACTGCAAAAAGGCAATCCTGAAAACAATAAGCCTTGCAGGCATCAACACTGCAAGGGCTAATCACCTCATGGTCAAACGTCGGCCAGTCTTGTAGTTCGACCTAATCGTATAAACCTTGATGAGAACTCTGGGAATCTGCTTCACAGCCATGCATGAAATCTGCTCGGCAATTGCCATACTCATCGTTCGGATCGGATAAAGAATAGCCCGGTGAGCATTTACACTGTGGCCTTTTGTCGGGTTTAAGCGTGCAGATACTGTTGTAACCACATGTTCCACTACCATAACGATCAAATCCTGTTGTGCAGATATTATCTGGAATGGTGATTCTAACAATCCAGTTTCCATAATTCCATTGCTGTTGATAAGATCCTTTGGATAACTACATAGAGTCAAAACTCCGTCAAAGTTGAGTTACTCTATGATAATAATCTGCACAGTGAACACCATCATCTTCTCCGATGAGTGATTGTCTCTGATTGTTTCCTCTCAGTACGTAAAACGATCCATCTTCATCAAGCCTCACTTGATAACCCGAATTCGTCTTATTTGCTTGATCAATAGTGCCACTGCTGTAGTATGAAAAGGAAAAGTTGCTCTCTTTATGCCGAGAAGAAAGCTTACCACCCCTTTGGATCACCTACGTCGGTAACAGCGTATCGGTGGGATTCTCGAAGCTCTCCCACGGGCGTTCGGAACCACCACCGTAAACCACGAAATTTCCTGTATCGTTCATTCTTGCAAAGGCGACATCGCCGGTGGCGAACTCGGATCGCCAAATCAGTTGACTTTTGGGATCGGTGAGGACAAGTCCTCGGTCAGCTGTTAACTGAACCTTGGATCTTCTTGGAGCAGGTTTAGTTCCGCTTGCGTACTAAACAATGGTACGGCTTGGTATTTTGTAATACCATACGGTGAGTTGGAAAAGATCATCATCGATTTCCGGTTGGTGAAATCCAAAGGCGAAATCACTGGAGGTGGAAACCCATGGTTTTGCATCATGAGTTGCTTCGATGGAGCTGCCGACCCGAACGTCACCGGAACTACTTTGAGCGACAACAAGATGTAGGAGAAGCAGTAGGTCAGCTGAAAAGAAAGGAAGGAAAATTGAAGCCATTGATAAACTTGTAGGAAGTTAGAGGAGATGAGTTGCTTTAAAAAAGAAAGTTATACATACAGTGGTTAAAAATTGAGGCTACTTTCATGCTTACATTTTGGAAATATTGTAAATGGGAAATAAAAAATTAAAAAAATGTAGATGTTAATTTCTTTTGAGAATAGATTATTTGTTATGGTAAATGTAGAACTTGTCATGTATTTATAATGAATTTCATAAAGTATATTAAAAACACTATAGTAAATTATCTATATCTTAAATTAGTTTTTTGACATTATAATTCTCTAATTTTTCTTTCTATTTCCATATTTGTCCAATCAAGCCCTAGTTTCAGTCTCGTTTACTTAGTCCGAACTATTAATTTATTTTGCAAGAGGAATTAGTACATTGATTTTAAACTCACTAAGGGTGCGTTTTGATGGAGTAATCTTACATTCCCGGTAGGATTATTTTTTTCCTGACCAAGGATACCCATGTTTGGTTGAGTATTCTTTCCCAAGTGAAGGGAATATTTATTTCCCAACAGTGAATAATCCTAGAAATGTTATTCCCCCACACCCGTTAGGTATTATTTCATTCCATGTGTTAAGGACTAAACTACCCTTGTTTTCCCGTTTCCATTGATATCTTTATTTTTGCCTTTGCAGTCATCGTCACAAGCGAATCATCACGTCTCTGTCGCCTGTTTCCAGACACCAACATGTATGTCTCTCTTCTCCTTCGCACTCTGCCATTTTCGTGATACAAAACCACCAATTTGTGTGCCATTTTCGCAGTAACATGCATTTTTGAAATTCCATCGACTTTATCTCCGTTTGGGGCGCCCTTTTCATCTCTGTTTGTTGTTGTTGTTGTTGTTGTTGTTGTTTGTTTGTTTCTGATTGAAAATCCACCGACTGCTATTTTGTTGTTTTGAATATGATTATTTTAGGTTTTTATCTCTGTTTTTTGTTGTTTTTCTGTTTCGTGTACGAACAGTAGATTCTATTAAGGAATTTGTTGATCCAATTCCTTTTTCACTAATTATGATTGAAACTTGTCAGTGTTCTACTTTGTGGAGGATTTGTTTTGTTTATGTCTAATAGAAGTTTTAACAAGAAAGAAAGGGTTAAAAAACTAGTAAGACATGGCTTTAGACTTCAGATGCACTGCTGTTACCTAAATTGGTTGATAAATCGATTATTAAATGATAATAATAATAATAATAATAACCTAAGAGGGAATCTTAAGTGTGAGCAATAGGAAGTGTAACACAAGCTTCATAGATAAGCAAAATTAATGGCAAACAACCATGGGGCTTGTTAGTATAGAGCTAGACTTCAAATAACCTGATTCAAATATATGCAGTCTCAAATGTCAATAGCAACTTTTTTAGAAGATTAACACTCTCCAAGAATATCACAAGGTAGTAAATTTGGACTGGCAGAAAAAACATTAACCAATAAAAACATACCAGCTTAAAAGATTCTGAGAGAGACTCCACTGATGTGTACGCAAGATAAAGGAGAGCACATTTGTAGAACTCAAAAAATTCTTGAATTAATACAAAAATGCAAGGCACACAGAAATATCCTTTTCATCAGAATATCTCTCAGGTCTCTGAAAGTTTGAACCTTGGTCACAGGAATCTGCAAGAAGTTTTACAAGACAATATCTGAGACAAATGGCACAGCTAGGTCTAGTTGTTGAAGTTTCATTGGAAACGAGTAACAAAACAATTGAATAAGAGAGAAGACAGACTATTATGCATAAATGAAGTAATAAACAATGTACCAAGAGAAAGATTGTACAACTACTATTGAATTAGGAAAATTGTTTGTTGTGTGTTTGGGGGTGTATGGTATGAGATAACAAGAGCATGGATGTTAGTACATTTAAATTCCACATGAATAAAAACTAAAAGCATCTAATTTTGATAAGACAAGCATCTGATTGATAAATAATAAACTGCCTATTTCCTACTTATCTATAATGCTCTATAATAATTAGGGGTGTGCAAATCCGGGTACCCGAAATTTCCGGGTCGACGATTTCTCGGCCCGTGTCCCGACCTGGATGTTACGGGTACCCGGTAATCGGGTACCCGGATTTTGCGGGTACCCAGTAATCGGGTACCCGATACCCGGTTTTTAATTTTTTATTTTTAAATTATTAATTTAAAAAAATATATACACAAATTTAAATGTTCAAAACTTCGAATTACATACCCTAATATCCGAACATAAAATTTAAAATTTAAAATTTAAAAGTTCAAAATACAAAATATAATAATCCATAATATAAATAATTTATTATATTTTATATAATTATATATAAAAAAAATAAAAATAATAAAAACTAACCGAGTACTCGGGTAACCGGGTACCCGAAAAAACTAGATTTTGTGACCCGGGCCCGACCCAGGAAGTGTCGGGCCGGGTACCCGACCCGGCCGGGTAATTTTTTTTTAGAGAATTACCCGGTTTTTTTAGATCTGGGTCGGCGGGTCGGGTCAACCGGGTCGGGTAATTTTGCACACCCCTAATAATAATCAATATATTTACATGCCAAATCATACATTACATATAAGCATGAGCACCTCTGATAAAGCACATTCCTAATTAGAGCAAAACAACATGGAATTTTAACTCAAAGTCTTAGCACACCATAGACAGTATTCCTATGAAAATAAAACAAGGAGACTATGAAAATTTAACTGTAGAAAAACTAATAAAAAAAATTCACTAAACAAGCGTCATTTCCCCAACCTTGCAAAACATGTTAATTGAAAAATTCTGAAGCAACTCATGATGAAATATTTGTGGAGGCTTGATGTTAGTTTTATGTCCAGGAATAGACCAGTTGTGCTTTATAGGAGGACAAACGACATGCCTTTCCTTTTTAAGAATTTTAGATTGATCTGCTGCATTAGATGATCTTTCATGAGATGAACTTCCAGCAAACCCAGCTGAGAGTTTAGGAACTAGAAAATTATCCATGGCACCAAATGCACTAGAAGTGGGAGGTGGGGTTGTTTCATTTTCGAGGCCGATTTATTCAAAAACAATCTGCATAGAACCAAATGCACTGGAATCGTATGAATCATACACTTGTTTTGTTTTATACCATAAATGATCATTCAAATACCTATAAATAATCATACCTCGATAGTCAAAGAGCTCAGTAAGTTTCAGTTCAGTGAATGAAAATATAAACATAAAATACAAAGTGTGAAACACATGGCTTACAAAAGTCTTAAATGTTCAAATATACTTTTGCCCGAAAATTATTTAGACTCTGTAGAATTATGAATATAATTAGGTCTTATTTTGTACTGAATTTTGAATTATTTTTAAACAAAAATAATATAAAATAAATAGATTTTCAGGTTTAAGTTACTTAAAAAAAACTGGGAAGTGAGTAAAATGGTTAATAGGGTTTTTTAAGGGTAAAACAGGTTGAGGTTTAAAAGCAAACAAAGAAATGTGTGGCTACCTACTTGTTTTACAATAACTTGTTGAACTGTATTGACATAGTTGCTCTTCTATCATCATTTTGTTATAGTGCCATTTTTATTGTGTTCAATTATTTTTATTGTGATGACAAACAATTGTTCTTGTTAAATATTATTATTTTCTAATATTAAAATGTTTGTTCATAATAACAGTTATGGCTCGTTTACCAATGCGAAAGAAGACGCATATCGCTACAATTCTTATTTTACAACTGCAAATGATGGAGATTATGTGTCATATGCTCATGGTTATTTCAGTTATTCTTAGAAAATATAAAAATCGACCTAAAATAACTTATGCACATGAAATACTTCATAGACATAATATTAGATCACTTAATTTACATAAAATTGTATTTGAAAGGGATCGACAAAGTGTTGATAATTGTCGAATGGATAGGAGAGCATTTATCAAATTGTGTCACCTATTACAAAGTCAAGGTGGGTTAAAAGAGAGTCGATATATGTCTATAGAAGAAATGGTTATTACTTTCCTTCATATTATATCCCACCATATTAAGATTAGAGTTTTAAAACATCAAACAGTAAGATCTGGTGAAACAATTAGTAGAGTTCTCCATACAGTGTTAGCTTCAGTCTTGAAACTGCATCCGATCCTTTTTAGAAAACCAAAACCGATATAAGATAATTCAATATACGATAGATGGAAATGGTTTAAGGTATTGTATCATAATTCTAAACTTTCTTTTTAGTTAATTAGTAATGCTTAATACATAAATGGATAGTAATAATGCAATTTAACTTTATTTGATGAATATAGAGATGTTTGGGTGCTCTAGATGGAATGTATATTAAGGTCAATGTAGCTGCAATCAATAAACCTAGATACAGAACAAGAAAAAATGAAATTGCGACAAATGTACTTGGTGTTTGCACACCAAACATGCAATTCATTTATGTTTTACCTGGGTGGGAAGGTTCTACAGTTGATGGTAGAATACTCAGAGATGCCATTAGTAGAAGAAATGGTTTAAATGTTCCACAAGGTAAATTATTAGGTCATTAATATATATATATATATATATAAAAGAATGTAAAATTCTTACAAGTTTTGTATATTAATTTACTTTTTAAATTAAAATAATATAGGGTGTTACTACTTATGTGATGTTGGATACACGAATGGAGAGGGATTTCTTGCACCGTATAGAGGTCAAAGATACCACTTGAATGATTGGAGAGAAGGACACCAACCTACCACCCCTCAAGAATATTTCAACATGAAACATTATCAAGCTAGGAATTGCATTGAGAGATGCTTTGGCATATTGAAAGCGATATGGGCAATTTTAAGGGAAAAATCATTTTATCCAATGAAAACACAATGTAGACTCATTTCAGCTTGTTGTCTTCTCCATAATTTCATAAGATCTGAGATGCCAATCGATCCTATTGAATCTGACTATACTGAAGATAGTAGGCATGTTAAAGCGATTAATGAAGTAGAAATGATCAGACATTGTGAGCCAAGCAGTGCTTGGACTGAGTGGAGAGACAAATTAGCAGAAGATATGTTTACTAGTTGGTTAGTGTCGCGTACTTTAGGATATATGTTATTTTATGTAATGTATGACTTCCACCTTCTATTTTATCTAATGTTAGTGGTCATTACTTTCATGTATTTGACATCTTTATATTTTATGGCATAAACTTTATTAAATTTTATTTAATTTCTCTTCTGTAAAATTTGAATTTTATTTTGTTATGGACATTCATTACTGATGTCGTTCACTACATTTGATTTATATTATGTTACTATTTTAAATTTCATTTATGATTAGTATTGACAATGATGACATGTTTTATGTTATGTTATACATTTTTTATATACATCTTCTTAGATTGTTTCGAAGAGAAATATGTCAACATCAAATATGGAATCTCAAATGGGGAAAAACCACTGACATCTAGAAAGGTTAAGTCTTTAGTAACTAAAAGGACATGGACTAAAAAGGAGGATGCTGCACTTGTTGAATGTTTACATATTTTGGCTGAAGAACCACATTGGAAAGCTGATAATGGAACATTTAGATCAGGTTATCTATCTAATCTTGAAAAGATGTTAGAAATCAAGCTTTCAACATCACAAATTAGGGCCCATCCACATATTGAATCTAGAGTGAAGCTACTCAAAAGACAATACAATGCTTTATCTGAAATGCTGAATATTGGAAGTGGATTCGGTTGGAATGAAGAAGAAAAATGTTTAACTGCACCAAAGGATGTGTTTGATGATTGGGTTAGAGGAAGTATTTTAATTGAATTTATCTTCTTTCTATACTCTTTGTTATCTACTTAGCTTTGTAAGATTTATTAAATTTGCGATTTTATTATATTGTAGAGTCATCCAACTACTGCTGGATTGAGAAACAAGTCATTTCCATTCTTTGATGACTTTGTTCATATATTTGGAAAAGAAAGAGCTACAGGAATAACAACGAAGACAACAGCTGATGCAGTGGAACATATTGATGTTGAAGACAATGCATTTGTAGATGCATTACTTGAAGAAAATGGATTAAGAGATTCTGAATCAAGAGAGGATGTTGGTGCTTCAACTTGACAAACATCTGATGCTACTGCCTCTACCCCTACAATGAAAAAAGTAGCTAGCAAGAAAAGGTCTCGAAGTGATGATGGGTTAACCGAGCTTGTACACGAGATAAGTAAGTTCGATGCTGCATACCGAGAACCTGCCAAAGAAATTAAGGATATTACTGCTTTATTGAAAAAGGAGGCAGAAGGAAATGATCGAAGAATGTTGATTTTCACTGAAATCATGAAAATTGAAGGACTGTCCACTGATGAAATGCTTACTGCAGAAGAGTATATTAGCAAAGATGCGCACAAGGTAGATTTCTTCTTTTATTTCCAAAAGAATTCAAGTAAGATTATGTGATTAAGCAATTAGTTGAATGTCGTCAATTTAGACCATAATTTTTGACTGTCGTCCTTCTATAATTATGTCGATCTCTTTTTTATTGTGACTTTAGAATATGGTCCCAACTTTTTTGTGTAGCTTAGCCAAGTATATGTCAATCTTTTGACTTGAAGAATTTTGTGTGTATATAATATAGCCAACATATATGATTACATTTAGAATGTCATGGCTATTATCTTTTATAAGTCTGAATATTGTACAATCTTTTGATGGTTAATGTTATACTTCTTTTTGTTATGTAGTATATGACTTGCAAGTAATGTGCTAGTTTTCGAATATGTTAATTACTTTTGATAGTTTTTGTTATGTAGTAAAAAACTGTCTTTGATAGTTAACAGTTATCGCTTTCATGTGTGTATGCATTGTTGTATGTGAAGGTATATTCCTAAATTATAAAATTTGATTCTATAGCTAAGAAATTGCTTAGATTTAGGCTAGGCCAATGTAAATAACTAGGACATTTCATCATGATTGACTTTGCATCTAATAAAGTGAATTTTGTATAGTTCTTGTTTAATATCATGACGGAGTTGCATAATATCATGGTTGTTAAAGAAAAAGTTTTGGTCTTTCAAAAATACTACTGCAGTTCGATGCAATGGCACTAGAGTTTGCTAGTCAGGAGGTAAATTTTATTAGAGCTCCTATTTTATGTTTTTAGTTCAGAGAAACTATTCCATTGGTTCTATAATTTATTTAAACCAATGATGGATTTTGGGTTTTGAAGTTTTCATCCACTATATGTTTTCTCTTCTTTCTCCCAGTCAATCTTAACTGGCGACGAGCTAGGATATCAAATAGCAAGCTAGATGAGACAATTTCAAGAAAGTTGTCCTGTTATTTGTTGAACCTTCGTTTAATTGTTTTTTCTCAAGTGTTGGATTTTTGTTAAGCATCAACTTGTTTTTTATATTAGTATAATTTTAATTTTGTTTAAAGCTTCCCATTGTTTCTTGCTTTACTTTGTATCTCTTTAGATACATGTAAGCTATTTCACTTGTCCTTCGTGTATGATCTGAAACGGTCTAGTATGTTCAAAGTTTGGCCTCTGTCGGTTTTTATATGTTCGGAGAGAAATTACAGGTTGGGAAACATGAATTATTGGGTTGCTTACTTTTCGTAATAAAGAGTTAAGTACAAATCAGATTAGAACCGAGTATTAATAATTTTATTAAAATATTATAAAATATAATGATAAATGACGATGAAATATAAAATTATAGACAATATGATTTTTAGTATTATATTTTCTTACTTATTTAAATTATGTTTTTGTAATATAAATTCATGAGATAAATAATAATGATAAAGTATGTAGAATTAAATATAAATATAAAAGATAAATAAATAAATAAATTATATATAGAAAATATAATAAATATTATATCTTAGATAACAAATATAATTTACATCTTTTTATTATTATGAATATTTATGAAGAATTTTCACAATGTAAACATTTAGTTAAATGTTGATGTAAAATTTTAATATATTTTACATAAATTATGTAAAATTTAATATTGATTAAAATAAAAATAATATATGATATATTTAAATACTCAAGTAATATATTATCAACAAATAAAATTTTTATATAAATAATTTTTATTTAATATTTAGAATTTCACTTGTTAAAAAATATAGAACAAGAACAATTTGGTAAAATATACATTCCAGTAATCTTTTATTCATTCAACCAATCACTGTAATCTTACATTCCTGCCAAACCAACCAAACACAGTAATGTAACATTCCCAGTAATCCTATTCCCTGGTAATCTTTTATTCCCACTGGTAATCTTACATTCCGTGAACCAAACGCACCCTAAGATATAAGCATGAGACAAATATTTGTATAATATAATTATAATTATTTTTTTAATATTATAAAATAAATATTTATTTATAATTTTTTGATTTTATATATTCTAAAAATAATAATTGTTTGATCCTCTAAAAGAATAATATTTTTTACTACTAAAATTATTTAATAAGTTCAATTGAACGATTAAAATTAAACAAATTTTAGACGTAAATGAGATATTAGCTCGAAATCTATATAAACTACTTCTAACATGAAGACTTAAATTCGTGAGCTATTTTATTCAAATCTTAATATATCGTGTTTGGACTTCTATGAATATGATGAAATTATATTATTAATTTTGAATTATAGTCTTATTACTAATGACTAATGTTATTAATATTGTTGACAAATATTAAGATATTTAAATTCAGTATTTTTTTTTTGTAATTCGAACGTCAAGTACTAATTGCTAGCATTGGATCAAGCTTAAAAAAATTGATCTTATTAGCCATGATTTTATCAGAAACTAATTTGGTAGAGCCTTTGAAATTGTAGTATGACCATGATGTAAATCGAATATAATCTACGCCCGATATATTAAATAAATATAATTTGTATAAGGTAGGTTGATTCCTCTTGTTAATGTATTTCAAGACGGTATTTTTAGTTAACCTAATTACGTTGAATTGAAAAAGTTAAATCAAATTATATGAAATATTGACAATTTATATTTGATATAATCGATCCATGTTTATAATAATATTTCTACTAATTTGTACTCGATGGCACACTCATGGTCGTATAAAATCCAGTCACATTTAGGGGACCAAGCTAAGCCGAAGTAGAAAACTAAATCTTTAGTTTCTATGTAATAGAGGGACTAAAATCAAAATTAGACCTTTATTTTACATTTGCAGTTCAAATGACGCTTATCTAACGTACCCGCGCGCGGTTTCGCGAAATATTTGAAATCCAAAATCACAAAAAGAAAATAATAATAATAAGAAATCTTCTTTGTCCAGTTTTCTCCCGCGCCAAAAGGAGCCAGAACACACGGATCGGTACCCTAAGCCGTCCGATTAGAATTATCATCCGACGGCTATAAACAAACCTCCTTCACGCTATAAACAAACAAAGGTTCCGCTGTTGAAAATCACTCGAATCCAGAATACTGACTTGATAGATAAGAAGAAAAAAGGAAAGAAGAATGTCAGGGCGTGGAAAGGGAGGCAAAGGGCTGGGAAAGGGAGGAGCCAAGAGGCACAGGAAGGTCTCAGGGACAACATTCAGGGGATCACGAAGCCGGCTATCCGAAGGTTGGCTCGAAGAGGTGGGGTGAAGCGGATCAGCGGTCTCATTTACGAAGAAACGCGTGGCGTTCTCAAGATTTTCCTCGAGAACGTGATTCGCGATGCGGTTACTTACACCGAGCACGCTAGGAGGAAAACGGTTACAGCGATGGACGTGGTTTATGCTCTGAAGAGACAGGGCCGAACTCTTTATGGCTTCGGAGGCTAACTTTTTTTTTTCCTGGATTTGGATTACGTTTATGTGTTTTTTATTTGAATAAAGTAATAGAAGTTAAATTTCAATTCATAAAACTTGCGTTTGGATTCTCTCTTTCCTTGTTTGGTTTCTAAGAAAATTGGCCCGAAACTAAAGAGCCTCACCGTGCAGTCCCTAGGCTCCACTGTTAGTGTATGCAAAATACAAAGAGTATACAAATTTGAATATGCTTAAACGTTTATTAACTTCTGACTTATTGATAATCTAAGTAATCTAAATATTCTAAATATATAAATAATAATTTAAAATAAATAATTATCAATGAAGTTTGTTCAATTTGTAAATATTTTTATTATTGTTTAAGTAAATCTTGAATTTAAATCTTTGTATGTATATAAAGCTTTTGTTAGGAGTTTTATTAATCAAAATTAAATGTGCTATATAAGTTACTTTAAATTAATCAAATTAAAATTTTAAAAATTGAGGAGGAAAAAATTAAAATAAAGATGTAGCGATAACAGAGAGAACTCAAATCTTTTATTTTTCTTGACAAATATTTTAGTATGAAATTATAAGATCGATGCTTTTGATAAAATAATTATTGTTTCAGTAAAATTTGATTATCTTTTATTCGAATCCAATCTCATCTAACAGGACAATTTCTAATACAATGTCATTTTCAAATAATGAGCAATAGATTCAATAATTGCCGATCAATTATTATATCAATATACATATACATATTATAATAATAAAATGGGTAAACTATAGCACTGACCACTTAACTATAGCATTTTTTTATTTGGAACATCATTTTTTAATTTTATCAATCAAGTTTGGGTCACCCAACTATTTCAATGTATTCAATCAAATTACTTGCCGTTAACGGTTAACAAAAATGATAATGTGACTGTTAATAAAATTAATATAATTACACATTTGATCCTCAATATTTATATATTTTATCAATTTAGTCTTAATTTAATTTAATTCAATAAATTTAATTCTCTAATCATATGATGACACACATCATCATTTGATTGAAGATTTTTTTATATAATTTTAATTTATTTAATATAATATTCTTTTTATCCAACCATCTGGTTAAAGGGGAAGCAATTTACTAATAAATGAGAGGGGGAGAGGATTGAACCTTCAGTTGTTATTTAGATTGCATATTCTTGTATAAAAATATATTTTTTTGTCAAAAAAAATATTTTTTTTTATATTTTTAGATGAAATTTAATATTTTTATCATGAATTTATTTTTTTATATTTGAGTTGAAAAATACTTCTAAGTATATTTTTATCCAACAGTTATAAGTTTATAAATTATAAAAGGACGTCATGTGATAACAAATAAATGTTAAAAATATAAAATTGACTCAAAAAATAATTTTCAAATTCAAAAGTTAAAATTTTAAATTTTTTACATTTGAGTTAAAGAAATGTGTATAAAATATATATATATTTTTAAATATTATTGTTTAACATTTTTTATAATTCAAAAATATATTTTTATAAAATAATGATGAATAGGATACTATAAATGGTTAAAATTTAAAGATGATTGTTTACACGTTCAATTTGAATATTTGTACATTCAATAAGATTGATAATGGAACATTAAAATGTTATGATAAGTGATATATATTTTATATAAAGAAAAAAAATATTAAAAAGTTAAAATCATTAAATTATAATTATAAAAAAAAGAAATATTAAATTTTGTCTAATATAAAAAAGTAAATTTACTTTTATTTTTATTTTTGTATTAAATTGAGATTAAAGCCTGTGAATAAGTCTCTAATCATATAGTTTAAAGTTTAAGTCCCTAGATATTTAGTTTTCTTTCATTACTCTTTCTTTACAGTAGGCACAATATATTTTATACAAGATTATGTAATCCAAATCACAATTGAAGGCTTGGCTTAGTAGCATTGTCTACTTAGCTTCCCTCACCCCTTGGACGAGGGTTTGATCCTCTTCTCTCTCATTTCTTAGTAAATAAAATTATAAAACAACTCTCCAGTTAAATGATGGCACGTGTTATCATTTGATTAAAGGATTAAATTTATTAAATTAAATTAGTAACTAAATTAATAGAATGTATAAATATTGAGGACCAAATTTATAATTATATTAATTTTATTAATTGTCACATCATCACTTTCGTTAACAAATCTTGATTAAATACATTTAAATAGTTGGATAACCTGATTGATAAAAATTAAAATATAATGGTCAAAATAAAAAAAAAGCTATAATTAGCTGGTAAAACAGTCTTTTTTTATTTTTTAGAAACAGCACAAAAATACACTTAATCAGATGTCGCTTGTTGTTGCACTAGAACAACTAAGGGTGTTCAAATTTTCGAATTATTTCGGTTAACTGACCGAATCGAATTAGTTCGGTTAATTCGGTCGGTCACCGAATTAGTTTGGTCGGTTAACGATTAATGATTTTTTGGATATTCGATTAACGGTTAATTCAGTTTGAAATTGGTTAATTAACCGAATTAACCCTTAAATATTTTTTAATATTTTTTTCATCCCACGGCCATAATATGCTGCCCCCATGTGCTCCGGTTATCAATTCTGTTGTGCCTTGATTTGTGTAAGGCATGGGCAAAAGTGTAGTGGAGCATGGGCATAAAACTGTTCAGCATGATAATTGGTATAATAAAATGGAGTACTTTCGTTTACATGAGCAGAGGGTTCAAAACGGTGAGGCCATGTGCACAAGGAGAAATACATCAGTTGTTGAGGACAAAGCATGCCTACAGGTATTCACTACTAGAAGAAAAAAGGCTTTTCCATTCTCAACATTCACAAATTATCCTAGACCTAACTTGTATCATGCAACTACAAATTGAATGCCTAACCATTTTTTTTCTCTTCCATGTTGTGAAAACGAAGGCGAGTGATTCCTTCAATGTCGAAAAATCAGTTACAGGGACAGAAGAAAGTTTCACTCATTATCATGCCGAAGTCAAGAATGGGAACTAATTGAACACTTCGTATTTTGGTTTTCTCGTTTCATGTTCGCTTATGTAGATCTCTGTCTTCTTTGTATATTGCAGTCTCTCATCGATAAAAACTGCCCGGATTCCCTTGCCCATGACAATGTCATTCCAGTGCTTGGCAAGAACATGGATCCTTCATGGCCTAAACCAAAGGCAGAAGAAAGCTCTGCCATTTCCAATGGTAATGGGAAGGTTAATAAAAGAATGAGCAACCAGGTTTTCGGAGGAATCATGGCATTCATAACGGGAACCATAACCATGATTCGCTTAACCCAAAACATGAAGTATTTGTAATGTTTGAACTGCAGTATTGTTGGTTTTTTTGAACTAAATTGATAGATACAAATATCTTATTTTAATATAATGTTTGAATCAAATTACTTAGATATTGTAAATTGTTTTTTTAATTAAAAATATTAAATTCTAAAATTTTAAAAAATTTAGGTTAATTCGAAAATTAACTGAAATTTATTAGGTTCGGTTAATACTTTCATAAAAAAATTTGGTTCGATTAACGGTTAAAGAAATTTTTTTTAGTTAATTCGGTTAAGGATATTTCGATTCTGTTCAGTTCGATTTTAACTGAATGAAGACCCATAATAACAACAATCTGACCCGGAGAATATCGTAAAACCCTTGTCCCACGGGTGTTTCTCGGCCCATTTTCGGCAGTGCATCAGCAACCCCATTTCTCTGTTCATGATCATGAACCACCTGCACGACAGAAAGGGGTTTAATAGGATGTTGTTCCTTAAAAAATTATTTCTTTTTATATTTTTATTCATAATTTTATCTCTTAAAACTTTAAAATTTAATTCCTTCTAAAATTTTAGAATTTCATCTCTTCAATCTTACGTAAACATGTCAACCAACACAACTTTTAATGAGTTTTTGACATATAATTGATAATTTTATCGACTTCCAAGTAATCAGTTTTCACTAATACTTGTGTGAACCCCGACTTATAATATATTTTGATGTTCATTTTTATAATATTTTACATAAGACTAATCTTTTTATAATACTTGTGACTCAAAAATTGTATATTTTTCGTGAAGATACGACCTTTTAATATGATTTTTGATAAACACTATATAAATTATCAGGAGTAAAATCTATTGTTAAATCTATCGTTAATCTATATAAATTGCTATAAAATCTTTTGATCAAGATCAAGAGAGATCTAAAATCATTTTTTAACTTTTTACTCCCACCACCTCATGAAAACATAAAATCTAAACAACTTTATCACTACCTATATTTCTCTACTTAAATTAAAATAGATGAACCGTTAACAACAGATTCAATCTATTCATTTCATCAGCATATATTACAAAGACGAGTTTATAAAATAGTAGGGCCAAAATTTAATAGGCAATATCATGTACAAAGATCTAAAGATTCAAAATGTTAAACTTGTGGACACAATAGATGATATTGTGGAGAAGTAGGGCCAAAATTTATGTAACTCTTAACGTACGATTAGAAAAATCAACTCAATTTGGTGTTTTCCTTTGTACTATGTTTCCATTTTTGTTCTTTTAATATCTTAAGCTATTATTATCTCATATTATAACTATAGATTTATGCATAAGATTTATGTTTTATGGCGCTCAAGTCTAATTCAATTAATTTTTTAAACAATCTAATTTTTCACATATATTCCTTAAACATTTATTTTCATCCTCGCTTTTTTCTTCTCAACATTATCAATAACTCAACTCATGTCATAAATATTTCACCAGGCACATAAATTTAGTTTCTTTTAATAAAAAAATAGAATAAAAATGGTCGTTTTTCTCGAAAAATCATCTTTTTAATTTAATATTCCCGATCAGACACCGACCAGACTATATTTCTCGATCTAACACCCTTTGCAGTAAGGCACGCCCCTTACAGCACGCTATATGCTGATTTGGCGCCACGTGGGGTAAGACGCGCCCCTGCGGCGCGCCTTATGCTGACATGAATACACGTGTGTATGGTGCGGGGCAGGGGCTGCGCCATACGCCACGTAAGATAGCGCGGGGCAGGGGCCGCGCTATTCAATTATCTTAATTATCAAACATGTATAATGCAAGGTGTGGTGCAAGGACCGTGCCTTGCATTATTTTCCCAAACTTCTCAGCTTTAAGGCATCCTCTCTCGGCTATAAATAGCCGTCTCCCGTAAATCTCTCAACAACAATCCTTTGAATCAATAAATAACATCCGACAATCATCTTATATTTGATTCAAAAGTTTGCTCGATCTTTCGTTATAAGGTAATTTTGTTATAATATTTATTTTATAGTTATATATGATTATTTGAAAAAAATATTATACTAATTATTTTCAATTAATTTATGTGTTTGTAGAATTAGAAAGTGGAAGCATACGTCGAAATATTTTTGCGGTGCAGGTAATAATATAAAATTATATTATTTAAATTATTTACGTTTATGTGTAAAAAATTTATTCTGTTATATTTTTGATCATATATTGTTTATTTAATCAGGTTTGTTTCAGTTGTTTTTTTCAGATATAATATTGTTGCACTTTTAAACTCTAAGAATTACGCGACTTTCAGCTATTGTTTACTATGATGGAGAAATTCGAGAAGATGAAACCGGCGTTGTTTTCGTATCAAATGAGCGTGTTAAAATATCATTCAAGAGAAACATAACTCTTGAGGAGCTGATAACGAAGATTTCGAGGAAGGTTCATATTGGAAGTAGTAGAAGAATGTCGTTGCAGTACAAATTTCCAACATCATTGTTGCCATTAATTTATACAGCGTTCGAACTATCGAACAATGATGATGTTGAAATGATGGTTGATTCTCAAAGTAATTATTCAGACGGCGATTTTGAGATGTATGCAAAGTTTGTTCAAGTGTGTGTTGTTCGGGGTCAGCCATTAAGCTCACACTATGCGTTGGCTGAACAAGTTGATCAAGTTGACAGCCCGACTACAGTAATGTGTAATGATTTTAATGCCATAATGGGAAATCCACATCATGGTGCCGGCACATCAACTTCAATGGGGAGACATTCATCCGCAACTCCTTACGATATGTACCGAGGTGGGTCCACGAACAATCTGTATGGCAACATCGCGATTAGACGTTGGCGTTATATTAACAAATAATTGATATTAACGATACAATAAGTATTAAATGATAAATGATAACCAAATTACAATAACTTATATTAAATGATAAATTAACAAAGTAAGTTTTAAATGATAAATAATAAAAAAATTACAATAAAAAAGTCCAATAAACAACTACAATAAAAAAGTACTAAATACAAGTATAAAAAAAATCTATCGATGCCTGCGACGCGAATGTGTTCCACAGGGCGGTGGCTGTCGGTCTCGAGGAGGATTACTTTATATCACTGGTTGTGACTCCTCGCTATCATCATCATCACCATCATCATCATCGTCGTCCTCCTCGTCCTAGTTGTCGTCCTGAGCAACTACATTTTGTTGATGAGGAGTTGATGACGATGAAACACCTCCATAGAATAAGGACCCTCGAGGTGTATGACTGACTATCCGACCGGCCTGCGAAAACTGGGAAAACTCATAAAACCAGACATCGCTGAGTGTGAAAACTATACAGGAGGTGTCTGTGTTGCGGCCATGGGTGATGAGGCTGAGCCCGCCAAAATGTGAGCATATGAACCCCAAGTTGGATATACAAACATAGACCCATAATAGCCTCTAGGAGGGGTCATATAACTATGTGACAGTGGCGACGGCGGGGTCATAAAACCAGGTGAAGGCGATGGTGACGGCATCTGGTAATGGAAAGGCGGTGGCAGCATCATATATGGTTGCGGTATGTAAGACGATGGATACGGTGACTGCTGTGAAGGTCCTGCTCGTGCAGCTAAGGATGAACCGGAAGCACCTTGCTCTCTGTCCACGAGTCAGGGGACGATGGTACTGTGTCGGTGAACGTCTCTGTCGACGTCGCGAAAAGGTATGCCCTCGTGTATCCTTGGGAAGCAGAAGCGGTTTCCCGTTACTGTTGAACCACTCGTAATAACCGTCAGCAACCATCAAGAGGTCAAGTAAAATGGGCTCTCTACGGGGAAGGCGTCGATTTCGATCCTCCCACAACAAGATCCACACATGATGCCTCACCAGCCAATCTGTATCTGTCTTGCCGCTTCTATCTGTGCTATGCAACTCGTCCATATTGCGAGGTGCTTCCGGAATTGGTTGAAAACAACCAAATTGTCGGAGCACGCGATCAGTGGAGTGCCACTCGACGGTCGCATAACATATCAAAAGGACTATCGCCATCCAAACATATGATGGACTCCTCAACTCAGGTGGGATCACCGCCCTCACTTCATCAGTAGAATATGACATCAATTCAAACTAAAACAAATATATATAATTTTTATCAAAATAATAATCTAATTATATAACTATAATCTAAAATCGATTTTTAAACATTAAAATTCATACCTGTGTGCCAGCCTTCTGATCGATTAACACACTAATTTTTTCTAAATCATCAGGTAGCTCCTGATGATTTTTCTTATCAGTAGGCAACCTATTCAAGAAAAATAATTTCTTATTCATTGTATAAAATTATTAATATACAAAATCAATTTTATAACTACCTTAGGAGTAGCGAAAATACAATGGGTTCTTGACAACGGGACATAAAAAGGGCAATCGATACCATGCCCAAGACTGCAGCAGCAAGAGACATCCGCCGATGGCATTACGCCTGTAGTCAATGGCTCGACACATCTCCCTGTACAGGCAAGCCAAAACTGTCGAGCCCCAACTGAGTGATCCGACCAGATGAAAATCGCCAAGATGTTGCAACCACATACAGTGAACTTGGTTGCACGATTTGTCCGGCATCAGCAACCCTCCTATCAACTGCAGTATTCATGCCCGTGCATACTGTTTAACTTCATCGTCAGACGCATCCTCGCTCAACTCCCGAAAATTGGCATCTAAACAATTTAACAATATCCGTTCACCGTTAAAATTTTCTGGGACACGTCCTAGACTAACCCGACACAAAGTAGTCCAAGAACCAGAAGCTATCCCTGATATCACACCTCCATCCATCGAAAGACCCAGGTGCATAGAAACATCCTCAAGCGTGATCGTGCACTCTCCGCACGGAAGATGGAATGTGTGGGTCTCCGGCCTCCACCGCTCAACTAAGGAAAAAATAAGGTATGTTTCTATCTTACAGTGACCCTGATATCTACCTAGGTGACCGAATCCAGCCTCTACTAAATACGGCATTACACGAGTAGGTATAACTAACTTAAGGTTCCTAATAAAAAGATCTAATATACGGTCTCTCTCCTAAAATATAAATAATTACACAAATTAATTTTTAAACTAATAATCATGCATTAAATTAATTAATTAATTAAATTAAAACGTTAAAATGTTACCATATCAGCAAAGTGTCGAGATATATGATTTCTATCCAACCAAAGTAGAACGCCTTCCATTTTATATCTGAAAAAAATTAATTAAATAAAATATTAAATAATTAAAATAATTAAATAAATTACTAAAAAATACTAAAGATAATAAAATATCCTTAATAAGAGAATATAAGAGTGTTTGAAAGAAGGTAAGAGGATTTGGTGTGATGAAAGTGATTGAGAATGGAGGTATTTATAGGGAGGGATGGGTGTGAACGGACGGGAGTAGGTTGGTAATTAAGGGTATAACGCGAGGTAGGGTCGCGCCTTTCTGACGTGTCAGAATCACAGGTAAGGTGCGGCCCCTGCCCCGCGCTATATCCTTAATTACCAATATGCCCCGCGCTGCAAAGAATGTTAGATCAAAAAAATATAATCTGACAGATACCTAATCAAAAATATTAAATTAAAAAAATGATTTTTCGAAAAAAATGCCATAAAAATGAGTTGCTTATCTTTGTAATTAATTTTATTTTTTTTTTAAATGTTTTTCCTTCATTCAAAGTCTTCCATTAATGAGTTTCGTCGTAAGTTATCGTAATAAAACCAAACTCCTTTATGACATCGTGCCCAAACGACATTTGCATTAAATGCGAGCGGGGTAGGAAAGTGCAGTCGACACGTGGCAAATGTTTACACATGGAGCCTGCACTCAATTTACTATTCATGAAGTGTGATGGTGACGTGGACATAAAGTTTCAAAAACAACATTTAAATTTATTGACGTCAAAAACAACAACAACAAAACCCAATTCCCATATACAATGGGGTAAGGGGAGGTAGGATAGTAGGCTGCCCCCAACGCCAGATTGAGAGTAACTTCCGTGGAAGACCTCCGGCAGTCAGAAAATTAAAAATATAGATAAAGTGCAATGCATGTATAAATAAATACATAAATACAGAGTTGAACAGTATTCATATGCAGACGTTAATATCATTAATATCATATGCGCGTTTGTACTTGGGCAGTAATCCCTGCAAATAAATCCATACGAAAAAATCTCTGCATATAGACAGAAACGTAAGACCCGACTAAATTTAAAAGTGAAGAGAATGTTACACAGAAGTCAACGAAAGCAAGCCCAGTTCTAAGCCTTCATAAATACCAATAACAGAAACGTATAAAAAGTAGAAGTTACCCACACTACTCGACTACCCTAGTTTTGAGTCTCCATACTTTCCTATCAGAGGTCATGTCCTCGGTAAGGGCTAAATCCATCAAATCAGATCTCAAGCAGTCTTCCCACTTTCGCCTTGGTTGTCCTCACCTTCCCAAACCACCGTAGTCTTCCCTCCCTCAATTTTTCAGAAACATGCACCACCCCCAAGGACATCCTAATAGCAGAGTTTGTTGTCATATCCCACAGAGTCCTACCGCATGTCCATCGAAGTATTATCATTTCTGCGGCTCTCTCCTCCTTACATGATCCTCTTGGTTGCCCAACATTCTGATCCATACAGCAGTGCTGGTTTTATTGCCATTCTATAAAATTTTCCCTTAAGTTTTAGAGGCACCTTCTTGTCACACAAAACTCCAGTAGCGGCCCTCCACTTTAGCCATCCCGCCTTTATACGGTGTGTAACGTCATCTTCTACACCCCCATCTTTATGTATCATAGACCCTAGGTACTTGAAACAATCATTTGAGGGGAGAACGTGTCCTTTTATGCATACTTCTACATCTTCATCGTTTTGGTCCCCACTGAAGTTTGAACATAAATTTCTTGACGTCGAGATTGGTAAATCTATAACGGCACTATGTATACTTAGTGTGTGTTTGGTTCACGGAATGTATAATTATTAATAGGAATGTAAGATTATCAGAGAATAGGATTAATAGGAATGTTGTATTTTGTGTTTGGTTGATTTAGGAGGAATGTAAGATTACCGTGTTTGGTTAAAAGAATAAAAGATTATTAGAATGTATATTTAACCAAATTATCCTTATTATAGAATATTTATATATTTTCTTAAAATAATTTAAATTCATAAAATTTTTATATATATATATATATTTACAAAATTGAAAATATAAAAAGGTTTAATGAAATGGTAAATTTTTATTTTAATCCCTGAACTTCATATAAAATTTTAATTATAGACTTCTTTTTGTAAATCTAAAATAGTTTAAGGATAAATTTGTAATTTAACATTCATAGAATTTTTATTATTTAATGACTGAAGAATGATATTTTTGAAAAAAATAAGGGCATTTTAGTCTAAAATGTCGGTAATCCAACAATACCTAAGGAAAGGAAGGTAAAGATATTCCCTGTAATATACCAAAAACTTTTACTATTGGTAATCTTACATTACCTGGAATGAAATTTTTAATTATAGACTTCTTTTTGTAAATCTAAAATAGTTTAAGGATAAATTTAATTTAACATTCATAGAATTTTTATTATTTAATGACTGAAGATGATTTTTGAAAAAATAAGGGCATTTTAGTCTAAAATGTCGGTAATCAAAATACCTAGGAAATGAAGGTAAGATATTCCCATAATATACCAAAAACTTTTACTATTGGTAATCTTACATTACCTGGAATGAAATTCCCGGGCTAACCAAACGGGAGAATGTGGATTCCATTCCCATGGGAATCTCACATTTCCCCATCCAAACGCCCCCTTAGGGTGTGTTAGGTTAGGAGAATGTGAGATTCCTATGGGAATGAAATCTACATTCACCCGTTTGTCATTCCCGGTAATCTTACATTACAAATAGTGAATTTTTTAAGGTATATTACCGGGAATGTCATTACCTCCCTTTCCTTAGGTATTGTTGGATTACCGGCGTTTTGAACTAAAATGGCCTTAATTTTTTTTTCAAAAATATACGTATTCTGTCATTGAATAATAAAAATTCTACGAAGGTTAAATTACAAATTTATCATTAAACTATTTTAGATTTTCAAAAAAAATCTATAATTAAAATTTTATATGAAGTTCAGGGGTTAAAATAAAATTTTACCCTTTCATTAAACCTTTTTATATTTAATTTTGTAAAAAAAATTATATAACTTTTATGAATTTAAATTTTTTAAAGAAAATATATAAATATTTTCTAACTTGTTAAAAAACAAATATATAAAAAAGGATAATTTGGTCAAATATACATTCCAATAATCTTTTATTCCTTTAACCAAACACGATAATCTTACATTCCTGCTAAATCAACAAAACACAAAATACAACATTCTAGTAATCTTATTCCCTAATAATCTTTTATTCCCACTGATAATCTTATATTCCGAGAACCAAACGCACCCTTAGGGATGACAACCGGTGGGGGTTAGATTTGAGCTTTTGATTAATTCCATCTAATTCCGAAAATTTTATGTTTTATATTCATTTTGAATTGACTCGAAAAATATATATCATCTATCTAATTTTAATTTGACTCAAATTTTATAGTATAAATCTTACCTTATTTGATCTGATCCGATCCAATATAAATTAAGTATTAAAAAAAAATTAATAATTTTTTAAGAAAACTACATTATTATCTTTGGGTTGCATGGATTTTTTTCACTCTCCACCCAAATCTAACCTAACATGATCTTACCTTTTAAAAAATCTAATCTGACTCAACTCGAGCTCCATATTTTTAAATATAAACTTGTAAAAGAATAACAGAATAAATCTATCATTATTTACACTACTCTTCCTCCAATTCCTATGACAAGACCAGCTAAGTAACCCCACCCTCGTGCAACTCATGTCATCTACCCTCATTCGAATCAAGTCCTTAAGGTGAACTAACAATTGAGCCTCGACAGTAAAAAGACTTCGAAAGATTTTTAAAAATCCCTTTTCTTCCACGACAAAGTCACACAACAATTCCAAACAAAATTAAACATAAAAGAGGGTCGTGACTTGCCCTTCGCATTCCTACACACCCATTCAAGCTCCCGAGACCAAGACATGATCGACCGAGAAACACCACAAGCCTCCAACACCCCAGCCCAAACTTAGAATAAGAGCACTCAAAGAATAAATGGTCACGTGTTTTAGTTTCAAATTGAACGTAAAGATAGAATAAGCCTACGACTCACTTATAAGTTTATTTATCTAATTTTTATTTTTAATATATTTTAAAAATTGATAAAGATAAGATCAAATTGAACATAATATGAATTTTGAAGTTTAATATATAAATTATAAAAAAAATAATACCAGTGGCATAATTATATCAACATGTTGGCAGTGACAGAGCCATTTAGGTCTCGAGGGCCATTACCCCCAATTTTTTTATCATTAAAAAATAGAGATAATTATCAATTTAGATTTTTAAATTTAGATTTATTTAGATTTTATATTATAATTTTTTATTGTTAATTATATTTTAATTTCTAAACTAAAATTTTGACTCCGTGTTGGATTGTTAGCAAACTCCAAACAAAAATATTAATGAACGTCAAACAAATATTTTAATAAACATATAAAAAAATATATTCACGAACATTAAATAAATATATCTATTAATGTTAAACGAAAAAATTCTAAAAAACAAACAAACATGAGTAAAACACGAGAACGAAACTATATCAAGAGTAGAAAGAATTCTTGCCCCATCCAAAATTTTCGGTTTATTAAACATTTTAAGTCTTTATTAGATTAAATTTAAATAAAATTACATTTTTATCTCTTATAACTTTTTAGATTAAAAACATAATAAATTTTATTTATTTTAAATTTATTTATATTGTCCCTCCTATATTTATTTAAATTTTTACTTTTTTTCAAAGTTAAATTTGTTTATTTATTTACGCTATTAGAATGAAAGATGTTTAAGTATAAAATTTCTGATAATAATGCTCTTTTTAATCATTAAAATTGTTTAATTATTATTAAATTTAACTAAAATATCAATTATGAAGAAACACCATATTAACATCATCATTGCTTCCTAGAGTAACTCGGAATTCTGAACCTATGTTTTTCCTCTCTTTTTGAATTTACATGAATCAATAATTTGACATTTTTTATAACAGAAAAAGGATTAAAATGATGCATTGAGGTCAAGCCTAGGCTTCTTCATAGGCAGAGAAGATGGAACAAAAGAATTACAGCGAGGACACCTTGGATTCGTATTGGAAGCTATGACATACAGCAAGCAACCGGGACAAGCAGCTGCAAACATTCTCGGCGTCGTCGGAGAAGACGTTGCCTTCGCCGTAAGCGGACGCGGCGGTGACGGCGGCGGTGAAGATGAACGCTTTTTCATGGTTCCTTTCTCTGCTCTTTCCAGGGCGTATTTGACCTTGTCCAGTGTGCAGACGCTTTGGTAAAGGCTTGGGGTCGAACAAGATTGGAGCTTTAAGTCGAGTGAAGTTGTCATTTCATCGAACAGGTTGACTGGTGGAAAGTTCAAGTCTTGAATCTTTGAATCTTTTAAGAAATCCGGCAATGGATTATTGGCCTTCCCATCTGATAATGGCGACTTTGGTGATGAGGAACTGCACTTTTGTGCCTCTCTTCCCCCCTGCATGGTGACAAACAAAAAAGAAAAAGAAAAAAGAGAAGCTTAGATCATGAACGGCAGAGAAAATGAAAAAGAAAACTGAATATATAAGCAAAAACCCAGAATTAAATTCAACATTAAATGGTGAAGCAAACTAATTGTGAACCGAAAACAACAGTGCAGAGACACTTAAATTGACATAAATGAGTTCTTGGGATTTGTTGCACATAAACAAAAAGAATGAAAAAAGCAAAAAATTTCACCTTGAACTCAAGATCTGCTTTAGCTTTTGACAGATTTCCCAGCAAATCTTTGGTAATCAAAATCCCAGAATTCCCAGTATGAATCTTGTTCTGCTGCTCCAATGAACTACTCACTTGTGCTGTCATTTCCTTCAAAGAGAAGAAACTCCAGATATGAACAGAGAATCAAGGTAGAAGGAGAAGGAGGATAAGTTTCTTAGAATTAATTTAATAAGAGTCTAGTTGATGGATATTATGGTCAAATTTATTAACATTTAAACTGGTTTGGATGATATATGACATCTTCATTCATGACTGTTCAACAATGTTGAATTAAATGGGGGTGTAGATATGAACCAAAGAATGAAGAAAAAAGAGAAGAGGGCATTAATGGTGGCATTTAATGCAATTTGTACTGTTTTGTTTAAAGAGCTGCCATTTGGGTGAGGGAAAATCTCTTTACTTTTTTTTAATTTTTATTTTCCAGGTTTGCCCATTACAAAAGTCTTCTTGGCACATTTTATAGGGTAAAAGAACTTTTAGTTCCCTAAACTTGGTAACTATTTCAATTTCATCAATAGAATTTTTAGTTGATTAATGTGTACAATGAAGTTTAAGAACATTAACTAGGTAAGAATAAAATGGGGGTGGAGTTGAACCCATAAAATTATCTAAGTGGTAAAAGTGAATGTTATTCTTTTAAAAGGTCATAGATTCGAATAACTGCATCTGTAAGGTATATATGAATTGTTAATAAGTTTTATTTTTAATGAAATGCCCATGATTGAATGAAAATTATCATTTTAATGATGATTAACACTTTTTTGTCGATTTGATAAGTCATATATTTCACGTCATCACTTTAGATATGTAACATGTATTTTTCCAGCCACATTAATATTTTTAACTTGTCGCTTTAGCAATAATTTTGATCGTTAGACAAGTAACATATTTCATTCAACGTAGACATTTCTCCCAAAATGAAACGTTAAAGGTCAAAGTGTTCCAAAAAAGCAAGGACCAAAATAATATAAATAAAATATTATATAATAACCATTAAACTTCTCAAATATTTATAAATTAATCATTAAATTTATCAAATTATTATAAAATAACCATTAAATTTGAAAAATTTACAAAATAATTATCAAACTTATCGAAATTAATATTTTTTGTAATATTGCAGAGATTATTTTATCTTTTTTTATATATTTAATGATTTTTTAATAAAATTTTAAATCTTAATGATAGGAAATATTATTTTGACATAGTTTAGCAATATGTGGTATAGTTTATTCAATAAATTATAAAAAAATTCAAGGACTAAAAACGGATTTTACCCCCTTTTTACAGCTTTCTAAAGACTGTCACGGGTATTCGCATAAAGCACGCAATCCCATTAAAACGCATTCGATGTGGGATAGGGCCATTTCTTATTTTGCATATAATAGGAGGGGAGAATTCAAGGCGTTAATAATTGATAGATCCTTTTTGACAAATTCAATTATGATAACTAAAATTGCGTTGAAATTCTCATTAATTACTATATTTTAATGTTTTGTAGCTTTGATTATGTTAATGAAGAGTCACACGTCTCAAAACATTTAAAAAAATTTCATTAAATAAGGGTTTTAATTACTCTTAATTATTTGAGATATTTGACCTAATAACGAGTATACAATAAGAATTTTGTTTAATCTTCAAATCAGTTTTAGAGTCAACCATTTGGAGTTTTGAACAGGGGTGTGAAAATTGAGATTAGATTAATATTTTTTTGGTTACAGGCTAAATCTTGGTCTCAAGTATCTCTATTCTTCGGCAACATGGTCTGAACATTCACGGGCGGTTGGATGAAGACCGTTAACATAGGTGGCATTCTTCGGCCAATATGTGCCAGGACATCAACAAGTTGGTTGACTTCTCGAGAAATGAGAACGAACGTGAGATTCCACGCCCATCGTGTTTGGTGGGTTGGCAACATGTCTCTCAATTAACAAGAGAAGTTTTTGGGTGTTCCTTTGAGCCACCCCAAATAAAATGTCTTGCGATTTGCTCCATTTGGTCGCAAATACCTTTCGGAATTTATACTGTTTGCATAAAATTGTTCAGTATGGCGAGGAGGGTCGATTAGACAAAGGTGATTCTCCCGGCGAGAGAGAGCTTCGTTGCAGTCCACCCACTTAAATTTTTACAAACCTTCTCCAAGATAAAGTCGAAGGTGCTCTTAGTGACTCTATTGTGAAAAAGCGACATTCCAAGATACTTCCTGAGGTCATTGGATCTCTGGAATCCTAGAGATGAAGACATTCAATGGGCGATTGCTTCATCCGTGTTGGTAAAAAAAGATTCTAGTTTTATTAGAGTTGACTTGGTGACCCGAGAATATGTTGAACTGGTCGAGGATAGCTCCAAGGAGGTTCGATTGCTCCAAATTAGCCTTGAAAAATAAGACTAAATTGTCAGTAAAAAATAAATGGGATAGGGGGACCATTCTGTGTCATGATTATTGGTTCTCAGAGGCCTAAGTCCATTGCGTTGTGTATTTTATGGCCCAATCGCTCCATACGCAGTACAAAAAGGAATGGGGATAGCGGGTATCCGTTGAAGGGGTGAACTCATCAAAGAGAGACTCGTTCCAAAGGATCTGTATAAACGATGATGTGACTGCTTGCATAATAATGCGATGTATATTGTTCGGGCATCCAAATTCGAGCAGCGAATCAGAAAGAAAGTCCCAACCAACCCTATCGTAGGTTTTCTCTAAGTCTACTTTAACTGTCATCCATTTGGTTTTCCCTTTCTTCTTTTTCACAGAATGGATCGCTTCCTGAGCAACTAGGATGTTGTCGGTAATGTTACTGCCTGCAATGAAACTAGCTTGGTTTGGGGCGATTAGTTTCGAAAAAAATCAATCTAATTCTGTTTACAATGATTTTCATAATCTATTTTACAGGACAAAACATAAGCTGATAGGGTGAAAATCAGCACAAGTGACAGGATTATCAACATTGGGAATCATAACAAGAATTAGGTTCTATTAATTTCAGGATCAATGGGATTGCCACAAAATATACCTTTGACCCAAGAGATAATCGAGGCACCAATCGTAGGCCATTGACTCTGATTAAAAATAAAATGAAGGCTATCTTTACCTGTAGCTTTGAGAGGGTTCATTTCGAATAAGGCATTTTTTATTTCCTTATATGTTATCGTGATCTTCAAGGAGTTGATATCCGTATTAGAGAGTTTAGGGAACATACTGTGCATAGGGAAAAAGCATGTTCGGTTACCTTCCTCTTAGTAAAGCTTGGAAAAGGAGGAGGTAGCTTCCGAGCGGAGAGTGTCATCGTCGAAGCACCAATCACCAAAATGAATTTTGAGAGCCTGAATGCGATTGGACCGCCTTCTGCTAAGGGCTCGACTGTGGAAATATTTAATATTTCTATCTCCTTCCACGAGCCAAGAGCTCCTAGACTTTTATTTCTACAGTAACTCTTCATTATCAAGAACCTCTTCTAATTTAGTGCGCAATTCAAATTTCTTCTTAACATGATGGTCATTGTAGTTGCGTTCCATAAGCGTTTGGATAGAAGCAAGTTGATTCTTGATTTTCCGCTGTTAAGAGAAACACATATATTACGAAGGGAATGTACGATATTACCTGTAGGTTGCCATTGGTCGCGAATAAAATGATTCAACTGGAGGTGTCTCGTCCAAGCTGCCAAGAATCTAAAAGGGTGTTGATGGTTGAAGGGGAAATTCCGATAGAGTGAAGCAGAATCGGTCGATGGTCCGATTTAATACGGGGGAGATGATGCACAATGGAGTCGGATGCCAAGTTATACCAATCTCCATTGGCTACTATTAGATCCAAACGTTCCATGAGACTCCCTAGGACCAGGTAAAATGGGATCCCATGACACCCGTATCAGTAAGATTGTGGAAGTGAAGAAAATCCTAGAACAATTTGCACCTTTGACCCTTGTGAACCCCGCCACACTTATCCACGAATGAAATGATGGCGTTAAAATAATCGGAAATGATCCAAGGAGTTCCTCTGGGTCTTTGAGAATTGTTCAGATCCCTCCACAGAGCTTTACGTTTGGATATATCCAGATTGCCATAAACAATGGTGACGAAGATAGTCTTAGACCCACGCAGGCAGAGCACTTTTAAATGTTGCGTAAGACGGCTATCGGATAGAGCAAAATCGCAACTGATAATTTGAGAAAATAAAAATGAAGATAAAAGAGACACAAAATTTACGTGGAAAACCCCTAAAAAAATTTAGGGTAAAAACCACGGACAACGGTAGAAGAATTTCACTATGAGAAAATAGGAATTACAACCTCTCTCGATCGACCAAGGAGAAAACAATGATAATTCTCTCTTGATAAAAAGGAGAAAACAACTCTCAAGAAACTCTCTAATATTCTCTCTAGTATTGGAAGAAAGCTAGAATGCTTTGGGATGGTTTTGAAGCTAAATGAGCTAGGGTATTTATAGTTGAAACTAAAGGACTCATCTTGTAAATACCCTAAAAGTACAATGACTAAATTAACATTTTTACCATTTGAAAATTCAACATTTTCAAGCTTAATAATTTTGATAGCCGCCCATGTCATAGTCGCCCATGTTTTGTTTCCTTTCAACAATCTCCCACTTGAAGATTTGATTGGAACAATCATATCTTCACATCATTCTTTCTACCTTGTACCTTCATGTTGCTTACGTCTCTGATAGGCCACAAGAGGATCGACACCAAGTAAATTTGTCGGCATTGATCGCCTTCGTCATGAAATCTGCTATGTTGTCTTTGGTATGGATCTTCTGTATATCTACTGTCCCTTCTTCCACCTTTTCACAAATGAAATGGTATTGAACTCGTATGTGCTTTGTCCTTGAATGAAATGCTGGATTCCTTGCTAAATGCAAGGCGCTTTGACTGTCACAAAACAGAGAGACATACTCTTGATTGTGCCCAAGCTCCTCCAATAGCATCTTCAACCAAATTGCTTCTTTACTGGCTTGTGTAGTTGCTACATATTCTGCCTCTGTTGTAGATGTAGCCACAACTGACTGCAATTTTGAAACCCAGCTTACAGCTCCACCAGTAACTTTGAACACATATCCTGTAGTAGATTTGCTTTTATCCAAATCCCCTGCATAGTCAGAATCTACATACCCATTGATTAGTAAATTTGATCCTCCGTAACATAATGCAACATTTGAGGTCCTTTGATGTATCTCAGGATCCTCTTCACTGTATTCCAATGCTCTTTGCCTGGATTCGCCATGTACCGACTAACCACTCCCACTGCTTGTGCAATGTCTGGTCTTGTGAATATCATAGCGAACATTAAACTTCCCACTGCTGATGCATACGGTACTCGAGACATCTCTATCCTCTCTTCTTCACTGCTAGGACTCATACTGGAGGATAATTTGAAGTTAATAGGAAGAGGGGTAGAAATTGGCTTACAATCTTGCATGCTAAATCGTGACAAGATTTTCTTCAAGTAATTCTTTTGTGAAAGCCAAATCTTCCTATTACTTCTGTCTCGGTGAATTTGCATCCCTAGAATCTTGTTTACTGATCCCAAGTCCTTCATTTCAAATTCCCTAGCCAGTTGTGCCTTCAATTCTTCAATATAATCTTTGTTGGGTCCTGCAACCAACATGTCATCCACATACAACAGCAATATAACAAAATCGTTATTACCAGACCTCTTGAAATAAGCACAAGGGTCTGCATTAAGTCTGTTGTATCTAAGGCACATAATGAAGGAATCAAATCTCTTATACCAACACCTCGGCGCCTGCTTTAGACCGTATAGATATTTGTTCAACCTGCAAACCAAGTTCTTCTTTTCTTTTTCTTCAAAACCTTCAGGCTGGAGCATGTAAATCTCTTCTTCAAGATTTCCATGAAGAAAAGCTGTTTTAACATCTAGCTGCTCTAGATGTAAGTTCAATGTAGCACACATTGCCAAAACTACTCGAACTGTTGTTAGTCGAACCACAGGAGAAAATATTTCATTGAAATCAATACCTTCTTTTTGAGCATATCCTTTGACCACCAGTCTTGCACGATACCTCTCCACTTGATCATCACCATTTCGCTTGATTTTGAAGACCCATTTGTTACCAATTGGCTTCCTTCCTTGTGGTAGTGGCACAAGGTCCCATGTATTATTTTTATGAAGGGCTTCGATTTCTTCTTGCATTGCCATCATCCACAGTGAAGCATCTGAGCTGTTTATTGCCTCCTGAAATGTTGATGGCTCACCGTCCTCTGTTAAAAGGCAGTATACAATATTACCTTCTATAACATAATCTGAGTGCCAATTGGGACGTCTTCTCACACGATTTGATTGACGAGTTGTTGGAGCTTCAGAACTCTCTGGTTCTTGTTCATCATGTGCTGGTTCTGCTTCAGAAGAATCTCCTTGTTCAACCTCCTTTTCCACATGTATCAGAGTAGTCTCTGACTTTTCAGCGCTATCATCCTCTTCTTTTCTTTGTAGTTTATCCTCTACAAAGATAACATCCCTGCTGATGATCACTTTGCGGGCAGTGGGATCCCACAAGCGATACCCCTTTACTCCATCAGCATACCCCAAGAATTTGCATTTCCTGGATTTTGGATCCAGCTTTGAAATTTCTTGGGAGTTGTACATCACGTACACGACACTTCCAAATACATGGAGGTTTGAATAATCAGCTGGTTTACCAGTCCACATCTCCATTGGTGTCTTCAGCTCTAATGCAGTTGATGGAGCTCGATTCACCAAATAACAGGCGGTATTGACTGCTTCTGCCCAGAATGATTTTTCTAGGCCTGCATCTCTCAACATTGCTCTTGTTCTTTCTAACAAGGTTCTGTTCATCCGCTCTGCCACTCCATTTTTTTGAGGAGTGTTCGCCACTGTGAACTGTCTTTTGATGCATTCTTTCCTGCAAAAGTCATTAAATTCTTCGCTTGTGTATTCTCCTCCATTATCTGTTCTGAAACACTTGATCTTATTTCCAGAATCAAGTTCCACCCGCGCTTTGAAGTTTTTGAAAGTTGAAAACACGTCTGACTTCTTTTTAATAGGGTACACCCAACATCTCCTGGAGTAGTCATCAATAAAAGAGACAAAGTATTTTGCTCCGCCAAGGGATGTAACCGGTGCTTGCCATACATCAGAGTGAACCAATTCTATAACACTTTTGCCTCTAGAATTTGATGTGTTGAATTTCAACCGGTTCTGCTTACTTGTTATGCAGTGCTCACACAAAGTAAGTGATACCTTTGTTAAGTCTGGAAGTAGTTTTTGCTCCACAAGGACTTTTATTCCTTGTTCTGACATGTGTCCAAGTTTCTGATGCCATAGCATTGCAGAATCTGAACTACATGAGGCAACAGAGACTTCTGCTTCTAGCAAAGTCTCTCCCTTCAACATGTACAAGTTTGTTGCTATCTTTTCGCCTTTCAGCGCCACAAGCGCTCCACGGAACACCTTCATGATTCCTTTCTGTGTCTCAATCTTGCTTGCATTATTATCCAACAATCCGTAGGATAATAAATTTTTCTTCAGGCCCTTCACGTGTCGCACATCTCGAACAACTTTGATTGTTCCATCATACATCTTCAATTTGATGGTTCCCACGCCAACGATATCTAAGGCATGATCATTTCAACTATACACAGATCCTCCTGAGACAGGTTCATAATGATGGAACCATTATCTTCTTAAGGTCATGTGATATGTTGCTCCCGAATCAATGAGCCATATATCTGCAAATCTTTTTCTGCCTTCCACGGTGGTTGACGCTTCACAGCATAGAGCATCTCCATCATCTGAAGTGTTTGCGGTATTGCCTTGTGGATTGGAGTTTTTATTGAGACTCCAACAATCCTTCTTCAAGTGACCCTTCTTTCCACAATGGTAGCACTTTAAATTCTTCTTGCTTCTCGACTTTGATCTACCATGTTTGTGACTGCTACTTTGGCCACGTTCTGTTGATCTCCCTCTCATCGTTGTCAATGCCTCTGCTTGTTGCAGATTTACTTGTCTGTCTTCCTTGTTCTTGCGCCGATTTTCTTCTTGTAGAACAGCAGTTGCAACATCATCGAAGACTAGACTGGTGACATTATTATTTGTCAAGTTGATGATGAGTTGATCATACGAATCCGGTAGACTTTGAAGTAGAAGTTCAGCACGTTCTTGTTCTCCTATTTTACAGCTTAAGGATGTAAGCTGAGAAAATAAAGTGTTCAGTGTATTTAAGTGCTCCGTCACTGAAATAGATTCTGACATCCGGAGAGTATACAATTTCCTCTTAAGGAAAATTTTATTGTGCAACGATGTGGCCTCGTACAATTTGGTGAGATGATCCCATATCTCCTTAGCTGTCTTTTTCTCCTCGATGCTTGACAATACTTCATTTGCTAATGCTAGATGAAAGTTTGCCATAGCATTTCCATCCATCTCGTTCCATTTGCTGTCATCTATGAAATCCACCGGCCTTTCACTGATAGCTGATAGACAACTGTCTTTCCTCAGTATGACTTTCATTTTTAATTTCCACAATGAGAAATTTCTCCCATTGAATTTTTCAATATCAAATTTCGTTGCCATAGCTTCTATTACGGATAGCTCCCACTATTTCACTATCGTGAATAGTTCTCTGGAACCTTCAAAGAATGGGTAATACCTTCTTACTTTCTTATGTTGGAGGATCCACCTTTTGGTGACAACCACAAAGACAATAAGCAGATATTACACACTCAAATCTGGCTCGGATACCAATTGTTGCGTAAGACGGCTATCGAATAGAGCAAAATCGCAACTGATAATTTGAGAAAATAAAAATGAAGATAAAAGAGACACAAAATTTACGTGGAAAACCCCTAAAAAAATTTAGGGTAAAAACCACAGACAACGGTAGAAGAATTTCACTATGAGAAAATAGGAATTACAACCTCTCTCGATCGACCAAGGAGAAAACAATGATAATTCTCTCTTGATAAAAAGGAGAAAACAACTCTCAAGAAACTCTCTAATATTCTCTCTAGTATTGGAAGAAAGCTAGAATGCTTTGGGATGGTTTTGAAGCTAAATGAGCTAGGGTATTTATAGTTAAAACTAAAGGACTAATCTTGTAAATACCCTAAAAGTACAATGACTAAATTAACATTTTTACCATTTGAAAATTCAACATTTTCAAGCTTAATAATTTTGATAGCCGCCCATGTCATAGCGGCCCATGTTTTGTTTCCTTTCAACATTAAAGTGATGAAATGGAGGTGCGAAGTGGTAACTTTGACAGTAAGAGGCTTATTCCACAGAAGCCAAATGCCACTAGAAAAGCTTGCTGCTTCAACTCTAAACGAATAATCATACCGAGGTTTCGTGATGACTCGGTCAGCTTTGCTTCCACTCACCCTAGGCTCCATGAGGTCAATCAAATTTGGCGTGTGGTCTCCGTCGTATTCTTTAAGGATTTTAGGGAATTTGGTCCCGCCACAACCCTGACATTTCCAATATAAAGCTTAAAATCCATAAATAAAAATAATAAAGAGGAATGACAAGTCCGTTGTCTGGGCTCAGTCTGCACATTCATCCATACACTCGTTCCCTTGGGATGAACCTGTATGTCGTTAGTAATGTCTTGTAGCACACCTCTTACTTCTTCACAGATGGAGAGATGGGAAATGGACTTGGTTTTAAGTCTAATTCCTTTATTGCGAAGGGTGTAGGTCGCATGTCTTTCCTTCGTACCCTTCGTTTGTCGGTTGATGGGGTGGCCACTAGAGCTGGGTTCCACGTTGAATAACACAACTGAGTGGGATGCAAGATCGAGGGAGGTGGTCACTTGATTTGCACTTCAACCTAATGAATTATCAAAAATAGGGTTAATCTTGATATAAAAATCAGCTTCATTAAAGCTTACCTGCTTGGAGGCCGAAGGAGGAACCGGTGGAGTAGGTTCCATAATTTGCATGGGGCCATGCACTTTAGTGCTTTGCAACGTGATATTATTGGGTGGAACTTTCACCGTTTGGCCTTGGATTTTGAATTACAATGTCTCGAGTTTTTCATTTGAGGGTTCAAATCCACGTGGGTTTCTTAGGCAGAGAAGCTGGCCTGGGCAAATTGGCCTTGGCTAACAGCGATAGGAGTATCATGTGAACTGCCAGTAGAGCTAGTGCCAACGCTCAATTTTTGAATAGACTTCCCTTGGGTTTGAGTCGAAACCGGCTGTCATTCCCTTTGATTTCTCTAAGATTACCGCTACTAGGATTGAAGTTAATGCCTTTCCCTGCAAGAGTATCAGGGCGCGATTCTTTTTCCTTATTAGTTTTTGGAAATTTCCATCTTTTTGTCGTATCGACTGTTAAGCGTCGGCGTTACCGTTCTACAAGCATCCAAGGACCAAAAGAGTCATCGGGTGAGACGGGCGTATCGAAGGGCTCTGGAGTAGTGGTACTGTGATTAGCCACCTCGATTCTGGGGTTGGCCTGAGGTATTGGGGAAATCACAGCGTTGGGGACTTGTTGGTTAGGGGAAGAATGGGTGTGAGGGCAGGCCTCTTTGGAGTGGCCAAAGCAACCGCAAGTGAAACAAATAGTGGGGAGATTTTCATACTCAGCCCTTTGAACTCTTTTGCCAACTATGACCTTAGACACGAGAGGTTCTTTCATATCGATATAAACCACAATTCTAGCAAAACACCATCTATAACTAATGTTTACTTGAAAATCAAGTTTGGCGACCTTACCAACAAGGCTACCAATTGCAATGAGAACCTTCCTCTTGTATATGAATTCCGACAGACTAGGTAGTCAAATCCATGAGATAACCATGGTAGGATACGGTTGGGCGGTACAGAAGTCCCTGGTCCAATGTTGAACGGTTAGATATTGACCATAAACGAACCGTGGTCTATCGGTTAGAACCTTAACATAGTCATCCTAAGAACGAAACTTGGCCAGGAAATAATCGTTCTTAAGATCCATGAGGGTGAAAGGTTGAGCTGGTTGCTAGAGAGCATGAACTTTGTTATTAAGGGCGTTGAGTCATATGTTCCTTCCAGGAAGTTTCAAAACGGCCGCCCTACTTATGCTCGCTTCCATGAGGTTATACGCCTTATCGGAGAACTGGATCGAAAGGATGCCGTTGTAAGTTTCGGTAGTAATATCATATTTAGTGATGTCGATATCGTCATTTTCGGGGATAGGGTTGGAAGCCATGTTGTTGTTGCTATCGGGAGCCCCAGCCAGGATCGAAGCATAGGAGTGGGGTATGGGTATCTGATCAACCGCGATATTCATCTGATCCGCTATATCCATCACAACATCCAGAGAGTTAGGGGGATCAGGCGGTTTTTAGTGGCCGGCCAGGACGGTTTCTACGATGGGGGAGAAAGAGGGGAACCAGGCAGCCGGATCTCGTGAGCGGAGGATTCTTAGCATTCCATCTTAGATTAGATTAATATTAGTTAATTGTGTAATAAGATTAAAATGAAAAATGAAATGCGTTTCTATACTGTCGTAACCGGTTTTCGTCCGGGCACGAAATATTTATTACTTGACGGAAAAAATGATGTGAATAAATGGTTTTAAAAATAATTTGTGAGTCGCCATCGGCCTTTTGGGTCAGGTAGGTCGAATACCTAAAAATTATCTTTTAACAGAGTTTTTAAGAAAACATCAGTTAAAAGATGAGTTGATCTGCGTTTATAACCAAAAATTCTTTCTTTTTAATAATAAAAAGGGATTCGTGGTCGGTTACGTTTAGGGAAGGATTAGCACCCCTACAACGCCCAAAATTGGTACTTTTCTTCGATATTGAAAAATAAATATTAAAATAATTTATTGAAAAAATATAAACTATTATTTATTCTATATATATTTATGACTACATAATATTAAAAAATATTTAAACAAGTAAAATTAAAACAATAAAAATACAATTAGAACTATATATCTAAAAGTTGTAAAATAAATGAAAATATTTAACTTAGTGACTAAATTAGAATAAAATTAAAATTAAATACCTAAATCATAATTAATCAAAATTATAGGGATTAAACATATCATTTTCCTTATTTATTAATTTGGTGACTAAAATAAAATTATATAAAATTCATATATCAAATTAAAATAAATTTAAAATATATACTCGGGATAAAAATAATTATTAAAATTAAAGGACTAAATATGATATTTATCCTAAATATATTATTAATACGGTTAATGGCTAAAATATAATAAAATAAAATTTAAACATTAAATTAAAATGATTAAAAGTTAATTTTAGTGACTAAATTGCAAAGTTACAGACCTATAAGGGTTGCGGAAAGAGTTTACCCTTTCCTAAATTACACAGATACCCTCCCCAAAACGACGTCGTTTGGGGAGGGTTTTAAATACCCTAAACGCCTGGCCCGAAGGGCCAAGCTTCCCCATTTGCATCTTTCCTTTCTCTCTCAAAAATGAGAGAACCAGAGTTCTCTCTGGTTTCTCTCTAGTTTCCCTCGCCGGAGGGAAACCGGCAGCCATAGGCCACCGTACTCCGCCGCCGGCCACCGTGAACGGTGGCCGGAATTTACAAAATACCCCCAAAGCGTAGATCTAACCGTCCTAATGCCCGATATAAGGTTATTTTAACCTAAAATCCCATAATATATCGTAGATCTACGATTTTCACCTTTGGCGTTTCGGTTCTCCGATGACTCGTGGAGGCTCTCACGGCGGCGATTTCCTCGGTAAGTCTCTTTTTCTCTTCTTTCGGTTTGTATTTTCTGGGATCGTTGGTGTAGCTCTTTCTCTGTATCTCTTTTTTTTTCTGTTTGTTGTTGTCCGTTTGTTCTCGGTTTTTTTTCTTCTTTCTTTGCTGTTTGTTGGTTGCCTCCTCCTGGCTCTCCTCCTTTTTCTTTTGCAGATTCGGTGGTGGCTTTATAGGCCACCACGACGTTCGCTTCAGACCGGTCACAAAGGGGTGAACCTCGATGAGTCACCAAACTATGGTGGTGACTCATCCTAGAGTGAAGACGTGTGCGGCTGGCGTTCTGGAAGTGGAGCTTCTGGAGGCTTCAGCGGCAAGGTGACGTGGTACTGGAGTGTCGGCGCCACGTGGCAGCTGGAATGGCTTCAGAGGCGGCTGGAAACCCTTGAGGCGGCGTCGCACGGGGCTAGGGTTAGAAAACCCTAACTGAAACCTTAAATGTTTTAGGGTTTCTATCTGGTTTGGGCTTGTAAAATGGGCCTGATTATTGGGCTCTGGGTTTTGTAATTATTTATTAAATAATAATAATATATAATATTAATATTAATAATAATAATAATAATAATAATAATCAAATGAATCAAATGAAAAAACTAGTGTCTTCAGCTGCCCCTCTTTGCTCATTCTTGTGTTAACGAGAATAGAGCAAAGACGAAAAGACAATAAGTTTTTTTTTCATTTAATCTTCACTCAAAAATATTGAACAAGTTCTTCTTTGGGATTAGTTCTTCTCATTATGAACTTTTCCACTGGGGATGACAATTTATCTTCTTCTATGATGTAATCTAGAAAAAAGTTGAACAAATTCTTCTCTTTCAGATGAGTTCTTCTCATTATGAACATTTCTGGAAATGTTGATGTTGATCCATCTACTTCTGTGATAGAGTTAAACAAAAGGTTAAACAAGTTCTTCTCATTATGAACTTTCTCTGGAAAAGTTGATGTTGATCTATCTAATTCTGTGATAGAGTCATGTAAAAGGTTGAACAAACTCTTCTCATTATGAACTTCTTCTTCCTTCTTCAGATAAATTCTTCTCATTATGAACTTTCTCTGGAAAAGCTGATCCATCAAGTGATGGATTTGCAAAAGGTTGAACAAATTCTTCTCATTATGAATTTCTCCTTCCTTCTTCAGATGAGTTCTTCTCATTATGAACTCTACCTGGTAATACTGAATCATCGAATGATGAATTCAAGCGAAAAGTTGAACAAGTTCTTCTCATTATGAACTTCTTCTTCTTTCTTCAGATGAGTTCTTCTCATTATGAACTTTTTCTGGAAAAGTTGATCCATCAAGTGATGGATTTGCAAAAGGTTGAACAAATTCTTCTCATTATGAATTTCTCATTCCTTCTTCAGATGAGTTCTTCTTATTATGGACTTCTTCTTCCTTCTTCAGATAAATTCTTCTCATTATGAACTTTCTCTGGAAAAGTTGATGTTGATTAAACTAAAGTCGAACAAATTCTTCTCATTATGAACTTCTTCTTCTTTCTTCAGATGACGAGTTCTTCTCATTATGAACTCTACCTGGCAATGTTAATCCATCAAATGATGAATTTAAACAAAAGGTTGAACAAATTCTTCTCATTATGAACTTCTTCTTCCTTCTTCAGATGAGTTCTTCTCATTATGGACTTCTTCTTCCTTCTTCAGATAAATTCTTCTCATTATGAACTTTTTCTGGAAAAACTGATCCATCAAATGATGGATTTGAATCTTTGCTAAAATCTTTGAAATTCTTCAGATGAAAATTAAACATGGAGGAAAATGAATTAAAATGCACCTATTTTTGCAAATACCTAAATATGATGCATGAATGTTGATGCAATCTTCATTTGACTTCAAAATGGTGAACTCGGTTTTCCTCCACTTCATCATTTATTGCCAGGGTCACCTCTGGATATCAGTGTAGCAACTTATGCTATCAAGCTTGCATTTCTGAAGAACCATCTGATCAACTTGTATCTTTATGTATTCTTTGCTTCATGAAAGTCTCAGAAGAATTGTTTCATTTGTGGAACTCTTGTCGTAGTCAGAATTATGACCTTAATGCCCCATTTTGTCTTGGATAAAACCAACTTTATTTGTTTGGACTTGTGTAGAAATCCCATAAAGTTTTCATCTTTGAAAAGAGAATCTGTCATCTTTAAAAAGAGAATCTATCATCTTTGAAGAGTATAGATGTAGATATGCCTGACTCAGCAGGGATTAATTAAGAGAGTAGAGTCTGTTCTGATTTAACTCTTGAAACATATCACAAGGAGGATTTATTCCAATTATTTTCATGTCTCCACATCTAATTGGATCTCGAACAAAGCAACTCAAACCATATCATGTAAAGATGTTTAACAACAACCTATTGTTTGATCTTAGTTGGCTCCAATAGTTTCTTATTGTTAAAATTTCTGCTTCCCTTCTGTGGAAAGAAATCTTCATCATATCTCATTTATAACCTTGGGGTTGAAGAAGACATGCTTTATCTTGGATCAATAAAGGAAAACCATATGAAAACAACACTGGTTCAACACCATAATCACTGGTTCGTAAAACATTTGACAACACATTCATCATCTCATGTGGCTTCTGCTTGGATTGCTGGTCAAGAAAATTCTTTGCACAGTGTTTAAAACTTTTGTATGATGTCACAAGACCATTTGAGAAAAAAAACTCCATGGGGATTCAAGTGTGATGTTGGTGTGACCAAAAAGTTGGTCAATTTCTCAAGATATGCTAGTGTTGAATTGAATAGGAGACACTAACTGATCTTGATATCATATTGGGCAAAGACAAATGTGATACTGATCACGTTTTCTTCTATAATGATCTTTGTAGGAAGTAGAAACACATCAACTGTAGGATCCATGTACAGAAAGAGGTTCACGAAATTCTTACAGCTGGGGATGAGACGCTCATGATAAAACCCAAAATGGAAAATCAGTTTATCTTGGCTGGTAATGATGACCCCAGTAAATAAAGGAAAGGGTAATATAATTAAGTCGAGCTTCTCTCTTCAATGTCATCAATTAAGCAAAAACTGATGTGAAAAACAGCTTCATAATCCCAGCAGTATGGTTGAAACAACTGCCAGAAATCTCAAAGAAATATTTTCAATTATCACTGATACAGAGAATGCAAAATTCAAAGCTGAGACCTTGAGGAACTGAACCCTGGATCTAGTAGTCTGCCTGGGGATCATCTTTATGCATGCAACCGTAATGTAGCTTAACAAAGAACATACTATCATGTGACATATGGTTAAGAAGATTAGGTATTTTAAAACATACTTGCTGAGTAAACATTTGTTCAACAACATGATCATAATGTAACTGCCTGATGAACGAAGCAATTATGTATAGTCAGCTCGACTGTCACTGTTTCACCATTTTCATTTTTTACACCTTTCTGTCTCATTGGAAATATTTGTTCAAGTCAATGATCTTGACACAGGATGTTGTGGGCCTTCAGCATGCCCCAACAATTGCTGATACGAATGTTCAAAATACATCAATATTCTTGATTCTGATTGAAATAGGCTTTCAGCATGCCCCATCAATTGTTGATACGAACGTTCAAAATACATCAACATTCTTCATTCTGATTAAAAGGGGCTTTCAGCATGCCCCAGCATTTTGCTGATATAAACATTCAGGATACATCAACATTCCTGATTCTGATTGAAAAGGGTTTTCAGCATGCCCTAACATTTGCTTCTTGTTAATCTGAGCCTTCAAAATGCCCCACATGGATTTGTCTGAAAGAACCTTTAAAATGCCCCAACATTTGCTGATACAGATGTTAAAAGTGTGCTCAACATTACTTCTTGTTGAGATGAGCCTTCAAAAATACCCAAATATTCATACTGACGCGAGCCTTCAAAATGCCCCAATATTCTATTTCTGGTTGAAATGGGCTTTTAAGATGCCTCAATATTCTGCTTCTGATTCACTCTCAATGTCGGTTTGACTGGAATATCATGATCCGAACGAGGTCCAATTTTGACAATGCACTGTTATATGTACTTGTAGCTTTATTCATGCCCCAAATCTATTTATCTTGAATGCTCTTATTATGGTGTCACTAAACAGTAGTATTGTCAAGTAACTGGAATTCTCTTCATGTTGTCACAAACTTAAGAAGTACTCAATCATTCTAACAGAAACGTCTGAGATATGTGTCTTCTAAATGATGTAACCATTTTCTGTATCTGGAGGGATTTAGTCGGACAGAGCAGTAAAAATAGCTTGGTAATCCGTTCCAGGCTGACACAGTGGCTTATCATCTTTCAGTGAAGGCCATATCTGAAATATACTTTTCTGTGGCAGAGAAACCAATTTATGCAAACAGTAATCTGATGCAATAGCAAGACTACATATACAGTGGTACAGGCTCTTGAAAAATCCACACTCATGCAACATGTTGATTCTGATAATAACTCATCTGATTATGAAGTGATCTTTCAGGATGATTTCACAGATATTGATAGTTCTTCTGATATCGAGGAAATCCTGAATTCTGATTCTGATGAGGAGAATAAACTGTTATACTTGACAAAAATGGGATTCTAAGAGGCTGAGGCCTCAATAGCCATGGAGAGATGTGGTCCAGATTCATCAATTACAGAGTTGACAGATTTTATATGTGCTGATCAAATGGCTAAGGCTGCTGACGTACTTCTTCCAGTAGAAGGTAGGAAGCCATTATGCAATGATCCCAATTACAAGCAAAGGCGAAACTTGGGCTATGATTTGTGGAAAAGGAAGAAGCAGAGGAAGCTTGAAAAGAAGTTTCTTAATGAAGATGATCATGCAGCTCATCTTTCAATTCCAATGATCGGTTCTGGGGTTCCTACCGAATCAGATCAGATAACTCAAAGAACACTTCCAGAAGATGCTATTGGGTCTCCTTATTTCTACTATGAGCAAATTCATCTTTCAAATCCAATGATTGGTTTTTGGGGTTCATACCAAATCAGATCAGATAACTCAAAGAACACTTCCAGAAGATGCTACCGGGTCTCCTTATTTCTACTACGAGAACATGGCACTTGCTCCAGTTAATGTTTGGACTGCAATGTCACAGTACTGATGTTGTAAAACCAAAACTTGTAGATTCAAAGTATTTTCATACTGCTGCACTGAAAATGGGCTATGTTCATAATCTGCCAATTGAGAACAAATTTTCTCTTATTCTGCTTCCTCAGTGTGCCATACATGATGCTTTTCCATTGACAAAGAAATGATGGCCTTCATGGGATAAAGTTGAACTATTTACAAACATGTACAGGAAGTGTCAAATTGATAGAAAGGATCTGTAAGGCTCTTGAAGCTTATGACGATGAGTCACCTTCGAGTGTCCAGAAATATGTTCTTGATGAAAACCGAAAATGGAATCTGGTATGGGTTGGAAGGAATAAAGTTATTCCACTTGAACCCGATGAGGTGAAAATACTTCTAGGTTTCTATGTCATGTCTCTTTTCTCTAAGATCAATGATGCAGAGGTTGCCTTCTATTGTCTTGCAATACTTTTGAAAACAGATGAGCAATAACTGAATAGTGATCAGTTGGAGCAATTGATGAGTAGATTTGGCAGATTCAATCTTGTTGTCGATGACATCCAGTGTAACAACCTTACCGGAAGAAATAAACATCATCAAGATGAACTAGAAGATTTTTTTTGTTGGTGCATTTTCTTGCAATGACTGCTACGACAACTCTTTCTTCAACTGCTCCAATATATCCCACTCTTTTCGAATCATGAAATGGTTTAGTTGACAGTAAAACTGGTCATCTCAACTTTTGGAATCATGTAACCAATGTTACCCTATATAAAAGGCCTATAAGGATAGATTCTGTTCCACTGTCTTATTCTGTGCCATAAGTCCTCAAATTCAAATTCAGAAATCTTCTGAAGGACATAATGGATATCATCTTGACAAAGAAAATGATCGGCATAGAAGAAATAGCAATAATGTATCAAGACTTGAGCCAGCATCACGGTATAACCAGAGTGCAGGTAGTGACTTGTTCATGGCTCTATGATGTAATCTTCTAGAGAACATGAATTGATGGTTGGGAAAAATAATCTTTCTGATGATGCTTATCACCCTCAGCATGAGATAAACGATAATCTTTCTTGATGAGCTGCTAATAATGTCATAGGAGAGTGTCACAAGTTCAAATCTCCAGACTTTCTGGCTTCTTGGACCACTTGCCTTAAAAAATGTGAAGTGCTTCATTATTCTGGCCTCGTTCATTCTTTTTCTACAACAGATGTAGAATAAGCAACAATTGCTTCAAGGACCTTCCTCATTTAAGGCTGTCATGTTTGAAAATGTTTTTTCTCATTTCTTTAATGAAGAATGAAAGAATTTTGCAAAGTATTACCCCTTTCAGGTTCACAATATAATCAAACCATAAACAATAAGTTTAATGAATATCCAATAAATCAACTACACTTTTAAATCATTCAAAAATCATAGTCCTATGGCAAGTGTCAAAATTATTGACTGATTTGAGGTGTAGGTTGATTTTGGTAAAGTAGGTTCTTTCAAGTTGGTTCAGTATGTCGCTTCGGCTTCCACTATCTTGAAGAAAAGGTTGTTATGCTCATCTTGTAAAGATGCTTCTCATTTCCAAAATCTCATGAACGTCTTTGGGATGTGCGGTGCTTCTTTTAAGAGCTTAAAATTGTCTCTTATGTCGTTGTTGCACCATTCAATATTCGAGTCGCCTTTTCAGGTTTTCAACTCAAATCCTCCTTTGGTTCTAAGATGTTATTTAAAAATTTACATCTTGAACCCCCCTTTTATCATTTTTCATATCATGTATTAAATATTTTAAAAACCAATTTTTGCAAATAAAAATCAATCTTGAGAGGCGGAATGAATTCTAAAGATATTCTCTTTTACTTAGAAATCCATGTATGATTAAAATGGACTTTTCAGGTACGTAATGTAGGTCATGGCTTATGGTTACGAAAGAAAGGGATAAAAAGGCCCAAATAAGTGTTTAAGGGTAATCAAACCAAGGATCAATTCATTCTGATGCCATCAATCTTGCCTTGCTTAACTTGGATCTGCTTTGTTGGAGATTTTTCCATCATCTAGATCCCTCTAGACTGCCAAATTTTCGATTCATTTCCATTTTCTAATATCTTCAGCATTTCTTGCTCTTCTTGTTTGTACTTGATCAACCTTGTAACTTGAGGCTCAATAATTCACCCATCTTGATTTAATTTTTTTTTCTATTTCTTTCCTCTTTTTTTCTTTTTTCCTCTTTTTTCTTTTTTCCTTTCTTTGCTGGATTTTTTTTCTTTCTTTGCTGGATGAGTATAATACTTCAATTGCTTTGAGCATCTCCTTTTCCTTTTTCATTTTGGAGGTTTTCCATTATTCTTGATTGGATTGATCTTCAAGCACTCTGTATTTGACATACTTTATAGTTCAAAACTTTCATGACTTCATGGAAACTTGTCTTCGTAATAAAAATGTATTAACAATCTTTATTCTTGTGAGCAAATATCCTTCACCTTGCCCCCTAATGTGGAGGGTGATCCTTGGTTAGGGTTGAATCAGAAGAAAAATCATTCAGGCTCAAGTGGGGATAACAAAGGATATATATATATATATATATTAAAGGATAAATGAAACAATGCCGTTCGTCATCTCATACACAGAAACCTTTGTAAAAAGAGGTATCTCCAGGGGGATGAATATTCAAGATTAATTTTACTTACATGAAAAATGTAATTAATGCATGATATTTATTTCAATCAATCACTTTCCCCTTCTTCTTTGAGTATGCCCTAATCACTCAAAATTATCATCAATGAGTTGGTCCATGATGCCTCATCTCGTCTCTTCTTGCAGTAAAATTCACGGATAATTGAAAGTTTGGTTCTTTTGAGGTCTTTTGGTTTATGATGGTTTTGTATTTGGAAGGACAAATATGTGACTTATAAAGTCATGTATATGGTGGAAGGTAGTATCATCAATCAATCGACTCTACCCGAGAAGGTAAACATCTAGAGTTTGTGTCTCAAAAACATGTAGAGACATTTCTTCAGAGTCTCAGATAAATGTAGTGTCAGGATTTGGTTTTGGTAAAGGTCGAGTAATTGGTGTTGGATGGGATATGGAAGATATAATTTTATCACTTGCCAATAGATCTATAACTCTTGCAAATTTAAAAGAATATTTAGTCTACTTGATACTCAATAATCTCAAGATTAAAACTTGATTCTTTGCTCATAACCATAAAAGCAACACAATTTATTTTTTTGCACAAAAGGCGGAGAAAGAAACAAAAAAACAAGTTCAAACAAGATGCTGAAAATAGAAAAGTACTATAGTGGTAGATAACACTTCCACTTATTTATTTATCATGACTCATCACTCCTCTATTGTTGGGTATGTACTTGGCCCAGGATTTTTATCCTTATTTGCTCCCCATTTCTTGATCATTTCTTGTGTCAAGACTCCCTTATTGACGAGCGTCTCTATTTCCTTTAACAGTGACCAACAATTCCCTGTTGAATGTCCAGATACTCCCAAGTGAAAATTACAGAAGCTATTTTGATCATAACAATGAGCATAAGGCCTTGGTGACACCTTCACCAATCTTAGTGTAATGTATTGAGCTTTAACAAAATGAGGGTACAGGTCTGAGATAGATTCTTGAAACACTTTTAGAGTTTTTCTTGCTCGCAAGGCTATCACTTTCTTTGATCGTTCTGAACGAATGAATGCTCTCATGTTATTGAGGGGGTTCTGAATGCTCATTTCAGCTATAACTGGGGTAGTATTAACCAGACTCCTTAAGTTTCCCCTTGCCTTACTGGTTTTCGAAAAATCTGATATAGGTATCTGAGGTGTCTTCTGGGTTATATCTGCCTCATTCTTTCTTAGACCTATAGGCCAATCTCGAATTACATCCATGGGAGCCTTTTGATTTCTTTTCCCATTTTCTTGTGCCTAATATTCTTCGTAGGATTTGGTTATATTAGTCTTTGTTGAAGCAACAATTTCTGAACATTGAACCTTCACCCCTTCTTTTACCTTATATTTTTGAATTGTTTGCTCTAAAGGATCTTGGAAATTTCCCTCAAGGTTACCAGGAACCTTAGCTGAACAATTTGAAATTCCAGTCTGATTTTTCCAAGGAACCTCCTTATAGGTCCAATTCTCATTTGGAGGCCACTGTGGTGGAACAAGTCGTGGAGTAGTTAATCTGGCTGAGAGCATTTTTGAATGTAGTTTTTCACTCGAACAATAGAAGGGAGGAAATTGAAAACCCTGCACATTCTTTTTCTTCTTGACCACTTTATAAGGTTTGACACCATGTTTAACTGAATAAGACCTCATTATATTAACTTCAACTTCTTTCTCGACGTTAGTATCGTCAGAGCCGCTTATCTTGCCATTCTTGATAGGTATTTCGATCATTTCTCCAATCATGTCGATATCAGAGAAATTATTAGTGGCAGCCCCTATCATGTGATTAATATAGGGAAATTTTAATGTACTGATGAACAAAGTAGTGAACTCCCTTTCAGTCAATGGTGGATGCACTTGAAAAGCGACGCCATTCCATCGTTGTGAATACTGTCGAAAACTTTCATTGCACTTTATATTCATACTTTGCAATATTGTTCGATCAGGGGCCATATCAGTCATGTGCTTGTATTGACCCAAAAAAGCTTGAGCTAAATCCCTCCAATAACGTATTTGAGTACGTTTTAGCTGATTATACCATCTGGATGCAGACCCAGATAAACTATCTTGGAAACAGTGGATCAACAACTTTTCATTTTCTACATAGCCAGCCATACGACGACAATACATAGTGATATGATATGAAGGGCATGTAGTCCCATTATACTTCTCAAAATCTGGAACCTTGAACTTTGGTGGAATAACCAGGCCAGGGAACAAACTTAGTTCTTTAGCGTCAAACCCATAAAATGTCTCAACTGTCTCTATAGATTTTATCACCTCTTCTATATTTTCCAGTAGTTGAGTGAATTTTTCCTTCTCAACTGATTTGTTTAGGTCAAGGACCTCATTACAAAATTAATCAGGCTTCAACTCATAAGTAGTAGGACAATCAGTGGGGAACGATGCTCCAGCTTGATATGGTGAGTTCTTAACAGCAAAATAAATTGGTGACTGAATTTCCTGGGGTACAGAGGTGAACTCAGGAATATGAACAGGTGTAACACCCAAAGAATTTGTGGGGTTTTCAACAAGACTCTTTCCAGCAGTCAAATGCTTATCAATTATTTCTTTTATATTGTTCAGTAGATCGATCTGAGAATTAGCTTCGATTTGTGCCAACTTGCTCCTCAATTCCTCTTGTATTTCTTTTTGCTTTATCTCAAATTTGGCTAGCCTATCTTCAGTTTCTTTAGACATTTTTCTTGTGTCGTGCTGAGCGTTCTTGCTTCAAGGAAAAACCAAGATCACTTCGTTTGAAATCCTTATTTTAATGAATGAATGTTTTAATGTATTATGACATAAAAAATGCAAAGATGCCAAATGCAAATGTAAATATGTGAATGTAATAACAAGAATACAAATTGTGCAATACAAATGCAAAGATGCCAAATGTAAATATGCAAATGTAAAAATGTAAATGTAAATTATTTAAAATACCAGAATAGGACATCCAGTTATATTAAGACTGCCCTTTTCTTTAATATTGAAAATAAATAAACATTATTATTTAATTAAATATGTTTTAATGCATGATGTAAATTTAAAAATGTAAATGTACATACAAACGTAAAAATGTACAAATGCAAAATACAAATGCATGTATGAAAAGGTGTTACTCAAGAGTGATCATCTTAGAACAGATTTCATTGAACGCAAAAGTTTCGGTACATCAAACAAAACTTTACATGTAGGGATATATTTCATTCTTAACTTATCCAAAGCCAAATTAGTCTATCAACTTAAGGGACATATTGCTTGTCTGGACTGCAACCTCTTCCATGACATTCTCTTTCATTTTCTGTCACTTCTCGGAGTTGCTCATTTTCCCTTGTAAGAGATCTTTTCTGTCCAAGAAGTTCTTGAACAAGATCTTCATATATGTTGCAGTTCTTTTTCAGCTTGGTGACCCTGTATCCATTCTTCTGGGGTACTTCCTAGGCCAGCATTTTGAAAGGTTTGACTGATCTTTTGAAAATCTTCATGCATGGTTTTCATTTCTGTGCTCAATTTCTCGTTTTGGTCGTTCAAGTCCTTCAAATAACATGCTTGAGCTTCATAAAAATCTCCACTACTCTGAATGTCCCGACTGATACTCTTACCATAGACTGCTTTTGGTATCAATCTGGCAGAATCTTTATGGATTACTTTTGGTATTAATATAACCGGTTCTCTGTGTGCAGAACTTCCCTCGATCCTCGTAGTTTCTTCAGGATGTCTTTCCTTGGTCGTATCATATTTTATTTGATCATAAAACTTTTTGTCCATTTATGATTTCTTTCCAATTTGATGAACAGTCTTTCAAGTCAACACCTTTTGGTTATGCCATGATCATGCAATGCAAACAAAAGAAATCAATATGAACAGATTAGAGCAATGTAACATGCATGAAAAAAATAAGAAAAAATAGAATAGTTAGTACCAACTATAAAAATCTATCTATCAATGTATAAATCTTAACCTCATGCTTTCTAGTTCCATGCTTTGTTTGGAAAAATTAACCTAACTGCATGATTTCTAGTTCGCATGCATTTATTCAGGAAAAAGAAATAAATTAAAGGCTAGAGTTTATTTCTCCTTTGTGTATACCTACTGACAAAATTTCGGCATGGTTTCAGATCGGGAGAGTTTCTAGGGTTTATTATATGCAGGTTTTCAGTTCTAGGAGTAAAGGTACTCGAACTGTCCTTGTTGATGTCCCCTTGGGCTGTCAAACCCTCAATCCTAGTCCATCACAGACTTAAGCGGATCGAGTTCAATTCGAGGGGATACATTTCTCTATACCTGACACGGAGAATAAATTCTCACGAAGACATAGAGCATATGAACCCCGAAAGTTACTTGCTAGGTCTGACACGGAGAATAAATTCTCACGAAGACGTCGCTTTCACTCCCACTTAAAAGGGACAAACTCAATTATAGAGCTTTATGTTATGCAATGCAAGTGTTGTGTGTGAGGAGAAATGTTCAAACCTCTAACAGAAAAAATAAATAATGAAATAAAATATTTGCAAATAAAATGAAATATTAATAAGAAAATATATAAATACTATGAAAATAATAAGTATATATAAAAATTTTGAAAAGAAAGAATTAAAAATTAAATATATGAATTTTTAATTTATAATTAATATAGACAATTTATAATTGATTTTAAAAGATTGACCGTTCCCCAGCAGAGTCGCCAAGCTGTCGTAACCGGTTTTCGTCCGGGCACGAAATATTTATTACTTGACGGAAAAAATGATGTGAATAAATGGTTTTAAAAATAATTTGTGAGTCGCCATCGACCTTTTGGGTCAGGTAGGTCGAATACCTAAAAATTATCTTTTAACAGAGTTTTTAAGAAAACATCAGTTAAAAGATGAGTTGATCTGCGTTTATAACCAAAAATTCTTTCTTTTTAATAATAAAAAGGGATTCGTGGTCGGTTACGTTTAGGGAAGGATTAGCACCCTTAAAACGCCCAAAATTGGTACTTTTTAATTATAAATTGTCTCTATTATTAGAAATTTAAAAAATATATTTAATTTATAATCCTATTATTTCAAAATTATATAAAATATATTTATTTATTTAAAAATATCAGAAAAGGACTTCTAGGTGCCTTAAGACAGCTCTTTTATTTGATATTAATAAAATTAAATAATATTTTTTTATTAATATTTAATTTTAAAATACCAGAATAGGACATCCAGTTGTATTAAGACTGCCCTTTTCTTCGATATTGAAAAATAAATATTAAAATAATTTATTGAAAAAATATAAACTATTATTTATTCTATATATATTTATGACTACATAATATTAAAAAATATTTAAACAAGTAAAATTAAAACAATAAAAATACAATTAGAACTATATATATCTAAAAGTTGTAAAATAAATGAAAATATTTAACTTAGTGACTAAATTATAATAAAATTAAAATTAAATACCTAAATCATAATTAATCAAAATTATAGGGATTAAACATATCATTTTCCTTATTTATTAATTTGGTGACTAAAATAAAATTATATAAAATTCATATATCAAATTAAAATAAATTAAAAATATATACTCGGGATAAAAAAATAATTATTAAAATTAAAGGACTAAATATGATATTTATCCTAAATATATTATTAATACGGTTAATGGCTAAAATATAATAAAATAAAATTTAAACATTAAATTAAAATGATTAAAAGTTAATTTTAGTGACTAAATTGCAAAGTTATAGACCTAAATTACACAGATACCCTCCCCAAAACGACGTCGTTTGGGGAGGGTTTTAAATACCCTAAACGCCTGGCCCGAAGGGCCAAGCTTCCCTATTTGCATCTTTCCTTTCTCTCTCAAAAATGAGAGAACCAGAGTTCTCTCTGGTTTCTCTCTAGTTTCCCTCGCCGGAGGGAAACCGGCAGCCATAGGCCACCGTACTCCGCCGCCGGCCACCGTGAACGGTGGCCGGAATTTACAAAATACCCCCCCAAAGCGTATATCTAACCGTCCTAATGCCCGATATAAGGTTATTTTAACCTAAAATCCCATAATATATCGTAGATCTACGATTTTCACCTTTGGCGTTTCGGTTCTCCGATGACTCGTGGAGGCTCTCACGGTGGCGGTTTCCTCGGTAAGTCTCTTTTTCTCTTCTTTCGGTTTGTATTTTCTGGGATCGTTGGTGTAGCTCTTTCTCTGTATCTTTTTTTTTTCTGTTTGTTGTTGTCCGTTTGTTCTCGGTTTTTTTTTCTTCTTTCTTTGCTGTTTGTTGGTTGCCTCCTCCTGGCTCTCCTCCTTTTTCTTTTGCAGATTCGGTGGTGGCTTTATAGGCCACCACGACGTTCGCTTCAGACCGGTCACAAAGGGCTGAACCTCGATGAGTCACCAAACTATGGTGGTGACTCATCCTAGAGTGAAGACGTGTGCGGCTGGCGTTCTGGAAGTGGAGCTTCTGGAGGCTTCAGCGGCAAGGTGACGTGGTACTGGAGTGTCGGCGCCGTGTGGCAGCTGGAATGGCTTCAGAGGCGGCTGGAAACCCTTGAGGCGGCGTCGCACGGGGCTAGGGTTAGAAAACCCTAACTAAAACCCTAAATGTTTTAGGGTTTCTATCTGGTTTGGGCTTGTAAAATGGGCCTGATTATTGGGCTCTGGGTTTTGTAATTATTTATTAAATAATAATAATATATAATATTAATATTAAAAAATAATAATAATAATAATAATAATAATAATAATAATAATCAAATGAAAAAACTAGTGTCTTCATATACATAAAACAATCGTCACATTTTTATTTTTAAGGGTAAAGAACGTAAATGGTCCACAGACTATACGTTGATGCTTTATTAAGTCCCCGACTATTAAAAGTTATAAAATAGTCTTTCGATTATAGAGCGTTGATTTATTGAATTCATTTACTATTATAATTTATAAAATGTCCACACGACTATTCATTATGTTCCAAACTCGTCATTTTCGGTTAAAAAATGGACGATATTCTGAGTTGAACATTAACTTGTAAATTGTGATATGATAATCCAAAATCTCAAACGAGTATTATATTCCACTCATTATATTAACGTCCATATTAAACAACCGTTAATTAATTAACAGAAAATGACAAATATGAAACATAATGAATAGACGGGTGACCATTTTGTAACTTCTAATAGTCAAGGGATTCAACAAAGAAACACTCCATAGTCGACGAACCGTTTTATAACTTTTAATAGTTGATGGACTTAATAAATAATATCCTATAATAGGGAACCATTTATGTTCTTTACCCTATTTTTATTTACAAATATTTTTTATAATTTACAATAAATAACTTATTGTTAACTAGTTATCAAAATCTATAATTATAATTAAAATCATTATTGACTAAGTTTGGTATCTATTTTGATAATCAAGTACCATTCATACACAAAATTTATAAATGGAAAGAGATAAATTTATTGAAAACGACTGATAACGTAAATAATGAAATTAATTTTTTATAATTTAAATATATTAATGAACATATGACTAATAGTGTAGTTAAAAAACATTTTTTCGATTAACTCTTTCAATATCATAAAAAGAAATGGTAGAATTAATACAAGGGTAAACTACACAAATGGTCACTAGTGTTTAAGTAAGTTTTTTTTTTCACCACTGATGTTTTAAAGTCATAAATTGGTCACTAACATTATTGTTTGTTACAAATTGGTCACTCGGCGTTAATGGTCGTTACTGTGGGTGACGAAAAGCTGACATGGCATGTTAACTGTTCATTTAGCACCCTTTGACCATTATTTTGACATACCTTTCTCTTTCATCTCCACTCTCTCATCTCCATACTTCATTTGCTAATGCTAGATGAAAGTTTGCCATAGCATTTCCATCCATCTCGTTCCATTTGCTGTCATCTATGAAATCCACCGGTCTTTCACTGATAGCTGATAGACAACTGTCTTTCCTCAGGATGACTTTCATTTTTAATTTCCACAATGAGAAATTTCTCCCATTGAATTTTTCAATATCAAATTTCGTTGCCATAGCTTCTATTACGGATAGCTCCCACTATTTCACTATCGTGAATAGTTCTCTGGAACCTTCAAAGAATGGGTAATACCTTCTTACTTTCTTATGTTGGAGGATCCACCTTTTGGTGACAACCACAAAGACAATAAGCAGATATTACACACTCAAATCTGGCTCGGATACCAATTGTTGCGTAAGACAGCTATCGGATAGAGCAAAATCGCAACTGATAATTTGAGAAAATAAAAATGAAGATAAAAGAGACACAAAATTTACGTGGAAAACCCCTAAAAAAATTTAGGGTAAAAACCACAGACAACGGTAGAAGAATTTCACTATGAGAAAATAGGAATTACAACCTCTCTCGATCGACCAAGGAGAAAACAATGATAATTCTCTCTTGATAAAAAGGAGAAAACAACTCTCAAGAAACTCTCTAATATTCTCTCTAGTATTGGAAGAAAGCTAGAATGCTTTGGGATGGTTTTGAAGCTAAATGAGCTAGGGTATTTATAGTTAAAACTAAAGGACTAATCTTGTAAATACCCTAAAAGTACAATGACTAAATTAACATTTTTACCATTTGAAAATTCAACATTTTCAAGCTTAATAATTTTGATAGCCGCCCATGTCATAGCGGCCCATGTTTTGTTTCCTTTCAACATTAAAGTGATGAAATGGAGGTGCGAAGTGGTAACTTTGACAGTAAGAGGCTTATTCCACAGAAGCCAAATGCCACTAGAAAAGCTTGCTGCTTCAACTCTAAACGAATAATCATACCGAGGTTTCGTGATGACTCGGTCAGCTTTGCTTCCACTCACCCTAGGCTCCATGAGGTCAATCAAATTTGGCGTGTGGTCTCCGTCGTATTCTTTAAGGATTTTAGGGAATTTGGTCCCGCCACAACCCTGACATTTCCAATATAAAAGCTTAAAATCCATAAATAAAAATAATAAAGAGGAATGACAAGTCCGTTGTCTGGGCTCAGTCTGCACATTCATCCATACACTCGTTCCCTTGGGATTGAACCTGTATGTCGTTAGTAATGTCTTGTAGCACACCTCTTACTTCTTCACAGATGGAGAGATGGGAAATGGACTTGGTTTTAAGTCTAATTCCTTTATTGCGAAGGGTGTAGGTCGCATGTCTTTCCTTCGTACCCTTCGTTTGTCGGTTGATGGGGTGGCCACTAGAGCTGGGTTCCACGTTGAATAACACAACTGAGTGGGATGCAAGATCGAGGGAGGTGGTCACTTGATTTGCACTTCAACCTAATGAATTATCAAAAATAGGGTTAATCTTGATATAAAAATCAGCTTCATTAAAGCTTACCTGCTTGGAGGCCGAAGGAGGAACCGGTGGAGTAGGTTCCATAATTTGCATGGGGCCATGCACTTTAGTGCTTTGCAACGTGATATTATTGGGTGGAACTTTCACCGTTTGGCCTTGGATTTTGAATTACAATGTCTCGAGTTTTTCATTTGAGGGTTCAAATCCACGTGGGTTTCTTAGGCAGAGAAGCTGGCCTGGGCAAATTGGCCTTGGCTAACAGCGATAGGAGTATCATGTGAACTGCCAGTAGAGCTAGTGCCAACGCTCAATTTTTGAATAGACTTCCCTTGGGTTTGAGTCGAAACCGGCTGTCATTCCCTTTGATTTCTCTAAGATTACCGCTACTAGGATTGAAGTTAATGCCTTTCCCTGCAAGAGTATCAGGGCGCGATTCTTTTTCCTTATTAGTTTTTGGAAATTTCCATCTTTTTGTCGTATCGACTGTTAAGCGTCGGCGTTACCGTTCTACAAGCATCCAAGGACCAAAAGAGTCATCGGGTGAGACGGGCGTATCGAAGGGCTCTGGAGTAGTGGTACTGTGATTAGCCACCTCGATTCTGGGGTTGGCCTGAGGTATTGGGGAAATCACAGCGTTGGGGACTTGTTGGTTAGGGGAAGAATGGGTGTGAGGGCAGGCCTCTTTGGAGTGGCCAAAGCAACCGCAAGTGAAACAAATAGTGGGGAGATTTTCATACTCAGCCCTTTGAACTCTTTTGCCAACTATGACCTTAGACACGAGAGGTTCTTTCATATCGATATAAACCACAATTCTAGCAAAACACCATCTATAACTAATGTTTACTTGAAAATCAAGTTTGGAGACCTTACCAACAAGGCTACCAATTGCAATGAGAACCTTCCTCTTGTATATGAATTCCGACAGACTAGGTAGTCAAATCCATGAGATAACCATGGTAGGATACGGTTGGGCGGTACAGAAGTCCCTGGTCCAATGTTGAACGGTTAGATATTGACCATAAACGAACCGTGGTCTATCGGTTAGAACCTTAACATAGTCATCCTAAGAACGAAACTTGGCCAGGAAATAATCGTTCTTAAGATCCATGAGGGTGAAAGGTTGAGCAGGTTGCTAGAGAGCATGAACTTTGTTATTAAGGGCGTTGAGTCATATGTTCCTTCCAGGAAGTTTCAAAACGGCCGCCCTACTTATGCTCGCTTCCATGAGGTTATACGCCTTATCGGAGAACTGGATCGAAAGGATGCCGTTGTAAGTTTCGGTAGTAATATCATATTTAGTGATGTCGATATCGTCATTTTCGGGGATAGGGTTGGAAGCCATGTTGTTGTTGCTATCGGGAGCCCCAGCCAGGATCGAAGCATAGGAGTGGGGTATGGGTATCTGATCAACCGCGATATTCATCTGATCCGCTATATCCATCACAACATCCAGAGAGTTAGGGGGATCAGGCGGTTTTTAGTGGCCGGCCAGGACGGTTTCTACGATGGGGGAGAAAGAGGGGAACCAGGCAGCCGGATCTCGTGAGCGGAGGATTCTTAGCATTCCATCTTAGATTAGATTAATATTAGTTAATTGTGTAATAAGATTAAAATGAAAAATGAAATGCGTTTCTATACTGTCGTAACCGGTTTTCGTCCGGGCACGAAATATTTATTACTTGACGGAAAAAATGATGTGAATAAATGGTTTTAAAAATAATTTGTGAGTCGCCATCGGCCTTTTGGGTCAGGTAGGTCGAATACCTAAAAATTATCTTTTAACAGAGTTTTTAAGAAAACATCAGTTAAAAGATGAGTTGATCTGCGTTTATAACCAAAAATTCTTTCTTTTTAATAATAAAAAGGGATTCGTGGTCGGTTACGTTTAGGAAAGGATTAGCACCCCTACAACGCCCAAAATTGGTACTTTTTAATTATAAATTGTCTATATTATTAGAAATTTTAAAAATATATTTAATTTATAATCCTATTATTTCAAAATTATATAAAATTTATTTATTTATTTAAAAATATCAGAAAAGGACTTCTAGGTGCCTTAAGACAGCTCTTTTCTTTGATATTAATAAAATTAAATAATATTTTTTTATTAATATTTAATTTTAAAATACCAGAATAGGACATCCAGTTGTATTAAGACTGCCCTTTTCTTCGATATTGAAAAATAAATATTAAAATAATTTATTGAAAAAATATAAACTATTATTTATTCTATATATATTTATGACTACATAATATTAAAAAATATTTAAACAAGTAAAATTAAAACAATAAAAATACAATTAGAACTATATATCTAAAAGTTGTAAAATAAATGAAAATATTTAACTTAGTGACTAAATTAGAATAAAATTAAAATTAAATACCTAAATCATAATTAATCAAAATTATAGGGATTAAACATATCATTTTCCTTATTTATTAATTTGGTGACTAAAATAAAATTATATAAAATTCATATATCAAATTAAAATAAATTTAAAATATATACTCGGGATAAAAAAATAATTATTAAAATTAAAGGACTAAATATGATATTTATCCTAAATATATTATTAATACGGTTAATGGCTAAAATATAATAAAATAAAATTTAAACATTAAATTAAAATGATTAAAAGTTAATTTTAGTGACTAAATTGCAAAGTTACAGACCTATAAGGGTTGCGGAAAGAGTTTACCCTTTCCTAAATTACACAGATACCCTCCCCAAAACGACGTCGTTTGGGGAGGGTTTTAAATACCCTAAACGCCTGGCCCGAAGGGCCAAGCTTCCCCATTTGCATCTTTCCTTTCTCTCTCAAAAATGAGAGAACCAGAGTTCTCTCTGGTTTCTCTCTAGTTTCCCTCGCCGGAGGGAAACCGGCAGCCATAGGCCACCGTACTCCGCCGCCGGCCACCGTGAACGGTGGCCGGAATTTACAAAATACCCCCCAAAGCGTAGATCTAACCGTCCTAATGCCCGATATAAGGTTATTTTAACCTAAAATCCCATAATATATCGTAGATCTACGATTTTCACCTTTGGCGTTTCGGTTCTCCGATGACTCGTGGAGGCTCTCACGGCGGCGATTTCCTCGGTAAGTCTATTTTTCTCTTCTTTCGGTTTGTATTTTCTGGGATCATTGGTGTAGCTCTTTCTCTGTATCTCTTTTTTTTTCTGTTTGTTGTTGTCCGTTTGTTCTCGGTTTTTTTTTCTTCTTTCTTTGCTGTTTGTTGGTTGCCTCCTCCTGGCTCTCCTCCTTTTTCTTTTGCAGATTCGGTGGTGGCTTTATAGGCCACCACGACATTCGCTTCAGACCGGTCACAAAGGGGTGAACCTCGATGAGTCACCAAACTATGGTGGTGACTCATCCTAGAGTGAAGACGTGTGCGGCTGGCGTTCTGGAAGTGGAGCTTCTGGAGGCTTCAGCGGCAAGGTGACGTGGTACTGGAGTGTCGGCGCCGTGTGGCAGCTGGAATGGCTTCAGAGGCGGCTGGAAACCCTTGAGGCGGCGTCGCACGGGGCTAGGGTTAGAAAACCCTAACTAAAACCCTAAATGTTTTAGGGTTTCTATCTGGTTTGGGCTTGTAAAATGGGCCTGATTATTGGGCTCTGGGTTTTGTAATTATTTATTAAATAATAATAATATATAATATTAATATTAATAAATAATAATAATAATAATAATAATAATAATAATAATAATCAAATGAATCAAATGAAAAAACTAGTGTCTTCATATACATAAAACAATCGTCACATTTTTATTTTTAAGGGTAAAGAACGTAAATGGTCCACAGACTATACGTTGATGCTTTATTAAGTCCCCGACTATTAAAAGTTATAAAATAGTCTTTCGATTATAGAGCGTTGATTTATTGAATTCATTTACTATTATAATTTACAAAATGTCCACACGACTATTCATTATGTTCCAAACTCGTCATTTTCGGTTAAAAAATGGACGATATTCTGAGTTGAACATTAACTTGTAAATTGTGATATGATAATCCAAAATCTCAAACGAGTATTATATTCCACTCATTATATTAACATCCATATTAAACAACCGTTAATTAATTAACAGAAAATGACAAATATGAAACATAATGAATAGACGGGTGACCATTTTGTAACTTCTAATAGTCAAGGGATTCAACAAAGAAACACTCCATAGTCGACGAACCGTTTTATAACTTTTAATAGTTGATGGACTTAATAAATAATATCCTATAATAGGGAACCATTTATGTTCTTTACCCTATTTTTATTTACAAATATTTTTTATAATTTACAATAAATAACTTATTGTTAACTAGTTATCAAAATCTATAATTATAATTAAAATCATTATTGACTAAGTTTGGTATCTATTTTGATAATCAAGTACCATTCATACACAAAATTTATAAATGGAAAGAGATAAATTTATTGAAAACGACTGATAACGTAAATAATGAAATTAATTTTTTATAATTTAAATATATTAATGAACATATGACTAATAGTGTAGTTAAAAAACATTTTTTCGATTAACTCTTTCAATATCATAAAAAGAAATGGTAGAATTAATATAAGGGTAAACTACACAAATGGTCACTAGTGTTTAAGTAAGTTTTTTTTTCACCACTGATGTTTTAAAGTCATAAATTGGTCACTAACATTATTGTTTGTTACAAATTGGTCACTCGGCGTTAATGGTCGTTACTGTGGGTGACGAAAAGCTGACATGGCATGTTAACTGTTCATTTAGCACCCTTTGACCATTATTTTGACATACCTTTCTCTTTCATCTCCACTCTCTCATCTCCATACTTCTTTTTAACTCAAAACTCACCATTTTCATTTATCTTTCTTCTTCAATCTTCATCTTTGTCTAATATCTCTCACGACACGAGAATCATAAAAAAACCTTAACACTATATAACAGTGATAAATATAATTAGCATATGGATTGCAAAGGAATAAATCTTAAAAATAGAACTTTTAAAAGAACTTTTAAATACATGGAATATATGAGTATAGGGACAAAACCCCCAAGGATAATCCAAATACATGGGAAAACCTTCAAAAGTTTAAACATACTTGTGTCTAACACTCGCACCCGAGTCCAAGTAAAATAGCTAATTTCTTAGTCGATTGAACATTCGTTGCGTGGAAAAGATTTTATTTTCTTTCCATTGATTTCCTGTAACCCCCTCAGATCGATGTGGGTGACTCGATTTGATTCGAGGTGTCACATTAGGGTCACTGGAGCGACCCACTGTAAAAATATCAGAAAAATTAAACTTTTTGTTAAAACGGTTAAAATCAATAAAATAATGTATAAATACAAAAGTGAAATTTAACAATATTCAGAAATAAAACAGATATTGGACTCGAATATAAAAACAAAATACAAGCTACATGCCCCTTAATCACATGCACCGTACTCCACAAGCAATGCCGATGAAACTTTTTTACTGACGTCGATAGTTACACTGGTTCAATTCTCTTAACCTTAAAAAGTGAGTAACAGAGTGAGCTTTGGAAAGCTCGGTAATACAAAACTACCAAATGACGCTAAAGAACATGCATATAACAAATAAGCATATGTTTCCTCATTAATTCAAACATCTATAGACTTTTATGCTGAGTTGAGGTCCCACTGATATCTCAGGTAGTAACAAAAAGTAAACTTTCAGTTCAGAGCGAAATATTTCAGATGACTGGGTTCAGGAGATCATAATAGGTTATCTAGTGTGTTCCCACAAAATCAGTGAAAATGTACATATCATTTTTAAAATAATAGCAGTTTAAAATATATCTTTAAAAATCATAGTAAAACCCTCCAATCGAACGCCATATGTAGTTCCCCAGAACTACATAACCTAAAGGAGCACCTTGGGGCCTGAGAGCCTTCCCAAGAAAGTTCTCAGGGCCACGAGGCCTACCTAAGAAAAATCTCGGGGCCGTAGAGCCTACCCAAAGGTCGCCCTAGGTCCATAAGGAATTACCAGTCGATGCTGAACCTATAAAAGAAATTACCAGCGGTGACTGAACCTACCAGAGATAGGAATTACTAGTTGGTACTGAACATATACAAGGAATTACTAGCAACGACTGACCCTTCCAAAGTCTTCATACCATATCCCAGAGTACCTCAAACAAAACATTTTCAATCAGTAAACAGAGATATCAGAAATCATAGCAGAGATCAAAACAGAAATCAGAGAAAACATCCATGTGATCAGGAAACACACTACAGGTTTCATATATTATTTGGAGGTACTATATAATCTTATCGGGCAGGGAAATACATATCTTCAGTATACCAATAGAATGTCGTAATTTAGTATCACTATCGAAAGAGTTCATTAGCTGACGGGATCATTAGTTATTCATAATGTGATTTATCAAGATCATATAATATTCAGACATTTTTCGAAGGCACTAAGTAATCAGAAGGGTGTTCAAAATCTTTTTCATCTGAGTTACTTGTGTTTTCAGTTATGACCGGAGTGATTCCATTATTCAGGAAAATCAGAGGCATTTTGGTCATTAGGTTCTTGGAGAATTCATAGTGCTTTGAGATGATAATGGAGAAACGAAGATTCAGGACATTTACAATTTATGTCGATCTATCGGAATATCGAGTTAACTCGAGCTGAACAACTCCCAGAACCAATACATGTCGACTGGTCTATTTGTTGCCCTTTCAGGCTATTCACTCTTTAATACCAACAATTCTTGTCCATAGATCATCTTCAGAATCATCGCTGAATAGATCTTAAAGAGACGAACATATATTTCAATGGTCTTTATTTCATTTCCACTTTACAACAATATCATGAATTGTCAACGTACTTAATTCGTGGTTCATAATCCATAGGGATAGTACATCATGCAAGTTCATCAATGTTTATAGACTTATCCAAATCACTTACTTAATCCTCAGTCATTAAGGTTACTTAGTTCATTTAGTAGTCAAGTCTATCCTGGTCACTTCAGAGTTTTTCCAGAGTAATTCAGACGTTTATAAAATTCGGATACATATGGTACTTCCGTTCAATTTAATTTGGTCATATAATAAAATCATTTTGGTATTCTAGGTTGATTTAATCATTTTAGAGCTTGAGGGTATTTAGTTAATCCATGACTTGGAGATACTTTAGGTCATTTTACATTTTAAGGGCATTTTGGTCATTTTACACTTCAGGGGCAATTCTATAATTCCTATATATCCATAATTTAATTCAATGATTCCAAAGTTCAAGTGGATCAAAACATAAGTTCTTAGGTCGTCTTCCTTATCATAATCATCCATTGTGTTTTTTACTTTTTAAGTGTATCATCATCACTCCACTCAATTCTGTCAGTGGCTTACTATCGATTAATTAGGCTTGAATGAATTCTAGTTCCTTTAGCGTTCATGGTATTTTGTTCCTTTGATCATTGGAGGTTATTATAGTTACTACGAAGCTCGAGATCATTTCAATATTTCCTTTAAATTCAATTATATGCATTTTCTCTGATAATTAGTTAAGTATGTCCTTTCAGAGTTATTTTTCACCATTTGGGGAAGTCTTGGTCCTTTTCCATTACAAGGGTCTTTTTGTAATTTTATCTCATGGTGCTCTTTTCAGTAATTTCATATCCAAATAACCTCGGTATTTAACCTTTAAGAAAATTTATCAAAATTCATGGGTCTTAAAATCAAATCATTTATTATTGAATCATCGAACTTATTATTATTGTTTCCGATTGATCTTTCACTTTCTTAAGCGAGCCATATAAATATATTCGGTTACTGACTTTTTATAATATTTGGAACAAGTTTAGGAAGTGATCACTATATACATATGACCAATTATACTCATCCATACGAAAGTCAATACCAAAATGTTCCATAAAGCATGAAACAGGTAGTAATGTATTACCTCAGTTTTCGTGTCAAATCGATCGACTATTTTAACTCAATTCGATCACCCTCGAACTCGAATTTAATGTCAAACAATTCCTCGGATACATAGCAATCAAATTTACGTCAGAAACTGAACTTAATTGAGAAACCATATTGAATCCGAAGGTAAAACATTGAAAAAAGGCTTACCGGGTGTAACTTTGGCAAAACAGACTTCGGATACGGACTCAGGACGTCGAAAAACATAAAATAGAGCTTTTCAAAAAAATTTGACTTCTTTTGTCAAAGTCAACGGTCAGACCGGTCAACAGTCAACTCTGACCAAAGTCAACAGGTTGGGTCAAAGCTGTAATACCCCAAAAATTTAGATAATGTCCAAAATGAAAATTTTGAAAGTTTGATGGTCAAAGTAGAAAATTGGGAAAAGTTTAAGTAATTAAGCGGTAATTTTTCCAAAAAAATGTTATTCTATAATTTGATTTGGTTAGGGACCAAAATATAAATTTTTAAAGTTTGGTGATCAAAGTATCAACTTTAGAAAAGTTTAGGGACTAAATGGTAATTTTAAAAAGTTACCATTGACTTCGAAAATAAAAGAAAATATATATTATTTTTACATTTTAAAATGTTTGAAAATAATATAAATATTTGGATTTTAAGATTTAATTTTATGTTTAATTTGGACCGTTGGATTAAAGTGGCAATATTGAGATTTTTGGAAAAAAACAAGGGCTAATCGGTAAACTAAGATATTATTTGTTCATATTTGACTTATGGATGAGGATAAGGTTCAGGTGGCATGATTTGGAAGATGATAAGGATAAGTATCTAGGTTTTATGGTAATTATTAAGTTTCATTAAGGGTATATTGGTATTTTCTCAATTTAATGAATTTAATAGTCATTAAATGATTAATTAAAGGATGATAAGCATGATATCAATCTAAAATATCATGTCAAGATGTTCATCTTCTCCAGCAAAGGACGTGAGATAACTTCCAAGGTAAGAAAATATTTTATTTTCAATTTTTGAGCTACTTCCTTTGGAATTCGAGTTATTCCGTGAAATAGGAAAGTAATCTACGTGAAAAACGCTATCATTTGGTACCAATATTTCTTTCTAATCTTGTTGGAATTCAAAGATCCCAAATCTAAGGGTTTATTTTTATGATATGATTCATGAAATTAATGATACATCTTGTTGATTTAGAGGTTGTAGATTCATTTTCAAGCTTGATTGATAGTTAAAACATGTTCAATCTTCCTAGAAATAATTCTATAAAATTCGACCAAATTATAAGTTGGAGAACTTTGTGCTATGATGAGAGTTAATTATGGATTTGATAATAGAGATGTTATAAGGTTGATTGAAAGTTGATTTCATGCTTGAATCGAATCAAAATCGAGCAAAATCATGAAAACATGGTTTTAAAGGATAAAGAATTCGATTATGATGTATTCGAGTGAGAAAAATTATGGAAAAATTATATAAGGTCTAGAAATGATGTAGGGAGTATTCTACAAGCCTTATAAAAATTTGGGGACCATTTTGTAATTTTTGAAAAGTTGGGGAACCAATTCGACAATTTTGGAAAAGTTGTGAATGGTTGTATAATTGTTTAATAGTTGATGTACTACACTGTAAAATGTTGTTTTAGAATTGAAATGAGTGTTTAGATGTGAAATATGACTATTTTGGAAGTTTGAAAAGATTAGTGATTTAAGTACAACAATTGCATAGTTGGGGTACTTAAATGTAATTATGCCTTTGTAAAAGCATTTGAATGGTAATAATTTCAATGCTGGAATTTTTGGTATTAAGAATCTAAGTGATAAAATGGTGAAGGACCATTTTGTGTAAATTGGAAAAGTTGGTTCCAATGTTAAAAGGAATTATTAAGTGTTAAGTATTTTGATAGAAAATGAATTTCAAGTATATTATGGAGTTATTTTGGGATATGTTTATGTTAGTACAATACTAACATATGTATCATTATGAATTTGTGATTTATACAAATCGTGATTGATTTGTGATTGAAGCAAGTCAAGTATAAAAAGGGTTTATTGTGGAACATAGTGAGACACATATTTTGGTTTATATAATGTGTCAATGTGTGTGCAATACATGCATGAAATTGTACATAGATGCTTTATACATCATCAGGAAGACTTGCGATAAGTCGACCTTGTTTATATCAGCATGATATTATGTCATTTTTATAACTTCGATAGGACATTGATATGTCATAGTGTGAAATTATAATGCATTGATCATGAATAATGTGATATTTTACCATGAATGTTATTTCGGGTATGAACTGCCCAATGTTAAATATTGATAATATACTTTACCAAGAATGGATCAAATAAAATAGACTATATGCCCAAGTAAGTCATTGAGGGACAAGGTATAGTTGGTAAGCCATAGAGTATATCAGTTGCAGGTTTATAATAGCACTATAGTGTGTAAGGGAACTAAGTGCGGGAAGGTGGATACAACCTTATGTATCATGTTCGAATTAGCACTAAAGTGTAAACCTAGTGTAGGTGGTGGGCACGACCTAATGTGTCATATCCGGATTAGCACTATGGCGTAAGCTTAGTGCAGGTTTAACACTACGATGCAGGTATTTTACTCGAATACCCAGGGTTCTCAGGGTTTTATATTGGGCTATTGTCTATGGTTTATGGTTTATTGGTTAATAAATGGTAACCATGCAAATAAGCTTATGAGCTTATGGAATAAATAACAAGTATATTGGAAAGAAATTTTATATTCAATTATATTATTTTGATCATGGTAAAATATTGGATATGTTGATAACATGATTTTATGGCATTTTGATTTTTAACATTGAAATTCATGCATGAGTTGTATTGCACTGTTTATTGTTTTTAAATTGCCTCACTAAGTATATACTTAGTGTGTGATGATTTTCACGCGTAGGTAAAAAGCCAAGAATAGAGTAAAGAGTACAAGGCAGCATCCAGGAATACACTACAATATCAGTAAGACATCCTATGATGTAATGTTGACTTTGTTAGTGGCATGTAATTATTAATGTCCAAGTTGCTCTGTTAAATTATTTTTGCAACTGGTTTGTAATGGTTAAATTAAACTGTTTTACTATGTTTCAATATGGATAGCATAAATCCATATTAATATATATTTTAAATAACTTTTGAATTGGAAAATGTTTTTAGAAATTCAGGTGACATCTATAATCTGTATGGGTATAATTATACGGGTTATGGGTGCTACATTATTTTTTTCTTAAAATTATTGCCTTAGAAAAAGACTTTGCATTTTAGGCGCAAAGGAAAACTAAGTCTAAGATTCATTAGACTTTATGAGATATTAAAAAGAGTTGGACTAATGGTTTATCAGTTAGCATTAACTCTGGAGGTAATTGAGATCTGGAGTTGGACAAAGTACACAATATTTTTCATGTGTTGATGCTTAGAAAGTATCGATCAGATCCTTCACATGTCATTGCATCAGAGGAAATTGAGATCCGACTAGATTTGACTTGTGAAGAAGAACCAGTTCGGATATTAGCTCGAGAAATCAAAGAATTGCGTAACAAGACGATTCCTCTAGTCAAAGTGATTTAGCAAAATCATAATGTTGAGGACGTTACTTGGGAAAGAGAGTATGATATGAAAAGGTGTGGATATTATTTCTTCATATCAGGTACGTCTTAAAATTCGAGGACGAATTTTATTTAAGGAGGGAAGAATTATAATACCCCAAAAATTTAGTTAATGACCAAAATGAAAATTTTAAAAGTTTGATGGTCAAAGTAGAAAATTGGGAAAAGTCTATGGAATTAAGCGGTAATTTTTCCAAAAAGAATGTTATTCCATAAATGGATTTGGTTAGGGACCAAAACATAAATTTTTAAAGTTTGGTGATCAAAGTATAAACTTTGGAAAAGTTTAGAGACTAAATGGTAATTTTAAAAAGTTACCATTGATTTCGAAGATAAAAGAAAATAAATATTATTTTCACATTTTTAAATTTTGGAAAATAATATAAATATTTAGATTTTAAGATTTAATTTTATGTTTAATTTGAACTGTTGGATTAAAGTGACAAGATTGAGATTTTTGGAAAAAGGCAAGGGCAAATCGATAAACTAAGATATTATTTGTTCATATTTGACTTATGGATGAGGATAAGGTTCAGGTGGCATGATTTGGAAGATGATAAGGATAAGTATCTAGGTTTTATGGTTATTATTAAGTTTCATTAAGGGTATATTGGTATTTTCTCAATTTAATGAATTTAATATTCATTAAATGATTAATTAAAGGATGATAAGCATGATATCAATCTAAAATATCATGCCAAGATGTTCGTCTTCTCTAGCAAAGGACGTGAGATAACTTCCAAGGTAAGAAAATATTTTATTTTTCATTTTTGAGCCAATTCCTTTGGAATTCGAGTTATGCCGTGAAATAGGAAAGTAATCTACGCGAAAAAACACTATCATTTGGTACCAATATTTCTTTCTAATCTTGTTGGAATTCAAAGATCCCAAATCTAAGGGTTTATTTTCATGATAGGATTCATGAAATTGATGATAAATCTTGGTGATTTAGAGGTTGTAGATTTATTTTCAAGCTTGATTGATAGTTAAACATGTTCAATCATACTAGAAATAATTCTATAAAATTCGACCAAATTATAAGTTGGAGAACTTTGTGTTATGATGAGAGCTAATTATGGATTTGATTGTAGAGATTTTATAAGGTTGATTGAAAGTTGATTTCATGCTTGAATCGAATCAAAATCGAGCAAAATCATGAAAACATGGTTTTAAAGGATAAAGAATTCGGTTATGATGTATTTGAGTGAGAAAAATTATATAAGGTCTGGAAATGATGTAGGAAGTATTCTAAAATCCTTATAAAATTTGGGGACCATTTTGTAATTTTTGAAAAGTTAGGGGACCAATTTTTCAATTTTGCAAAAGTTATGAATGGTTGTATAATTGTTTAATAGTTGATGTACTACACTAGAAAATGTTGTTTTAGAATTGAAATGAGTGTTTAGATGTGAAATATAACTATTTTGGAAGTTTGAAAATATTAATGATTTAAGTACAACAATTGCATAGTTGGGGTACTTAAATGTAATTATGCCTTTGTAAAAGCATTTGAATGGTAATAATTTCAATGCTGGAATTTTTGGTATTAAAAATCTAAGTGATAAAATGGTGAATGACTATTTTGTGTAAATTGGAAAAGTTGGTTCCAATGTTAAAAGGAATTATTAAGTGTTAAGTATTTTATATAGAAAAATGAGTTTCAAGTATATTATAGAGTTATTTTGGGATATGTTTATGTTAGTATAATGCTAACATATGTATCATTATGAATTTTTGATTTATACAGATCGTGATTGATTTGTGATTGAAGCAAGTCAAATATAAAAAGGATTTATTGTGGAACATAGTGAGACACATATTTTGGATTATATAATGTGTCAAGGTGAGTGCAACACATGCATGACATTGTACATAGATGTTTTATACATCATGTACATGGATGTTTTATACATCATCAGGAAGACTTGCGATAAGTCGACCTTGTTTATATCAGCATGATATTATGTCATTTTTATAACTTCGATAGGACATTGATATGTCATAGTGTGAAATTATAATGCATTGATCATGAATAATGTGATATTTTACCATGAATGTTATTTCGGGTATGAACTGCCCAATGTTAAATATTGATAATATACTTTGCCAAGAATGGATATAATAAAATATACTATATGCCCAAGTAAGTCATTGAGGGACAGGGTATAGTTGGCATGCCATGGAGTATATCAACTACATGTTTATAATAACACTATAGTGTGTAAGGGCACTAAGTGTGGGGAGATGGATACGACCTTATGTATTATGTCCGGATTAGCACTAGAGTGTAAACCTAGTGTAGGTGGTGGGCACGACCTTATGTGTCATATCCAGATTAGCACTATGGAGTAAGCTTAGTGCAGGTTTAGCACTACGGTGCAGGTATTTTACTCGAATATCCAGGGTCCTCAGGGTTTTATATTGGGCTATTGTCTATGGTTTATTGTTTATTGGTTAATAAATGGTAAGCGTGCAAATAAGCTTACGAGCTTATGGAATAAATGACAAGTATATTGGAAAGAAATTTTATATTCAGTTATATTATTTTGATCATGGTAAAATTTTGGATATGCTGATAACATGATTTTATGGCATTTTGATTTTTAACATTAGAATTCATGCATGAGTTGTATTGCACTGTTTATTGTTTTTAAATTGTCTCAATAAGTATATACTTAGCGTGTGGTGATTTTCACGCGTAGGTAAAAAGCCAAGAATATAGTAAAGAGTACAAAGCACTCCTAGCATCTAGGAGTACACTACAATATCAGTAAGACATCATATGATGTAATATTGACTTTGTTATTGGCATGTAATTATTAATGTCCAAGTTGCTCTGTTAAATTATTTTGTAACCGGTTTGTAATGGTTAAATTAAATTGTTTTACTCTGTTTCAATATGGATAGCATAAATCCATATTAATATATATTTTAAATCACTTTTGAATTGGAAAATGTTTTTAGAAATTCAGGTGACATCTATAATATGTATGGGTATAATTATAGGGGTTATGGGTGTTACAAAAGCAGTTTGGGTCGGGCAGACGGGTCGGACCGATTCAGGTTAACTCCGTTCGGTTTAAACTGGGTTGATCGGTTCATGCCGGTCGAGACCGGCTGGATCGGTTCTAAAAGGATCCAAAGTTGGGGACAAGCCCCACGCAAATTGCTGGCGCACGGTGGCACGTGCGACGGTGAAGAAGGTCTGGTTGGTCGGCCGAGCACTCCCTGTTCAAGCATTCACCAATTACAACCAAAGTTTAACAAAAAATCGACCTTAAACCGTGAAAAAATACTAAAATTCAACTGAAACTTACCTACCATCAGCGACAGAGAAAACAACGACGATAGGTGATGAACCCGGTCGGGTTTTGATCGCACGAAACTGAGTATTCTGATTCTCGGGGCAGTGAGATAGATCGATGAGTGGGGTGGTTGGAATCGTCGAAAGAAAATGAAGCGGTGAGGGTTTTCGATGTCAACCTTTAAATCATCGATCCTAAAGAACAAAGATTGATATATGGTCAATAACGGTCGGGGTTTGGTTGGGGTGGGACGCCAATTTGATTGGTGGTGACAACGTACACTGACGACGGTCGAATGGTGAAAAATTGACGATAAAGGGGACTGACGAGCAAGGGTTCGGGGTTGGGAGATTTATTTTCAATTTGGGATTTTTTGGGGAGAATTAATCGGGCTTATTTTCAAAGCTAACAAAAAGTGGGAAAATTAAGGGAAGGGTCCCTGAATTTCTTACAACTTTCAAAAATCTGACTATAAGTTTTGGAAACTTATACTTTAACCCCTAAATTGGGGTATGGCATTTTCTTTATGTAAGCATTTGTATTCATTTCTAATATCAACTAAAAGAAGACAAAAAAGAATTGAATAAAGTCAAAATGATTTTATTACTTCTCTAACGCATAAGCTAAGAAATACAAGGCACAAAATGAATTCATGGCATGAACAAGCAAAGGGCACAATTCTGAACTCAGCTAGCACATTTTTCACTCAATTAGATCTTAACAAAAGACTAAGTGTTTCACTTACAGTCCACATGAAGTGATTTCCGGCGGGACTATAAATAATCTACTTACTGTAATCTCTATCTTAGCCTCTTCTTCTCCGTTCAATTCAAGTTCATTGCCTCGACCTTTACTTATAGCATAGTCTAGGCCTTTTCCTGTTTGAAGTTCAATGGGGAAAGCTATGCAGTGATATCAAGGATGAGACTCTGCCTTCGACGATAACACAACCTCGTTATGCGAAAAACCGTGTTGGATATCATTTCTTCGAACCAAACATGTGTCTAGCATCACAGATCGAAGTGATTTGTAGGGAGTATAGAACTTCAAATTGGTACGCTATCATACCTAAGTTATGGCCAAATGCAAAGTATGTTTATTCTATCATGACCAGCTCGATGCAACCCTACTTTAAAAAGCTTAAGCATTATGCGACTTTATTGTCGCTGGTGAGTGCTGATTACAGCTAGAACCAGGGTTGGATTGGGGTGAATCTTGTTGACTTCAGGAGCCATAAGTATGTGGTGCATTAACCAGGGCACTACATGATTTATTGGGAAATCAGAGGAGAAGTGGAGGAAAGGTAGGTCAAAATAATGGTCAAACGGTGCCAAATCAACAGTTAACACGCCATGTCATCTTTCTGTCACCTACAGTTATGACTGTTAACGTCAATTGACCAATTTGTAATAAACGTTAGTGACCATTTTTGAAATATCAATGGTGAAAATTAAAATTTACTCAAACATTAGTGACTATTTTTGTAGTTGACCCTTAATATAATTTGTTTATTCTAAAAATAACAATATCAATTGAGTTGAATCGAGATTCACAAAGAAAAACAAAATTTTGGTGAAAATAGTAAGAAATTGCGAAGAATATGTTGTGGGGATATATTTAGTGGTAGAAATAATGAACCGACAATCTTAAGCAACAAATTTTCAGCCGTCATTGGGGGCACTAAAGTACTCACAGATGTCAGTGGGCTCCCCAAATAAAAACACTTAAATGTTGTATATATACACATATGGTCTTAAATTTATGTATTGAACTTGAAATTTAATTTTAAGGGTAAAGTATATAAATAGTCCTCGAAGTTTTAGGACGCTTGCATTTTGGTTACTCAATTTTTATAATTTATAATACAATCACTAAATTTTTAGTTCGTTTTTAGTAAGGTCCCGACATTACCTCCCGTTAGTATTATCTGATATGGAAACTTCTCCTTCTTCTTTCTTCTTTCTTCTTTTCCTTCAAATAATGATTGTTTTTTATTTTTCTTTTTTACTGATTTTATCATTTTCAACCCATACAAATACTCCATACAACAACTTCAGTACCCCAAAAGCTTGTCGATGGATCAAGTCGAAGGATTATAATAAAAAAAGATACACGGATAAGAAAAAAGAGGAACTCGCAAAAAAGAAGAAGGGAAAACCAGTCTTCTTTTTAACATGTTGGTGCTTGAAAGGAACGAGAGGAGTCTTTTGGTAGCTCGAATCTGGTGTTGTCGAGCGGAAGACTACTTGCATTTGCTAATATCCCATGCCACACAGTGTAGCTACAACAGATGACGTGTGAAAGAAGAAACCAATAATCGTGAAAAACAAAACAACAAAAAAGATAAGAGTTTTAGTGTAAATATTGAATGCTATGAAGCAGAAAATGTGAAAGTAAAAGAAACCTAGAAAAAGAGGGAGTTGGCTTTAACCTTTTAATTTCGCTGATGAGACAATAAGATAAAGAATCAGAGTTAAGGAGATAATGGAGTGAAAATCCATGAGAATTTCTTTTGCTTGTTCTTCCTATAATTTATTTGAAGTTTCTACTTGTTTAGCTTAGGTGCAAGCCTCTAAGATTTGTAGAACAGAACGGTGGAGTAATGGCATAGTAATTAATATATGCCTCAGACTCCACGAGAGAAGAGTAGAAGGGAGTTAAGAATGGTATTGTGATGAAAAGAGTGAAAGGTGGAATTTGCATTGGACGATGACTCATTTTGGGAAGTTGTTTAATATTTATGCGAGAGAAGAAGAAAGAGGAGGAGGAACTACGTCAGAAAGTTAACAGACGTAATTATTACGTCAAACAAAACTAACGGAATGTAACGTCTGTTGAAAGCCAAAGAAGATTAGGCAGCACATGGGCTGCTAAATGGGCGGCTACAAATATTCAAAATTAGACAGCCATTTTGGTTGAATTTTGTACATAGAAGAATTGCATTTTAGTCCCTGTACTTTAGAGTATTTTCAAATATTAGTCTTTAAGGTTCAATTATAAATACGCTTACCCATTTAGCTTCAAAATAATCCCCAAATCATTCTAGCTCTCTCTCAACTGTTTTTGTAAACACCTGTAAATTTTCTCCCTTTAGTAAAAGATCTGCAGCAGTCTGAAGACGTAGGCATAATTGGTTGAACACCGTTATCAATTTCGGATATTATTTTTCCGCTTTTATTTCGCATTATCACTAATTTGATTATAGGAAAATTACTCGTTCATTTCCCAACAACTGGTATCAGAGCTTTTGGTTGTGAATTTTGCCAATTTTCTGTGAGGTTATTATTCACATGAATAGTGAAATTTAGTCGGCGATACGAGTTTGTCGATGGAGGTGTTCTAATATACGGTGGTTTACAAAAATTGTCAGAAACGATCCAAACGAAGCCAGATTTGAGTGGGAGCGATGGCTGCAGACGAAGGAATGTAAAAATTGAGAAGTTGGATGGTGCGCTCAAGACCTTCTTGGAATGACTTAGACCAGGGGAAATGCTCGGGAGAGAGCAAAGTGATGCCCAAAGACTTTCGGAGGCCATAGTTGTAGCCAGAAAGCTGACTGAGCTTGCAGGTGTCAAGCCAAGTCCAGGCCCATGCCCAGAGATAGTGGCAATAATGGGGGAAACTGGGAAAAGGTGCAGTGAGGAGATGATAGAGAAAGCTCTTCGAATGACCAATATGAGCAATCGACTATTAATAGCCAAGGAAAGCCATCGAGAAAGAATGACAAGGCTAAGTCCGGTGCGAAGAAAAGTAAGAAAAGAAAAGTTAAAGTGTTACTTTTGTGATGGTCCTCATTTGATTAGAGGATTTCCCGAGAAGTGTCGCCTTGCAACCATCATGAAGAGGATGGAAGAAGGAGAAGTAGCGGGAATTGGCGCGGTTGCAAGTGTTAAAGCTGCCAAGCCAGGGAAAAGACTTGGTTCGATTGAGGGGGTCAATATGGCCAAGTAAGGATTGAGACGAGGCAAGGCTGTTGATGTTGAGGCAGCCGAACCCATAAGAAAGCCCGATGCGATTACGAGTGTTCAAGCAATCAAGGCAGGGGCAAGACTTGATGAGGCTACATGTTCCAAAGTAGTCGAATCAAGTTAACAAGTAGTAAATCGAGGAGCGAGGCGTGGCGAGACTGCAGGTGTCAAAGCAGTCGAGCACAGGAAAAGACCAGTGCGATAGCAAGAGATAAATCCATCAAGCCGAGGGTGCAAAGTGAGCAAATCCGCTCACAATATACCAGGATGGAGGCGTGGTCCAAGTTGAGGTGTCTCAGTCATAAAGGGAACTTAAGGAGTATGTGAGCCGATTCAGAAGACTTATGCTCAAAGTCCCAAGTTTGACAGAAGAATATGGGGTTTTCACCTTTATGTTCGGATTGAAGCCATGGGCGAAGAAAATGTTGGAGCGAAAGGAAGTCAATGAGTTGTGTAAAGCCTTGACAACCGCCGAGTCAATCAAAGAATTTAGAGTCAATAAAAACAAGACTTCCAAAACAAAGTCGAAAGCCGAGGGTAGTGGCAAGCGAATCCATGATGAAGGCAAGTCAAATGATGAGGAATGTTGTTCCTCGAGTGGCAAAGAAAGTCCACTCAATGATGAACCAGATGGTGAGTCTGGAGAAGAGGTGTGCAGTCTTGACACAAGTTCAAGTGTCAAAGATGCTAAGCCGAGGGTAAGAGTCGAGCAAACGAAGGGGTGCAAACTTAAGATGCCAGAAGTGTTATGAGACTACCCGAGGGGAGCCGAGTCATCCAATGTGATGGACAAACCCAGGATCGAGGGGGCATTGAGAGTTGGCTCAATACGGTTCATTTCTGCTAAGGAAAGTATAAGTCAAGTGCAGGAGGAGTTATCCATGTCCAAGGAGTTTGCCGAGAATGTTCGAGTAGAGAACATGGCTTCAGAGACCATCATAAGAGAAGGGTCGAAGCAAGGGCTTGCCGAGGATGTTCAAGTGAGGAACAATCCTTCAAATACTAGTAGACAAGAGTCGAAGGGAGCCAAGATGTTAAGGGACAAGGAAACTATGGAGAAACTACCCATTTGCAAGGTGGGAAGTGAGCTCCAACCTTCGTGTTAGAAGGAAAGAGGCAAGAAGGGGCATCAGACTTTGCCGAGAGAAAGTTCCGAAACATGGTGGCGCAAAGAACTCAAATGATAAGGGTTTAATGCGATGAGTGTTAGACTTCATGTAATAAGAAGGGTTAACGTAATTTTGAGTATGTCATAGTTTGTACTAGACTAGATATTGCTCAAGTAGTGGGAGCTATTAGCAGGTACATGAATAATACATGCAAGGTACATTGGGAAGCAGTCAAATGGACCCTCAAATATCTGCGGGTACCACAAAACAAAACACTTTGTTTCAAAGGTGAAGATACGATATTGACAGACTATGTAGATGCTGACTTAGCCGGAAATGTCAACATCAGAAGGAGCACTACAGGGTATGTCTATACTCTAGGAGGTACTGCAGTGACTTGGGTTTCTCAACAATAGAAGATAGTTGCTCTCTCCACAACTGAAGCGGAATATGTTGCTGTTACGGAAGCCAACAAGGAGATGGTTTGGCTCCAAAGTTTCTTGGAAGAGTTAGGCAAGAAACAAGAAAAAATGTCTTGTATTGCGACAGTCAAAGTGCTATCCATCTAGCAAAGAATTCGTCTTTTCATTCCAGGACGAAGAACATACAATTGAGATATCATTTTATCCGGTCTCTTCTGGAAGATGGGATTTTGAAACTTGAAAAGATTAGTGGAGCTCAAAATCGGGCATACATGTTGATAAATACGGTGACTATGAACAAATTGAGGTTGTGTTCAGCTTTAATGGGCATGCTAGAATAACAAGACTAGAAATGTTGTTGTATTGATCGAGATGTGAAGACAGATTAAAATCAGTCTTCAAGTGGGAGATTGTTGAAAGTCAAAGAAAATTAGGCAGCACATGAGCTACTAAATGGGCGGCTGCAAATGTTCAAAATTAGGCAGCCATTTTGGTTGAATTTTGTGCATGGGAGAATTGCATTTTAGTCCCTTCACTTTAGGGTATTTTCAAAGATTAGTCCTTAATCTTCAACTATAAATACCCTTACCCATTTAACTTCAAAATAATCCCCAAATCATTCTAGCTCTCTCTCAAGTGTTTTTGTAAACACCTGTAAATTTTCTCCCTTTAGTAAAAAATCTGCAGCATCCCTTTAGATCTTAAATTTTCAATAAGGTCCCGAGACACAGGCATAATTGGCTGAACTCCGTTATCAATTTCGGGTATTATTTTTCCGCTTTTATTTTGCATTCTCACTAATCTGGTTATAGGAAATTACTTGTTTTATTTTCCAACAACATCGACGACCTTATTGAAAATGAATTAAAATTTTAATGATTGTATTAAAAGTTGAATGACCAAAATGCAAACGCCTTAAAAATTTAGGAACCATTTATATACTTTACCCTTAATTTTATTATAATCAAGATTTTATTGTAAATATATACATTTTTAATAACATTTTCGAATTTCAATCGAAAATGTAATATACTTCATAGTACTTTCAATAAAAAAAATTAACATTTTAGATTGCACTCAATTCCTACCATTTCTTAACTTTAAAAATAAAATTATCAAAATGTAAAATTACAATGAGAATGTTGTATTACCTTATTTGATTTGTTTAGCAAAAATGTAAAATTATAATATTTGGTTGAAAGAATATAAGATTACTTAAATTTATATTTTACTAAATTATCATTATGATATATATATATATATTTTAAAAAGGTTAAGCTTTAATATTACATTATAAATATTTGAATGAAAATTCATAGAAATATTATAATCTTTTTACTATCTAATTTTGGAGAAAAATACATTTAATATATAATTAATATATCAAAATTATATTTCTAAATAAATTTTCATAAGTATCATATTTATTTATAAAAAATAATATTATAATCTTGAGTGAACAAAAATATTTTTTTAATAAATTAAAATTAAATATTATTTTAAATAATTAATTTTTTACAATAATATTATTTTTCATCACATAAAATATAAATAATTAATATATTAAATATTATAAATATAAGATAATTTAAATTTATTAATATTTTATTAAATTAAACTCTTTGTATAATAATTATTATTATGTTTATAATATTGAGTATAATACGAAAAGTAAGAATTGAAAAAACCCATTATAAAAGAATTTATTAATTTAAAAGCTTTCTTGAATCATGTTCAAAATGATAGGAATTGTATAACACTTTAAGAATTTAAAAGTAACATCGTTTTTATTATTTTAACAAAAAATACTACTAATAATAAAAAATTATTTTTTAATAATAATATTTTTCCTAAAACTAAATACACAGAAATGTATATGTTTGTTAAAAGAACTAAATCAATTCTACTACATACATAGAGATATATTACCCAAATCCTTAGTAGGCCACACCGAATTGAGTCAACATACTCACCGAATACATCTTCAATTAACTCGACCAAGGGATAAACCCGGCAAATCCCAAATAAATAGTTTAGGCAGAGGAATGAATGAAACAGTTTCAGGCTAATTTTCTTAGGAACCAAACAAGGAAGAGACAATCCGAAGACGAAATCTAAATCCAGAGGAAGTTAGCCTCCAAAGCCGTAAAGAGTTCGGCCCTGTCTTTTCAAAGCATAAACCACGTCCATCGCAGTAACCGTCTTCCTCCTAGCGTGCTCGGTGTAAGTAACGGCATTGCGGATCACGTTCTCCAGGAAAATTTTGAGAACGCCACGCGTTTCTTCGTAAATGAGACCGCTGATCCTCTTCACCCCGCCTCTCCGAGCCAACCTTCGGATCGCCGGCTTCGTGATTCCCTGAATGTTGTCTCTGAGAACCTTCCTGTGCCTCTTGGCTCCTCCCTTTCCCAGTCCTTTGCCTCCTTTTCCACGCCCTGACATTCTTCTTTCCTCTCTTCTTCTTTACCAAACCAGGATTTTGGATTGGATTGATTTTTGACGATGAAACCTTTGTATACTTATAGCGTGAAGGATATTCATTTATAGCCGTTGGATGATAATCCAAATCGGACGGCTTAAGATACAGATCCGTGTGTTCTGGCTCCTTTTGGCGCGGGAGAAAACTGGACAAAGAAGTCTTTAGATTTTGCATTTCTAAAATTTCCCGAAACCGCGAGAAAGGTACGATTGATAAGCGTCATTTTTACAGCAAATTTAAAATAAAAGGTTTAATTTTGATTTTAGTCTCTATACTATTTAGCAATTAAATATTTAATTTTCTACCTTGTGGATTTTATATGATCTTGTGTGCGATCGAGTAACAATAATTTTTTCTACTTCATCACTTTAAAAGCAACAATATTATAAAAATAGATTGGTTATGTCAAATATATATTATTATAAAGGTCCAAATTAGGTTTCATGCCATTTGATTCAATGATACGAAGGTTGTGATTATCATTTCTTTTTAAAAATAGTATTCAAACTAAATTAGTATTTTTAATAATAAACAATGTAATTGATTGAGTTTAGCTCGTTTAGTACTATCTACAATACAGTATATGATAAAAACGTAAGATTAAACACATGGTAATTTTTATGTTTTGCTTGATGTGGTATTTTTTTCAAAGGTAAAAAGGTCATAGAGGTCCCTATATTTTAAAAAAATCAGTGTGGTCCTTTTATTATTTTTTCTCTCAATATGGCCATCAAACTTAGAAAACAAACCCAATGTGATCCTTTGACCAACATTTTTCGTCGTTTGACTGTTACATTATTGACGTGACAGTTTATGATGTTGACGTGAAGGTTTACGGTACTGACGTGACAATCTATCTACCATGTTTGAGTTATCAATTTAGTTCATCTGTCATGTTATCTCCTACGTTATCACCTATCATGGACTATCACGTCAACACCGTGAATCACCACATCAGCACCATGAACTACCATGTTGACACTATAATGGTTAACGGCAAAAAATGTTGGTCATAAGATCACATTGGGATTATTTTTTGAGTTGGAGGGTCACAATGAGAAAATATTAATATGAGGGTCACATTAGAACTTTTTATTTTATTTTATAAAATTACAATAACCTCTCATGCGTTTTTGTCTTTTCTTAAGTTAATGTTACGTTTTTAAAGCTCTTGGGGCAATTTGACCAAACTTGTTAGGTTTAGGGGCCAATTTGAACGGAAAAAAAGTTTAGAAACCAAATTGACTCAAGTTAAAGGGTCTATTTGAACAAATTTATTAAGTTCAAGGGACAACTCGACCAAAGTTCACAAGTTCAAGGGTGATTTGTGTTTTTAAGCCCTTAATTTTGAATTATCATATTTGGGAGAATTGTCAAACTGTTCCATGCGCAACCTCATTTGATTCCCACAATCACCTCATGAATTACCTCTGAATTCTTAAAGCTTCAACAGATTTTTAGCTAAGGGATTCACTTGTTTATGTATAATCCGGAGAAAAAGAAAAGGTGAAATGTTGCCAAAAACAAAATACTTTAATTAATATAAAAGCAACTTGTAACATAGCTTGTAACACACAATGAACATGTTTTGTTAGAGGAATTTGAGTTTTCCATGGGACAGACTGGACTTAACATGCTGCAGGTTACATGTTGCTTTCTCCGGTCCTTTCAACCCGGAACACGTATTGGTGGCCCCTAATGTAACAGCGAAGTAAAGGTAGATGGTGCAGAGGAATGCCAAGACTCCCAATGCTGTTAACAGGAACCTATGCCTCTCGACGAGGGTTGACCAGTTCCCAAACTCATCTTTCGAGAATTGCCTTCTCGTCGACGCTGACATTCGAAGGGGAGAAGATACGAGTCCGTCGAGAACCATAGCTTTGAGATTGAAAAGACCTCAACCAATGTGACCTGAAATCATGCAGCAAGTTGCTTTAAAGGAGAGCTCAGAAAAGAAAGACAAGAACATGTAAAACCATATTTCTTCAATACAGCAGTCCCGACTCCAGAACTCGAATCAATCAAATGTGGCCAATCCTGTGTGTGAGTATATATATATGTACACAAATATGTAGCGGCAGAATCCAGTTACATGTGTAAAACTCTTTTATTTACACTGATTCAAGATCATTGGATGAATATAAATGAATGATTGAGATACTCGGTTGAAAAAGAGTAGATTTTTATGGGTAAAAAAGGAGATGATACATATAACATATATATATATATATATGAAAGCATTTAGAACAAAGACTGAATCTATTATCTCTATTGAGGCATCCAACCCCAATGGGAAATTTACAGAAAAATGTCAAAAGAATAACCCAACTCCAACTCTTTGAAAGAGAACAAATGATTAATTTCCCTTATAAAGCTTTCAAATGTATCAAAACAGGAAGAAAACCAAAATGATCAATCATCAAACAAATATATATGCACATACACACACACATATATATATGTGTGTGTGTATCTAAAGAATTTAGGTTTGTAAGCGTTGAATTGTGACATAGACAAAGAATAGTTTTCCCTTTCACCTGAAACCTAAAACGTTCCCATTCCTGACCGATCGTAGCAGATGCTTTCTAATCCTTTGATCCCATTAGAGAAATAATGTAACCAATTTCAGTTCTTTAAAAAAAACCCAGAAAAGAGAAAAACGGGATGATCATACCAAATCTACATGAAAAAAAAACAGATCCCATCAATGGATACATCTAGCGAACATACGTTAAATCCAAAACCCATACGTAACCTCTAACAATAAACGAAACCCAGATCTGTAGAATAGTAAAAACAAAGATATAACACTTACAGTTGAGAAAATGAAGGTAGGAAGATCAAAGGGAATAAGCAAAGAATGAGTAAAATTGTGGATCTTTAATATGTCATCGGCTCATTCTCCCCATTTCTTCTCCTTGATTTCTCTCTTTGGAAGGGACGTTACAATGTAAAAACGAGAAACGCAATGCAAGTGGTTACTTTATGGCCAAAATCCTTTCACCAACTACGAAATTATTTACGTTTCCCACTAAAGAAATGGCTTTTAATTGGGGCCAAAATGAGGACAAAAGTTTTTTTCTTGTTGGACGTTTAAATTTATTAGATATCGTAATTTTATTCTTGATAAACATATTAAGTATATGGATACGAATAATATTACTCATTTCTGTTTTTTCAAAATTATAATTCTATTTTCAAATTTTAAATATTTATTTTTAATTTCTATCTCTACGAAATAAACAAGTATATTTTTAATTTATTAAAATTTAATCAGTATAATTTATGAAATTTGGGAGGTATCTCGGTGAATAAAAAGTTTAGCAACTTGAATTATTTTTTTGAAGGAGAAACTTAAATTATTATTGTTAAATGTATACTATTTTATGAGACAGATGTGTAACAAACTAAAATAATCTAGTCTTACACGAACTAAACAATTTCAATGATTAAAAAGAATGACTATTACTCCTAATTCAAGTTCGAACACTAAAAATTACAAGAAATATTAAAAAAAATATTATCCTTGTAACCACCCTAGATTAATAAAAGAAAAATAAAATTCTAATCTTTTGACTAATTTGCTATTTTATTCTTTTCCCCATTATATGATTTGATGAATTTCTTTTCACTCTCATCATTAAGTAATATCGCAAGCTAAAAGAAATAAACTTCAAAGAATTCTCGATGAGCCTCTATTTATCACAAACAATTTAGATTCAACACTCATTTACTTTTCACTTGCTTCGTCCCCAACAATGTCCATGTCAAGTGAGACCTCGTATCCACCTACTTCGATCAAAACTATAAATCAAATAAGGTAAAGATTCCTCCATCAGTCCTCAAAATCTCCAGCATTTTCCAGTAAATAGTTAGCTGCCAATTCCTCATTCCGATCGCAAGCTAAAAAGGCTTCAATGACAAGGGCTCTATCGAATCCCATTGCTTCAAGCTACAAAGAGAACAAATTATCAATCATTGAAAGTTCGAGAGAGAGAATCTGAAATAAAATAGGGAAAAAATAATAAAAAACTGTTTCTCGTACTCGTTCAATAGCCTCCTGTTCTGCGGGGGTAACATTGATAGCATGAGGCATCTCCTGGTCAGCCTGATCAAACATGTCCCTGAAAGCACCAACTTTAAATTAACATTAACAGTGATGGTAAGTCGACTGCCTAGATGGCATGGTGATATCGAATAAGTACCCACCCTTCAGAACCTTCGGGTGGCTCGTTTATTAACTGAAGAAATTCTGCCTGATGCTCTTGAATTAGTCCTAAAAGCTGGGGGTTTTGCTTTCCTAGCTCTTGTAGCATGGGCTGTCAAAAGAAGCAAATCAAATACATATATGTTTTGCTAGTTATTAAGGGGTGTTGTTATCACACATCTGTTAGATATTAAGTTTCATATGGTTTTATAATCAAATCGAGTCTTTCCTTAATTATCAATTTGTTTTAGGCTGATGCGAGTATCATCACTGGGTTGTGTTCTGTGTTTTAAAAGGCGTGAGGCGCTCCAAGGCGATTAGCTACCCGAGAGCCTCAATTTTTTGAGGCGCTTTGAGGCGAGAGATTCCTGTCTAATCAACTTATTGCAAACTGGCTTCAGGTTGGAATGCTTAATGCTAGTTGAAACATAGAGATGCAAACCTGTAGAATTTGGGGGTTTGATTGCACCATTGTTCGCAAAGCTTGGAACTAAATTCAAGCAAAGATGCAATTAGTATTTGTAAAATAACTAAAATTTTCATAGTTTAATGGAAAACAATACGACACCTGTTGGTTGTTTCTGAGGAAATCTAGGGATCCAGCTCCACCAGCCGCAGCACCAGAAAGTGTTTCCTAGTATTATTTCAGCAAGTTGGGAATAAAAATAAAACCAACCAACCCAATAATGAGGAAAAAATTCTGTGGTAGTACATAAAAATCTAACATTTTACCTGAGGAAACATATTTAATGGTGATGAATTAGGAGCCCCTGAAACAGGAGCAACAGGGGCTGCACCAGTTTCAGTAGTCTGACTTGTAGAAAAATTAGCCACTGGTACAGCCACTTCAGCTGATTGAGGAATTCCCTGAATATAAAATATAACCATAACCGCATCCAAAAGAATACAGTAGTTTAATGTTAGAACAGATACATTCACAAAGTTTTAGACATACAGAATATAGATAATCCACTGCTCGTTCAGGGTTGTTATAAGCAGCTCGAAGTGCATGTGTTACTGTTTCCTTGTCCCAATTGCCACCACCCATATCCATCAATTGTTGGATAGTCTGTTCAAGATTATTTCCAGCAACTAAATTGGAAGCAGCTTGACTATAGGTATCACTATGCTGACTGCAACAAGTTAAGTTAAAGGATTTTCCAATTACTTCCAAAATTTTCAGAAAATACCAGTAAGAAGATGTGGCAGGAAGGGAGGGAGAGATCCATTATACAATTCTTTTAAGGAAATAAAAAAGGATGAACAATCAGATAACACCTGGCAGTTTCTCACAATGCCTAGAAAACAGAACTATGTACCACAACAACAAAGCAGCTGAGTACGAATCGATAAGCAAACTAAAAATCGGCAAATTATTTATCAGCTGACAGTTGCACTGACAAATTAAGGGGAAAAATAAAAACTGACAGGTTAGAGTCATGTAGGTTAAAACAGCGTCTAGGGAACCAGCCTAAGAGAACAAACATGATCTTCACATCTTATACTTTTTCTGGTTTCAATTAAGGATATGGCTGAATCTAGTTGTAAATGTTAGGTATGTTCATACTTCATACAGCTTCAATAATTACTGTCCAGCTGGCTTACCAGAAATTTGAATGTTCTAATTTTATTTATTTTCCCTCAATGATACTATAATAAAGTTCTTTAGTAAAAGTTGGAAATATCAACCAAATGGAAATCAAAGGTGTCCCTAGCAACTCCTATTTCTTGTCTCTTTCCTCAGGTAGCAAAAAACTAGTCACAATAAGTGGTAGTAAATACTTGTATATCATAAGCTTCAGTATCAGGAGATCCATGCACATAGTATCAAGAATCTATTGAACCAATATACATGTGCCACATACTTGACCATAGCAGTATCTGAAGTAGATGTGGTGCTCTTTGATGCCACCCTACAAGGATAAAATATGATTGCATTAGATGAGACTTGAGAGCAACTTATCTAAGGAAGAGGGAGGGAGGGCTGAGGATGTCTATGCTACTCCAACTCTTAGTTAAGCACCCTTGACCAACACATATCCAAATATGGATATAAGAATATCTCCAAATTCATAGAGAAACTTGGGAGGGGTGAGGTTGAACATATCTGAGTAACATAGGAAGAAGACTTGCAGGAGGAAGAAAAAAATTTCAGAATTAACTTACTGTGCTTGTGCAGGAGCTACTGCAGCAGGTGTAGAATTAGAAGCAGGTGCCGTTGTAGAGGGAGTTGACAAAGCAGGCTGTTAGGGAAGAGAAGAAAAAGATGTTTATATACATGAACCGGAACATAAAGCTCAACTTAACAAGAAAAAACTGATCAAAAAGAATTTGGACACCTGAGCTGAGGAGGCCACAGTTGAACCCAAAGACTTGCTCTGTAAGATAAACCAATGAATTGAACATATGCAATTAATATAAAATACAGTATGTACATACAAAGTGGAATTAAGCTATTAATTCGAAAATTATTCCAGAGATATCAAACTACTCTACTACACAGAAGAAACTAATAAAATCAATCATGCAAAAATGTCAAACCAATTGTTGAAAGCATTATTTCTTCTTTAAAATACGTGTATTAAGCTATTATTTCAATTTTTTTTTTGGCAGAATGAAGCCTACAACTTTCAATGAAAGCTCTCTATAATACAAAATACACTACTTTCAAACTATAAAGGCGATTTGCCAACGGGAATTGCAGGAGAAATCAATTCAATAACAAAAATCAACCATACATAAGAATAAATAAATTATTAAAACTACTGAAGATAGGGCATTACTTAAAAAACTTTTTCATCAAATTCCCATCATGAAGATTAATCACATACCCAGGTAACCATAAAAAAACATAAAAGTGAGAAATACATTAATTGAATTTTTTTTATTCTATAAATACCTTGCTAAGCATGACTACCAGAAAGCCATCTTCGGAGACTTTATTTTCAGCTAAAGTGGTTTCATCCTTCAAAACCTTCCCATTATGAATCATAAGCTGTTGCCCACATGGATAATTGTCTTTCCCTTGTAAATCTTCTATGCTTTTCTTCACTGCCATAACCTAATTTTTTATATAAAAAAGAAGAAAATTGAAACTTTTAGCCAACTTTTTAAACCCTAATAGTAACATAATTGATCAGGAACAAAAAAAAAAGGAAATGAGAAGGTGAGAGGGGGCGTTACAGTATCGTTGGGCTGAACCCTAATTTCAAAGTGACTGCCTTTTAGGGTTTTGACTGTAAGCTTCATTTCGGCGAATTGAGAGAGAGAAGGCGGGTAGGTTGTTTCAGATCGGGGATTTGAAACACAGAGAAAGGAGAGGGAATCCTGGAAAGGGGATTTTATATGGACCCAAAGCAAATCACAATAACTAGGGAAATAAGTTTTCTTTGGGTAAACTACAAGTTTAATACTTATACTATCAGTTTTGATCCGTTTTCCCCTAAACTTTCAATATTTTCAAAATCATTTCGGCGAATTGAGAGAGAGAAGGAAGTAGGTTGTTTCAGATTGGGGATTTGAAACACAGAGAAAGGAGAGGGAATCCTGGAAAGAGGATTTTATATGGACCCAAAGCAAATCACAATAACTAGGGAAATAAGTTTTCTTTGGGTAAACTACAAGTTTAGTATTTATATTATCAGTTTTGATCCGTTTCCCCTAAACTTTCAATATTTTCTAAAATCATATCTAACGTTTAGTTTTTGTTTCGTTTTAATATCTCTCCATTAAAAACTTAACGGTGATCTACACGTGGCATATTTTTTACAGGTAAATTACATCATTCATCACTTAATTGTCTTATCACTCCTATTTTGGTCATTAAAGTTTAATTTTTTTAATTTAATTACTTAACTTTCAAATTACTGTTAATTCAATCACTATAACTTTTAAATTTATTTTTTTATTTTTAATTATATATTAATAAAATAATAATAAATAAAATTTCATGTCACAAAAACTATTAATAAAATAAAATTGAGTGATTAAAATAGGAGCAATTTGAAAATTGAGTAATTAAATTAAAAATTTTTAAACTTTATTATCAAAATAGGCGTGAGAAGATAGTTGAGTGATAAATGATGTGATTTAATCATAAATATATGCAGTGTTGTTAAGTTTTTAATAGCAAGATACTAAAATGAAACTAAAGATAAACATTATATATGCTTTTAAAAAATTAAAAGTTTAGGTACGAAAATCGATCAAAATTGATAGTATAGGTACAAATTTCAGTATATTATTTATATTATTGAATTTTTAATTATTTTTATTATAATAATTAACTTTGATTTTGGTTTCACTTATACTATTAAATCGTTAAACTTCAAATGATGTGAAGAAATAGATAAAATCATATCGTTTTAACGCGACTACTGATGATTAAAACGATGCATTTTTAAACAATAAACTTTAGAAGTATATCAATCTTATCACAAAACTTTTCAACAATTTTTTTAGACATTGTAATTTTATGGTCGCAATTGGCAATGAATCGTCGTCCGTCAACGATCATAACTCGTGGCAATATCGATATCAAAATATTCTTATTTCACTCATTTTTTCTCATAGGATTGATCACAAAACTCACTCAAATTGATGAAATTAAATAAAAAATCATTTTTAGGGGTTTAACTATTTTTTTTTTAGATTTGAGGGTTTTAGGTTGTTTATTAAAAAAATTGAAGGGTGAAAATTATTATTTTGAGAAGATAAACCTCAAAATTAATCTCATCAAACGATCATCAGAGGATATCAAAGTGTTAACACCTTGAATCTTTAGATAGATTTTCATTGATTTTAAGTGAATTTCATGAATAATTAATTTAATGAAAAAAATGGGTGAAATGTTAATATTTTGATATTGATTTTGTAGTAAATGGTAACTAGTGACAGAGACGATTGACTACCAAAGGCGGCCGAAAAGATTTAGTACCTAAAAATGAACAATTTTCAAGTTTAATGACAAAAAGTAATACATTCTTAAAGTTCAACACCCGTGCTAAAATGATATAAATTTTGTCTGCATAATCATATTGATAAATTTACTACATCATCCTATAGTTAAAATTTAATAATCTAATTGTATAATTGAAAATAAAATCAAAGTTTAATATTATAACCAAAGTATTTAAAATGTAAAGGTATAAAACGTTATACTATCTAAAAATCAGTTATATATAATGTAATTTATTTATTATTATGATTGTAGTTAATATTTGATAGCACCATGTGTTAATTTTTACATAATCTATCGTTTTTTAATTTCAAATTCTATAAATTAAAATCTTAAAATCTAAACCATAATTTATAATACTTAAAATATTAAACTCTAAAAATCTTAAATAATTATATCATCAAAAAATCTAATACATATTATGTTATCTTTTTTCTTTAAAAAAATTAACGTTATGTGTATCAGATTTTTTTAATTATTTCATTTATTTATTTTATTAAATTTAACATGTTGGTTGAGATATAATAATCATTTGAGATTATGAGATCAACTTTTATTATATTCCAATCAGCTTGTTAACATCTGACTCATATTATAATTATTTTTAACAAAAAATGAAGAGTTTGAAACATATGAATAGCTATTTTATAACTTTTAATAGTCGATAAACTCAACAAAATAACGACCTTTAGTAAAAGAATAAATTTGAAACTTTTAATAGTCAATTGACTGAAAAAAATAACATCCTATAATCATGGGATCATTTGTGTACTTTATCCATTTTATTAAAATCTCTGTAAAATTAGCAAATTTATAACTTAAAAAGAAAAAAAATTGTAATATACAATCCCTATCGTCTGATTACCTTAAAACAAAAAATATTATTTATTATTTCTTCTTTCAGCTTTCCTCTCAAAAATTCGATAAAGATGTTTTGATTTTCGGAAAATTAAAAAACTAAAAAATTAAATTAGAAATTCAAGAAGATTTTAAAGGTGTTTTTATAAAAAAAAATTCTTGAAGTTTATTCATAATTTTTAAAAGATATTATGACGTGTTTAGATAATAACGATAGAGTGACAGAAAATAATAATATCAAAGTTGAATGTTTAAATCAAAATTTAATGATGAAAATATAAATATAATTAAAGGAAGGATAAAAGTTTTGTAATTTACCCATAATTTATTTGTGAAAAAGGATAGTGATGACAAATGAACAACGTTGGTTTAAATGGAAAACAGAGGAAAAAGGGAATTGACAGAGAAATCAAATACCAAGTGGTGGGATTCCAGCATGCAAACGTTATTTGTTTCCCAGTTTGAGAGGCGATCCGATTGCATCGCTCTCTCTTTCACGGTAAAGCAAATTCAATGTATCATTTTTTTTCTCTTTCTCTTTTTCCACCATTCTTTTTCTTTTCACGTGTGAATGAATACCCTCACATTGCACATTAATCAATTACTGTAAACGTCCTTTCAGAAACCCATCTTTCTGTTTTTGCTTTGGGTTTTCTTTTATACGCTTCAATGTTATGACCACTCATGTTTGCTTGTCTATTTTATTATGCAGAGGAGTTTTTTATTTTGAAATCATGGAATGTGGGTTCTAAATCAGCTGTTATATTTTGGAGGGTTTCAATAGGCTTCACTTCAGGTTGGTTGATTGATGTGAAACCGAATGCGTATGTATTTTTGTGTTTATATTATATTTTGTCATTGAATTTGGATCCTTATGGGATTTCTTACTTGATATTTGATTGTTTTTTTCTTCTTCAATATTCATGTTAGCTTCTATCATGCTACAATTTTTTTTTTCTTCTTCTTCTTTATTGTTGTCATTTTGAGGATATTGGCTGCCGGGATTTATCTTTTATTACAGAGGCAAGATTGAATCATGTTGTTTATGTGGTTCTGTGATAGTGAAGTAGAAAGGTCTAAACTATAATGGAGAAGAAGAAGTATCCAATCGGGCCGGAGCATTATACACTGTATGAGGAGGTGGGGCAAGGCGTTAGTGCCTCTGTGTACCGTGCTCTCTGTATACCCTTGAACGATGTTGTTGCAATCAAAATTCTTGATTTTGAACGTGAAAATTGTGATCTGGTAATCCCTTAGTTCCAATTCTGCATGTGGTTTTTGTTTTTACTTGTTCAATTTGATTTTTAAGGTTTGCCTTTTTTGGGGGATCAAGTTTTGGTTCATCCTCTCCACCCATCATATTCTGCCTGTTGATTTTGCTCAATTTCAAGCTGGACCTATATAAAGCATTACTGCTGTTTTGTTTTTAACTCATGAACTACTTTGGTATGCTTTTGCCTTGCTTTTGTGAATATGGAGAGATGATACTATATTTCTGTAGATGTTGCATATATTATATTGGAAATCTTCAAAGGGTCTTTTTCTCCCTTTTGTTTGGACTTAGCTAATAACGATTAATAGCTGTTTTGACATTATTCTCTAATGTGTTTTCTCAGAATAACATTTTCCGTGAGGCACAAACAATGGTCCTAGTTGACCATTTAAATATTCTTAAATCACACTGCTCCTTTGTCAACGACCATAACCTATGGGTTGTCATGCCATACATGGCTGGGGGATCTTGTCTTCATATACTGAAGGCTGCATATCCTGACGGTTTTGAGGAGGTGGTTATAGCAACAGTACTTCGTGAAGTGTTGAAAGGTTTAGAGTATCTTCATCAACACGGGCACATACATCGGGATGTTAAAGTAAGTACTTGATATTCATCATGACTTAGAGCTGCTGTGAATTCTATTTTTTAGTTATTATTTCACTTTGTCGCATAACTTGATCGCAACGCATGAACTCAGTTTTTTCATGGCTGGGTTTATTTCATCTGGAAATTCTCTATAATTGAACAGTTTTAGTTTACAAGTTAAGAGTTGCATACATTCTGAAAACAAGGTAAGCGAAAATAATTATTTTCTGCTAAGAATGAGGTAATTATGATTTCTGCTTTATTTATTTAAATTGGTTATTTAGAACTGCAACGAGAACATTTAATTATTATGATTACTGGGTAGTGAGCCTCGTTAATTTCATAAAATCTTGCACAGTTGTTTCTTATGTATAAATCAAATACTTTGGTTGATAGTTCATCCATGATCTTTTCCAATAGGCTGGGAATATTCTCATTGACTCACGCGGTGCAATCAAGCTGGGAGACTTTGGTGTTTCAGCTTGCATCTTTGATTCAGGAGATAGGCAACGCATGAGGAATACATTTGTGGGAACACCATGCTGGTATGCTTACATTATTACGTCTACATTCCATTGAGTTCCTAGTTCTTCGATAAGAATTTGGAGTGCCAAATAATTTTTCATTAACCTGACTAGTTATATCCTTAATTTTTTGCCCACTAGTTATAGCATCTTAATTTTGAAGAGATGCCCCAATGGACATTTTGTCCGGTAAGTGTCAATTGTTCAATGCTTCTTATCATCCTTAGTCTAATTTCCTCTCCGTTGCTTGCAGGATGGCACCTGAGGTTTTGGAGCAACTGCATGGTTATGATTTCAAGTCAGTCTATTGTGTTCTCAAAATAGCGTCTTTGGTTCATATTCCTTAGGTGACATCATATTGATGTTTATTTGTCAATACCCTGCAGGGCAGATATCTGGTCATTCGGTATAACTGCACTAGAGCTTGCTCATGGCCATGCACCATTCTCAAAATATCCCCCAATGAAGGTGATAGGTTTAATCTAATCAAAATCCTTACTGAACACCAAAATTTACTGATTTAAAATACCTCTTATTCTTAGGTATTACTTATGACCTTGCAAAATGCACCTCCAGGCCTGGATTATGAAAGAGATAAGAAATTTTCTAAGGTATTTAAGAAATCCAAAATTCTCGGTAGTTGGATTTAATTAGATACTGTTATGTGTTCATCTTGTGTTTCTCTTCTCTTTTCAGTCTTTCAAGCAAATGATTGCTAGCTGCTTGGTGAAAGATCCTATAAAAAGACCTTCAGCCAGGAAATTATTAAAACATTCTTTCTTTAGGCAAGCAAGGTCAAATGATTATATAGCAAGGACACTTCTTGATGGATTGCCTGCTCTTGGTGATCGTATCCAGGCATTGAAGGTCAATGTGCTACTTTTAGGCATACGGCTCTTATTTTGTTTAGCCGTAAATTATGTTTCAATTTCTATCTTATTCTTACAACTTTTATCATTTTTAAAAATAGAGAAAGGAAGAAGATATGCTTGCTCAAAAGAAAATGCCAGATGGTGAAAAAGAAGAATTATCGCAGGTTAGAATTTTAAAAAATTTAATGCAAAGAGTGGACTTTATAATGCTCTTGTGCATTTGCACGCATCTGTGTTTTTGAATGTGGCTATCACCAAATCATGATAATAGAATTCAAACCCTTGGTTAGATTCATGATATTATTTGGCCCACAATATGGTGCTACTGATATTATTTGTCAATGTGAAAGTTTATATTTAATTTGTGAATTATTGTTTTCCTTATATGTATAATGTATTTTACTAGGTTGGTGATGTTCTAGTTTCTTCCTCATCAGTTCAATATCTTGTAGTCTGGGATTTGAAAAATCTGAGTTCATGATTTTTCTGTGCTTTTGTGCTCATGACCAGAATGAATATAAACGTGGGATAAGTGGATGGAATTTCAATCTTGAAGATATGAAAGCTCAGGCTTCCCTGGTATATAGCAATGATTACTTTCCATTTTCTTTTGGTGAAACAATTTAGGGTTTTTTTAAGTACTTTTGAAACTTGTAAATGCTTATCAGATCCATGATGATGACCTTATATCTGATGCCAGCCAAGGAGGGAGCTCAAATTCTTTGCTGTCACTCGAAGGACGAGATAAGCAATCAGAATGCCAGACCTCTTCTCAAGCTACAGGCAAGGTATTTCAATATATAATCTTGTGTTTTTTGTCGTCATTTTTGGGGTTTTGTTCTATCTTTCTTTTGGGTGGTTCATGATGGTCTAGCTTTCACAGGAAAATAGTGATCTGGTCCAGAATCAACCAGCTTCTTCAGCAGCAATTGATCCAGCAGTAACTATTACCAAGTATTTTTTTAGATATTTGACGGTCTCGCTATATTACATTTTTACCTCTACTCTTACGTCATTTTTAATCACTTTTGTCATAGTATAGTTCGTAAAGAACATAGCAGTAGTCATGCTTGTGCTGAACAAATTTTCAATAGTTATCTTTTCCCATAAATGTCACATTAAGACTCATAAATTGAGTAAAGCTCTTTTAGTGGAGAAAACGTAATTACATTTGTGTATGGAACATTAGGTTTGAAAGATCTGATGATGACTCAAGTGGTGCTAGCGCCTCCCATGAACTGAATGTGACTTCACATGCTAATGATGATTGTGTTGAAAGTAAACTTGGCGAGAAGCCTGTTCTGGAGCTCAATGGAAAATCTTCTGATAACATGATTAAACATTTGCATCAAAGGACAGCAACAATTCCGGGGAGCATCACTATACCAGAAACCATTGTTCTTCCAGTTAAAGGAGAAAGGTTTGTACTATACCAACATAATTCTATGTTACACAAATATTGGGTCAACCGTCTACTTAATTCACTTGTGTCATTTTGTAAACTTTCTCAATGAAGGGTTCTTTATAAGAATTCCATTCATTACCTGTTGGCCCTTTGACGCAAAAAATGCTATTTTGCTTTTATCTTGGCAGTGGAATTGTTATTATAAATCACTGTTTATTATTGGGCAAATGGATGCATGCTTTCAAATTTGGTAGAAAAAAAGACAAATCTCATGATCTTTGTATTCCGGTGTGATTTGAGTTGTGTGTATCAGATGGCTACAATGTTTGGCGAAGTTGCAAATCTTTAGATATCAGGGAAACATATATCTAAACTTGTATTGAGGTTGAACTATCATCCCACCACCGTGTTTGCGCATATTAACTGTAATATTATTTTAATATTTGTAATTTCATCCATGTATGGAGTTTATCATACTATATTTATGTAGCACTCATTTTATGAAGTTTTCAGTGATAAGCAAAATCAGCACCAGAATATTTCTGGTGGCAATGGGGCAGCGGTTCCTGCAGGAGGAGAGGATACTCTTTCAGAGCTTCCCTGTAAGGCTTCTAAATCACCAGGCAAGTGTTAATTGGTCATTCTCACCTTTTCCCCCTGCAAAAGGAGTCTCCAGTTTTAGCGATTTCGTTTATATTTTGTTAATTTGCTCTCCTGCCATTTCAAGTTGATTTACTTCCCCAATAATAAAGTGTCATTGTAGGAGTGACCAGTGATGAAGAGAAAGCAAAGCCACCTGTCGTTCAACAAAAGGGACGTTTCAAAGTTACATCCGAGAATGTTGGTTTGGAAAAGGTGACCTACATCTTTCTGGTATGGCTGTTGCTTCTCTTGTCATATAATAGGAGATGAATTAACCTTCTCTTTTCAGGTTACTGCATCTCCTTTACTACAAAAGAGTCGCAGCATGCAGGTTGGTACTTCGGAGGTTAGCACATGTGTGCCAAATTGCCTATTAGACCAATTGTGGAACCTCATTTTATAATTCTCCATTAAATGACAATTAGGCATTTGACTTGATTTATAAGAGAATAATTTATAGCCCTTACAAGCTTTTGTAACACAACACAATAGTTAGTCCTAACAAGTATCACTAAAAGAAGATATATGGTTACCACACTGATAAGTTCACAGTCCTTACAATATAAGTACTGTTAATTTGTTATGGCTGCCTAGTTGAGAACTATATTAAGAATTTTTGTTCTCCGAAGTAATATCTAAGAAGAAACTGGTCACCTCGGAAAAAGAACAAGGGTAGGACATTGATCTTGGAAGTGTATATACCTTTTCATCACCCTATTACATGAAGAATGCGTCACTTGCCTTAAAAAAAGAAGATATCTATACTTGTATTTTGTTGCTTACAATTTATATAATGTTATGGGTTATGCAGGTGTTGACTACAAACCCTCCGACTTCACTAGCAGCAACATCTGATCCTTCATCATCAATTCCTGCTGCCAATCATCTTTTCCCATTGTTACAGTCTGTTTTGCAGACAAACATTCTTCAAAGGGTATTGTTTAGCCTTATGTTTGTGGGAGTTTTACTTTACCCGGTGACTAATGTTGTTCTACTGGCATATTTTTGTCAACAGGAGTATATCCTCAACGTAATGAAGCAAGCTTGTGCTGGAGACCCTATAGGTTCAAAAATTGATGCTCCTTAAAATATTACTTCTATTCCTCTCTTTTATAAATTCAAGTTTTTTGATCTTACACCTTTTTCTCCACTACTTAGCTAACCGTGCATTCGAGGGAGTAGGTGTACCAGCTAATGTGCGAGTCACAGAGAAATCTTTGGTAAGTCATCAAGGGTTCTATCAGAAAAAGCCTGCCAAGATGATCCCGAAAATTATAGTCTCAACTCTCATAATAGAAGTTTGTGAATCTGCACTTGATGAATTACACATGCATTTTTGCCATACATGCATGAGATTTTATTTGGGATAAAAGGTAAACGAGTTAATCCGAGTTTTGACAACTTAAGCGTACATAAAATAGAAACGGAGAGTTTAATGGATGGCCATAATTTATTGCTGGCCACAGCATTTTACCTGTTATTAGCACTCTCAGATGTTTAAGTGATAACATCAATTTTACAAGAAACCTGTGGTCCCCCCCACCCTGAATATGCCTTTCGGGTTCTTTTATTATTTTTTACTGTTTTCTTCACATTTCAGTCATGGTTGGTGGGATTGGCTAGCTGCCAGCATTATTGTAATATAATACATTCAACTTTATCTTTACATCATTTTTAATCTCCCCACATAACTATATGGCTTCAAGTTTACACGATTGATTCTGAATTTGGTACTTTATCTTACATTAGTTATTGACGAAATGAATTTCTCGAATTGCAGTTGGAATTAGCTCATGACAGGGAAAAGGAGTTGCTGCATGAAATAACAGAGTTACAGTGGAGGTATTTGACATCATGAGGCGTTTGATATCTTTTTTTCTTCCATCCTTTTACCACCTGAAAAAAAAATATCTCTAAACCTCGGTTTGGCAATATATGTAGGCTCATCTGTACCCAAGAAGAGCTGCAAAAGTATAAAACAGAGAATGGTCAGGTTAGTTTCTGACATACTTAGCTCATCTGTCCTCACTTTTTCTTAGTTCAACCATGGCTGTCGATTCCAACCTCTGGATTTCAGGTGTAATTTTGCTTCGAATGAAAGCTGTGATGGAGGTCGAACCCGTTTCTTGAACAATACGATTCTAAGGAAAGCTAAAAGGGAGAAAGATCGAGAAACAAACATGAGCAAGAGATACATACAATAAGCTATAGGGAGCTGGATGTTATTTGTATCTTAAGCCCCTAACTTGTTGTAAATTACTCTTTATTATTTTTTCTTCTCTAAGATCATATATCTTGTAAATACTAAACGTAGCTTGAACATTGATTTCTAGGTACATTTTTCTCCTACTTTTAGGGGCACTTGGTACACCACTTCTCGACTGGAATTTATATCGTTCCGTTTCAATGCATTGTTTTTGGTTTATTGCATCTTTTAAAAATATTTAGGGTAGACAACACTGGTGGTCTCTTTTGTTTTACGTCTATTTGATTTGGTCACTGATTTTAAAAAAAAGTTATGTTTCGGTCACTTATGTCATTTTTTCATTATATTTTGGTGATTTGGTCATCGAGTCATTAACCTTCGTTACTTTGATGATAAAACATAATCATTAAAAAGTTAAATTTTAATTATCAATTTGGTTTTTGAAATATTTATAATATAAAAAATATTTTTATTTTAAAAATATCCATATTAATTATCTCTTGTTTCCCAAACTCTTTTAGTCGTCTCTCTTCAACCCTAGCTGCCATTGTTGCCGTTTTCCTGAGCTTTGTTGTCGTCTAGCTGCCATCGTTGTTGTTGTCCTGAGCTTTGTCGTCGTTGATCAGAGAGGATCAAGAACACCAACACAAGGAGCAGCTCTAGGAACAGTCCTTTTTACATACCAAGCCTTTTAGTTTTAGCATTCATCTAAGGGGCTTACACGAGAAGATAAACTGTCTAGTAATAATGCATCGAAAAACTATGCTCCTTGACTTTGTTTCTGCAATTCATATTCTTGGAGATATAGAAGCTCTTGAGTAACACCTTCGATTATCGAAACTCGACTTCTCCGATCTATTGATAAGATCCCCTCATCGACTTTACGGATCGAGTCCGGTCTTCTGTTCTCTGCCCGTTCTTCCCCTTCTCATTACGAAGATCTCTAAATCAAATAGGTTCGAAGAACAAGTAGGCATCGAAAGTGAAATCTTTTGATTCTTTTCTATGGCAATATAGAAAATTACTCATCAATAGCTAGTAGAGTGGCAGTTTTAATGCTAAAGAAACTGAAAAATTGAGATTAAGATCACCATCTTCATGCTATTTTGCTGATATTTATTAGAATAAAAGTATTTTAATTATCAATACATGTTATATGAACTCCAAGTGTATATATAAATAGGTATCATCATACATTTGTAAAATTCAAATATAAATATGATCTTTTTAACTGAAAAAGTCAATGTACTCATGGCCATGATAATAAAACAGTCTCACAGTCTTCTCTAACCTAATTTTGGCCCATACAAACTCCAAACCCTAAAAATAGTATTTTTCACTGTGAAGCTACATGCTATAAAGACCAATGGTAGCGGCTCTTGTTTCATGCAACAGTTTTCATAGTAATCTTCCTTCAAGCAATAAACAATAAAATAAAGTTTGTTTAATAAAGTGTAACTCAAGTGTCTCCCATGTCGACTTCAAAACCAGTAACATTCTTCTTCTTCTCCATTTTCCTGGTGATATTATCAACTGCACATGGATTCAACATCACCGAGATCCTTCAGCCGTTCCCGCATTTCAGCGTTTTCAATTCACGTTTGAGTGGAACAGGGTTGGCGGCGGAGATCAACGACATGATATCCGTGACGGTGCTTGTGGTGGCCGACGATCAGTTGCGGTCCTTCAATTATTTAGCGGAGGATGAAGTGAGGAAAATCTTGAGCTTCCATGTGGTGTACGGTTACTATGATCAGACGAGGCTGAAAGCGTTGACGGCCAGGACGATCCTCCCCACGGTTTACCAAGGATCTACCTTGACTGCTAACTACGACGGAAATGGTGCGGTTAGCTTTAGAGCGGCCGATTCAGATCCTGAAATGGATGTCAAGCTGCTCGGCACTGTCGAAGCTCAGCCTCATAGCATTTCGGTTTTACAAATTGCTAGTACCATAACGCTTGGCGGACCGCCTTCCCCTCCGCCGCAACAACTACCGTCACCTCCACCGTATGCTGCTCCGAAAGCTTCCCCTCCTAGGAAAATGTTAGCACCAGCACCAGCTCCTGCGCATAGTACTCAAGAGAAGAAGTCCCCTGCCCTGACCCCGTCCCCAACCCCAAAGCCAACCCCTTCTCTGGCTCCGTCCCCGAAGACAACCCCTTCTCCGTCTCCGGCCTCAAAGACGACCCCTTCTCCGACTCCGGCACCTAAACCAACCCCATCTCCAGCCCCGGGACCGAAGCCGACCCCAACTCCGGCCCCGGGACCGAAGCCCACCCTATCTCCGGCCTCTACCCCTACCCCATCCCCGACCCCGACTCTATCGGAACCATCTACGAATAAAACAAGCAAAGCACCGGGGGCATCCCCGCGTCGACGTAAAACTAAACCAAGCAACAATGGACCATCTTCATCCAATACAAAATCCAGCAGCAATGCACGATCTCCACCCAAGGCTGAACCAAGCAACAATGCACCACCTTCGTCCAACGCTAACCCAAGCAACAACGCACCACCTCCACCCAAGGTTAAACCAAGCACTAGTGCACCATCTCCATCCAAGGCTAAACCAAGCACTAATGCACCATTTGAAGCCCCTTCAGAATCGAAATCGACTACACCACCGGTCGCTTCGCCACCAGCGGATTCTAGTAATGAAGATGAAGACGTCCAGCCTTCAGCAGCATCGCCGCCAAAAGCATCTAGCAATACACCACCACCGGCCCCGGCTACTACCGTTCATGCTCCAGCTCCTGCTAAATCTACTGCACCCGAACGTATAAGCTCTGGGAATTATCTTGTTTCTATCCTTATGATTCTCATTGTTTCTCGGTTTTCGTTTAACATTGTTTGATAGATTGGTTGGTTTGTTTCTTGGATTTTAATCTTTGGGTTGTATTCATCTACCATGATGACATTTTCCAATCATCATTACTCCACTCCACAAATTTCAATTCACGTTAAAAGAAAATCGTTTATATTAATGAAGAAATTATTTCATGGACATTTTCCACCACGTCATTAAAGTTCTAATCGATTAATTTTTTTTACATCAATATTCTTTTTCATATAATTTATACGTAAAGATTTAATTTTTCAAATTAATTTATTCACTAATATATATCAAATTAAACTTAAATTTAAAAATTATTTTTTAAATCAATTTATTCATTAATATATATCAAATTAAACTTAAATTTAGAAATTATTTTTATGATATCCGTTAACGCGTTAAATTTTTTAGGAAATTTTTTTCTTAAATTTATAAAGTTCTTTACTTTCGATTCATACAAGTTAAAAGTTGGAAAATAAGATTAAAAGAACAAACGTTTAATAATTCATCAATGACATTTGTATTTCTGGAGTGCCTAATTATTTTCTTTGATCGATAAAATATTAATATTAATAAGAAAGAAGAGTCATCCTAATTCAAAACATCCCTAAACTTAAAGGAAAAGAGTACTTTAAATTAGGGACAAATGCAACAATAACCCTACTCAACGAACCCAACCTGCTATACAAGACAAAAACCTACAAGAAAGAAAATGCAGACCGCAAAACCCCACGAATATTCAAGCAGACATTTTAACCCCTATCAGGCGTCAAACCAACTGGTCTAACTTAGAGACACCCACCCAACAAACGATTCACAAGCATCAGCAAGACAGACCATACTCTTCCAACGCAAGAGCGAACAAGACATGGCCAACAACAGCGGAATCAGTTTCACTATAGACCAAACATAGATAAAATAAAATAAAAACAACACAAATCAAAACGACCATAGAACAAACTTCAACTGTAAACACATTCTTATTAAAGTTCTCGCAGGAATTAGTATTTCACCTTTTTAAATCGCCCTTCAACCTCCACAATTTGAAGTCGATCTCAGATCTGTTTTCCAGTACACTTCAAACGCCATTTCAATAATCTTTCGACATTCTTCTTTCTTAAGCTACCCATTTAAGAAATTAAATGGTTTTGGACCCCAAACAACACTGCCATTAACTAACAACATTAGTGCATGATCCGATACAACACGCTTCAAACCAATTTGCTTAAAATTCCCAATACCAAGACCACATTGCACATCCTCTAGAAATCTGACCATCGCCAGACCAAATCAAGAAAACTACACCCCTTTCATCGGGAAAACAATCAATCTACAAACGGAAATGAACTCGTTGAATTTCTTGAAACACTCCTCTCACTTCTATTTCTGACCATGTAGAATTTGTCAGCTTCCAACCATATATTCGTAGCTATCATCCTCAATTGTAACACCCCTATCCCGTATACGTCCCTGTATACGAGCTAAAGATGTCACATCAATAGTATAAAACTTATATTATTCAAAATACAATAAAATTTTGTTTCGTTTAAAATCGACATTAGAATAATTAATTGCATTTTAAAAACTATGATATAAAATTTATCTATACGAAAATAAAATACTAATCATATATAATTTAATCAAAATTAGTTCAGACATATTTGAATCAAATCATCAAAAGACATAAATATATACATGCCAACTAGAATAACAAAAACATCGATAAGATGTCATACTGATTCTGGATGTCTGAACTTGTCTGCCAAAATATAGGATGTCGTGCCTGGCTCCTTACTCTTTTGCCTGCTTTTCTTTACCTACGTGCGAAACGATCACACACTAAGTTTTCCATTTAGTGAGGCAACATAATTAAATAAATAACATATAAAAATAAGCAATTATAAAAAAACATTATTAAAATGAATCATGCATAAAATAAAAATAATTATCAAAATTCTTTACTTTAAAACATGTATCAAATATATACTGTTTTATTTCGATTCATATCGTTGTCCACTGTACTATGATGATAATATATGGTACACGAGTCTATGATTGAGTGTTTTATGCTATGTGCAGTATAACTGCCTGTGACTATGTTGTACATTTAGTGCCTGTGATTACACCATAGGTGCCCTGTGAATGTACATGTACTGTATAACACAACAACATTGTACCTATGAATCCTGAATTCATAAATGTATCTGATAACTATGATGTGCATAAATGTACCTCTGTGTGATCGATCAATAACACTCCACCTCTTGGCATGCCAATTGTACCACTAACTCTGAAGTTTCATACAATAGGCTTTGTTCGAAAACCATATACTATTTTACATATAAAATAACCATACATTCGAATATAATATAATTTAAATAAATGTTATATTGGGCAGTATATACCCAAAACTATCATATACTATAAAATAACATAAATTAATAAAATCTATGTTCAAATACTATTTTAAAACCATTTTCTATAAAAACGATCGAGGTTGACTTAACACAAGTCTTCCTCATATTATCTACTATAAAAAGTTTAGTTGCACTCACATGTTGCCTCATTTATAGCTCGAATTGTCAAGTTCGAATCGCTATCCAATTCGTTCTTCTCTTTTTGTTTACTTAAACTTCGATTACAATCGCGACCTTCCGAAATTCAATTATCCGACAAAATAAATTTCAAACATATGTTATTTTCTAACTAACATATTAAGCACATATTCAAATAAAATGTACAAAACACAATAAATGTATATTCGATACTATTTTCTCCAACTTAGTTCATTTCTAATACAACTTTTGCAAAATACCCTTCTTAGTTCTTGAAATTAATATTCCATAACCAAAATTCACTTAACTTCCCATATTTTCACAACTAACCACAACTACACATTTCTTTAAATTTAATCCCTAAAATTCGAACATCTCACTCGTTAATCCCTATCTATCACTTTTATTCCATGTTAGTTACCATTTCCAACTTCAAATAATATTTTCAAATCAAATACTTCAATCTTGCATTTTTGCTATTTCATCACCAACTTTTCCTAAACTTCCAACTTAATTCTTCATCATTTACCATCTTCCAAAATAGTCCAATTCACTATTTTAACACTAATTTCCAATATAGTACTTCAATTTCCAACAATTACCCAATAATCTTTCAGCTTCACAAAACCTACAAAAAAGTCCCTTAAGCTTAATATTACTCCAAATTGATCCAAAACTTAATTCCAATCACATGAAATCATTCCTATATCTATTCTAAGCCTTAAAGAAATTTTTACAAATTTTTTCTAATTATTTCCACCTAGGCCTAATCTTTCAAGCATTTCTCCTAATGGTCTCCAACTTTGTTTCAAGCTCAATTTCATCACCTACAACTCAATTTCATCCATTCCCAATCATTTATAACCATTTTCATAACAAAAAAAACCAAAAATTAACATTTCTCATAAAACCCATACATGACCGAATACTTGCAACTTGGTCCCTTAGTGGGTTTTAAATAACTTTTAAGCTTGTATATGATTCCATAACACTTCTAAGATCAAAATCAAACCTAATTTCCATCAAATTCAACTTCCCATCATCAACAAAAAAATACCCATTTTCACATTTCAACATGAAACAATGCAATACTTATACCAATTTGTAGAGAAACTAATGTAGAATATTTTATTGTTTCACAACTTAGTCCTAAATCTCACTAAAATGGATTAAATCAAAAAATTAAAAAGAAAATTTCTCACCCTGGCTATGGAGGTTTCGGGTAGCTAGAGAATGTGGGAGGATTTCTCTTGAACTTTCTTGTAAAATATCTCCTAATTTGTGTCTTAAAAAACCAACTAAAAATGAATTAAAATTTCATTTTGGCCCAAAAGTCAAAATTGCCATTAATGAATCCTAATATTTACTCCAATACCATCCTTTTATCTCCATTTTAATATTATTATTTAAATATAAAAATCCCATTTATCAATTTCCCTTCTTGCCCTTCCAATTTTCCAAAAATTCAATTTAGTCACTAAATTGCACTAGTCCACTTTATAATACAAATTCCACTAATCCACATCATATTCCACTGATTCAAATTATCATTATAATTTTTATAGCTCAAAACCACCTTCCTTTAAATTTTTGTAAGCTTCTGATTCGATCCGGTTATCCGAATATTATACCGATCTTTATTCTTTAATAGACTTTTATACAAACTCTAAATCAAAAATCTGAAACCCACTAAAATTATATTCTTGGGCTGAAATTATCATTTATAGACCCAAAACATAACTTCTAAAAAATTTACATTTTTAGCCCCTAAACTTTTACAACTTTACACTTTGGTCCCTAATTTTTCAAATTTTAACTTTAGTCACTAGTCCAAATTTTGGAATATTACTATTCTCCCCCTTTAGAAAATTCGTCCTCGAATTTTTAGTCTATAACTTATCCAAACAAGTGAGGAAACCATTTGTTCATATCTTCTCGTTCCCAAGTAGCTTCCTCCACTTTATGGTTACGCCAAAGTACCTTAACCAATGAAATTGTCTTGTTTCTTAGTTCTTTGACTCCATGTGTCAAAAGTTTCAATGGTTCTTACTCATATGTCAAATCTGGCTGAACTCGTTTTCCCCTAGTGTGATGACATGCAAAGGGTCTGATCGATACTTTCGAAGCATCGACATATGGAAAACCTTGTTAATATTGTCCATTTTGGAGGCAATTCCAACTGATAAGCCACCAGACCAACTCTTTTTAAGATCTCATAGGGTCCAATGAATCACAGACTTAACTTTCCTTTTTGTCCAAAGCGTAATACCTTTTTCCAAGATGATACTTTAAGAAAGACCTTATCACCCACTTGGTATTCAATCTCCTTTCTCTTTAAATCCGGGTAAGACATTTACCGGTCCACAATTTTTATGATATTCACTTTTTCTTCAACATTTTTGATCAAATCTGGACCAATTATATCTCTGTCTTTTAGCTCAAACCAATTCAATGGTGTCCTGCACTTTCTTCCATATAATGCTTCTTACGAAGCCATTTTGATGCTTGCTTGATATTTATTATTATATGCAAATTCAGCTAAAGGCAAGTATTTCTCCTATGATACTTTGAACTCAATCACGCACGTCCTTAGCATATCCTCCAAAACATGAATGCTCCGTTCATACTGACCATCTGTATGTTGGTGGAAGGTTGTGCTAAAATTTAGTCGAGTACCCAAGGCTTTATGCAAAGACTTCCAAAACCTCGAAGTGAACCTTGGATCTCGATCAGATACTATTGAAACTAGTAATCCATGAAGAAGAACTGTCTCTTTGATGTATAGCTCTACATACTTGTTTATTGAGTAGTCAGTCTGAACATGAATAAAGTACGTTATCATATTCAATCTATCAACTATTACCTAGATTGAATATTTCTTGCTAGGTATCAATGGTAGCCCTATGATGAAATCCATCGTAACTCTCTCCCATTTCCATTGAGGAATGAAGATCGACTACAGAAGTTCTGAAGGCACCTGATGTTCAACTTTCACTTGTTGACATGTCAGACACTTTGCAAAATATTCCATAATAGTTTTTTTCATACCAGGCCACCAATACCAACTCTTCAAATCTTGATACATCTTGTTCCCGCATGGATGCATAGTTAACGGACTAAGATGTGCCTCTGAAAGAATATCTTTCTTCAACTCTTCATCATTTGGAATATAGACTTTGTCTCTGTAATATAAACATCCATCGGACTTTACTTTAAAATCTTTGGTTTTTTCCTTTTCCATTTGTTCTATCCTTGCTAAGCACTTTTCATCTTTTCCTTGCCACTCATTTATTTGCTCCAACAATAAAGGATTTAACTTTAATTCAGCTACCAAAGCATCATCTTCCTTTATAGATAATTGGGCATCTAACGTGCGTAAAGCTGAAAAAGTCTTTCGACTAAGTGAATCAGCAACCACATTAGCCTTCCCTGGGTGATAATCTATGATCACATCATAGTCATTCAGAAGCTCTATCCACCTCTTTTGCCTCAACTTCAACTCCTTTAGAGTCAGAAGATATTTTAAACTTTTATGATCAGTGTAAATGTAACACCGTTCACCATATACGTAGTGTCGCCATATTTTTAAGACAAACACCACAGGTGCCAACTCAAGATCATGCATCGAATAATTTCTTTCATGAGGCTTAAGCTGTCTCGAAGCATAGGCGACCACCTTTCCATCTTGCATAAGAACGCATCCTAGGCTATTATGATACACGTCACTATACACCACATAGTCCTTAGCCATTTCTGGTTGTACAAGTACTGGAGCCTCTGTTAGAACCTTCTTCAATGTCTAAAAACTATCATGACACTTTTCTGTCCAAATGAATGGCACACCCTGCCTTAATAACTTTGTCAGTGGAGAGGCAATCATAAAAAAATCTTTCACGAATCTTCGATAATATCCAGTTAAACCCAACAAACTTCAAACATCTGAAACTTTCTTTGGAACTTTCTATTCCAATATAGCTTTCACCTTCTGAGGATCCATTAGAATCCCCTCTGTAGACACTACATGTCCAAGGAATGCAACCTTCGATAACTATAATTCACACTTCGATAACTTAGCATACAACCTTTTATCTCGAAGTGTTTGTAGAACAATATACATATGGACATCATGTTTTTCCTTTGTCTTCAAGTAAACTAGAATGTATTCAATAAATAAAACCACAAACATATTCAAGTATGGATGGAATATTTGATTCATAAGATCCATAAGTGTCACCGAAGCATTTTTCAATCTAAACGACATCACTACAAAATCGTAGTGTCCATATCGAGTCCAAAATAATGTCTTCGGAATATCATCTTCTTTAATCTTCAATTGATGGTACCTGCATCGAAGATCAATCTTGGAAGACATTGTTGTGCCCTTTAACTAATCAAATGAATCATTAATCCTCAGAAGGGGATATTTGTTCTTCACTGTCACTTTGTTTAGCTGTCGGTAATCCATGCATAATCGCATAGATCCATATTTCTTTTTTAACAAACAATATTGGCGCACCCTAAGACGACACGCTTGGTCTGATAAATCCTTGATCCAACAACTCTTGTAATTGGGATTTTAACTCCCTAAGTTTTGTTGGATCCATCCGATATGGAGCCATCGATATCAATGTCGTTCCCTGAAAATACTTCAATTCTAAACTCTACCTCTCCATCTGGAGGTAATCCTTGTAGCTCATCTGGAAAAACATTCGGGTACTCTCTAATAGTTGGAATATTCTCCAACCTCACTTTAGAAGTTTAAATATCCACCATGTTAGCTAATAACGCCTAACACCCTTACAACAACAATTTCTTAGTAGAAACATATGATATCACATTAGATAAGAGATTCACCATCTCTTCAACCACTACCACCTTTGTACCTTCAAAGTATCTTAGTATCAGTCGCTTTAAACAACAATATACCATGACATGATAAGAATATAACCAATCTATGCCCAAAATAATCTCAAACTCCTCGAAAAGAAACTCCATTAGATTTCCCGAGAATTCAATTCCTTGAATCTTTACCGGACAATTTCTACAAAACTCATGCACTATGACCTAATGGATTCCTTGCCACTATATCACTAGAAGTAGGCTCTAAAGGAATCTCTCATTCTTAATCAACTTTGTACTAATGTAGGAATGCGTAGAACCAGGGTCTATTAAAACAAAAATAGGTGCGCCATTAAGACAAAAAGTGCCTTCTATAATCTTCATATCATTTCTGTCATCAGTGGTATTGATAATGTAAACTCTAGTTATAGTACATGTCTTTGATTGTAGAGTAGATCTTGATGGTCCTCCAACTCTAGCTTTACCTTTGCCTCTATGTGAAACCGTAGCATATCACTCTGTCTGGGTTGGTCCCTCAGTTGCTAAAGGACAATCCTTCATGAAATGGTCAGTCTCGCAATTTTCAAAATCTCCTCAATCTAATCTGCCAACACTTACAGCAGCTGACTGTGACTGTCTGCCTTTCTCAACACTAGCTCCCTTAGGATTGGAAGCAGTGCTCTTAGATCTACTATAAGTTCTATAACTGAAACCTCAACCTCTTTTAGATTGGGTTAAAACTGAAGATGACTCCGATCTCTTTGCTGACTGAAACCTCTGCTCTATAAACTTCTCATTATGTGCTTTCTCCAGGGATTTGGCTCGAGTTTTTTAGGTTTATTCTATAATCTTTCATGGTATCAGAGGTCTCTGTTTCAAGAATGGCGAAAGGAAGTACTTCTGCGTCGAAACCATTTACAAATAAATCCATCTCCATCAGGCTTGATGATTCAAATTACCTTTTATGGTGTCAACAAGTATTGTTGCAATTGAAAGTCTAGCTTTTGTCAACCATATGTTGATGAGACTTTAGCGATTCCTCTATAGTGTATTCTTGAAGTGGGTATTAAGAGTGTTAATGGCGATTATGTTCAGTACAAACAACAAGATAGTGCCCTGTGCTCTTGGCTTCTGCTTTTGTCTTCAATTGGTTCTTCTTTTTTACCATCTCTGGTAAATTGTAAAGCGACACTAGATATTTGGGAGAAGATTTAACATCTTTTTTCTTTATCATTTGTTGAATCAAAATAAAGTAAAACTCTAATTGATCGAGAAGAAGAAAAAATCTCTTTAGAATAATCTCACAAAATTGCAAAAGAGGAAGAACTCTTTAAACTTTGAGAATATGTCAGATTTTTCTTTTATAAAGAAAACCCACACATACCTGGAGAAGTCATCAATGAATGTTACCATGTACCGCATACCGCTAATTGATTATTGCTTAACCGGTCCGAACACATCAGAGTGAACTAATTCCAACGGTTCTTTTGCTTTAAACTTTGACTCGACATATGGTAATTGGTGTGCTTTACCATACTGGCATCCCGCACAGACCGTGTCTGTTCTCATGTCTAGTTGAGGAAACCCCTTAAGCATCGACTTCTTCACCATCACATTTAGCTTGGAATAGCTAATGTGACCTAACCACATGTGCCATAGATCTGATGTCTCATTTTTCCTTATCTTGTCTACATATGCAGACTCTGTTGACATCACGTAGATTGACTCCAAACATCGTCCCTCCATTGTCAGTGTTTCTGAGATTTTGAGATCACGTTAAACCTTCACGTCTTGGGGACCAAATAAGACATAATGTCCTGATGATGTTAATTGATCCACAGATAGAAATTTTTTCTTCATTCATGGGACATGGTAAACATCTTGAAGTTGCACCTAGTTAGAATTATATCGAGGCGTAACTATCGTCTTACCGATGTGAGTTATCGGTAACCTTGAGTTGTCAGCTGTCACCACCACACAACCTCCCTTGTAATCAGACAGGTTTTGCAACTTCTGTTTGTCACCCGTCATATGATTTGAGCAGCCAGAATCTACGATCCAATCATCCTTGTAGTAAATCCGTTCTGGTGTTGTTACCTAATTCTTCTTCCTCCGTAGCAAAAAACGTTTCAGCATCCTAACCATCTTCACTATCTCCTTCGAGCTGGAAGTAACAATATTACTTTCAACATGATTTTTCTTGGTCCAACAGTGTTTTTTCATGTGGCCCATCTTCCCGCAGTTGTAACACTTGCCATCAAACATTCTACTATTACCGCGATTCTTGGAAGCTCCCCCTAAATGAAGACATCTCTTTCCTTGGTAATTTTTCACCTTTTCACCATCCTATTTAGATCCATTGCCAGTATACCGCTGAAATGTGCCTCTGCTTTTGCTGGTGTAGAGCGTTTCCTCTTCACCCTTCAGCGAGACTCCTCCCATTTGCTTGGCCATGGCTTCTTGACCTACAAGCAAATTTTCGAACTCAACAAGCGATGCTTGTGTCAGCCATCCCTGTACACCGATAAAAAACCCTCGATATTCAGGTCTCAAACCGTGGATAATTATTCTCTTTACCCTGGTTTCCCTAATAGGAGCTGTCGGATCTAACTATGAAATTTCATGACATATCGACTTTACCTTGTGAAAGTATTGAACAATTGTCATGTTGTGTTGCACCATCGATAGTAACTCATTATCGAGAAGTTGCAATCTTGTATCATTCTTCTTTGAAAAGAATGTAATAAAAGTGTCACATGCTTTCTTTGGTGTTTTAGCATCCCTGGATGTGCTCAAATATTTCTTTTTTAATTGTGGTCTTTAAAGCAAACATTGCTTTGTCTGCTTTAATTTTCCACTTTTGTAGGATACCATTAACATATTCTGCCGCTGGTTGTGTAACTTCATCACCACCGACAACCTCCCAAAGGTCCTGACCTTATAAGTATGACTCCATACATGTTGCCCACGTGTTGTAGTTTTTGTTGTTGAGCTTCTTGATTCCTCCAACTACTTGAAGGTCACCCATCTTAACGGCAAGGCTTTGACTACACCGAACAAGCTTGAGTAACAAAACTGCAGAGTACTAAATTACTCTAAACACAAAGAAGCTCCACAAGGTTTGTAATAACCATGACAATAATCTCAAGAAATATTTTCTGATATGAAAGATCAGTTAAAACTGCAGCCACAGAGCATACTCAGAATTTCAAGAGACCTTAAAAACGCGGCTCTGATGCCAATTATTGAATCAAAATAGAGTAAAACTCTAATTGATCGAGAAGAAGAAAAAATCTCTTTAGAATAATCACACAAAATTGCAAAAGTGGAAGAACTCTTAAGAAAGCTTTCAAATGCTTATAACTAAGCTTTTTATTGTTGGATGATAAAACTCAAATACAAGTAGGGTATTTATAGGTTACAAGAATCAATATAAACCACTCATTAAAATAACCACAAAATAATTTAAACTATTGAAATTAAAAATTAAAAAAATACCTAATTTTCATCTAACTAATATTGACTTTTTTAGGTGTGGACTTTTTTAGGCTAATATTGACTTCTCAACATCGTTGATGAGCAAGATCATGCATCTTCATTGTTCTTTGAAGACTCTTCGCAAGCAAGATCAGATTATGCAGGAATATCTTGCTCAAATCGAAGCCATTTGCGATAATCTTGTTTCATGTAGAAATCACTTGTCTGAAACCATACATATCTCGGCCATTCTTTCAAGTTTGCCACCAGATTATGAACTGATGGTGGCTGTTATAACCTAAATCCAATAACCTTATAGTATTGATGGTGTATGCATGTGCTACTTGATACAAAAACAAGGCATCGGGAGTTCTTAAGTCAAAACGTGTTAGTCAATATAGTTCAAGGTTATGTCCAAAATGGGTTAAAGCCAAGCCCATTTAGTAATCAAATAAGGCAAACTTGCTCTATCAAAGTTCTCACTTTAGTTTTGTTTTAGCCGTTTCGAATGGTTGTCCTAATTAAAATTCTTACTCTAGTTTTGCTTGCGAGATATACCCACTCACAGAGAAATACCCATGTACATGATCATATATTAGATTTCGATCATGTCAGACATAACAAAACCCTAAAATATGTGCACTATATAGAAGCATTCAAATTTAAAACATATATCATTCAACACTTGGCAACGATAAACAAAATTAATCTAACAATATTCCAACATCAAAACGTTGCAAGATATATGTCATCAACAAAGTAGGGGTAAAATAATCATTTCACTTAGCCAAACAATTCGAAGGCAATATCTTAAATTAAGGTTACCGTTATCAATTATTAGTCCTTAATTAGTGATATGCAAATTTCTAAATTAATCGGACATCAAACAAGAACTTAATAAACATATATATCTAGGGACTAAAATGTAAACAATTCAAAATTTACATACCATCAACAAACATGCAATTTATACTTTGATTACGTAATTAGGTATATTAAAGTGTGACAACTCAAGTCTAAAAAAATTCTGAGTTAAGGTCTAATATTAATTAACAAATCAATTTCAAGGCCATTATGAACTTATATAAACATCAGGGTCAAACTAAGACTTAGGGACACTTAGAACCTTAATGAATGCAATTTTACCATTTTTCATCAAACACATATAAGGGGTCGATCCTTTTTCATGGGGACCGATTCTTCTAGTCAAGGGATCGATCATTTTTTTGGAAAAGTGCAGAATTCTCAAGAACATACATAAATGAGTTGCCAAACTTCCACATAATCAATCATAGCGACTATATACATGCTTCTGCACTTTCATACCACTTCATACATATTAGAATACACCTATATCATGCTTCATAAAACAAGTCACAACATCTTATAAGAATTTAACATCAAAAGTCAAGCATGGCATAATGGTTCATTTTTAACACGTCACCTAGTCCAATTATGCATTTTTGGGTCATTTCATGCATCCTATGAGTCTAACATATTTAGTGCACTTAATGTCACTTGTCTAAATACACCAAACACTTTCTTAAGGCACTAATAAACATTTGGCTAACCTTATGACAATTCAACCAATAACATGTATTCAATATTTCCAAATCAACTAAATAACCACTCAGTAATCTCCAACACAAAACCAATTGTCCACATCAAAAACACACTTATTAAAATTCAGTATGTAATGGCCTAAAGAATCTTAAGTTGATACCTAGGGTAGACCCGAACCAATGTGTAAATTGATCAAATTAAAAGGTGAAGTGTTAAGTGATATTGGGTATAATATAAATGGATTTAAAGCCCAAATGATTGGCCTGAAGGAAGAAATTGAAAGTAAAACCAAGAGGGAAGGATTTATTTTGTGATTTACCCTTTAGTAAAGAAAAATCTAGAGTTTGGTTCTAGAAAATAGGGTAACCGTGGGTTTTTAAAAGTAGAGGGGAAAAGGAGAGAAAACCATCATCATCACTATCTCCATCATCCTCATTCTTCTTTTTCTCTTTTATTTTCCATATTCTCATATTTCTCTTATTTGGAACCACATAGACATAGAAACACATTACGAAGTGAGGAAAGAAAGTGAACATTCTCAAACTAAAGGGAATGAGAAAACTTGAAGAAGGAAGTAAGGAGCTTTCTTTTTAGTGACCAAAGCTAAGGTAATGTGTTTCTATTCTTTGAGCACCCATCTGAACCATAAATTTTAGATCAGTGAGCTGGAAGCATGTTGTATGTAATTAGTATTATGTTTTGGGGTTTTGAATATGGATATGAAATTTTTTTATTCTTTAAATGAGGATTATATATGCTAAGTTTCATCGATGCAAGTATATTATGAGCTCAATATTGAATTTTTAGGATAGAACATGAAATTTTAGGTTGGAGCCTAATTTTTAAGTTGAAATTCTAATTTTTAGGTTGGAACCTGGTTTTTAAGTTGGAAACTTGATTTTTTTAGGTTGCAACCCATATTTTAGGTTACAAACCAGAATTTTAAGGTACAAGCAAGGTGATGTATTCGTACGAGGTACACACCTAAATATAAAAGTGGTTTTGTATTGTATGAGATACACACCCAATTACAAGCGAGGTGATGTATCGTTTGAAAGTGCTGATGTATTATACGAGATACACACCCAGTTACAAGAAAGGTGATGTATCGTACTAGGTACACATCTAAATTTGACATTGGTGATGCATTGTAAGGGATACACACCCAATTATAAGCAAGGTGAATTATCATATGAGGTATACACCTAAATATGAAAGTGGTGATGTATTGTACGAGATACACACTCAATTACAAGAAAAAGGTAACCTTGGCAAGAGACCCGTGATATCATTGAGAAATGAGATAAATGATGGATGACTAGTAAGTTTGATAAGGTTAACAAAAGCTCATAATATGGTACTCTAAGCACGATTAGAAATTTTGAATGATGTTTGTGTAATATATTCTGTTTACATTCTAAATTTATGTTTATATGAGTTTTCTTTGAATAGTTATACATTACTGGTCTCTTGTAGCTCATACTTTAGTTATTTACTATTTTTAGGATCTCGATAACTGATAGTAGATTCAGGGAGCACTGTCGCGAGGAATTCAAACATCTCGACTACTAGAGTACAATTCTGAATTCTATCAGGGGCATTTGCATTCCATGTGTAGTTGTGGTTGTATATATGTATTCAGTCTGATGTCTGGTTATAGTTTGAGCTACTATATATATTTTGTGGTCATGAAAGAGTCGGAACTCCGTATTTTGTATACAAACTATATTAGCTGTCAAATGTTTTGTATTTTTATATGAAATATGTTTTTTTAAAGAAGTTTTAAGTTAACAAAATTTTTATTTTATGGATTTTGGGTCACTCTTGGGCCAAATGTGGCACTTTAAGCCTAGTATTGACACTTTGGGTTTAGGGTGTTACACAACATATTAACAAATTTCTAGGTCCCAAAATGATCCCACATTGCTATTACATGGATTCAAACCACATACACTTTATTTAGAAATGCCTTGCTTGACCACTCCGGATGCTAGCTCCTTGCCTCTGACTCAGCTACTAATCCTCTGAAAGTGTTAAACAACAAGTGTGAGTTGAAAAGCTTAATGAACAACTAACATTCTAAGTAATGCACATATCAAAGACAAAGGAAAGCACTATATGCAATCACACCTCACTTGTTTTTATTATCATGTCATGCTTTCATATTCACATATGACATCCTAAATGCACACAAAATTCAGAATATTCTCATGGCATTTATTCTCATATATCCAACATCAAATACATATACTCATGCACAATTACCTCTTTGGCAAGTCACACACAACACACACATTATTTCAATTAAAGATCAATGGCTTTTTGTTTGAAACACAACTCACTCATGGGATAAGCATACTCTCACTACAACAAAACAAACTTGTAGCACTTTTAGCAGCATTTTGGTATTAAACGCCATTAATTTTTTTCATATAGCGGCGTTTCAAAAAAAATGCCACAAAGTGACAATATTTGCATTGTTTATAGTAGAAACGCTGCTATAGATTGTTAAATGGCGGCGTTTGTATAAGAACTTTGCGATAAACACGTACTTTAGTAGAGTTTAAATTAAAATCTCCACAATTTTGATTACCTTAGTGACGTTTATATTTACAAACGCCACAAAGGTTTAGTTTTCTATTTCCCTAAACTAATTATCACTTTTCATTTATTTTTCCTTAATCTTTTTATTTTCCTCATAACTCTATCTCCCTCTGACGAAGCCGTTGCTTGACGTCGTCGTGGCCTTCACCGCCACACCCATCAAAATGTCCATACCATTTCGAATCAGTCCAGTTATCCTCACCTCTGGCATTATTTTCGTTTGCGTGATTGAAGGATAAAAGTAGTCAGTCTCCATTTTTCTTCCTCGGTCCTAAGGCTCTTTGTATTTCTTTGAAGAAATCTGCTTGCCGTTTGTGTCATTGAAGGAGACTTTTTTGTAAGTTCCATTTTTTTTTCTATTTTAGAATCTTAGTTTTTTTGTTTTAGTCAATTTTTTAATCTCCACATTGATATGAATTCCTGTAGTGTTTTACTATGTGGGTTTCTGTTATTTTGGTCAAAAGTAAAATGCTTGCCGTTGGAGAAGAAACAACTCCCGCCAAGATAGGAGAAGGCTTACTGGTAAAGCTTTTCGAGCTCAGCGAGATGATAATATTAGGCAAACAGTATATGTTTATGATATTGATCATAATGTAAGTTTAACTAGTGTCACCATTTCTTTTTCGGATTTCATTCTGATTTGGTGAAGCCACTTTTGAAAATCATTTCTTTCAGGTTACTGAAGAGCAACTTGCTGGCTTATTCAGTAATTGTGGACAAGTTAAAGTTTTGGCTTTAAAGTTTCTGTTATAACTCTGTCTGTTCCTCCGTGATGCTGCATCTTTAACAAATTCATTCCCTAGACGCATAACTTCATCCCTTCTAGGGCATAAATGAACGGGGCTCGACGAACTCTGTAAATGCACAATCATGTGGTAATTTTAATAGGAATAAAATGATTGTCGTACTAAAAATGGCTTCTAAAGTTGGCGTTAGCAGCATTTTACCTCAAAAAACAAAAATGCATTACCATTAATTACTTTTATGTAAATTATATGTTCTCTTTTGCATTGCAAAGTATTAGATTTCATGTCAATTGGGAAATTAAATTAGGTGGCTAAGCACCAAACAACCCCTTGTTTCTTTCTATTGATAGCGTAATATCTTTGGACAAGACTCAATAATCAATGCTTATAATTTTATCCCTTTAATGCTTTTAATGTTTCACTTTGATGTTGTTTCATAGATTTCACAATCATGCTTAGTGGTCATCTACTGTTTTCTGGCCTATTCTGTTCAAGAGTTTTACATAGTTTCATATGACTTTGGGATATACCAGTTGAATTTGCTAATTGGGATGGACCTCTACTATTGATAAAAGGTTAACATGAATTCAAGTCATTATTCTTCATCTACCCTAGTTTATGTTCTGGTAATTGAAACTTTTATATTGTAATCATCTGTAATAATGCTTTATGGGCAATTTATTGGCCGTGATGTTCCAATATATGTGTCGTGCTGAAATATGTAATACATTTTTAAGGGAAACAACATACCTAAGCGTGTTGTTTAATTTTTTTAGATTTATGTGGGTAGATATGAGGAAATGTGTTCGGTTCTTTTATGTTCACAAGCAAACTTTCTTATTAGTTCATTTATAATATCCTTTATTAGTTTGCTTATTTATTTTTTGATCTTTTTTTATAAAAGATACTTAATAAATATTTATATTTATTTTGATTATTATATATCTAAAAGTTTAGAATTATGTTCATTCATGGTTTGTTTGTATATTATTCATGAAAAGATTTTTAATTGTTTGTGAACATGTTCAATCATATATTCGTGGACATATTTTTGAATATGTTCATTTAATATGTTCACAAACATCAAATAAACACTTCTATATTTAAGTAAACAAACATTAACGTGATTATGAAATCCTTAACGACCACGAACAATACCTAAACAAGCTTAAAATAAATGAGAAGACATGAACAAAAGTCTGTTCGTTCAAGCTCGATTCATTTACCACCCTAATTTCTTCTCTCATACTACATGTGGAATGATTTACAATAATGTTCTAGCTTTACCATGTAGCTCCATATATATCTATCTGTTTTCCACTTTTGTGTCTTATTAAGGCATGGTTCTGCATTTCATATTTTGATTTTTTGTTTAAAGCCTCACTAAAATTCCAAAAGAACTTATGAATTTGATTTTAAGGGTTGTGTATCTACTTTCTTTCCGGAAAAAAGAAAGGATGGGGCAACTTTGGTTGATACTGCTTGATAGGATTACTTTCTCTGATAGCTTATGGGGCAGATTCATGTATGTATGACATATCTAAAGTGGAATGGAAATTATTATTAAGGTTGTTGATTGCTGAGTTTGTGGTGATCCGCATTCAGTTCTTCGGTTTGCATTCGTGGAATTCACAAATGAAGGTAAGAAGCTGCTATGGGCATGACATGAACTTTTGTTTTGCAAGTCAATGCACATTTATTCACATGTTACACACTACAATTGTAGTTATTGTTTTCAAAGAAGGTGCAAGGGCTGCTTTGAACCTCAATGGAATAATGCTAGGGCTTTATCCAGTTCAGATCTCTCCTTCGAAAACCGCCATTCTCCTTGTGAACCCCACATTTCTCCCTCGAGTATGGACGAGTAACTTTCCGTCTTTTAGCTGTCTCAGTTTGGAATATAGGTTCACTTTCCAATGACATTTCAATGTTACTAAATAGCTATTGAAGTTTCTCTATAGTTTTCTTTTTCGACTTGCCCTTAATTACAATAACTACAATTGCAGTCGGAAGATGAAAGGGAAATGTGCACCATGACGATTTATTGTACAAATATTGACAAGAAGGTAAACCCTGTGTTTGCTTACATTAATGATCGAGTTCTGGACATTTATCACTACTGTAATTGGTAACATCTTTTTTACTGGAATATTTTTATTTTGCTTCAAGGTTTCCCAAGCTGAACTGAAGAATTTCTTTGAATTCTCATTAAAATGTCCATCTTTTTTTTAAGAATTGTAATGTCCATCTTGTTGGTTTTGGAACATGATGTTTCTAATAACATAGCTATGAAAACCCCAAAAATCTCAAGTTTGATTTATTTTTTGTTATTAAGTATTTTTATTTAATACATGTCGTAATTAAATTTAAGTTTGTTGTTATTGGATAATGTTATAATATATTAAATTTGAGTAATATAGAGCAAAAAATGATATCTGCCAAACCAGTTAAGTTTAGCGGTGTTTGTAAAAAATTCAATAAAAATCACACTATTTTACGGCGTTTTAAGATGAAAATGTCACTAATGGTGTACACATTTGTGGCGTTTGTAAAAAAAGTGACACTGTATACATCTTTATTAGAGACGTTGGTGGTAAAAAAACACCATTAAAGATCCCAACCTATAACGGCATTTTAGTGAACAAACATCACTAAAGACAAGGTAATTTGCAGTGCTTTAGAAAAACGTCGCTACATGTCATGATAATTAGCAACGTTTATTTCTAAAATGTCGCTATAGACCTCGACTTTTTACGACGTTTTATGTTTACAAACGCCACTAACTATTGTGTCGCTCATTTTAACTGCACTTCTTGCAGTGCTTTTTTTACCATCGGGAGGGTTTTTAGCCACACTTAAACATACCACTATAGAGCTAAAAAACACTGCTAAAAATATGTTTTGTTGTAGTGTCCATACAACCCATTTTTATTTATGGATTCACTTAGGTCCAAAACCACGTATTTCGAAGCCAAGCTCAATGCACCAACCTTACCCCATGTACTTCTCAAGCATAACTCAATGCACCTACCTTACCTGATAGAGATGCGATAGCGGATGACGAACGTTGCTCTTCGTTGAAGAATCAAACCTAGAAAGCTCTAGACTCAAACAAAGAATGAGAGGAAAATAATGGGAAATTATGGACGACGGTAAAGAATATATGTATTTGGATTAAGGTTGTTGGAAATTGAGACAAAGAAACAAAGATTAAGACAATGAAAAATAAGGATATTAAAAAAGATGGGTAAAATAAAGATAAAATTAGATAAAGATAAAATAGAGATCTGTAATGGAAAGATTAAACTTAGATATTGGAGGTGGGTTGCAATAATGGAGGAAAAAGTATAATGGTTTTGTAGAAGATGAAGATAGATGGATAAATATCATACCGAACCCTCCAAGTCACAATGAAAAGGCAAACTCAATAATACTACTTTAACTAGCCCTCCTAATCACAATGAAAAGGAAAACTGGAGTGTGAATATCTCTCTCATAGAGAACTTGAAAAGAACTTAATGAAAAGAAGCTTCGAATGCACAAGTAATCAACATTTGCAAAGATAAATTCTCAATGTGTTGTATTCAAGAAAATATTTGTTTACAATGGTGGGAGGAGCCTCCTTTACATAGGGTGAAGGAGTCCTTGTTGTGGTATGACTAATGCTTGAAAATAATAATAAAATAACAATTTTATCATAATTCCTAATAACAATAAACTAAAGATAATTGTTTTAACTCTATTTAATTCCTAATAAAATAATAAATTTGATCCTAAAAGATAATGTATCATCATATATTAAATTATATTAAAAATAATCAATAAAAAATTAAAAATTCGTAATATTTTCAAAATCATGTATTAATCCCATATAGGAAATTTTGCATGCGTTGTCTTCACTAAAATAAACATTTCTTGAGACCTCGACATCGTATTGATGCGATTTGAAGATATGTCGACCAAATAACACTAGGATCCCATTCAAAAAGTAGTTGCAAGTTGTTGCTCTGTTGTTCTTGTTTTCCAATGCTTTATCGTGTAGATTGCTTAGAAGCGTTAGTCCAGTTTCCTTTGATGTGAGCCTTGTGATGCATGTATCATCCTTTCTCTCTTCAAAAGAATTCGTCCTTGATAAGCTTGAATTTCCCAAATAAAAATAATTCCTAATTCTCAAATAAATAAATAAAATTGTATAGAGAAGTAGGGTCGATCCACAAGGACTGAAAAGTTTGATAATGTTGTTTCTCGGATTGAATCAACTGTAAGAAAATAAAAAGAGAGATTTAAAATTAATGAAAATAAATAAATATTGAATAAAAATATAATAATGAGAAAATAAATAAAGTAGATAAAGTAGAAAAATCAATAAAGATGATATAGACTCAGGTATTGCTTAGCCTCAATTTTGATCTATCATCGAAATAAAATTTTTCCTTCGTGATGTATGCCGATTACAGTCAACATGGACCAACCTCTATAGCTAACTCTTCTCTCTAATTAATCGAAATTCCCAAGTCTATCTTCGAAATCGGATCTTTGTTGGTCTAGCCACGTGATCTATCGCAGTTAGATCCAAAATAACTTTAAATTTGAAAAAGCCTAACTTGAGTTATAGTGTCTCACCAAGAATCAAACTTGATCTTGATTCCCCTTAACGTACCGCTGCTAAGTTTGTTCACAGTAAGCCAAATTAGGACGAACCAAACTGACTTCCAAATTTCAAGCAAAACAGTCTTCAAATCAACATGCACCTTTTGAGTTGAAGATGTAATAACTTTGATTACCTCTCCCAATTTCCAGAGATTCAAGAATACGATCCAAGGGTATGAATATCAAGATTCAATTCTCACGAATGGAATTAAGTTTCGCAAAAACCTTTGCCTAAGTAGAAGTTTAGCCAAGCATGGATTGGATCATGCTTAGCATTGTGAAAAGAAATTAATGAATTAAAATAAAGAAAGAAAGATAGAGATGAAAGGAAAGTAAAACTTCAATAAATAACCAAGGAAAATAAATTCCAATATGAGTTTCAACTGTTGAACTGACAAGCGTCGTTTCACTTGTCAAATAAAATCCTAAATAAATTCAATAGAAATTAGTAAAATGGAAAAAATGGTCGATCCATGAGGACTTAAAATTTTCTAATGCAATTTTATATCGACTTCAATCCAGGCAACTGCAAGGAAAATAAATATGAAAAGGGGGAGTTTTGCGAATGAGAGATGAAGAAAAGTAGAAAACAAAGGTTAGAATTGAAGTAAAATAAAATAAAGTGAAAATAGAGATTTAAAACAATAATGAGAAAATCATCTCGAGCTAGCTTTGTTTCAATTCCGTTTGATCATCGAAATGGAGTTTTACTCAAGGATTCATGTCGGTTACAATCTACAAGGCCCAACCCATTATAACTTGCCTTTCTCTTTAGTAGCCGATCTTCCCAAGTCACTATTTGAAAGCCGATTCTTGAATGGACTTAACCACAACTATTGTCGTTATGGCAAACATATTAAGTTTTGGAAAAGACCAACTCATATCATGTTGTCTCGTCGAGAATCAAATCTGATCTCGATTTTCTTTAGTGGACTTCCACTAAGCGTGTTAACATGAAGTCAAATATGCCACAGGTCGATCCTTCCTCACAACTATAAATTAAAATAACAACAAGACCAATGCTGACTTTTTGAAATGAAAGCGTTTTAATTTTAAAAGTAAGGTAGATTGCCAAACTAATTAAACAAAAAATCGAGAATGTAACCCGAAGGTATTTAGTGCTTTTCAATTCTCACATATGGAATTGAGTCATCGCTAGCTCTCGGATAATAAAGAAAATTAGCTAAGCATGGTGGAAACCAAACTTAGCATATTTTAAGAAAACAATAAAAAGCATAAAGTAAATAAAGTGAAATTGAAAAGGAAAGAACTTTGATTAAAACGTAACAAAGAAAACAAAGTAAATTCGAGATGATTAAGCCTCACCCTAAGAAGGATATTTATAAGCTTCTAAATCTTAAAAATAGCAAGGAAATGAAAATAATCCTAAATAAAAAATAATTCAAATGTTTTTAAATTGAAACTTAGAAACTAAATTTCCTAAAATATCTCCTCATATCGTGCTGACTAGGCTTCTTCTAGAGTTTCTTTGTGCTGACTGGACCTTCTAGAAACTATCATGTCAAACCTGCATCGTGCCCATGTCTCCAACCGCGACTATGAAATAAAAAAAAATGTAGAATGCACCCTTTTGCTGCCAATTCTGGAAAACATATCACTGCACGAAAATAAAAAAATACAACCCAAATCAGCAGTGATATATTCATAAAAAGTGAGAAATAGCAAGTAAAAATATCATTTTAAAACACTCATCAAATTCCCCCTCACTTGTCTCATGCTTGTCCTCAAGCATGATTTGATTAAAGTGTTTAAAACTCAATTTACCTTTTTACGCTTCATCTCATACCAAAGTAAATTATGCAAGCCAAGTTCACAATAACTATTTGAACCAAGATATCAATCAATTGAATAAACATAAGTAGGGTCAAGTCAAGCAAAATCTCAACTTCAAATCATTGATCAATCCTAATTCAACCTAACTCAATTCCTCACAAAGATTCACTCAAACCAGTCAATGTGTTTCAGGTGAAAATATGCTCAAAGTAGGAGTTAAACATTGATTTCCATAGTCTTGTAATATAATCAAATCTCCACTACTTAATGAGAACAAGATGCAAAATGCATTGGGTCTTGAGAAAGGGTTGTAATGAGGCTTAGGTAAAGATGGGAAAAAAGTTTAGAAAATGAGGTTAAGAATCAAGACAAAGAGTTCTTGATGGGTGTTCAGAATCGGTAGTATTTGCTCGTTAATTCTTCGATCTTATAGAATTATTGCTGCTGATTTGGTTGTGTTATGCTTGTTTTCGTACATGGTCTAACTCTCCAGAATTAATGGTAAAACGGGTGCATTCTGCTTTTTTTATTAGTTAGTCACGGTTGGAGACATGGGCACGAATATTGGCATAACACGGTCAGACGTGGTAGTTTCTAGAAGGTCCAGTCAGCAGCAGTTTCTAGAATATCTAGTCAGCACGCCTTCTGGAAGATGGACGAGCATAGTTGCATTTTGAGACTTGTTTAAAGTTTGAATTTAGGAAAAACAATTATCTTTAGGATTATTTTATTTTAATTTCTTTGTTTATCTTTAGGTTTTTAGAGGATATAAATACCCTCTTGGGGTAAACCTAAAGACACAACTCATATTACAATTTTATTCTCCTTTCTAGTTTTTATAAAAATTTCTCTTTATTTTGTTTTTAAGTTTTTGGTTTTTCTTTTTATTTTAAAGCTTTTTTTAAATATGCTAAGTATGACCTTTGTCATGCTTAGCTAATTTTCTCATAAGCCGAGAGCTGAAGCAATGACTCAATTCCAATGGGAGAATTGAAACATGCCCTTAATAACTTTAGAATATCTCTCTCAATCTATGCGCTAATTTTTCAAAATCAAAACAATTTTCAAAATCAAAGATTGACTTTGGTCAAGAGGTTGTTGCGATTAAATGTGTGGGAGGAAGGATCGGCTTATTGAAATCACATTCGACTTTCTGGGAACACACTTGGCGAGATAGTCTTGCCAAGAGGGAATTGAGATCGGAATTAGTGGTTATTGAAGCAACAATCCAAGTCGGTCTTTACGAACTTAAACGGTTATTGATCTACGATAATTGATGTTGATCAGATTAATTTCCGAAGCCGGAATCAAAGATTTCCTTGTGTATTTGGTATACAAAATAGAGTCATGAGGATTGCCCTTGTAGAGAAAGTAACCAACGTGAATCACGAAGGGAAAATCTAATTCGATGATCTAAAGGAAATTGAGTCATCCTTTATTTATTAATTGATAAGAAGGATTTTATTTTGACATCAAAACGATAGTTGTCAAATTGGCGCTGTTGCCAGGGATTTCGCCAAAGTTACTAATTTTTGTTTGTTTTTGATTTATGACCAGGACAAATCCGGGTACATTAGTGGAGTACGACCCAAAAATCAAAGCCAGAGCTAGGAGACTTCACGCACAAGCGCTTCGGGAAAGAAGGAGACAACAATCAAATCCAGAATTAGAATCAAATTTAGGTGAATCCATTAATACATAACCAATTTCGATGGTCGATCCTACTATCAGAGAGTTAGCCGTGACATCTACTGAACAAGAGCCTTTGTGCATTGATTTTCCCCAAGGCGAAACTTCATACCAGTTAAAAACTAGCCTTATTCATCTTCTCCCTACATTATTCAAATTGCCAAACGAGAATCCACATAAACATATTACGAATTTCACATGGTCTGGTCCAGCATGAGACTACAAGGAGTAACCGAGGACCAAATCAAACTTAAAACTTTTCCTTTTCCTTTAGTCGATTCGGATTATGAGTGGTTATTTTATCTACCCCCTAATTCTATTAATATATGGGATCAAACGACTCGTCTTTTTCTTGACAGGTTTTTTCCCGCGGCGAAAGTAAGTGAACTAAGAAGGAGAATACTTGGAATCAAGTAGCTTGATGGAGAGTCACTCTATGACTAATGGAGAGGTTTAAAAAGTTATGTGCTAGTTACCCACAACATGGGTTAATAGAACAAACGCTCCTTTATTATTTTTATGAATGATTAACTCCCCTGGAAATAAAGATGATCGATGCTGCCAGCGGTGGAGTCTTGGTGAATATGATTCCTATTGAGGCTAGGGACTTAATTTCCACAATGGCTGCAAATTCCCAACAATTCCACACAAATAATGAACCTCCTCGAAGGGTTCATGAGATAATTTCATATTCTTTAGAAAATAAGATAGATAAATTAACTGAAGTCATCAACTCTCTTGTTACAAGAAAGACATAACCAAACAAATTATGTGGAATATGTGAATTACCTGATCATCCAACAAACGATTGTCCACTGATCCAAGATGACACATCGGCCACTGATCCAAGATAACACATCGGCTAAGTCAATGCATTCAGTAACTTTCCAAGACCTCTCCAAAGAGCTTATAATCCCTACGACAATACTTATAACCCAGGATGGATGGATTATTCGAATTTCAGTTATGCTCAGAACTCAAGACCGAATCAAGGTTATCAAGTGAGACCACCTCCACCACCACAACAAACAGCTGAAGACATCATTAGAATCAATTATCGAGAGGTTAGAACTTTCCCAGGAAAAATTCCAGATTCGTACTGAAGCCCACTTACAAGAGATAGACAAGCAGATGAGCTAAGTGGCTCAAACCATAGGTCACTTGGAATCACAAGGTAAACTTCCACCCCAAACCGAGGTAAACCCAAGGGAGAATGTCAGTGCCATCACTATTTGGAGTGGTACAGTAGTGGCGCCACCTATTCCATCAGATGAAGCAGTCCAAAAAAAGAAGAAGATTGTTGATTCAGGATCCCAGAAGAAGAGTGACGAAAAAAAAACGGATCCAATGCCATCTCCTTATGACGTGCCACCACTTTTTGTATCGAGGATATTTAAAAGGGATAAACAAGCTAAGGAAAAGGAAATACTAGACGTATTTCGGAAGGTAGAAGTTAACATACCTCTCCTTGAAGTTATCCAAAAGGTTCTAAGGTATGCCCGATTTTTGAAGAATCTTTATATAACAAAGAGGAAGCTTACTGGGGTTGAGGAGGTAAATTTGGGAGAACATGTCTCAGCTGTCTTCCAATGAAAGTTACCACCGAAGCCAAAAGACCAAGGTATGTCAATACCCTATAAAATTGGTAAATTTGGGATAAAACGAGCCATGTGTGACCTTGGCGCCTCTATTAATGTAATGCATGTATCTGTTTACAAAATGATTACTAACAAGCCTTTGAAGGATACAAAGATCTCAATTCAGCTTGCAGATATCAGTGATCTATCCGGAAGGACTCTTAGAGAATGTACTGGTGGAGGTAAATGACTTAATATTTCCTGTTGATTTTTATATAATCTACATGGAGAATGATCGCACAAGAATATCCTCTGATATCCTGTTGGGGCGTCCTTACCTAAGTACTGCACACATGAAAATTGACGTAAGAAACATAATTTTAACCATGGAATTTGACGGTGAGGTCGTTATGTTTGACGTGTATAAGACAATGAGATATCCTGACAAAGTCGAAAGTATAAATTCTATTATATAATTGATCATTTGGCTGATGAATTTTTAAGGACTAATTTTTCCTTTGATCTATGCAGGGAGCTAGAAGATCATGATGAGAATATATACTCTGATTATGCCGAATTGAATTTGATTTCTTCTAAGCCTAAAGTTTCACCCTCTATTTTGCAAGCGCCTGATGTTGAACTGAAACCGTTACCAAATCACTTGAAATATGCCTTCCTCGAAGCAAATAACACTTTGCCAGTGATCATATCGAAAGGATTGTCCAATGAGGAAGAAAAAGATTTAATAACGGTTTTACGCACACACAAGGAGGCTATAGGATGGACCATCACCGATATAAAAGGGTTGAGTCCATCCACTTGTATTCACAAAATTAAAACTGAAAAGACACAAAACCGACACGTGAAGGCCAACACCGACTAAACCTACCGATGATAGAAGTGGTAAAAAAGGAGATACAAATACTCCTTGATGCAGATATTATATATCCAGTTTTGGATAGTAAATGGGTAAGTCTGATACATGTAGTTCCTAAGAAAACAGGAGATACTGTGATAGAAAATTCTAAGGGAGAATTTGTGCCAACATGAGTTCAGAATGGATGGAGAGTCTACATCGATTACAAGAAGTTGATTTCATTAACTCGAAATGACCATTTTCCTCTTTCTTTCATAGACCAAATGATAGAACGATACCCGGTTAAACTCACTATTGTTGTCTTGATGGATTTTCAGGTTTCTTCCAAATTCAGTAGCATATGAAGATCAAGAAAAGACGACATTCACATGCCCCTTCGGTACTTTCGCTTACCGACGAATGCTTTTAGGACTTTGCAATGCATCTGCCACGTTTCAAAGGTGTATGATTAGTATTTTTTTATTATATTGAGAAAGATATTGAAGTCTTCATGGATGACTTCACTATTTACGGTAATTCATTCAATGAGTGTTTATTAAACTTGACAAATGTGTTGCGTCGGTGCCTAGAATTTAACCTTGTTTTGAATTATGAAAAGTGTCATTTTATGGTTGATAAAGGTTTAATTCTAGGCTATATTGTTTCTTCTAAAGGAATTGCGGTAGATAAGGAAAAAACCGATATAATACGTTAACTTCCTTACCCCACTATAGTGAGGTAAATTCGTTCTTTCCTTGGTCATGCATGTTTTTACCGTAGATTTATTAAGGTTTGTCCAAGGTGGTGCAAGCATTATGCAAGTTGTTACAGAAGGATAAAGCCTTTAATTTCGACCAACAATGTAGAGAATCATTTGACGTTTTAAAGGAAAAGTTGGTTTCGACACCCATAGTCCAACCGCCAAATTGGGACTTTCCCTTTGAAGTCATGTGTGATGCTTCAGATGGAAGTGTTGGAGCCGTGCTCAAAAAAGGATCAGGAAAGAGCTTCACGTTATCGCTTATGCGTCACGTACCTTAGATTCTACACAATGGAATTATTCAACAACCAAAAAACAATTATTCGCTATTTTTTTTTGCATTAGATAGATTTAGATCATATCTTCTTGGCACTAAAGTTGTTGTTTCTCTTATAATGCAACATTGAAGTACTTGCTTAGCAAAAAAAGAGGCGAAACCATGACTAATCTGTTGGATATTACTACTCTAAGAGTTTGATTTGGAAATCAAGGATAAGAAAGGATGTGAGAACCTGGCGGCCGATCACTTAAGTCGACTTCCAATCTATATAGTTGATCCTCCCGTTCGTGAGGAATTCCCGAATGAAAGCTTGATGTTGGCGCAAAAGGCAATGCATTGGTTCGCAGATATAGTTAATTACTTAGCTAAAGGTAAATTACCATCTGATTTGACGAGAACCGAAGTAAACCGTATTAAAAGAGAATCTCGTTTTCTCATTTGGGATGATCCGTATCTTTGGAAGCATTGTTCAGACATGTAATTCGATGATGTGCTGCTAAAAACGAGGTAAGCTCAATTTAAAATTTTTGTCATTCTTATTTATGTGGTGGACATTTCGGACCGAAGTGGATTGCTCATAAAGTTTTAGAATGCGGTTTCTTTTGGCCTCATATTTTTTGTGATGCTTACTTATTTTGCAAATCTTGTGAAATTGTCAATGTGTAGGTAATTTGAGTCGAAGAAACAAAATGCCTCTTAATCCTATTCATATATGTGAAATATTTGATGTTTGGGGACTTTACTATATGGGTCATTTTGTTCCTTCATTTGGCAATGGTTATAGCATTCTTGTTGTTGACTATGTTTCGAAGTGGGTAGAAGCTAAAGCCACTTGAAACAACGATGCCAAAACTACTTTTCAATTTCTAAAAAATTGTATTTTGTTTCAGGTTTGGCAGACCGAGAGCGATAATAAGCGATCGGGGCACACACTTCATTAATCGGGTAATTGATGCACTTATGAAAAAGCATGGAGTAAATCACAGGATTGCCACGGCTTATCATACGCAAACAAACGGACAAGAAGAAATTTCAAGCCGTGAAGTAAATACAATTCTTGAAAAAATAGTCAAGCCAAATCACAAGGATTGGAGCTTGAAATTGATTGATGCTTTGTGGGCTTATCGAACTGCATATAAGGAACCTATCGGCATGTCGCCATATCACCTTGTATTCAGTAAGCCATGTCATTTACCTGTCGAGCTGGAACAACACATATTGTACTATCAAGCAATGCAATATGGAATTAGAAGTGGTTGGAGAAACACGAAAGTTACATATACAGGAGTTTGAGGAAATCCATAGAGATGCTTACGACAACACCATAATATATAAGGACAAAACAAAAGAATTCCATGATCGAAAAATTACTTTTTAATATTTTTCCATCGAACAAAAAGTTCTTCTTTTTAATTCAAAGTTAAAACTTTTTGCAGGAAAACTTCAATCGAAGTGGAGCGGACCTTATACGGTAACTGAAATTTTTTCTCATGGCGCAGTCGAACTTGAAGATGGTTTGGGTACTCGATTTGAAGTCAATGGACACGGAATTAAACCATATTATGTGAATAGCAACCTTGCTTAATTGATGATCTCGACTTAGAAGAACTTTTAGTCTGAATCATGTCGTCAAGCTAACGACGTTAAACAAAAGCGCTTTATGGGAGGTAACCCATTATTTTTAATTCCGTTACATTTTCATTTTTAATTTTATTTTGATTGAGCATGTTTCATTTAATTTTTATTATTATTTTGCGGAACCAAATGTTTTTTTAAACTTAAACGATGAAGATTTTGAACTTATCATCCAAATAGTGACAAATTTGGACCCATGAGCAATTTAAAGTCATGCAAAGTAGTGTAGTACCGATACTGCTAAAGTAGTATCAATACCATGGAAACATAACCTCAAAATGGTACCAATACCATTAAATGATATCGATACTACTCTATATAGTAGTATCGATACTCCTTCGACAATATCGATACTATTGTTTTCCTACGGCGCACGTTAGCACACTTTAAGGAGACCAGCGCACGTTAGCAAAATCCAAATTGTTTTCCCCTTTTTTTTGTTAACATTATGCCGCCTATCCCACTCCACCAATCCCATCATTCTCTTACTTTGACCGTGGACTCCACCCCTATCCCTATCCCTATCCCTATCAATTTTAAATTTACTGTTAGACTCCCTTTTACTCTCACCACCAAAACAATTTCTCTCAAACTCCAACACCACCCCACGCACGGCAAAAAATAAATTTAACCCAACCCCCTTTCATTTTCTCTAAACGATTGCCTCTGCCCAACAATATGCTTCCATCATTTCTTCCTCCTCACAGTCACAAACCTTACCGAACCACTATGCCCTCACCAATGTGCTCGCTCTACGATGGTACGCACAAGGAACCAACCAGACAACGCCGTCGCTCCTTCTCCCACTGTCCTTGGCGAACGCCATCACATTAATGCACCAGTGTTTGTCACCATACCAAGTAACCCCGACTCCGTTCCACCGCTACCCCCTGTTCGCCCGACGCGAGGCCGTGGCCATGCCCTAACAGCTCTATCTTCGTCGTATCATTCGGCGTTTACGCTGACCGCCTCGCTACACCTCGGGCCGAGAACCTTTCGTTGTCCATCACCACCACGCTGCCCATCTATCGTTCCACTCAATGCCGATAGTAGGAATGTCATAATCTCATCCGCAACCGACGAGCTTCTATCGTATTTGATTCATTCGGTGGCATTAGACGACACTCCTAAAGTAAACTCTAATCCTATTTTGGTTCAACCTTTGTTGATATACATCTATTTATGGTTTTACAAGGACTTCAACGCTGGTTTTCCACCCCCGGATCTCTCTCCTATGACGTCGAGCTCTCGGTAGCAGCTCAGGTGACATGCTTCACCGAACCGTTCCCCTAGCCCGGGTGATTCCCCTGCTCCTGACAGTCCACCACATGCCCACGAAAATCCCGAGCGCAACCGAAGGGGTCGATCGTACGCTGTCACTACTGGAGAAACTCTGCACGGGTACTTACAATTTTTAGACGACGAATTGGTACGTTTGAGTCGGTAAGACATCGTACTTTGTGTGTTAGTAAATATATTCTGAATAGAATTTTAGAAACCTTGCATTTACGTGAGTCTATCCATACATATTTGCTGCCATTGGTTGGACTTTATATCCGATGATTAATTGTAGCACGTTTTATAAACTTGTCATTAAATTTTACCCACTTTTATTTTTCGCTGAATCATCTTCTTAATGTTAATTCACCCGATGTCATTACATTCCGAAAATGTGGAAATTATTTTTCAATGTCTATTCTTGCTCTGGGGTTTATGACGGATGTCACAAATTATGTGTATTTGACTGCTTACTTGAGATTCTGTAGGACTTCAATGTCGATATGGCCTATGAGACACTTACCGGCTTCGCTGGCCATACGTTCAATGCTCACTCAACTCGAGCTCATCTTATCCACGACCCAACTTTATGCAACATACATCGTTTTCTCACCTACAATTATTCCGGTCGCAATGACTCGTTTCCTCCTTGAGTCGAGTTGAATTTTTCTTTTTATGGTGCATGTCAGCTGGCCAGTGGGTGAACTTGGGATTTTGGTTTGCTTAGGCTTTTAAGATCATTATTCGATCCAATCGCCCACTTATCCTTGGCTCTTACATTACTCATTTAGCATCTCGCATCGCTAATTTTGATGTTACAAGGTTTACTTATGCTTTTTATACAAATGCTTTAGATGAGCGATGCTTGATTCGATGGGCTTACTTGTTGGAACCCCGAGCGCACCAAACTTCATTCCACTGGGTGTCTTCACTCCTCGCCGCGATCAAGTTTTCATTCACCGTAATACGCCACAACTGCCACCTGTAGCACTTCACCTGGATATGCAGTCTCAAATTGATGAAGTCCACATCCGCCTCCATTCCATTGAGACAAACATTACTGAGGTTATTTCCTATATCTGTCCCAGCGCCTCCCACCGTGGCTGAGGCTGTGGCCGTGGTTGACATTAAATTCGGGGAGTACCCTATTCCTTCTCTTGTGCTTTAATTTTACGTTTTGAGGTAAAACGCTTTAAGTGAGGGGGAGTATAGTGTAGATTGAATTTCCCTTTGCTTATCTTTATGTTTTGATGCTAGTATGTGTTGGTTGGATTTGTGGAAATTTCATTGAATTTCTTTGTCTTGTTGAATATTTTTGGAATGCTTGTTTGGGAATAAATGATTGTTTAGGTTAAGATGTTCTTGATAATGGATAGCATGAATTATGATCAAGTTAGATTTTTTGATATTCCATGATTTTGTTAGTTGAAATATGCTTAGCTCAATGCATGAAAACAATTTAGTGAGATTTGAGCTGTTATGAGCATATCATCTTGCTCTCATTTTGTTGGATTGAGTATGTCGAATTTGACATTGGTATTCTAGAACCTGCATTTTAAATAATGTCGAGATTACACAGGAACATGATGCTTAAAAATGATTTGGGCACTTTAGGATTAACCATTCCGTTTTTCCCACTAAAATTTCCTACCCATGCATTTTCCCCTAGTTAACCACTCTTGAGCCTATTCCTACTTCTTTGTTTTCACCACATTTATAAACCTGAGCTTTCTTATTTTATCCCTATTTTCTACCCTTTTCAGGTCAAGTGAATAATTTAACCGATGTCTGCTCCATCGAAAGAAAAAAAGAAGGAGCAACAACATTTCAAAAGAAAAAAAAGAAGAAAAAGAAGAAGTTGTTCGAAAAAAAAGAGAAAAGACATAAGAAAAAACAAAACAACAACAAAAATGTGAAAAAGAAAAAGATCAAATTCATTTCGAAAGGAAATTTGTTGTTTGATGGTTTATGTTTTTAATTTGTTGTGCTTAATGTTTTGATGGAGTTGAACTTGTTATTTGTTAGTTCCTTGTCTTGAATTTTAGCCTTATTATTTAGCCTTTTCCCTACCTTTATCTAAGTCGCGTTACAACCAATCAAAGACCATTTGATTTATGCATCATGCTCTTATTAGTAGTGGAGATTTGATTTACTTGCAGGCCTAGGGTAATATCGTGTCGATTCTGACATTGAGGGTTTTATACCCCAAACACATTAAATGATTTAAGTAAATCCTGGAAAGGTGTTGAGTTACAAGTATTGAGATTGATGAATGAATGGATGTTACAATTACATTTGAATTGTTCCAATTAGTGATGTTCAATTGATTGATTTCTTGACTTGAATAATTGTTGTGGTCTCTACATTGCTTCCTTGAATGTGAATTTTGACAAAAAAAAGGTAAATGAAATTTTTGACTTATTTGATTATATCATACTTGAGGACAAGCATGAGATAAGTGAGGAGAAATCGGTAGTATTTGCTCGTTAATTCTTCGATCTTATAGAATTATTTCTACTGATTTGGTTGTGTTATGCTTTTTGTGCAGGGTCTTACTTTCTAGAATTAGTGGTAAAACAGGCGCATTCTGCATTTTTTATTATTTGGTCATGACTGGAGACATGGGCACAACTTTGGGTATGACACGGTCTGACATGGCAGTTTTTAGAAGGTATGGTCAGCGGCAGTTTCTTGAAGATTTAGTCAGCGTGCCTTCTAGAAAATGGACGAGCAGAGTTGCATTAGGAGAGTTGTTTAAAGTTTGAATTTAGGAAAAATAATTATCTTTAGGATTATGTTGAAAACATTTTCGTTTCGATATAACAAATTAGTTTAAATGAATTTTAAGATTTTACAAATGATTTTCTGAAGTATATTCGATTCAATTAACCGAATACCAAATTATCACTCCAAGTCTTTTAAGATCAATTTCAAACCTTACTAAATGTGTAAAATTGTGTTTTATACTTAATATATTTTTGAAACAATTTTCATAAAGTATTTTGAACCAAAATCAAGCCTAAAATCAATGTTTTAGAGTGATGTACCGATGCACCAATTCATGCATCGATGCACCATGAATTAAATTGAACATCGAATGCATTTCATGCATCGATGCACATACCATGCACCGATGCACTGAGGATTTTATGAAAACATCGAATGCATTTGATGCACCAGCTATGCATCGACGCACTCTGGCTATTTTGAAACTTCGAATGCACTTGATGCATCGATGCACTCTTAGTGCACCGATGCACTCTTAGTGCACCGATGCACTAAGGATCCAACGGTCAAAATATTTGAATTTTACACTGATGCATCGATGCAATGACACTCCCAACTGCTTTAATTAATTTTTTTTCACACTTAAACGACTCTATTGACTCCACTAAGCATCCCGAACGTTCAGAATCATTTGAAGGTGTATTTAAACAAGCTTAGAAGCCTTTGATCAATAACAAGAAACGTCAAGCAACTAGAATCAAGAGAGAATCAAAGAGAAAGCATTAAACCTCAAGTTTGAGCATTTCAAGCCTATTTTTCATTCAATATTCATTTTGCTTTGAAGAACACTTATTGTGCTCAATTGTATTTATACTTGAGTGTTCTTTCTTTGTTCTAGAATTGTGCAAACATATTTGCCTTGTGAGGTTTTTCTTGTAAGTTTGCAAATTTGTAATATTCTCTTTGAGAAAAGAGTGTTCTCAAGAATTGGGGTATATTCTTGAGGAAGTTGTAAGGTTATCTCTTTGGCCTCAAAAGAAAGAACAAATTAGTGAATTTGTTGGAAAATCCTTAGTGTGGATAGCTAAGGTAGTGGACGTAGACTTTGGTTGATAAAGTCGAACCACTGTAAATCGCTGTGCAATTACTTTCAATTTTCTGCAAAAGCTTCCACCAAAATTTTTATTACCAATTCACCCCCTCTTGGTCGATTCCATCGATCGATTAACTCAACAATTGGTATCAGAGCCTTACTCATTTGAAGGGTTAATTGCCTCTTGAGTCGATTGGGGAAGAGTTACATCGATTATCAACTCATCAATGGCCTCCGCTTCAAATTTCGACTCCGGTCTCGATTCGATGCCTGTCAACAAGTCTCCTTTTTTCAATGGAGCAAACTATGCCTATTGGAAAAATAGGATGATGTACTTCATTAAAGCAAGTGACATAGGAGCATGGAATGTCGTAGAAGAAGGATACATCAAGCCTCTCACTCATCCGAGATTGTGGAGTGAAGGAGAGACAAGAATGTTCCAGCTCAAATCCAAAGCCATCCATATCATATTTTGTGCTCTTGGACCAGATGAATACGGGAGAGTTTCATCTTGTACAACCGACAAAGAAATATGGGACAAACTTCAAGTCACTTATGAACGTACCGATGAGGTAAAGAAATCCAAAATTAGTATTCTAACGCATAGCTATGAAAATTTCTGGATGAAACCAAATGAAGATATCAAAGCTATGACGGATAGATTTTCAACGATTGTCAATGATCTCAAATCATATGGAGAGATCATTTCAAATGAAAAGCTTGTGAGGAAGTTAGTCTACTCTCTTCCAAAATCGTGGCAATCAAAGAAGAAGGTAATCATCGAGTCTAAGGACATAACGTCCTTAACTCTTGAAGAGCTAATCGGTTCCCTTCTCACTCACGAAATGATGCTTGAAGATGAAGTGGACCTCGATAAAATTGACGAGACACCAAAGGAGAAGGAGAAGAAGAAAAACATTGGAGTTGCTCTCAAATCCACAAAATATGAGAGTGATTCGAATGACGATGATGATGACGAGGAAATGACATTATTTGCCAAACGATTCAGAAAGTTGATGATGCCCAACCAAGGTAGAAAATTCAAACGCAATGAAGGCTTCAAAACTGAATCGAAGGAGAAAGACCCGATCATTTGCTATGAATGCAAAAAGCTGGGGCATGTCAAATATGATTGCCCATAATTGAAGAAAAATGGTCAATCCAAAAAGAAGCACAAGGCTCATGTAGCTACATGGAGCGATGAAGAAGGTTCCAATGAAGAGGAACAAGAAGTTGCAAACTTGTTCTTAATGGCTATCGGGGAAGATTCTAAGGTAACCTCTAACTCATTTGATTCAGATGAATTATCTTATGATGAGTTATTAGAGGATTATAGTGATTTGGCTTCGGATTATAAGACTCTATATTCAAAATGCAAAAATGATATTTCAAAATTGAAAAACGAAAATAGTCTTTTATCCAAGACCAACAATGAGCTTGAAAGTAAGATAAAAGAATTGCAAATCAAAATTATTGATTTTGAAAAGAAAAATACTGATTTGCATAACTTACTTTCAAAAGTTCATGATGATCATCAAAAGAAGATTGATGATCTTAAAACTTCTTTTAATAAGGTTGGTACAAATTTTTTTGAAAAAGGTGAGAATTCAAAATCCAACTTTGTTAAGAAAAGTTTTAGAAACTACAATCATAGAAGTCCTCAAATAACTTCAAATGGTAAAATCCTTAGAAGTATATGGGTTCCTAAAGAACTCATTACTACTAAAGATAAAAATTTCCTTCATAAATGGATACCTAAGGGGACAAGGATTTTAGAAACTAATGAATATGGACCCAAAAGAATTTGGGTACCAAAAATTAGAAATTAATCTATGTTGGTAGGAAAAGGAGCATTGCTACAAGGCACGAGAAACAAATCCAAATTCATGGTACCTTGATAGTGGATGCTCGAGACACATGACCGGAGATAAAAGTCGGTTCATAGAGCTTAACGTCAAAAATGGAGGAGAAGTGACTTTTGGTGATAATTCAAAAGGTCACATTGAAGGTATTGGTGCTACAGGTAATACCTCTTCCATACAAATTAAAAATGTCTCATATGTGAATGGATTAAAGCATAATCTATTGAGTATTAGTCAATTATACGATAAGGGATTCAATGTCATATTTGAAATAAATGGTTGTAAAGTTATTGACATTCATCTAATTGGGTTATGCTTGTTGGTCATAGAATAGGAAACATATACATGGTGCATTTAGACTCTATTAATATGACTAATTTGTGCCTAGTTGCTAAGGATGAACATGATAGTTGGTTATGGCATAGGAGACTATGACATGCTAGTATGAGTGTTTTGCAACGACTAATTCAAGGAAACTTAGTAAGAGGGTTGCCTAAGCTTAAATTTGATAATGATAAAATCTGTGATGCTTGTGCTAAAGGAAAACAAAAGCTAATTTCTTTCAAATCCATTAATGATGTGTCAACTAGTAGAGTATTATAATTGATCCATATAGATCTTTTTGGGCCAACTAGGACTACTAGCTTGGGTGGAAAACAATATGCATTTGTCTTGGTAGATGATTATTCTAGATATACTTGGGTTCTATTCTTAAGTACTAAAGATGAAGTATTAGAAAATTTCATCACATTTTCAAAAGTGATCCAAAACAAAAAAAGTTACTCTATCACTAGTGTTAGAAATGATCATGGCACTGAATTTGACAATCTTGGATTTAATGAGTTCTGTAATTCTAATGGTATTAGCCATAATTTTTCAGCACCTAGAACCCCTCAACAAAATGGAGTTGTTGAGAGGAAAAAGCAAACTTTAGTTGTAGAAGAGTCTATACATGTTGTTTTCGATGATAATCTCCTTCTGAGGAAGGATTCTTGTGTTAATAATGATGTAGGTATTATAAATACAAATGACGTTAGACATGACGTTGGAGAATCATCATCAAAGGAAGAAACAAAAGATGAGGAAACTCATGATCCTCTCGAGAATCCAACCATTGAAGAAAGGGAAGTATCTTATCCAAGAGAGTACAACTATGTCAAGGATGGTGAGATTATAGGTGATCCATCCAAAGGGGTAACAACTCGATCTTCTCTTAGAAATATTTATAATTATGTTGTATTTATTTCATGCATAGAGCCTAAGAATATTAAAGAAGCGTTAAATGATGAACATTGGATTATGGCTATGCAAGAATAATTAAATCAATTTGAGAGAAGTAAAGTATGGACATTAGTTGAAAGGCCTAGTAATAAATATACTATAGGTACTAGACGGGTATTTAGGAATAAACTTGATGAAAGTGGTAATATAGTGAGAAACAAGGCTAGACTTGTTGCTCAAGGGTATACTCAAGAAAAGGGAATAGACTATGATGAAACATACGCTCCCGTAGCTAGGATGGAAGCAATTAGAATGCTATTAGCATTTGCATGTTTTCATGAATTTAAATTATATCAGATGGATGTTAAAAGTGCATTTTTAAATGGTTTTATAAAAGAAGAAGTGTATGTGGAACAACCTTCAGGTTTTGAAGATTCGAAATTTTCGGATCATGTTCTTAAATTGACAAAAGCGCTTTATGGTTTAAAACAAGCTCCTAGAGCTTGGTATGAAAGATTGTCAAAAATTTTAATTGAAAAAGGTTTTTCAAAAGGAAAGGTTGACACTACATTGTTTTTAAAGCATAAAGGTAAAGATTTATTAGTAGTTCAAATTTATGTTGATGATATAATATTTGGTTCTACTAATGATGTTCTTTGCCAAGAATTTTCTAAGCTAATGCAAAGTGAATTCGATATGAGCATGATGGGGGAGCTCTCATTTTTCTTGGGACTCCAAATCAAGCAAAGAAAAGATGGAATCTTCATCAATCAAGCTAAATACGTCAAAGATATGCTCAATAAGTTTGGGATGGAAAATGGGAAACCTTATGACACTCCAATAAGCTCATCAACAAAGCTTGACTTAGATGAAGAAGGTAAATGTGTGGATGTTAAATTATATAGGTCAATGATTGGTTCTTTACTTTATCTAACTGTAAGTAGATCGAAAATTATGTTTAGTGTTTGCTTATGTTCTAGATTTCAATCATGCCCTAAGGAATAAAATTTACTAGCTATTAAGAGAATCTTTAGATACCTTAAGGACACTCCTAGTTTAGGACTTTGGTATCCTAGAGACTCTAGCTTTAGCTTGCATGCTTTTTCTGATGCAGATTATGGAGGATGAAAATTAGATAGGAAAAACACCTATGGTACTTGCCAATTCCTTGGAAATATGTTGATTTTTTGGTTTTCAAAGAAACAAAATTGTGTTGCATTATCTACCACTGAAGCTGAATACATTTCAGCTGGTAGTTGTTGTGCACAAGTTTTATGGATGAAACAACAACTTTTTGATTATGGAATTGAAGTAGGTACCATTCCTATCAAGTGTGACAATACTAGAGCTATTTGTCTCACTAAAAATCCCATCCAACACTCTAGAACTAAGAACATTGAAATAAGACATCATTTCATTAGAGATCATGTCACTAAGGAAGATGTAGTTCTAGAATTTGTTGATACTTTGCATCAATTAGCGGATATCTTTACAAAGCCTTTAGACAAGGAAAGATTTTGGACAATTAGGAGAGAATTAGGTTTAACTGACCTATCTTCACTTAGTGTTTAAAATAATCTTAGCACATTTAAGAATAAATGAAAAATGCTTATAATAGTAATTTTTGATTGCATTCATTGCTATTAGTTAGGGGGAGTTTATGATCCTTGATGAAAATTAATTTTATGTTCAAATAAATATTAATTTGATTGATTGAACATGATTAATTTTTAATATATGAGTTGCCAATACCACTAGAGCTAATTAATTTAGCATTTTGAGTATTTAAAACGGAGTTTTGACTTTTTGTGCTTCATGTACCGATGCACTTAACAATGCATCGATGCATCCTTTTGAATGTGCATCGATTCATCATGTTGATGCACCGATGCACGCCTTGAATGTGCATCGATGCACAGGGTCATGCATCGATGCATCCGTCGGGTTTTGGGGTTTTAAAGGCTTATTTTTCTCATTTATCTCAAACCCTAAAAACTATTCTCTCTACCCGTTCGTCCCTCTCACTCTAAAAATCTCCATTCTTGCTCAAAATCAATGATTTTTCGTCGGAATCTTCAAGCTTTTCAACTTTTAAACCTGCTTCAATCATTAAATCGTGCAAAACAACTCCTCATCCCTCTCAATCCGAATTTTCAAGGTATTTTTCTAAAAACCTCTATTTTACAAATTTTTGATTTTAGAACTAGTTTTAATTAGTTCTAGAATGTACATTATATCGGGCATTAATTGATTGTTGATTCTAAACAAGTTTTAACAACCAATTTCATCAAAAACACACAATTTTTCAAAATTGATTTGAATTTCGAAATTTTAAAAAAAATCAAAAATCAAAAATATTTTTGATTTAATTGTTTTTGTCATAAAAACTATATTATAATCAAATATTGTTTTCAAATAGTCTTTCAAAACATGCCCATTAGGATATGGTTTAGAGAACCTTGAATTATTGAGGACTCATTTAAGTTTTGGGATTGATTGTGCATACATGTGTTTCAAATTGCAGGTGATATTCCTTATTCTGATTTCCTATAATCATGTCAAACCCTAAACGACCTAGGTCATCTTCGAGTCGGTCTAACCAAAACCGTCATCCCGTTCCTCATCCTCCTAATCATGTTCCTCCTCCACTTTCATCTCTTTTAGGATCTTGTTTTAACATGCCTGAGCGTCATAGAGATGAGTTGTACTCTAGGTACAGAAACTCTTTCCAAACTTATAGAATCCGTGAAGAGCGTATTCCTTCACTTCAAGCCATGGTTGACATTGATTTCGAATACCTTTCGATTCTTAAAGCTTAGAAATTTGATAAATTGTTTAAACTTAAACCTATCGTCTATCAACAATTGGTCCGCATTTTCTATTCCAATGCGGTGTGTATTCAAAATGAAACTCAATGTGGAACTATAACCATTAGATCCTATCTTTTAGGCCAATATATTAATATTGACCCCGAGACTATAGCTTTCTATTTTGGGTTAGATGATAGTGACGTATATAATGAGAGTGAAAATATGGAATATCCCTATGTTCCAAACTCAAGTGTTAGTACTCTACGATCTCATCATGATCGTTTTCTCCATTTGATGATTTCTTGGTGGTTTAGACCATCCGGAGGTAGGTACTCCACACTTCGTGCTAGGGATTTATGGTGGATGTATTGTATTAAAAATAAAATCAAAATAAATCTGCCCCACATTATATTCAGTCAACTAGTGGACATCATAAACATTATCCCGTCCAAACATGTCGAAACCTTAGTTTAAGGTTGTCTTCTAAGTAATCTCTTTATCAAACTGGGTCTAGATGTCTCTCTTGACAATCCTATACCACTTCAAAACCCTATCAATATAACATCCTTGAAGAAATCAGATTGGAAATTGGATAAGGTAACTAGTTTATGGGCTTTTAAACCCGGTAAACAAACTCCGGGAGCTAGTTCCTCATGAGCTGCTCCTAGCTCTTCTCGTGCTCCTCCTCTGGATCCAGCTTATGATGATGATCCTCAATTTCAACAACTTATGCAAGACATCGATGATCACGTACCCGATGACGAGCCTGCACCGGATCCAGCTCCACAAGAAAATCAAATGCCTCCATATTTTCGTTCATTTTTGGAGACATTTGATTTACGATATACGTCCATGGATTCGCGCTTCACATTCATTGAGTCCTAGCTTTCTACCTTGGGAGCTCGACAACAAGATATGAATGATCGTTTGGATGCACTCACGCTTGAGATGAGAGCTCGTTACCCTCCTCCTCCTCCCGATCCTTCGATAGATGAATAGACTTATCTTGCTTTGATTGTTTTTGGGTTTGAACTTGAATTTAAAATTGTTAAAATATTTTGGGTTGCCTTTCTTTGATTGTTGGATGTTTGTTTGATGGATATTTGAACTTTTATTATATATTTTGGTTTGTTTCAATATATGCATCATTTACATTTTAGTTGAAATATGACCAATTTACCATTTCACATTTGATTTGAATATTGATTATGAACACTAATGGCTAACCTCTCTTTTGATCTTTGATCTTAGCAGCTTAAGCTATATTCAATTAAAATGTTTAATCAATTGGCTATGTTTTTCAAAGCCTTCAGTTTTTGAGTCTTTTTGATTTAACAAAAAGGGGGAGAAGTGTTAAGTGTTAAAAATGTTTTTAAAGGGGAGAAGTGTTATAGTAAGGGGGAGTAATTTCAAAATTGATTTCAAAACTTATTTTCAAAGAAAATCTTAAAATTACTCAAGAGTTTTGTTATATCAAAAAGGGGGAGATTATTGAAAACATTTTTGTTTCGATAAAAACAAATTAGTTTAAATGAATTTTAAGATTTTAAAAAATGATTTTCTAAAGTATATTCGATTCAATTAACCGAATATCAAATTATCACTCCATGTCTTTTAAGATCAATTTCAAACCTTACTAAATGTGTAAAATTGTGTTTTATACTTAATATATTTTTGAAACAATTTCACAAAGTATTTTGAACCAAAATCAAGCCTAAATTGAATGTTTCAGAGTTATGCACTGATGCACCAATCCATGCATCGATGCACCATGAATTAAATTGAACATCGAATGCATTTCATGCATCGATACACATACCATGCACCGATGCACTGAGGATTTTATAAAAACATCGAATGCATTTGATGCACCAGCCATGCATCGATGCACTCTGGCTATTTTGAAACATCGAATGCACTCTTAGTGCACCGATGCCCTAAGGATCCAACGGTCAAAATATTTTAATTTTACACTTATCCACCGATGCACCATGGGTATGCATCGATGCACTGACGCTCCCAACTGCTTTAATTAATTGTTTTCACACTTAAACGGCTCTATTGACTCCACTAAGCATCCCCAACGTTCAGAATCATTTGAAGGTGTATTTAAACAAGCTTAGAAGCCTTTGATCAATAACAAGAAACATCAAGCAACTAGAATCAAGAGAGAATCAAAGAGAAAGCATCAAATCTCAGGTTTGAGCATTTCAAGCCTATTTTTCATTCAATATTCATTTTTCTTTCAAGAACACTTATTATGCTCAATTGTATTTATACTTGAGTGTTCTTTATTTGTTCTAGAATTGTGCAAACATATTTGCCTTGTGAGGTTTTTCTTGTAAGTTTGCAAATTTGTAATCTTCTCTTTGAGAAAATAGTGTTCTCAAGAATTGGGGTATATTCTTGAGGGAGTTGTAAGGTTATCTCTTTGGCCTTAAAAGAAAGAACAAATTAGTGAATTTGTTGGAAAATTCTTAGTGTGGATAGCTAAGGTAGTGGATGTAGACTTTGGTTGATAAAGTCGAACCACTGTAAATCGCTGTGCAATTACTTTCAATTTTCTGCAAAAGCTTCCAACAAAATTTTTATTGCCAATTCACCCCCCTCTTGGCCTATTCCATCGATCGATTAACTCAAAAGATTATTTTATTTTAATTTCTTTGTTTATCTTTAGGTTTTTAGAGGCTATAAATACCCTCTTGGGGTAAGCCTAAAGACACAACTCAGATTACAATCTTCTTCTCCTTTCTAGTTTTTATAAAAATTATCTCTTTATTTGTTTTTCAAGTTTTTCGGTTTTTTCTTTTTATTTTAAAGCTTTGTTTTTAAATATGCTAAGTATGACCTTTGTCATGGTTAGCTAATTTTCTTATAAGCCGAGAGATGAAGCGATGACTCAATTCCAATGGGAGAATTGAAACAGGCCCTTAATAACTTCGAAAATATCTCTCTCAATCTCTGCACTTATTTTTCAAAATCAAAATAGTTTTCAAAATAAAAGATTGTCATTGGTCAAGAGGTTGTTACGATTAAATGTGTGGGAGGAAGGATCGGCTTATTGAAAGCACATTCGACTTCCTGGGAACACACTTGGTGAGATAGTATTGCCAAGAGGGAATTGAGATCGGAATTAGTGGTTATTGAAGCAACAATCCGAGTTGGTCTTTACGAACTTAAACGATTATTGATCTACGACAATTAATGTTGATCAGATTAATTTCCGAAGCCGGAATCAAAGATTTCCTTGGGTATTTGGTATACAAAATAGAGTCACGAGAATTGCCCTTGTAGACAAAGTAACCGACGTGAATCCCAAAAGGAAAATCTAATTCGATGATCTAAAGGAAATTGAGTCAAAGCGAGGCTTGAGGTTGTTTTTACCGTATTCATTTTCAACGTTACAACCTTTATTTTATTTATCCTTTCTTTAAATTGCTTTTAATTACTTAAATATCTTTTTACCAAAACCACACTTTATTTACTGTATCATGCCTGGTGTAAATAATTCAGATAGAAATTTAGAATTTTCTAAGTCCCTGTGGAATCGACCCTTACTTATCTTTACTACGTATTTCCTTTATTTATTAATTGAGAAGAAGGAATTTATTTTGACATCAAAACGACAGTTATCAGTTCTTCAAGTGATCAAATCAAATCCACAAGATAATCAAAATAAATGAAGCAACAAAACATCAAACAACCCATTTTCTTTTTTTTCTTTTTTGTGTTTTAAAAAAATATGTTTTTTATGCTTTTTCGAATACTATTTTTTTCTCTTTTTTATTTTTTTTTCTTTTTTGATTTTTGAAACTGAATTTCTTTATTATTTTTTTTCATGGGACGTGATCATACAAATTAAATCATACTCTTTATCTTGACAAGGGTGGAAGAGAGGAAAAATGAAAAAGCTCGAGTTAAAGATTGAGGTGTAAACAAAGACATGAGAATAAGCTCAAACATGGTTAACTAATATGAAATAAAAAGGGTAGGCATTTTGGGTAAAAATTAGGTGAATGCTAATGCCCAAATCATTTCAAAGCACCAAATTCCTTTGTGTAATCTCGACATGCATCATATTACAAGTTCTAGATTTTCAATATTTAGTTCGACACACTTAAACAAGAATAAAAGCATAAAAATTAAAGAACATGCTCATAAGGGCTTAAAATCTCACCAAATGTGTTCATGCATCGAGTTAGATGAATTTCAATCAACAAAATAAAGGAAGGTTACAATAAAGTCAACTTAAATTTCTACTCATCCAATTCATCTTATAAAAAATGTACGTGCTCAAAATAATCACGTGAACTTAAGCAATCATAACATACTAAAATTAATCGACGAAAGCGAAAAAATTCAACCAAGTTATCATTAAGTCAACCAACGTATACGATCAAATAAAGTCATAAGACAAGTAAGGTGAAATTCTCATGAAATCTTTGCCCTCTACTTAAGTCGTATTGCCCCAATACGAAAATAAAATTGAAAATACAAGAGAAAGGGTAAAGAATACTCCACATGATCATTGGCGACAATGGCCATGGCCACGGTCGTGACTAGGGCGGAGGTAAGACAAAATCTTTGTGATGTTCGCCTCGATGAAGTGGAGACGATCATTGACATCGTGCATTTGTTCTTGCATGTTCAGAGGCAAAGGCTGTGGAGACTGAGCCATTGGATCCAAGCAATGTTCATCTAAGACAAAATCATTCGGCGCGTGGCGTCATCACTCCCGGTGGAACGAAATAAGGTGCGATGGTAGTTCTGGTAAGTAAACCCATTGAATCCAAGCAACGTTCATCTAAGCCATCCATAGAAAATGCGTAACTAAAGTCCATAATATCAAAATTAGCAACATGAGAGGCTAGATTTGTAATGTAAGGACCAAGGATCAGTGGGTGGTTAGATTGAATAACAATCTCGAATGCACGGGCAAACTAGAAGCCCAAATTTACCTTTCTACCGGTGAACATACACCAAATGACGAAAAATTTGATCTTACTTAAAATGCCAGAAGAATCATTCCAACCCGAATAGTTGTAAGCTAAGAACCGATGTATGTAGCGTAATGTCAGGTTGTGAATGTGAAACACCTTGGTTGTCGAAACCAGTGAGTAAAGAGTAGGCCGAATCCGCATCAAATTCTTTCGGTATCTCGATTAAAATGGTTAGATAATCTAGACTCGTGACGTTCATCAAGAATCACATAGCAAGATTAAAATCGAAGATGGATATATTAAATTGCTGACCACATAAGAGGAATGAAACAACAACAAGAGATTCAACAATGACAAATCAAGACTGTGAAAATGTAAAGGTAGAATAAAACTCGAAAACAAGTTCATAAAAGGTGTCGTTTTTACTATGTGAAAATTGTGTCCAACCAATGACATCGAAATATGCATGAACAACATCTTGAATGTGAAGATTTTCGAGTGTGGTTTGGGATAAACTTGCATACGCGGAATTGACAGTGGCAGATAGATTAAAAACGGACCAATTGGTCATTTTTTAAGTACATGATGCCCTTCAATCATTCATCGGAAGGAACCGCATAAGTGCGTCCACGTCAGTTTCGTTCGAAAATCTCTGATGCCGACGGTGGACTGCCAAGAGATGACGGTAAAGCACTCATGCTTTATGCATGAAATGGGGAAGAAGACTGCCCAGTATGAAACTTATGAGATGGATCCGCGTCGGGTTCGCTCGGGAAGAAACTGACAGAGAAATCTTCCGTATAGCCAAAAAAGGATGGTACATTTTGTAATAGGGTCGGAGTTTACTCAGGAATGTGCTCCGATTCAGCGGAGTGCAGCGAAAAATATGGCACTGTCGAGCGCCTTGGTCGTGAGGACGAGGAGGATGCCACGGTCGACATAGAGTGAAATGACGGAGTAGGTGATGTGGTGGTGATAGACGATAGGTATTACTCGGTCCGACGATGTCGGGTCGTCGCAAGAGATGGTGGACGAACGGAGGAGAGACAGGCAGTACATAAAATGGTTTGAGTTCAACTTTTTGGGGAATTTGGGCTTACTGTCGATGCCCACCATGACTAGGGGGAGGCGATGGGGTCAGTTTTAAGTCGCTCGGGATCTCCACGAACGCTACCAGAGCGGCGAATCAGTGTCGGACTGTCGTCCACCGAGCACCATGAGTGGAACGGTTGGATCGTCATTTGCTTGTTTACTTATTCGGACCATCCTAAAGAGCGAACAACGGCGAAGTAGGAATGACAACGCTTTGAATCGGCGACGAAAGGGTTGCAGTGATTTGGGAACAACATACGGTGGTGGGTTACGGTCGTGGGTTCTTTAGGGAATAAAAGAAAAGGAGTGAAAGAAGAAGGGAGAGGGGTCGGGCGATTTAGGGCAAAAAGTTGATTTTTTTAATTTAATAAGCACGTGGGTTTTGGTGTTTGGGATAAAGTGATATTTGTTAGGAAATTTTGAAAAGAGCTTAGGGATTGGTTGGTCAAACATGTTGTGGATAAGGGGGAATTGTTGCATTTCGGGTGGTAGAAAGAAAACTGGGGGGTTTCGCTAAGTGTCACGCTTTTTTTTTTTTGTTAACATGTGTAATTTAATGAAACGATACATTGTAACACCCATATTTCGTATATATTTTCGTACATAAAATATTAATGTCACATCAGTTTTAAAATATTATCTCTTTAGTAAAAACCTTTAAAAAAATATTTTACAAATTGTTAATTAAAACATTTAAGTACAATTATAAAACAGTCATTGAACTATAACATCAAAATTTTCAAGTTACATACATTCCAGATCATTTTTCTTTTAAATTCGATTACATGCAAGTAATTTTTTTAAAATAAATATGATTGTCCTATCGTTACTGATGAGTTAATCTTAATTGATGATATTCATTGCTACTACTGCACTCCTTATTTGATTTGCTTTTCTTTTACCTATGCGTGGAAGCAACACACGTTAAGTATTTACTTAGTGAACCAAAATATTTTAAGAAATCTTTATAAATACATAAGTATGTCATATTTATTTGGTTTATACTAAATCATATATTTTTTAAGGATCATATAATCCTCCTCAGTTAAATATATTTCCATTCACAACTGCCTTAATGATTTTTAGTACGCCTCACATACCTATTTTTTTATATTTTTTGTTTTTCCATTTATCTATTTAGTTACTATTCTTTATTTTCATTTAAAACATCCATTCACGCTTATAATGCATCATTATGTATTTTCATTTATGACAATCGTTCATGCCTTTTTATATACTATTTTACATTTTATTTATGACATCATTTCATACCTTTTATACATTATTATACATTTTATTTATGGCATCCTTTCATGCCCATTATGAAATGTTTACATTTTCCTTTATAACATCCCTTCATACTAGTTATGCATTATTGTACATCATATATATATATATATATAACACCCCTTCTTATCACTTACATACCATTTATATTACATTACATTACATTATAATTCTTTTATTCCTTTACCCCCAAAGGTATTTATCTTTTTACTTAACTTGCATATTTGACACTTTTTTGTCAAATGTACAGCTAGTCTATTATTCTTTTATTCAACAGTATTTAACCATTCGTCTAACTGGGAAAATTAACACATTTCCACCAATTGCACAGTTAAGTCATTATTCTTTTACTCAACGATCTTTAACCATTAATCTAATTGGCATAACTGACACATTTATGCCAATTGCATAATTATGCCATTATTCTTCTATTTTGGACTAGTTTCTACTCTAATAATTATATATAATATCAATTAACTCTTTATCATTTATTATAAACCTTATACATTTGCACTATTAGTGCTAGCATGGTAATTTATCAATTTCCTATTCATTCTCATTTATTAAGATGCACAAATAGTGCCTATACGGTAGATCATCTACTCATGATAAATTCCGTGGATTTGCACACATAGTGCATGTACGGTTATTCATCAACTCATGATGAATTCTGTGAAATGCACACTTAGTGCATGTACGGTTATGCATCAACTCATGATGAATTCCATGGATTTGCACACATAGTGCATGTACGGTTATTCATTAACTCATGATGAATTCCGTGGGTTTGCACACATAGTGCATGTACGGTTATTCATCAACTCATGACGAATTCCGTGAATTTGCACACATAGTGCATGTACGGTTATTCATCAACTCATGATGAATTCTGTGGATTTGAACACATAGTGCCTGTACGGTTATTCATCAACTCATGATGAATTCCGTAGATTTGCACACATAGTGCCTGTACGGTTATTCATCAACTCATGATGAATTCCGTGGATTTACACACAGTCCTTATGCGGTTATTCATCAACTCATGATGAATTTCGTTGATTTGCACACATAGTGCCTATTTGGTAATCACCACATACATATTAAACAATCATATGTATATGATTAATGCAACATATAGTGACACAATTAAATGCACTCACCTGAATTTCCTCGCTAAGTATCCAAAATGTAAGGCTGATTATTCCGGTACTTCGCCCTTTACCCTTAATTTTGTTTGTATCGGGAGCTTGGTTCCAGTCTACTCAAGCATCCATTAAAACATGTACCATATCCATTGTTAGTATATTTCCTAACCATTATACTTTAAGAATATTCAAAATATCATTATCTCAATTTCTATAATAATTTCAACCTAATTGAAGTTCAATAGTATCGATACTACTACCGTGGTACCGATACTTCTCTACTATGGTACTGATACCCCCTTTTGGTATTGATACCCATTTTAGGTTTGATGTTGCCTGGTATTGATACCCTTACCATGGTATCGATACTACCATACTATGGTACTGATACCCCTTCAAGTATCGATACTAATTTTAGATTCGATGTTTTCTGATATCGATACCCTTACCATGGTATCGATACTACCTCGTTGGTATCGATACTAATTCAATCAGTATCGATACTACTTAGCTAATTCATCCCATTTTAGCCTATAGTATCGGTATTGTTCTATCAGTATCGATACCCTTACACAGATTTTCCAATTTTTAACCTGATTATTAGCCAAATTTGGCCAATTTCCCTCACATTTAACCCTAACAATACTATATAACTCTTCTCTACTTAACCATACTAATTTTCCTTCGTTTAGATACTTAAAACATCTAGTATCCCTCAATAGCATTTGATTCTAAGAATCACACCATAATTTCTAACTTGTTTTTACACTCATCCAATGCTTCTAATCTTTCATTTACCTTATTGACAAGTCAATTCTACCAATAAACATTAATAAACCAATCATATATTAACATATCATTATAAAACCCATTTTCTAAAATCTCTTTTATTTCCCTTATCTCATTGTTTTAATCCCATCTAAACCTTCCTTAAGCTTCCATCATATACAAGGATTCAATAACCAAAAAAAAATTGAAGGAATAAACCATTAAATTGAAAACTTACCTTTGAGCTATGGAGGAGCTTTTCTACGGGGAAGAAGAAGAAAAGAGAGAGATGACCTTTGATAATTTCTCTTCTCTTCCCCATTTTCCTTTAATATCTTATTAAAATTGAATTTTAAATTAATTTACCCTTAAAAGGACCAAAATACCCTCTTAATTCACCTATTGATACAATTTAGTTCAACAAACTATTCCAAATCATTTTCTCATCTTTTACCATTTATTCAATTAAATCTTCAAATTTCCAATCTTTTCAACATAGCTCCTAACCTGATATTTGGGATATTACACACTCCACTGATGAGGTGAAAATTTTGTGCACTGTTGCTGCTGGGAGGGTCTGAAATTTGCCATATTTCTACTGAAAATACTGCCTTTTACATTAATTAAGCCTGAATAAATTCACCGAGTCACCAAAAAAATAAAAATAAAAATTAACATAAGAAGAACTCTCAATAAAATCAAAGTATAAAAATTAAAACTAAAGGAATAAAAATTAAAAAATGAAACGAAACAAAATTAAAAATGGATTGCTCCCATACAACACTTTGTTTAACATCGTTAAGCTTGACGACCTGGCTCAGATTTTAGGCTCTTCCAAATTGATTTCTTCAATTAATCCAACCGATACGTTCTCATAAAATGGATTAGGTCGTTGGCCGTTAACTTTAAACCGAGTACCCGAGCTATCTTTACTACGCCATGAGGAAATATCGCAATTACTGTCAAAGGTCCGAGCCACTTCGATCTAAGTTTACCTATTTTTTATTTAAAGATCTATGGTCTATCATAAGCATTTCTAGGGATTTCCTCGAGCTCTTGGATGTTCAATTTGTGTGCCACTCCAACCGCATCCATTTCCATATTACGTCGCTTGACTGCCCAATACGCCTTGTGCTCTAATTCGACCGGTAAATGGCATGGCTTCTCGAAGACAATATGGTATGACAACATTCCAATGGGGCCTTTGTAAGCTGTTCAATATGCTCATAAAATGTTGACTAGCTTCAAACTCCAGTCCTTACAGTTTGGTTTGACAATTTTTTTCTAGAATTGTCTTAATCTCTCAATTCGACACTGTAACACCCATAGCCCATATATGTCTCATAATAAGAGCTACAGATGTCACATCAAATCAACTAAATTTTATTTAACTTTTTCTTTTTTACTTTAAAAAAATTGTTTCATTTAATAATTTCCCTTTTTTACTTTAAAAACTTTTTCTTTAAGTATATAAGTTTATAAAATATTGTTTGATCATTGGAAACTAATATGATTTCAGTCAGTAATTAGGCAGTTTAGTGTTGTTCATATCCAAGTATAACTTCCTAATACCTCTTGATTTTAAACCATTTAAAATATAACATTTATACTATTCACTCATAAATACGATTAATACTAAAATTAGACAAAACTAAAGAAAATAATCTTAATTACTATTACAAACTTTTTAAAGTAAATATGATAAAGCAACCCAACATATATAATGTACATCTAATAGGACAAAGTTAAGATGTCTTACTGATATTGTCTGTAGGTTTGATTTTTTTGCATAAGATGTTGGCAGGCTCCTCACTTCACAACCTCTACATTATTCGAACCTACGCATAAAAAACCATCACACGCTAAGTAAAACTTAGTGAGACAGAAATATAACTAATACGTAAAGTCCATAAAATATAAACAATAAAGTGTAATTTAAATAAAACCATTAAAACTTCAAACCTGGCTAGTCAATTCGTTTTTCCTTCTATAAACCTGAAAAATCATCCTCTCATGATTTTATCAAAAATCATGTAAGTCAACATCGAATATCATAAATAACTTTTGTTCTTTTCATTCGAACATGTATCAAAACTTTCTTTTAATTCTATGTTCCTTTGTTTCATATACTGTCGTAATTTTCGCATTTACTGTTATAGCCCAATGTATATGTAAGAGAATATAAGGTACGTAAGTTTAAGGTGCGTGCTAGGCACAACACAATGCCGAATCATAACTGAAACTGAGATATGATGCACTTCAGTGCAATCATAACCTGAATGAGCACCAACGGTGTTGAACATTGATACATGAATGTACCAAAGCTGAACTGATAACTGAACATTGATACACAAATGTACCAAAGCTGAACTGATAAGTACTCACTTAATGGCATGCCAAATGTACCTACGACTCTCAATGCAACATACAAAGGGCTTATATTTATCATCATAAAATCATTTATTAATATGTATATGATAACTGTAAATCATCTGATAACTGTAAATATTTAGAATTCATTATCATAAATATCATACTTGAGCAATTCATACCCAAAATCATTCATAAAACTTGATGAAAATTTTTATAGAAATATTCCATACTAAAATTTATAAATCATACTGGAAAATAAAATGAGGTTGACTTATCGCAAGTCGTCATCGACTATAATAATCAAACAAACAAATTGCACTCTTTTAACACTTTATTATTATTATTATTATTAAATCAAAATATAAGCCTCACTAAGCTTTAGATTTAAAACCATTACCTTCCACTACTTTGAATATATAATTTATCTAAATTCTATATTCTGGTAGTTTGCACTGCCTTCAAACCAATATTATTCTGTATTAATTATTAGACTGAAAAATTATTTTGTTTGCACTAATGAAAACTATATTCGAATAAAAATCTAACCATATAATGCACTCTGTCTAATTTCACTTGTACAATTTATAACAAATTTTTAAAGTTGACTGATAGAAGTTGTTTCTGCAGAATCTGCTGCCCTAGTTTCTGACCTATCACTCATTAAAAAATCATATCTTTTTGTGTACTCCTCTAAATTAGTCACCGTCTGTTTTAAAAGAAGCTAGACTAATATAAAAATCTAATGGTATAAAGATCATCCTCTAATAAGTTATGTATAATTTATGGTGAATTTCTAAACTCACTATTTGAATTCTAATTTCTAGACAACTTTCCTTAATTAGCATCCTTAGCTTAATTTCATAATTATGTAATCTTAATAAATGAAAATTTAGGCTAGAATCACAATTCACATAACATTAGAAGTCACTTCTTACCGTAGTAACTTCATCACTGGCTCATTGCAAGCCAATTTTTGTACGATAACACAAACACAAATAAATGCACTCACCTTTGCCTCGCTATCGAACCTTCTCCACGATAATCTTCTCGATCCCATACTTTTTCCTCCACTTCAAGCTACTTGAATAATTAGATTTACCTTGATCTGACGACATTATATAATATCATAAAATATTCAAACTATATGTTAGCATCGAACTAACATAATCTAAACTTAAATATAAAATTCGATATAAATAAATCCTATACTTAAATCGATATAAAACTAAATCGTACTTCCATTGTAACTTTCAAACTTATCAAAATACTTATTCAATCCTATGAATATTTATTTTCACTATCAACCCTTCAAATTTTGCTAATTACACAATCAAACCACTAATTATGAATTCTTTTTAGAATTCACCTTAACTTTTCTATTAACTTCATAATGATCCTTCACCATTATGATTATTTCACATTAATAACATAAAATTTACAGCACCTCAATAAAATATTCAAATCAATACTTAAACATTAAAAAGCTTGCAAATCTATCCTAAATTGTGTCAATTCAACTTCCAATCTATGTAAACTTGTAATTTGATTCAAACTTAATAATTAAACAAAAATTTCAGCAAGGTTCCAGAATTTCCAGAATTGTCATAATTTACTCAAATGATACTTCTACATTTACTAACTTGCAAACAAGTCCCTGTTTTCTTAGAACCTTTCGAATTCCAACCCAAACTTTTACCAAATTTGCAATTTGATTCCAAATAACTTTCCAACTTAATTTTCCAGCATCTCAATACTGAATATTATCATTGAATACTCCAAATCTCAAAATTAGCTGACCCTATTCCCATATATAATGGGATAAGGGGGAGGTAGGATAGTAGGCTGCCCCCAACGCCAGGTTGAGAGCAGTTTCCGTGGAAGACCTCTGGCAGTCAGAATTATGAATTGCCCACCGTGGGACACGATCCCACGACTATAAGGTTAAGAGCCTTGCATTCTACCAACTGAGTTGGACGAGCAATTTAGATGGAATAATTCTAATATCAATCCTAGACCATAAGAAATTTTTCAACATTTTCCCCTAATTTTCTTCATGTGACCGAACCTATTCAAGTACATAGGGCTTGATTTCCATTCAATTTCAAGCATGAATTCAACCTCCTAACACTAAATTCATGTTATTCCAATCATCACAACATCAAATTCAATAAAAATTCAATCAACTCTATAAACCCTAACATGGCCAAATCTTATATACACATGTACAATTAATTCTAATCATTGTACATGCTTTAAAAATAATCACTAACATTAAAAACATAAAAATCCTTCAACAACTCTTTAAAATCACTAAACTCTACCCTAATCATCAAATCTCATCACACAATCATCTTCACGATGAAATTTTGGTATCAAATGATAGAGAATTTCATGTAGATTAATTCGATATATAATAATTAAACTCAAAAATTAAGTAAATAGCTTTAAAAATCAAAATAAAAAAATTTTACCTTAAAGAACTTGAAGCTTCGGACCTTGGAGAGAAGAAGTCTAAAAATGCTCAACTTTTCTTGATTATTCTAATGATAATTAGCCTTAACATGTGGTTAAATACTAATATAATTGAATTTTTTATTCAATTATTAAGAAATTACATTTTTGCCATTAATGAAACTTAAAAATTACCAATTGCCATTGTCATATTCTCCATTAAAATATTCCTTGGTCAAAGATTTGTGGGGTCCTACTACTTTAATTTCAAATAATTTCATTTATTACATTAGTTTTGTAGATGTTTGCACAAGGTTTACTTGGATATATTTTTTGGCTAAGAAATCTGATACTCAAAATGTTATTATAAACTTTCATAAAATGGCTGAAAGACAATTTAATTGTAAACTAAAGACGGTTCAATATGACTGTGGTACTGAACTCAAACCTTTAACTTCGAATTTTAATCAACATGGTATTATATTTCAACATTCACGTCCTCATATATCTAAATAAAATGGTATGGTTGAACGTAAGAATTACTATATAGTTGAATTTGCTCTTACTCTTATGGCACAGGTGCCTTTACCCTTTAAGTTTTGGTCGGATGCTTTTTATACCGTTGTATATCTCATTAACATGCTTCCTACTAAAGTATTGTAAGTTGTGACTCCATTTGAAAAATTATTTCACAAATTACATGACTATAATGGGCTAAAGGTTTTTGGTCTTCAGTGTTTTCCCTTGGTGAGGCCTTACAATCAATATAAGTTAAAGATTAGGTCCAAAGCTTGTGTATTTTTGAGTTATAACTCTACCCAGCGTGGCTATAAGTGCCTTAGTGCAGACGGTAAGCTCTACATTTCAAGACATGTACAATTTAATGAAACTATATTTCCTTTTACAGATAAGTCTCAGATGTCTTCTACTAAGCTAGGAGCTGAACATGTTGCTTTTAAGTTAGTTTTTACCAAGCTTGTTACTGGTCTACGGTGGGTTGGTAATTCTCATATTGTGGCTGCTAATCCAGTTAAATATACTTCTTCTGGGTCAGTTTAGGGTGTAGGAGTCTTGGTTGATGCAACTTGGATTGGATGTACTGATAGTTATGAAGATTTTACATTTAGCCTACTGTAGAGTCATTGGGAAGAATGTGTCAAAGGGTTACTTCCAATTTTGATCTTGGTTCTATTCCTTGTTTGATAAATGTTGATAGTGCTGCCAGGCCATCGATAAATGCTGATGTTATTGCTGATCTCTTTGTGGATGATAATAATCAGACTTCTACTGCTCTTGATTAATAAGCATCTTCTTCTATTGATGTTTGATATTCTCCACGCAGTGCTAAACATATTGACACTGCTGCAAGATCTTCAAGTTCAAATACAAGTGATGGTGGTGTGTAGTCTGATATGTGTAAGAATATGAATTCCCATCGAATGGTTACTCGGTCTAAAGTTAGAGTGTTCAAATCCAAGTCTTTCCTTGTTGAGGAAGCTGTTGAAGAGCCCAAATATATTCATCAGATGATGAAGCAACTTGTGTGGAAGGAAGCAGTTGAAAAGGAGGTTGATGCTCTATTGGAAGGAGAGTAAAGAAATAGACAGAATTAATGAAGTAATTATTGACTTGACTACAAAGCAATAGAGTTGTTTTATACACAATACAACAACTCATAACTGCACTAACCAACTAACCAATTTTAACAGCTTAACAGCCTCTGCCAACATGGCACATCCAACGTGGCATGGCATGTAGTATATGCTTTCTCATTCTGCTAATATTCTCCCTTCTTCTTCTCGTCTTCAGAACTGATGAACACATATTATGGAATGAAACTCTTCAAACATAGTCCTGGCCAATGGCTTAGTGAATCCATTAGCTATTTAATGCATGGCTGAAACGTAGTTGACACATAGCTGATAAGAAGCAACTTTCTCATGTACAAAGTGGACATCTAGATCAACATGCTTGGATTGAGCATGATATACTGGGTTTGCACTCATGGCAACAGTATTGGTGTTGTCACACCAGACAACTGGCTTATGAACCTGATGAATGCCAAGGTCAGACACGAGTGCTTGAATCCATGTTATATATGCGGTTGTATCTACTACACTCTTGTATTCGGCCTCCATCGTGGATCGAGAGATTGTTGGTTGTTTCTTTGAACACCAAGTGACAAGACACTTTCCAAGAAAGACCCCATATCTAGTGATAGAATGCCTATCTGTTGAGTTAATCGATTGACGGATTTGGCCAAGAGGGGGGTGAATTGGCAATTAAAAATTTGGTGGAAGCTTTTGCAGAGAATTGAAAGTAATTGCACAGCGATTTAGAGTGGTTTGACTTTCTCAATCAAAGTCTACGTCCACTACCTTAGCTATCCACACTAAGGATTTTCCAACAAATTCACTAATTTGTTCTTTCTTTTGAGGCCAAAGAGATAACCTTACAACACCCTCAAGAATATACCCCAACTCTTGAGAACACTCTTTCCCAAAGAGAAGATTACAAATTTGCAAACTTACAAGGAAAACCTCACAAGGTAAGATGTTTGCACAATTCTAGAACAAGAAAAGAACACTCAAAGATAATTACAAATGAGCACAAATGGTGTTCTTGAAAGCAAAATGAATATTGAAAGGAAAATTGGCTTGATTTGCACAAACTTGGTGTTTGATGCTTTCTCTCTTGTTTCTCTATGATTTCTTGTTGATCAAGGGCTTCAGAACTTGTTTAAATACACCTTGAATCACTTCTGAATGTTGGGGATAATTAATGAAGATAATATAGCCGTTTAAGTGTGAAAACAATTAATAAAATAGCTTGGAGCGTGGGGGGAATCGGTTCCCTAAGTGTAAAATTCAAATATTTCGACCGTTGAACAGGGGGGAACCGGTACCCCCTATGGGGGAATCGGTTCCCTCCGAGCATTCTGGAAATCTCGGAGCCAAACCATTCAGGGGGAATCGGTACCCCCTTGGGGGGGGATCGGTTCCCTCTGAGCAATCTGGAATTTTTGGCTTTGAAATGGTTCGAAATACTTTGAAAGATTATTTTGAAATTGTTTTAAGATTAAAACTTAATTTTACACTTAAGTAAGGATTAAAAATTATTTTTGAAATATTTGGAGTAATGTTATGATATTCGAATAATTTTATCGAATATACTTAGAAAATCATTTGGAAAATCTTAAAATTCATTTAACTTAATTTGTTATATCGAAATATCAAAATGTTTTCAACAATCTCCCCCTTTTTGATATAACAAAACATTTTAGTAATTTTAAGATTTTGAAATCAAGTTTTGAAATTACTCCCCCTTACTTTAACACTTCTCCCATTTATCATTTTAAAACACACTTAAAACACACACTTCTCCCCCTTTTTGTTAAATCAAAAAGATTCAAAGAAACGTGAAAAACATTTAGCCAATTGATTAGGTATATGTATGCATAAGCTGCTAAGATCACAATCAAGAAAAACGTTAGCCATTAGTTCCATAATCAATATTCATAAACAATGTGATATGGTAAAATTGGTCATATTGCTAATAATGATGTAAATGATGCAATAATGAATAAATCACACCAAACATATAAGTTCACACCATCCATAAATCCAAACAAATTCACAATCCACAAATTCAAACATTCCAAAATATTCAAAATGTTAAAACAATAAGTTTGGAGTTCAAAGTAAAACTTTTAATCACATATCCGGATCAGGAGGAGGAAAACGAGCTCGCATAGTGGCCATTTCGTTAGTGAGGTCATTAATACGTGCGTTGGTTGCTTCATTATTTGCACGCATTTCCCGAAGAATTTCTAATTGTTGAGCTCCCATTGTGGATAAATGGGACTCTATAGAAGTAAAGTGTGAATCTATAGTAGCGTATCGAAAATCGAATGTCTCCATAAAGGATTGGAAATATGGAGGCATTTGATGCGTTTGTTGTGCTTGCTCTTCGGGCTGCTCCTCGGGCTACTCAGGTTCATCTTCAGCTTCATCGATGTCTCGCATTAATTGCTCAAGCTCGAGATCTTCGTCAGCTTCGGGTGGAGCTTGTGAAGAACTAGCTCCCGAAGTATTTGCAGAAGATCGAACCCATTCACCGGTTTCTTTATTTTGACCCATCCCGCTCTTATTAAAGAAAGAAGATTGATTTGTTTCTTAAGAGGAAAGGAGGCATCTAAACCAACTCGAAGCTCGGCTTTAGAAAAGATATTACTAAGGATACAATCGTAAACTAGTGAAGAACAAAGTTTCTTATTTGGCACTAGGTTAACGGTTTCAACAATCTCAGCAAAGATAATCTCGGAAAGGTTTATTTTTATATTGTGTTCAAAACAATGCAACCACCAAAGATCTAAAGCTCTGAGAGTAGAATAACGACCCCCGAATGGTCGAAACCACCAAGTGATCATAAGATAAAGAAAACGCTCATGAAGATCTAGAACACTTGCACTATCATTTCGTTTATATCGTGAGCCTAAAACTTGTTTTTCATTTGATAAACCTTCATTATCCAAGCCTAAAGCATTCGCTATGTAAGCCGGATCAAGATGGAAATATTGACCTAGGAGGTAGGAACGTACTCCTATGGTTTTGGTTTTGTCACGATTTTTGATACAAACGGCATTACAATAGAAGATACGAACAAGTTGATGATAGACAACGGGTTCAAGTTCGAAAAGTTTATCAAATTTCCATTCGTGCAAGATAGGGAGATATTTAAAGTTAATAGCAACCATAGCTTGAAGAGATGGGATACGTTCTTCCCTAATCTTATACGAGTCAAAATATTGGTAAAACCAATAACGATAATCTTTAGGACCCGGTTGATTGAAACAAGAATTTTGGATAGTCAAGTTAGGATCAAGATTTGGAATAGGATTTTGAGGAATAGGAGGAGGATTTAGAGGTGGATTTGGTTGACGACTAGAACGACTAGATGAATACCTAGCACGTTTAGGATTAGACATGGTGAAGGAAATCTGAATAGATTGGATAACCTGCAATTTTAAAAACAAATGTATGCAATTCAATTAATCCCAAAACTCAATTGAGTCCTCAATATTTCAAGGTTCTCTAAATCAATCCTAATGGGCAAAGTTTTTGAAAAACTTTTGAAAAATATGGTGTTGAGAAACCATATATGTATAGTTTTCATAACAACAACATAATTTAATCAAAACACAATAATTTGAAAAACAACAATTTTTTTTTAATTTCGAAAATTTAAAATTTTTGGAAAATTCTTGTGTTTTTGATGAAATTAGTTGTAACATCTAGTTTCTAATCACTAAACAATCAATGCCCGATCACTATTTCAACCTATAACTAATTAAAACTAATCATATGTTCAAAATCAATGAAATAGAAAGTTTAGAAAAATTTACCTTGAAAGATGAAGATTGAGGGGATTTAGATGTTGTTTGCACGATTTTAATGATGATTGCAAGTTTAGGAGATGATATTTGAAGTGAATTCCGATTAAAATCAATGATTTGAGGCAAGAATGGCGATTTGAGTGTTTGAGGGTGAGAAACAGCTTGAAGAAGGGTTTTGGGAATTTTGGGGTGTTCTGCCTGATTTTAACAGAACCCCAGGGGGGTATCGATTCCCCTGTGGGGGGGAATCGGTTCCCCTTCAAAGGGGGAATCGGTTCCCTCATGGGGGGATCGATTCCCTTTTGCACCAAAATGCTAAAATCTGACTTTTAAGCACATTAATCTTCTCTAGTGGTATAGGCAACTCATATATTGAAAAATAATTATGTTCAAACAATTAAATTAATCTTTAATCAATATTTGAACATAAAATTAATTTTTCATCAAGAATCATAAACTCCTCCTAACTAATAGCAATGAATGCAATCAAAAATTACTATTATGAGAATTTTTCAGTATTTATTAAAAGTGCTGAATTATTTTAAACACTAAGTGAAGATAGGTCAGTTAAACCTAATTCTCTCCTAAGTGTCCAAAACCTTTCCTTATCTAAGGGTTTTGTAAAAATATCCGCTAATTGATGCAAAGTATCAACAAATTCTAGAAATACATCTTCCTTAGTGACATGGTCTCTAATGAAGTGATGTATAATTTCAATGAGTTTAGTTCTAGAGTGTTGTATGGGATTTTTAGTGAGACAAATAGCACTAGTATTGTCACACTTGATAGGAATAGTACCTAATTCAATTCCATAATCAAAAAGTTATTGTTTCATCCATAAAACTTGTGCACAACAACTAGCGGCTGAAATATATTCTGCTTCAGTGGTAGATAATGAAACACAATTTTGTTTCTTTGAAAACCAAGAAATCAGCATATTTCCTAGGAATTGGCAAGTACCGGAGGTGCTTTTCCTATCTAATTTACATCCTCCATAATCCGCATCAGAAAAAGCATGCAAGCTAAAGCTAGAGTCTCTAGGATACCAAATTCCTAAACTAGGAGTGTCCTTAAGGTATCTAAAGATTCTCTTAACAGCTAGTAAATGTGATTCCTTAGGGCATGATTGAAATCTAGAACATAAGCAAACACTAAACATAATGTCTGGTCTACTTGCAGTTAGATAAAGTAGAGATCCAATCATTGACCTATATAATTTAACATCTACACATTTACCTCCTTCATCTAAGTCAAGCTTTGTTGAAGACCTCATTGGAGTGTCATGAGGTTTCACATTTTCCAGTCCAAACTTCTTGAGCATATCTTTGACGTACTTAGCTTGATTAATGAAGATACCATCTTTTCTTTGCTTGATTGGAGTCCCAAGAAAAATGAGAGCTCTCCTATCATGCTCATCTCAAACTCACTTTGCATTAGCTTAGAAAATTCTTGGCAAAGAACATCATTAGTAGAACCAAATATTATATCATCAACATAAATTTGAACTACTAATAAATCTTTACCTTTATGCTTTAAAAACAATGTAGTGTCAACCTTTCCTTTTGAAAAACCTTTTTCAATTAAAAAAATTTGACAATCTTTCATACCAAGCTCTAGGAGCTTGTTTTAAACCATAAAGAGCTTTTGTCAATTTAAGAACATGATCTGGAAATTTCGAATCTTCAAAACCTGGAGGTTGTTCCACATACATTATTCTTTTATAAAACCATTTAAAAATGCACTTTTAACATCCATTTGATATAATTTAAATTCATGAAAACATGCAAATGCTAATAACAATCTAATTGCTTCCATCCTAGCTACGGGAGCATATGTTTCATCATAGTCTATACCCTCTTCTTGAGTATACCCTTGAGCAACAAGTCTAGCCTTGTTTCTCACTATATTACCACTCTCATCAAGCTTATTCCTAAATACCCATCTAGTACCTACAGTAGATTTATTACTAGGCCTTTCAACTAATGTCCATACTTTACTTCTCTCAAATTGATTTAATTCTTCTTGCATAGCCATAATCCAATGTTCATCATTTAATGCTTCTTTAATATTCTTAGGCTCTATGCATGAAATAAATGCAACATAATTACAAATATTTCTAAGAGAAGATCTAGTTGTTACCCCTTTGGATGGATCACCTATAATCTCACCACCCTTGACATAGTTGTACTCTCTTGGATAAGATACTTCCCTTTCTTCAATGGTTGGATTCTCAAGAGGATCATGAGTTTCCTCATTTTTCGTTTCTTCCTTTGATGATGGTTCTCCAATGTCATGTCTAACGTCATTTGTATTTATAACACATACATCATCATTCACACAAGAATCCTTCCTCGGAAGGGGATTAGCATCGAAAACAACATGTATAGACTCTTCTACAACTAAAGTTCTTTTATTAAATACACGATAGGCTTTAGAATTTAAGGAATAACCCAGAAAAATTCCTTCATCACTTTTAGCATCAAATTTGCCAAGGTTTTCTTTACCGTTGTTTAAAAACAAAACATTTACATCCAAAGGATGAAAATAACTAATGTTAGGCTTTTATTTTTGAAATTTCATATGGAGTTTTCTTTAAAATTGGCCTAATCATTACTCGATTTACAACATAACAAGCGGTATTTGTGGCTTCCGCCCAAAAAAATTTTGGCAAATTATTTTCACAAAGCATGGTTCTAGCCATTTCTTCTAAAGTTCGATTTTTCCTCTCAACAACTCCATTTTGTTGAGGGGTTCTAGGTGCTGAAAAATTATGGCTAATACCGTTAAAGTTACAAAATTCAGTAAATCCAAGATTTTCAAATTCAGTTCCATGATCACTCCTAACACTAGTTATAGAGTAACCTTTTTCATTTTGGATTACTTTTGAAAATGTGATGAATTGTTCTAATGCTTCATCTTTAGTATTTAAAAATAGAACCCAAGTATATCTAGAATAGTCATCTACCAAGACAAATGCATATTGTTTTCCACCCAAGCTAGTAGTTCTAGTTGGCCCAAAAAGATTTAAATGGATCAATTGTAAAACTCTACTAGTTGATACATCATTAATGGATTTAAAAGAAACTCGCTTTTGTTTTCCTTTAGTACAAGCATCACAGATTTTATCATTATCAAATTTAAGCTTAGGCAACCCTCTTACTAGGTCTCCTTGAATTAACCGTTGCAAAACACTCATACTAGCATGTCCTAGTCTCCTATGCCATAACCAACTATCATGTTCATCCTTAGCAACTAGGCACTATCATGTTCATCCTTAGCAACTAGGCATAAATTAGTCATATCAAAAGAATCTAAATGCACCATGTATATGTCCCTATTCTATGACCAACAAGCATAATCGAAAATAGATGCAATGTCAATCAATTTTGTAATCATTTAAAATAAAACATTGTATCTTTTATCAAATTTATTTTTCAAAAGATTATTCTTTTAACCCATTCACATATAAAACATTATGCAATGTTGATTATAGAGAGTAAGAGCACATGCATAAAGTTTTTGAAAATGTTATGCATTAAAACTTTATAATATTTAAACAAAAATCTATGCATAAACATTAAAAATTTCAGATCAAAATTTTGCAAAACCAAAGTTCTTGAAAAATCAATATCAATTATTAAAGAGATATCAATTACATTTTAAAAACAATTTTGACCAAAAATTAATATGATGAACTAGAGTTTATAAAAAAAATTACCATGTTCATCATACAATATTTTTCAACATACATGAGACAAAACATAATCATTTAGAATTATTTAACATTTAAAACCTCATGCATGCATAGAATAAATGAGCAACCAAATAAAAAAAATTAAGTTTAGAGGTTACCCATTACTTTTTCATGTGTGCCTAGAGCATCTTGAATATCATCAACTTCATCACCATTGCTCCCACACACCTACAAGAGACATTTAAGTAGATTTTGGTATCCAAATTGCTTTGGATCCTTGAACATTAGTTTCAATGCCTCTTGTTCCTTTTGGAACCCATACTTGTCTAATTTTAAATCGTTTTCCTTTCTTTAAAGGACAAGTATGTTCCTTATGACCATGATAATGACAATGTGAACATATTGTCATTATTGAACTAGATGAATTATTTAGAATGATCTCTTTTTCTTTTGTTAAACATTCAAGCTTATCTTTTAAATTGAAATTTTCTTTTTCAATACTTTCAAATTTCATTTTTGAGAGTTCTAAATTCTTTTTCAAGATTTCATTTTGATTTTCAAAATCCATTTTCACTTCTAGAAGAAGTTTGTTTAATTTGAAAATTTCTTTTTCAAAGTTTTCAGATTTTATTTTTGAAAGCTCTAACTCATTTCTCAACATTTCATTTTGATTTTCCAAGTTTGTTTTAGCTTTCAAAAGAATATCATTTTTAGCAATAAATTTAGAAATCAATTTATTGTATTTGGAGTTCATGGTCTCAAACTCCGAAAATAATTTATCATAAGCATCTTGTAACTCATTAAAAGATTTTGAATTTGATATATTTGAGTTAGAAGATACCTTTGGCCATGTGAGAGCTAATAGAGACATCACTTTTATTGGTTCTTCTTCTTCCTTGTCTCTATAGATCTCCTCAAGCTTATCCCACATTTCCTTGGCACTTGAACAAGAAGAAACTCCTTTATATACATTAGGATCAATTGCACAACACAACATGTGCATAGCCTTTGAGTTTTGTTGAGCTTCATTCCGTTCTTGAATACTCCACTTCTTTGCCTTCTTAGTAGGAGAGGAATATCCTTTCTTGATTATCATCCAACCTTCCATATCAAATGCTTTGATGAATATCATCATACACCTCTTCCAATGACGATAATTTGTTTCATTGAAGTGTGGAGGCACGTCAATTGGTCTGGATTCTTCCATGGAGAATGAACCGGAAGTGGACGCCATCTTTATCGATTTAACTCTTCCCGGATCGACTCAAGGGGCGATTAAACCTTCAAATGAGTTAGGCTCTGATGCCAATTGTTGAGTTAATTGATTGACGGATTTGGCCAAGAGGGGGGTGAATTGGCAATTAAAAATTTGGTAGAAGCTTTTGCAGAGAATTGAAAGTAATTGCACAGTGATTTAGAGTGGTTCGACTTTCTCAATCAAAGTCTACGTCCACTACCTTAGCTATCCACACTAAGGATTTTCCAACAAATTCACTAATTTGTTCTTTCTTTTGAGGTCAAAGAGATAACCTTACAACACCCTCAAGAATATACCCCAATTCTTGAGAACACTCTTTCCCAAAGAGAAGATTACAAATTTGCAAACTTACAAGGAAAACCTCACAAGGTAAGATGTTTGCACAATTCTAGAACAAGAAAAGAACACTCAAAGATAATTACAAATGAGCACAAATGGTGTTCTTGAAAGCAAAATGAATATTGAAAGGAAAATTGGCTTGATTTGCACAAACTTAGTGTTTGATGCTTTCTCTCTTGTTTCTCTATGATTTCTTGTTGATCAAGGGCTTCACAACTTGTTTAAATACACCTTGAATCACTTCTGAACGTTGGGGATAATTAATGAAGATAATATAGCCGTTTAAGTGTGGAAACAATTAATAAAACAGCTTGGGGCGTGGGGGGAATCGGTTCCCCCTCATAGGGGATCGGTTCCCTAAGTGTAAAATTCAAATATTTTGACCGTTGAACAGGGGGGAATCGGTACCCCCTATGGGGGAATCGGTTCCCTCCGAGCATTCTGGAAATCTCGGAGCCAAACCATTCAGGGGGGAATCGATACCCCCTTGGGGGGGGATCGGTTCCCTCTGAGCAATCTGGAATTTTTGGCTTTGAAATGGTTCGAAATACTTTGAAAGATTATTTTGAAATTGTTTTAAGATTAAAACTTAATTTTACACTTAAGTAAGGATTAAAAATGATTTTTGAAATATTTGGAGTAATGTTTTGATATTCGAATAATTTTATCGAATATACTTAGAAAATCATTTGGAAAATCTTAAAATTCATTTAACTTAATTTGTTATATCGAAATATCAAAATGTTTTCAACACTATCATCGATGCTTGTACCCCAATCTGCATCAGCAAAGGCATCTATGTCTGATCCATGCACAGTCGGTGTAAATAGAAGTCCAAAATTAAGAGTAGATGTTAAATAACGCAATATTCTTTTTACTGCAACAAAATGAGTTTCTCGTGGTGCATGCATGTGTTGAGCAACTTGTCCATCACTAAATGAGATGTCAGGTCTTGTATGGCAAACATATAAAAACGAACCAACGATACTCCTGTATTCACTGTCATTCTGAATCAGTTAGCCTTCTTCATATGAGAGTTTAGGATACACCACACAGTTTGCTGCATTTAGCATCCTAGTCTTCTCCAATAGTTCCAAGAAATATTTTCTTTGACTTTGCATAACCGTTTTATTGAGATGCTTAACCTCAATGCCTAGAAAGAAGCTCAACTCCCCGAGATCCTTTAGTGAAAAACGAGTCTGTAACACTGAAACAAACTCTTGTATAGTAGTAGGAGCTTGACTAGTAATGACTATATCATCTACATATACAAGAACATAGATGTAGCCATCATCAACATGTTTGATAAATAAAGATGAGTCTGCTCGAGACACTACAAATCTCATTTGCAATAAATTTTCCATAAGCTTGACATGCCAATTACGAGGTTCATGTCGAAGACCATAAAGTGCCTTCTTAAGCTTACAAACAAGAGGTTTACCAAGATTATCAGTTTGCTCAAACCCAAGAGGTTGTTGCATGTATACCTCTTCACTTAGATCTCCATTGAGGAAAGCATTATTTATGTCAACATGTTGAATCTCCCATCCATTAGAAACTTCTATAGCTAGCATTGTATTAAATGTTGAAAACCAAACTACATGACTGAAAGTATCCTTGAAGTCATAGCCTGAAACCTGTGAGAACCCTTTGGCAACCAACAGTGTTTTATACCTGTTTACTGATCCATAAGAGTTATACTTAACCCGAAAAAGCCATTTGCACCCAACATCCACTCTATCTTTAGGAAGTCTGACCAATGTCCATGTGTCATTATTAAGCAAGACATTGTATTCATTATGAACTGCTACAGCCCATTGAGGAGACTGAATGGCAGCACTAATTGTGGTAGGAGTATCATCATCCAGTACAGTTGAAAATACCTTAGGCTTGAAGATCCCACATCGACTGCGTGTCATCATATGATGTACTCGAGTCTAAGGAAAACTATTAACAGGCTCAGAACTAAGTGGAATACTAACATCAGGCTCAAATACATTATCTTGCATACCATTATCTGGCATACTGCCAGCTTCTGCACCCACATCAAGAACTTCATCAGGTACAACCTCTTCTGAGTTAGTAGCATACGATGTATGTTGCAAACTATCATCAGAAACATGTTGAAATTCATCATTGACCACCTCAACCACATTAGGAACTACTGTACCATCAACTTCCTCATGCACAGTGGTTGTATTAGGTTCCTGGTGTAGGGATTGATAGCAGGAGTTTCTAACTGTTGCAACGATTCAGAGTGGCTGAGAGTTCGAACTAGTGTTAACTGCAGACTTCAATGAGGCACAGCTTTATTTCCCTGCAAATGGAAAAATAAATTCATTAAATATAACATGACGAGAGACATATACTCGCCCATCAGGTGCCAAACATTATAAACCTTTGTGTTGTGGACTAACTCCCAAACAAGTGCACACTTGAGACCTAAAAGACAACTTATGCCTTTGGAACACTCTCAGGTGAGGAAAGCATTGCCAGCCAAAAACCTTCATCATAGAATATTCAGGTTTTTTTCAAACAGTTTTTCAAATGGTGACACATCATGTAGAACCTTGGTAGGCAGACGATTGATTAGGTACACTATAGAAATAATTGCATATGACCAGTACTTGATAGGTAAAGATGCCTGAGCTAATAGAACCAATGCAAGTTCGAAAATATGGCGGTGTTTTCTTTCCACCACACCGTTCTGTTCAGATGTATGTGGGCATGTGAATCTATGCACAATCCCATCTTGAGCCAGCAACGATGAAATACTTCTAAATTCACCACCCCAATCTGTCTGTAGTGCTTTGATAGTACTCCCAAATTGATTAGATACAAGTTTATGAAATAATTGAAAAGCTAGGTATACCTCATCCTTATGTTTCAACAAGTATATCCAAGTGTGGCGAGTAAATGCATCCACACAAAAAATGTAAAATCTAAATCCATTTGAAGATACATGTGGTGGCCCCATAAATCCGAGTACACAAGTTCAAATAAGAAAGGTAACATTGAATTTGATTCATTAAAAGGCAATTTATGACTTTTTCCCAAATGACAGGAAATACATTCTCTATTTACATTAGGGTAAATTTTAAATCATAGTTCAGAGGCTAGTTTTACTAAAGTCTCAGCAACTGGATAACCAAGGCGCTGGTGCCAGAGTTTATCCATTGAAGTCAATTCTATGTTGGTATTTGCTTGTGCAACATGAACTGTTAAGGGTTTATTATCCATAGCAAATGAGTATAGACCATCACTTTCTTCACCTTGGAGCAGCAACCTTCCAGTAGCTTCATCACGAACACGTCATCTATTGGCATGAAACTCAATGAAAACATCATTATCCCTAGCAAGCTTAGAAACCGGGAGTAAATTCTTGGTTATTTGTGGAACATGCAACAATTCATTCAAGAAAAGCACTCGTGAAGAGGTATTTACATGAGCATCACGAACCGAAACAACATCAAGAGGCATACCATTCCCAATTAAAAGTTTACCTGGACCACGATACTCAGAAGCATTTAGCAGTTTATTAGCATCTGCAGTTACTTGATGTGTAGCTCATGTATCAACCACTCAACGTTCAGATTGCATGGTTGCTGCATGGGCTCATGGTTGATCACCTACAGTTGAAACATTCTTTCGTTTGGCACAACACTCACAACCATCATTAGAAGATGAAATTGTAAAGTTTCCAGAGGAAGAATTAGTTTTGTATTCAGATTGATAATGTCCTTGATTACCAGAGGTAACACACGTGAAGTCTTTATCATACCTATGCCAACATCGGTCAACCAAATGTTTAACTTTTCCACAAAGTTTACACTGAACCCTCGATCTTCCATGACCTCTACCACCAACTCGAGGATTATAGGAATAACCAGACCTCTGATCATAAGTGTTGGACACTAATGAAGTATTTCGTACCTCTCCCTGTGCAACATTTGTACTCATAGGCAAGGTGTCAAGCTGATCATCAAAGCTCGCCAATTACGTTTCGGCATCAATTAGCATTGTAGAAATGTTGTCTAATGACAGAGTTTCCTTTATGGATGTGATGATTGCCATTAATGGTTGATATTCTTAAGGAAGACCTTTCAGAATGCTTGTAATTTACTCAACTTAAGGAACATTACTGCCACAATAAGCTAGAGCATCATATACCTCCTTCACACGAGTAAGGTAAGTTCGCATACTGTCACCACCTTTCTTTAAAGATTGAAGTTTGTAGTGAAGGCTCATAACGGCTGTCGTTGAACGGTTGGCAAAGAAATGAAGCAGTGTTCTCTAGACAGCTATTGTTGTTTCAGTGCCAACGAATTAAGAAAGGAGATAAGGACTGATCATGGACAGCAACCATGATGCAAAGGCACTATCTTGGGCCAAAAAGTCTTCATATTCATCATTAACATGAACCGTACCATCGTCATCAACCACTGTCTCCAGTGGAGTCACTGTCGCACCTGTGAGCAACCACTCTAATCGATGGCTTCTAATGGTGAGCAGAATATGCTTCTTCCAAAGAAGAAAATTCATCTCGTCCAGGACCACATTTACTTTCTTGTGAGTAAATGACTTCGAATTCACAGGGAACTCCATCAAGAATTGCTCAAGCAACGGAAGTCAATCATAAAGTCCCAAGATCAATGGCGATTGATACCATATTGGAAGGAGAGTAAAGAAGTAGAAAGAATTAATGAAGTAATGCTTGACTTGACTACAAAGCAATAGAGTTGTTTTATACACAATACAGCAACTCATAACTGCACTAACCAACTAACCAATTCTAACAGCTTAACAGCCTCTGCCAACGTGGCACATCCAACGTGGCATGGCTTGCAGTACATGCTTGCTCATTCTACTAATATGCTTACAAAGAAGGGCACTTGAGAGTTAATAGCTTTACTTGCTGATAGAGTTCATATAGGGTGTAAGTGACTTTTTAAGATGAAGATAAATTTGGATAGAAGTGTGGCTCGCTATAAAGCTTGATTGGTTGCGAAAGGGTACTTGCAACAAGGTTGACTTTGACTACAATGAAACATATAGTCCGATGATGAAGCTTATAACAGTTCAGATTTTAATGAGTATAGCGCTTAGAAAATGGTGGATTTTAAGAAAAAAATGACGTGGATAATGCGTTTTTAAATGGAGACTTAGTTGAAGAGGTGTATATAGAGTAGCCGCCTGGTTTTGAACAGGTAAATAACAATAGAAGTCAACTAGTTTGTCATCTAAGAAAGTCGTTGTATGACCTCAAGCAAGTGCATAGAGCATGGTTTGAAAAGTTTAGGTTGTATATTGTTAATGAACTTCGTTTTGTTGCACCCTTGGCTGACTCTTCTCTTTATCATCGTGAGGCTAATGGGTACAAAATCAATGTTATGGTATATGTAGATGATATAGTATCTACTGGAGACAATGCTGAAGAAGTGGATGCTATGATTAGAGAAATCAACATTGTTTTTTCGTTAAAAGATCTAGGAAAGTTGAATTTTTTCTTAAGGATGACTGTGTAACAGGTTGATCAGGGAGTGCTCCTCAGTCAGAAGAAACATATTATGGAGCTATTAGACAAAACGAAAAAGCTGGAAACCACTCTAACACCGACACCTATGGTCACGACTTCATTGCTCACTGTTGAAGATGAAGATACTTGTTTAGATGCAACATTATACAGGCAGATTGTGGGTACTCTGCAACATATATGCACTACAAGACCAAACATTCAGTTTGCTGTCAACAAGGTTAGTCAGTTCATGCAGTCATCACTTGATAAACATTGGAATGTAGTTAAAAGGATTGTTAGATATCTTGAAAGAACTATGGATCATGGTCTGTTTTTTAGTTCAAGTCAAACAAATACAAAGCTATTAGGATATTTTAACTCTAATTGGGGTACTAACTCAGATGATCGAAGATCGATAGATGGTCATTGCATGTTTTTAGGAGGAAATCTTGTTGCTTGGAGTTCAAAGAAGCAAGGAGTGGTGTCGGGGTAATCTAATGAATCAGAGTTTGAAGTCTTGCTAATGTTATGTGCGAAAATATTTGGATTAAATCACTGTTAACTGAGCTTAACATTCATCTCAATGCTATACCTGTCATCTGGTATGATAACACCAGTGCCATTGCTCACTCAGCCAACCCGATTCATCATGCCAAGCTAAAGCATATGGAGTTGGATTTATGTTTTGTTCGAGAAATGGTTGTGGATGGATCTTTTCAAGTCAATTATGTGCCAGTTTCTAATCAAATAGCAAATGTACTGACCAAACCGTTGTCAGCTCATTTCTTTGCTTGACTAAGGGAAAAACTCAGGGTTGTTTCAGTAGATGAAATGCGGCTGCAAAGTGTTAATAGTGTTTTCTTGCATCAACAAACTAATTTATGTCAGGGTGATCTGGCTACCTTCTATTATTCTATTTTGTGTTTGCATTTGGTGTTTTCTTTCTCTTTTTCGATTATGTATAATTTTAAACATTTTAGTAAACAGTTGTAACTGAATTTTGCTTCCTTCTAATAACTTTACTTCTGCAAAAAAAACTACACTTTTATTCTTGATGGAAAAATATGCATTCTGAAAGCTCTCTCATTATGAAAACGTAAAGTTTTTATTCTAGGATTTTCAAAGTAATGTTAGATTAAATTAATCCTATTATTATCTTATTAAATTCATCAATAATAGTATTTCATTTTATCATTAACGCAAGAAATTATTTTATGGACACTTTTCATCGCATCATCAATAGTTATAACCAATTATTTTATTGATCTAAAATTTTTTAATTAGTTAGTAGGACCACTGATGAAACGGGTCCATAAAATAATTTCTACACTTAATTAATCGACAATTAAAAAAGTATTAATGATTGTTGGATATATGAACTGTAAAACTACACCGTTAACACTGACTGGAAATATAAACAATAATTAAAAGGAACATATTCGTAAACTGTGTCGTGGTATAACCACTGCCTTAGAAACAAATTTGCCCCGATATGTATAATCGCTGCAGTAGGTGGACCGTCCCCCGAGGTTAACACGGTCGCTCTGAATTCCGTACACCCGAAATCGGAGTGGACTACCGATGGTATTTCTCTTCTTATCGGAAAACACATAAAGAATAATTGCAGAAAACACTTTGAGAGTAAATTGTGAATGTTGAGAGTGAGTTGAGAAGCTGAATATAGCCCTTTATTTATAGGCTAGAAATAGGGTTAAAATCGTCCATAAAATTTCAGGATTAAATCTCTTCTTTTATAACAGCTGAAACGTCTAGATGAACCTGACTCAAAAATAGTCCAGGTTCATTGCATCATTGTTCAGCTGTTATAACTCCCGAAACTATATCATGTAACCCATGGAATTAAATCAAATAACTCCTGTAACTCTTGATATTAACAGCTTGTCTCCTCTGTACAAAGCTGGAAATCAGTCCAGATACATCTTAACGTTTTTTATTTAATTTAGGAAAAGCTGTTTAATTTCTGATAACTCTCACAAACCAGCTGTTATCATTTGAAATTAAACAGACCTCAACAGCCTATAAATATTAGTTGAAATCTTTCACATTTTTCCATTTGTTTCTTTCAAAGAGAAATTCCTCAAGAATTTTTTCTAAAAATATAGTATCCGCGTGGACGTGTCGAAGACACGTATGACCACGACCACGACCACGACCACAAGCCGAGTCGAGACGAGCCGAGCCGAGCCGTGTCGTGTCGAGCTGAGCCAAGACGAGACGAGACGGACGGCGACGGTGCGCGAGAGTCCCCCTTGTTCTCTTTCACTCAACAAGGAAGTGGGAATTACATACTATCAATACCCATTCCCAATAGTGTTTCCAATACTATGTGGGATTGAGCATTACCAATATTCCCCCACTAATGCGAAAGAATTCTTCTGAAACTCAAAAACAAACTTTCCAGAAGAGCAATAGCGAGATTAGTTGCTTAAGCACTAGTGAACATATCTGGAACTAGTACATAGTGATGATGAGCAATCCTTCTCTTAGATAAGTGAAACTAGTCTGGAACTTTCTAAGATAGGGGTAAACTCATAACACACAACTAACCCCTTCATCCACCTGAGTCCTCGATGTGTAAGATATATATATGCAAAAGTATATATTTGGCCATCTTACCTCAGGATTCTAGTAAGTGTGTTAGAAAAATGGCCCGGCATTTTCATAGAAGGCGGCTAACCCTTATCACTTACATAGGTTATTTCATCAAATTTTTCTCAACATAAACTACCCTTAAAAGGGATATGAAATAATTAAGAGCTTTTATAATAGCTCAACCTCACAAAGGGTATGGTGACTTTCTTCAAGTTTATTATAAATGAACCACCCAAACTCTGGGCTAATAAGTCATTAAGAATAAATATTAAACCTCATTTATCGATAAATTCAATAAGTCCTTATCACTAGAACCATCCAAATACTTGGATTTGAATTTATTAAGAGTTTAACAAACTCAACCTTTCTGTCGGTAAGTTCATCATTTCCTACCCACTCACTCTGGATTATGAACTTATTAAGAATAGATATTCAGCCAAAATCGGTAAATTCATCAAGTCTTTCTCACTAAGACCACCCAAAGTTTGGGCTATGAATTTATTAAGAGCACTTAAGCTCATCCTGGGCATGCACATTATTCGTCATAGGGATAGGCAGTAGGAATGTGCACTATGAGTCTTTCCATGGTTTCGTTTGACCACATGGAACTTAGATAACTAAGTTGGGTATCCACCATGAATTCCTCAACCAATGGGCTTTAGACCCATCCCCCTCGACGAATCTAGGACTAGCTTCCGACTTAACCCTTTGGTAAGTGGATCTGCTAGGTTCCTTTCCGACTTCACATACTCTAAAGAGAGCACTCCATTCTTTATTAAGTGTCTAACAGATTCATGTCTTATGCGAATGTGTCTTTTCTTACCATTGTAAGCTTGGTTCTTAGCCACACATATCGCAGCTTGTGAATCACACAATAATGAAACCGGAGGAGTCGGTCTTCCCCATAACGGAATATCTGCTAACAAGCTTCTGAGCCACTCGGCTTCTTGCCCAGCTAGGTCAAGAGCTTTAAACTCTGACTCTATGGTAGAACGAGCAATATAAGTCTGCTTTGATGATTTCCACGAGATTACTGCTCCACCCAAAGTAAAAACATACCCGCTCGTAGAGCTTACCTCATCATTATCAAAAACCCAGTTGACATCACAATATCCTTCCAGTACCGCAGGAAAGCCAACGAACTCAAGTTTCCAATCCAAAGTACCCTTAAGATACTTCAGTAAGCGTTTAAGAGCAATCCAGTGTTCACCATTCGGATTATGAGTATATCTACTCAGTCTACTCACAGCATAAGCAATATCAGGCCAAGTATAGTTCATTAAGAACATTAAGCTTCCGATTAATTTAGCATATTCAGTTTGGGAAACGCTACTTCCTTTATTCTTAACAAGATGTATGCTAGGGTCATAAGGAGTTCGAACAGGGACGACATCAAAACTATCAAATTTCTTTAGCACTTTCTCTATATAATGTGCTTGACTTAAAGAAAATCCCTTTTCAGTTTTGGTAACTCTGACTCCTAAGATTACATCAACTTCTCCCAAATCTGTCATCTCAAACTTAGTGGACAAGAAACTCTTAACTTTGTTAATGGACTCGATGTTAGAACTGAAAATCAAGATGTCATCAACATACAGGCTTATGATGACACATTCAGTGTCAAACATCTTTGAATACACACAAGCATCCGAACCATTCACAACAAAACCAAAACTAAGAATAGTTTTATGGAATTTCTCATACCACTGTTTAGGAGCCTGCTTAAGTCCATAAAGTGACTTTTTAAGTCTACAGACTTTCCCTTCCATACCAGGTGCTTCAAAACCTAGTGGCTGCTCCATGTAAATCTCCTCATCTAGATCCCCATTCAAGAAAGCAGTCTTAACATCCATTTGATGTACCTGTAACTTGTGAATAGATGTATCAAAGTAGTCTAAACCAAACCTTTGAGTAAACCCTTTGACGACTAACCTTGCCTTGTACCGCTGAATCGAACCATCTAGCCTTAGTTTCTTCCGGAAGACCCATTTGTTGGAGATTGGTTTGAATCCCTTAGGCAAGTCAACTAATTCCCAAGTATGATTAGACATTATCGATTCTAGTTCATCATTAACAGCGCTTTTCCAAAAACTAGCATCGATAGATCTTATAGCTTCTTCAAAAGTTTTAGGATCCTCATCTAATAGAAAATTTTGAGCTAAAAGATCTGAAATGGAGTCTAAATCATTTATCTCAGAAATAAAGGAAGTAATAAAGTCTGGTCCAAAAGAGGTTTCAACTCTTTGCCTTTTACTTCTTCTAGGCTCAAAATCAATTTGTTCAGAAGACCTAGCAGGATTACTAGAAGAAGTTGATGGAATATATTCTATTTGTGTTTTGACATTTAATCTCGGTTCCTTTAAAGGAAAGGAATTTTCAAAGAAAACAACATCTCTTGACTCAAAAATAGAATAATCTTGTAAAAGCATGAATCTGTATGTAGCACTATTCGTAGCATACCCTATAAACACTGCATCAATAGTTTTAGGTCCAATGGTGGACATCTTAAAGTCTGGAAAACCCACTTTAGCCAGACACCCCCACACTTTCAGATATTATAAATTAGGAGTGTATCCTTTCCACAATTCATATGGGGTAGAATCTAATTTCTTATGAGGAACTCGGTTCAAGATATGAGTTGACGATAGAATGGCTTCCCCCACATGTTATCAGATAACCCTGAACTTATTAGGAAAGAATTCATCATCTCTTTTAAAGTTCTATTTTTCCTTTCGGCTATACCATTCTGTTGAGGAAAATAGGGGCTGAAGTTTAATGAATTATGTCATTCTTTTCATAAATATCTTTTAAGAAATTAGATCCATATTAACCACCTCTATCAGATCTAACCCGTTTGATTCTCCTATCTAACTGATTTTCAACTTCTGCCTTATAAATAAGAAAGAAGTTTTCAGGTTCATCTTTAGTCCTTAGAAGATAAACTTTTGTATCTTGAATAATCATCTACAAAAGTTATGTAGTAGTGTTTTCCTCCTTTACTTTCAGTGTTTCTAAAATCTGCTAGATCAGTATGAATAAGTTCTAACAACTCAGTCTTTATATTACAAATAATCTTAAAGTGAGGTCTAGTATGCTTAGCTTCTACACAAATTTCACATTTATTAAAGCTAGTTATGTCTAGTTTAGGCAGAACATTCATATTTATCAATTTCTTTAAAGCATGAATATTCACGTGTTCTAATCTAGCATGCCACATATCAATGGATTCAACAATATAAGAAGAAGTGGTAGCTTTATTTTCATTAAATTGAGTTTCTATGACAAATAAACCATTGCTTAAAAACCCTTTCCCAACATAATCACCATTTCAGGAAATAAAAGTTTATCTGCCTCAAAAACTAACTTAATGCTTGCCTTATTCAGAAGCCCACCACTTATCAAATTTCTACGCAAGGCAGGTACATACAAAACATTATTTAAACCCATAGTTTTACCAGAGGTCAGCTTGAGTAAAACCTTGCCTTTACCTAGCACTTCAGAGCTGCTAGAGTTCCCCATGTACACACGTTCACCTTTGTTCCCATCCTCGAATTCGGTGAAAAACTCATTCCTTGCACAGAAATGCTTTGAAGCGCCAGTGTCAACAACCCATTCCGAACTGTTTTCCACCAGATTGACTTCTGAGACCACCGCAGTAATGATCTCATCATCTTCTTCTACAACGTGCATCTGTGGCTTGTTGTCATTCTGGCGATCTGAGCGGTGTTGGCATTGGTAAGCTTTGTGGCAGAGTAAACCGCAGACATAACACTTGAGCGTCTTTCCTTCAGGTTTGGCCTTTTCTGACTTTTTAAAGTTGGTAGCCTTCTGAGATTTCGTCTTATTGTCTTGATTCCCACGTTTCATGATCTTCTTAAATTTAGACTCAACCAGGTTAGCTCTAAAAGATAAATTACTCATAGAATTAGTAAGCTTATCTTTTAAACGGTTGGCTTCTTCAATCTTCATATAGCCCACGAGCTCTTCAAGCGAAATTTCTCTCTTCTTATGCTTAAGAGAGTTGTGGTAGTCGAACCAGGACTTGGGCAGCTTCTCAATGAGAACATTGGCTTACAGCACCTCGTACATTTGCATCCCTTCGGCGATGATGTCAGTGACTAGGTTCTCATAGTCATGGACTTGATCCATTATCGGCTTGTCATCAGTCATCTGGAATTTGAGCCATTCACCGACAACGTACTTCTTGATTCCAGCATAGTCCGCACCATACTTTTTATCGAGAGTATCCCATATTATCTTGGCACTCCTTTCTCTAAGGAACATATCAAATAATTTATTTGACATATGACTGAGTAGATGTCCTCGCATCATTTTGTTGTCTTTCACGTACTTCTCGTAGGTAGTGAGTGCAGCAGTGGCAACTGCTAAGGCATCATCATTGAGGACCGCATCAGCATCATTACCGGTAGCTGGGGTTGGCGGTATAGTAGGTGGTGGCTTGAGCAGGACATAGTCAAGATCAAGTTGCTCGAAGAATATCAGGATTCTTTGGGACCACCTTCTATAATTCTTTCCATCAAGTGCATCGAGCTTGGAAAGATCGGGTATCAGTTTGCTCAAAGGTTTTGACATGATTGCAGTATATAGAATTCGTTTCTAAATTGTTGGATATATGAACTGCAAAACTACACCGTTAGCACTGACTGGAAATATAAACAGTAATTAAAAGGAACAGATTCGTAAATCGTGTCATGGTATAACCACTACCTTAGAAACGAATTTGCCCCGATGTGTGTAATCGCTGCAGTAGGCGGACCGTCCCCAAGGTTAACACGGTCGCTCTGAATTTCGTACACCCGAAATCGGAGTGGACTGCCGGTGGTATTGCTCTTCTTATCACATTTTTCCATTTGTTTCTTTCAAAGAGAAATTCCTCAAGAATTTTCTCTAAAATATAGTATCCGCGCGGACGTGTCAAAGACACTTATGACCAGGACCAGGACCACGACCACGAGCCGAGCGGAGCCGAGCTGAGCCGAGCCATGTCGTGCCTAGACGAGACGGACGGCGGCGGCGGCGGTGCGTGAGAGTCTTCCTTGTTCTCTTTCACTCAACAAGGAAGTGAGAATTCTATACTATAAATACCCATTCCCAATAGTGTTTCCAATACTATGTGGGATTGAGCATTACCAACAATGATTACTTCCCTTATTATCAAGGTTAAATTTCTTAGTAAAAACACATAAAAATTAAAACTTAATAATAAGTTTATCAACTTAAGAGACCCAATGTATATAAAGTATCAAAGTACTAATATGTTAACTTATCAAGAATATGAAATCATACATTTAAATCCGTTTTCTAGGTTACTTATCACTTATATTAAAAATTTCTTGATTGGTTGTTAAAGATGAATAAATCAAAGAAAAACTTACAAAACTTATAAATCAATATATACTTACTAAGTCTAAAAGATATTTGAAATATATCTTATTAAGAATCGGTATTAATAATCTTGAAAACCCCCCAACTAGAAAAAGAAACATTTAGCAACCTGTGGAGAGGGAAATCGACCAAGAAGAAAGATTGAATGTTTTCGATCTTCTCTCTTTTTTTCTTAAATTCTTTGTTGAGGCTTGTCAAAACTTTAAAGTATTCAGATTTGACTAAAACTCTACTTTTATACATGAGCTATATTTTAATCATCCAAAATTTTCAAATATTAAATACTTACCAAAACAAAAACTTTTGAGATATATTAGAATGCTAAAACATAAAAAAAAATATATAAAAATCATATAAATATATAACTTATCACTTCACCTCCTAGGAGAATGTTATCACCAGCTCCGACACCGAGTACACAATAGAAGTCCCCAGCCTCGACCCCTACCTCAACCCTTTCTCTAGCCTCGGCTCCTTTTCCAACACCATTATCAATCCCAAAGTCGACCAAACTCTCATTCTCTAGGGTATGTAGAATTTTCACTACAAAGAACAAGTCAACAACTAGAGGATCCCCAACACATAAATACACTATAAAAAATGGAATCTTTAAATCTCACACATTTGAACAATGGAAAAATAACATAGGAAACCATAATAATTATTTTTAGATTTGGATTTTTTTTAAATAAGGGTCAAATTTAAAGTTTTAATCCATTCTTTTATCAATCCAAATCGAAGATTGATATCAGATTACGAATGAAGGGAAAGAGTACCCTATAATTTATTCATTGCCTTAATGAAACTTTCCCTTGCAGGGTAACAAAGAACCTTGTTAATACAACTATTGCAAACACCAAGATCACCCTTTAACAACACCCAAATATTAAGATCACTTCCCACTCTATTACAACAAAAGCACAGCTAACACCCAACCAACCCCACCTAAAACAGTAGCAACTCTTGTCAGCACCTGCATAACACATGTAACCAATATACAATGTATCTATCAGTTGATTACAAACATTGTTTTGAAGACCTGCATTTTTAACAAAAAGGTTGTTACAAAGATAAATAAATTCAGCACAGAAGAGCTTATCTTATTTGAACAGAATTTTTCGGCCCCTTTTTGGTGTCTCCTTTGGTGTCGCACCAATTATTATCTTACACGTGGATCAGTCTATTAACCTATTATTAACAGATTTCTATCGTTAACCTTTTGATATATTTCTTAAAAGAAAGAATCCTTTCTCGATTAGCACTATTTCGTGCACTTTTTCTGTTTGTTCTTCCTCTATGAAAAAAGGGATATCCCATAAACTCGGTTTCTTCACTTATGGCTCTGAATCTTCCGTTAAAACTTCATATTTGAGGAACAAAACCTTGTCTACCTCCTGACTTGCTTTCCAGAACTTCAAAGCCTGATCCATATAAGGTCCATAAAAATATTTGCCTTCACAAAACAAATCGAAAGCTTCCTCTAGGGAAATGAAATCATCTTTGTTGAGAGCTTGTTTGGCTAGAAAATGATAGAGCTAAACGGAAGCATCCTTTGGGAAGGCATGGTAAGGTATGTGGGTGCTAATGAGAGGGACTCTGGGCAAAGGGCTTGTCAAGGTGTCTTAATGGGTTCAAGTGAAGATGACAAAGGCAAGAGCCTTAGCCAAGTGTCGCTTTTGGGGCACTGTACACGCATGTATAGGTTGGTTCAGATGTAAAGCATTCAAGGGATACGGTTATGTCTTCTATGAAGTTAAAGCTACACCAAAAGCCTTGGTACTAGTAGAGTGCATATTTATTTTTCCAGTTATCAAATTTGGAGATGGTTGGTATTGTTTCCTTGATGTTTTCCATTGTTATGTTGGAGGGAAATATTCAATCCCACCAAAAAAATTTTGAGGGAGAAGTTTATATTACAAATAGAATAGCATGAGTCTCTCTCCCATTCTTGTTAGGTATGGCTCATAAATATACCAAGAAAGTCTCGTAGTTGGGTTACGATTATGTGGGTTGGGAGTGCGAGGGCTGCAGTCCTGTGGTATGGTACAGGGTTATTTTTATAAATATGTACCAAGGTTTATTTATTATAAAAGGAGATGTAACATAAACCTATGAGACATTGAATTGAATAAAAATTCTAGCGTCGCTTAAGGTACCGAGGACTTAAGCACATTACTGAACCTCGTTAAAATTCTTGTGTTCTTTCTGTTTTATTTAATCGATTATTCAATAATTGGCATCAAATGTCAGGAGCCAAATTCGAAGTTGTGAAATTCGATGGTCAGGGTAACTTCGGATTATGGCAAACAAGGGTGAAGGATCTGTTGGCGCAGCAAGGGATCCTGAAGGCTTTGTGACCTACAAAGCCGATGTCGATGGAGGAGGAAGATTGGGAAGAATTGTAGCAGCGAACGACAGGAACCATAAGATTATGTTTGGTTGATGAGGTCATGTATCACGTCATGCATCTGTCGTGTCCAGATGAAATTTGGAAGAAGTTGGAAAGTCAGTTTATGTCCAAATCCTTAACGACTAAATTGTATCTAAAGCAGCGGTTGTATGGGCTGAAGATGCAGGATGATCATGATTTGGCACAACACGTGAATGTCTTCAATCAAATCGTTTCTGATTTGGCTCGGCTTGATGTGAAAATTGAAGATGAAGACAAAGCGATGATTCTGTTGTGTTCGTTGCCTCCCTCTTACGAACACATGGTGACTACTCTTACATATGGGAAAGAGACTATCAAAGTTGAGGAGATTATTGTAGCCTTGTTGGCTCACAACCAGCGGAAGCAGAATGCAGGGGAAAGCTCTCAAGCTGATAGCTTATATGTTAAGGGTAATCGAGACCGTGGACGGAATCCAGAGAAGGCAGGGTCTGGGAAGCGGAATTTCATATCCAAATCTAGGGATAATAAGACAATTCACTGTTAAAAGTGCAGGGAGGCGGGACATATGAAGCGAGACTGTCTGAAGTTGAAAAAGCAGACTGATGAGAAGTGTGATAACTCATCCAAGTCTGTGAATGTGGTCGAGGATGACAATTTTGATTGCAGTGAGGGTGATATGCTCTCTATTTCAACGACTCAATTGACGGATGCTTGGATTTTTTATTCTGGATGTTCTTATCACATCACGCCAAATAGGGAATGGTTTTCGACATACAGGTCGGTTAATTCTGGTTCTGTCTATTTGGGTGATGATCGATGTTGTAATATTATTGGTATTGGTGATGTCAGAATTAAGATGTATGATGATTCTGTTTGGACGTTGTGTGGTGTTCGGCATATCCCAGATTTGAAGAAGAATTTGATTTCTCTGGGCACTTTACACAAGAATAGTTTTATCCCTAAGGCTGATGAGGATAGGGAAACCATTCGGATTGTTAAAGGAGCTTTGACTGTGATGAAAGGAAAGATGACTGCGGGGAATATTTACAGATTGTTAGGGAGTACCGTTGTAGGTGGAGTTCATTCTGTTGAGTCATTTGATGATATTACCAAACTGTGGCATATGTGTCTTGCTCATCTTATTGAACGTGGTATGGTTTAATTACATAAAATAAATTTGTTGCATGGTGTTAAAAGTTGTAAGCTCGATTTTTACAAGTATTATGTTATTAGTAAATAGACTAAAATTCATTTCAAGACTGTAAGCACACAACTGAAGAGATTCTTGATTATGTGCATTCTAATGTATGTGGGCCTTCCACGACATCGTATTTGGGTAGATCTAGGTATTACGTTACTTTTATTGATAATTTTTCAAGGAAAGTTTGGATGTATTTTTTTGAAACAGAAGTCTGACGTTTTTGAGAAGGCCAAGCTGTGGAAAGTTGAGGTAGAAAACCAAACAGGAAAAAATCAATGTTTCCATTCTGAAAATGGTACGGAGTACACAGATTCATAGTTTCTAAACTTTTGTAAGGAGCATGGGATTAAGAGGCATTTTATAGTGCTCAAGACACCACAACAAAATGGTGTTGTGGAACAGATGAACATGTCATTGAATGAAAGAGCCAGATGTTGGCGGTTGAATGCGGGGCTTCCCAAACACTTCTGTGCTGAGGATGTTAGCATGGCATGTTATCTTATCAATAGATCACCAAGGGCATCATTGGCTGGGAAAGTTGCAGAAGAGGTATGGACTGGTCATGATGTTACTTTTGATCACTTACAGATTTTTGGTTGTCCTGCTTATGTGCATGTACCTGCTGATGAGAGATCCAAAATTGATGCAAAATTGAGGGAGTGTATTTTTCTGGATTACAAGAAAGGCGTCAAAGGATTCAAGTTCTGGGATCCATTATGAAGAAAATTGTGATCAATAGAGATTCTGTTTTTTATGAACAACCCATGTTGTAGCAGAAGAAATACACGACAGTGGTGGATTTCGAGTAGTTTCCAGTTGAGAAAACATAAACTTCTCAACTAACTTCTGGTGGTTCCACTACGAATAATTTGCAGGATTATAGTCTCGCCAGAGACAGAGTGAGACGGACGAATATAAAGCCTCCGAACATATTGGGTTTTTAAGACTTCGTATCTTTTACACTTATTGTTAGCAGTGATGATCCAGTTACTTTTCATGATTATGTTACTAGTCAGGGGAACAACAAGTGGATGGATGCCATGTTTGAGGAGATGGAGTCTTTGAATCAAAATCGTGCATGGGAGTTAGTTTGCCTTCCTAAGGGTAAGAAGCCTATTGGTTGCAAATGGGTGTATAAGAAGAAACCAGCAGTAACAGAAAAAAAAAGGGAGAAGTTCAAGGCTTGTTTGGTAGCAAAGGGTTTTCCACAGTAGAAAAGAGTTGATTATGATAAAAAAAATTCTCTTGTGGTCAGGCACACTTCAATCCGAGCAGTACTTGCATTGGTGGCTAGTTGGGATTTGCATTTAGAGCATATGGATGTTAAAACTGCTATTTTGCATGGTGATTTAGATTAGGAGATCTACATACAGCATCCTAAGGTTTCACTCAACCTGGAAGCGAGCATTTAGTTTTTAGATTAAAGAAATCTTTGTACGGGTTGAAACAGTCTCTAAGACAATGGTACAAACAGTTTGACTCCTATATGATCAAGATTGGCTACAATTGATGTAAGTATGATTATTGTGTCTATGTTAAGAGCCTTGATGATGGTTATTTTATTTTTCTGTTACTGTATGTTGATGATATGTTAATTGTTGCGAAGAACATGGATGATGTTATCGGTTTGAAAACTTTATTGAGTCAGAAATTTGATATGAAAGATTTAGGTGCTGCAAAGAAAATTCTTGGAATGGAAATTTGGATGGATAGAGATTCGAGGAAATTGTGGCTATCTCAACGGGGTTATGGTGATAAAATGCTAGAAAGGTTTGCAATGAACAGCACAAAACCAGTAAGCACTCCATTTGCGAATCACTTAAGCTCTCATCAGAACAGTGGCCTAAGACAAATAAGGAAGCTGAAGATATGGAAAAGGTTCCGTATTTTAATATTGTTGTTTGCTTGATGTACGCAATGGTATGTACTCGTCCTGATTTAGCTCATGTTGTTAGTCACGTTTGTAAGTACATGTCTAAACCTAGTAAGCAACATTGAGAAGCAGTCAAGTGGATCTTTAGGTACTTAAAGGGTATTGTGGGACATGGAATTATTTTTCGTAGTCAACGGGATAATCCTTTGGTTGTAGGATATGTGAATTCAGACTATGCGAGTGACTTGGATAATAGAATATCTACGACAAGGTATGTCTTTACTCTTGGTGAAGGGCCTATTTGTTGAAAGTCTACTATTCAATCTGTATGGCATTATCTACAACTGAAGCTGAATACATGGCAGTGGCTGAAGCTGCAAAAGAAGTTTTATGGCTTACTAGTTTAGTGAAGGAGTTGGGTGTTCAGCAAGGTGGAGTTCAGTTGCTTTATGACAATCAAAGTACTATTCACTTGGCTAAGAATCAGGTATATCGTGCTAGAACTAAGCATATTAATGTATGGTTTCACAAGATCAGAGAGTTGGTTGCATATGGAGAGATTTTATTTCAGAAGGTACATACTGATGAGAATGCATCTGATATGTTCATCAAGCCAGTTACGACAGATAAGTTCATGCATTGATTGGACTTGTTGAGTGTTTCGAGTTGTTAAAGAAGTAAGGTAACCCAACCCATATTGAATGTTTCCTAAGGGGCAGAATATTTGCCAAGGTGGAGATTTTTTAGGTATGGTTCATAAATATACCGAGAACGTCTTGTAGTGGGGGTTACGATTATATGGGTTGAGGGTGCGGGGGCTAGGCCCCGAAGTATGGTACAGGGTTATTTTTATAAATATGTATCAGGGTTTATTTATTATAAAAGGAGATGTAACCTAAACGTATGAGACATTGAATTGAATAAAAATTATAGCACCGCCTAAGGCACCGAGGATGTAAGCACATTGTTGAACCTCATTAAAATTCTAGTGTTCTTTTTGTTTTCTTTACCTGATTATTCAACACTTCTTAACCAGTTACATTCTTCTTCTTCTTCTCTATTTTCCTGGTGCTACTATCATCTGCACATGGATTCAACATCACCGAGATCCTTAAGTCGATCCTCGATTTCAGTATTTTCAATTCTCAGAGATCAATAGCTTGATATCGGCGAAAGTGCTTGTAGTTGTTAACGATCATTTGCGGTCGTTCAATTACTTAGCGGAGAATGATGTGAACAAAATCTTAAGCTTCCATGTGGTGTACGGTTACTACGACTTGACGAAGCTGGGGGCGATGACGACCAGGATGATTCTCCCCACACTTTATCAAGGAGCTAACTTGACTGCCAACTACGATAGGAATGTACAGTTACCTTTAGAGCGGCCGATTCAGACCCCGAATTGGATGTCAAGTGTCTTGGCTATGTTTATGCTCAACTCCATAGCATTTCGGTTTTACAGATTACTAGTATTATAAGGCTTCCTTCCATTTCATCGCAGTAACTATTGTTGCTTTTTGATCTGGTTGTCGAAGCCGACAAAAATAGAACTTGCTTATTAAAATTTATAATAGTTATAAGCATGGTCGAAATAACGGAAAAAGTGATGAGAGATTAATTTTATTATTAAATAAATAGAGAGATTTGTATATGTAAGAATTGAAAAAAAAATAAAGAAAGTAATTTAAAATAAAAATGCATTTAATATGATGATTGATTTTTATCAATATAGATCTTGTTATATTAATTTAAGACTAACACCATTTATCACAAAAGATAAATTTGCATTAATCTAAAATAGTTTGGTTATAGATTACCATAGAAAAAACACATGCATAATTCAATCTCAATTAAATGGAGAATCATCAAGAAAAAATTGAATAATTACTTCTCTTATTATCAAGATTTAAAACTCTAAGAGAAAAACACATAAGAATTCAAACTTAATAATAATTTTATCGAATTAAGAAACTCAATGCATTTAAAGTATCAAAGCACTAATTTGTTAATTTATCAAGAATATGAATTCATACCTTTAAACACTTTCTAAGTTATTTACCACTCGTATCAAAAATGTCTTGATTTATTGGTGCATATCAAGATGAATAAACCTAAGAAAAACTTACAAAGTTTATAAATCAATATATGCTTACTATGTATAAAATATATAAAGATATTTGCAATAGATGAAAAAGATTAAAAAAATAGAAGAACTTACTGAAATTTTGAATTAATAATCTTGAGAAAACTCTAACTAGAAAAAAGAGTTTAGTAACTTATGGAGAGGGATATCGACTATTAAGTTCTCCTCATTATCCTATTTATAATAGAAGTTATTTACATCTATAGGAACAATCGGCTTACATTAATACAATTCAAAATTTAATTCTACAAGATAAAAATTTAGGTTTAGTTTTAGTGAGATTTTTCTTTTTTTGGATCTTTTAGTGAGGCTTGTCAAACCTTCAAAATATCCAAATTTGACTAAAGCAAACAAATTGGAATATTTGAATGTTTAAACTTAGGAATTTATATAAAATATCATGTAAATATATGACTTATCACTTCCCCTTACAGGAAAATGTTAGCACCAGCTCCAGTACTAATTACTCAAGAGAAGAAGTCCCTAGCCTCGACCCCAATCCCAATCCCTTATCTAGCAACGACCCTGAAGTCAGCTCCTTCTCCGAAATCAATATCGACCCCATCTCTGACTCTTGCCCCTAAGCCAACCCTATCTCTAACCCCTATTCCTAAGCTAACCCTATCTCTGGATCTGACATTGATCTCTGCTCCTACCACTACCCCTACTACACTCCGACCCCGACTCTATTTGGACCATCAATGAATAAAACAATCAAAGCATCATGTGCATCCCCGCATCGTTAAATTAAACCAAACAACAATGGAACATCTTCATCCAAGACCAACCCGAGCAATAATGCACCACGTTCACCAAGGCTAAACCGAGCAACAATGCACCATCTTCCCCCAAGACCAAACCGAGCAACAATGCACCATCTTCACCAAAGACCAAACCTAACAACAACACATACTACAGCAAAAATGTTCTACAACGGCATTTTTAGTGGCATTTTGAGAGTAAATGCCACTAACTTTAAACATATAGCGGCGTTTACATTCTAAATGCCACAAAATGGTAACTTTAGCGGCATTTTTATACAAAACGTCGCGATAGAGTAGTACTTTAGCGGCATTTGTATAAAAATGTCGTAATAGAGTTCATCTATAGTGGCATTTTTCAACAAACGCCGCAATAGAGTAGTACTTTAGCAGCGTTTTTATAGAAACGCCGCAATAGGTTCATCCATAGTTGTGTTTCTCAACAAATGTCATGACAGAGTAGTACTTTAGCGGTGTTTGTATAAAAATGTCGTAATAGGGTTTATTTATAGTGGCGTTTTATCGATAAATGCCATAAAAGAGTAGTACTTTAGTGATGTTTTTATACAAATGCCACAATAGGGTTCATCTATAGTGGCATTTTTTCAACGAACGCTGCAACAGAATAGTTCTTTAGCGGCCTTTTTTTACAAACGCTGCAATAGTTTGATATGTTTGTGGCATTTGGATTTAAAAACGCCGCAAATTTTAAAAGTTTTATCTCCCATCAGCCTAATCTAACCTTATATTTCCGTAACCTTTTCTACTTCCCGTCGATCTCCCCTTTTATTTTCCCTAACCTTTTCTTCTTCTCTAACCTTTTCGGTCCCTATTTGCTTCGCCAATTCCTCCCTTCCTATTCTCTCGACCTTTCCTTTGATCGTCTCCTCGATTCCTCTCCTTTCGACGCCGATCAATCTCTTCTAATCAATCACGCTCACAACCTAGGTTGCCTCTTCCTCCGTGTCGTGAATTGCTCCGCTCGCAAACGTACTTCGCTTCATTACTTCGTCGCTTAAGCTTGGTATAGTACCTGGAACAACTGGGTCTCTTGGTTCCAGTCAACCGTTGGTTTATACCATCAGGAACTCTGTAGATGTATCCAACTTTGCATGGAATGATAAAAGGACCAGGCAAGGGAAGGAATCATCCATTCTTACAAGGTCATGCTTGTATCCATTAAGTGGGGACAATGGAGCCACTGGGTATGGTTCAATGCATTAAATACTTGTTTAGAATCGATAATGTGTGACTATTTGTTCTGATTAGTTGCTTTTTTCCTACTGTAAGGATTCTTTTGAGGAGGTTGCATCTTTACAATATCCAAAAAAATGGATAATGCATCACTTTGTGTGGCATTAGCAGCATGTCCTTCTTTACTTGATTTGGAAATTGTTGGCCTGTGAGTTTCCTTATTTAAGCGGGTTCAACACTTTTCTTTCTTACCAACACAACCCATCTTGCTTTTCCTTATTTTTTTCCTTCTGTCCACTTGATTTTGCAGTAAGCTATTGTAGTTGGATGATGTTATGAGCAGTAAAAGCTTAAAAGTTGTTTCTTAATATAGATTTATTGATAAAATTACAAAACTCACAGAGAGATTGATTTTCAAGTGCATGATCATAAATCAGTGTACAAATATTCATAAAGAGCTGAGCAACTGAATTCAAATATGGGTATTAGTTAAACAATGAACAATCACTTTGTTATTATCCGAATCATTTCAGTTCTTAACACAGTCTAATGTGCAATTCGTGATGACAATACTGATTTAGATAGTAATTGTTTTAGAAGAGTAGTTGGTGTTTTTATATTCAACCTTCTAAGTTGTTGTCCCTCCTTTTAATGCAGTCATGTTGAGCTGAGGCAAACCTTGATGTCAGTGAGCTCAAACTGTCACTTCATAGAGCATTTATTCATTGAGTCTTCCAAAACATGTACTAAGTTTGTTCGTGATTTTTTCTTTTCTAAATGCTCGAAATGTCTTCTTAAAGTGTTATGATAATGTAGGAGGTGATGAAAGCTTGAAATCGCCAACATGTTTTGAGCTGGTGAACAATTGTCCTAATCTTTCTTCTTTGTCGCTGAGAGGCTTTAAACTGCATGATTATAAAGTTCGCATACTTGTTAAGGTATGCACTCATTTAATGTTGTTTAAAATTTTCTCTGTTTTGGTTTGCATTGCAAGAGCATGCTTAATGGAATGAAATCTTGTCAAACATTTAAAATCCCATGAATAAATTGATAGGGGGACAGGGTTTCATGATACTTTATTCAGGTCCTTTTTGCTAATTTTTTTCTTTTCTTGATTTTTTTACTTGCATATAGCAATTTTTTAAATAGGGACAAATTCAACTTTTCCCAATAAAATCAGAAATTCTAAATTGGTTTCTTGACAAGGTTCAATGGCAATGGTTTGAAAGTATTTAGGAAGGGTGGGTATGCAACTTTGCATACATTTATTTTGTTTTCTGGAAGAATGGTGATCCTCTTTTATTATACTCTTTTATTATACTAAACTGAACGGTGGTCTTATCACTTGCAGGGATTTCGTAAACTTAAATATGTTGATTTTTCAACGTCATACTCGATCACTGGAACCTTTTTGAGGTCCATACAACCCTTGTCAACCATACTTATGAGATTCTTTTGAAGTCTTTTTTTTTTTAAACTTATTTTTACAAACTACTCAGAAGTTCTCTCTTTGATCAGGAATTTGGGAAATGGCAGTGGTGGTGATCTACTATAGGTTTTAATATTGAGGGACTGCATGCATCTAAGAGAGGTGAGGACTAAAGAAGCACTTCCTTCTACAGAAAACACCTCACTGTCCTGTCTGACTTTTTAATTCTCACACAGATGCAAGTTGCTCAGTTCTTGACAGCTGTTTTTGAAGGAGATTTTAAGTTTCTTAAACATCTTGTGAGTGAAGTTCATATGTAAATATGATTTCACAGTACTTACTTTTTGGTGATTCTACTTTTGACCGTGCTTCCTTTCATCTATAGGACATATCTAATAGGGAAGGTTTATCTTCTTAAGGTGACTGGTATCAGAGATCTTATAACTCCAGGTAAATAAATCCTTTGCGAGTTCTTTTCTACTGATGACGTTGGTTTTTCTTTTATTAACATCTAATGTTGTTGTATCTCATGTAGTTTTATTCCTTTGAAGCAGGTTTCGGAAGTAAGACCTGATGTTTGTTTGCTGGCTAAGTTTCCATCAGAAGGTTGGTATGGTTTACTATTATACTTATTTAGTGGTTGCAATATTCTTTTACTATTTTTAACCCTCGAATAAACATTTTTAGTTAAGAAAATGGGAAGTTGCATCTTTGTATTTATTCAGATTTGAAGTTGAAGAAGTTCTTGTACATTATTCCATCGCCAAATATCTTATCATGTTTTTTCTTCTAGTTTATCTTCTTGTAATATATTATCTCTGAATCATTTTTTCATTGTTGTTTGAATTGAAGGTACATTCCTGATGAAAAGAATCAACTGAAGTTGCAAATCAATACAAATTGCCACTAGAAGATTGTTTTGTTCTATTGAACAATGTTTTTAAAATTGAAAGAGAAATAACTTAGACGAAATTCTAGTTAACAATATTGAACTATGTTACATTTTAATTTATTTTATAAATTTTGATTTATTTTTCTACATAATTTGTGTCGTAATTAAATTTTTTAAGTTTATTGTTATTAGATAATGCTATAGAATATTAAATTTGTGTAATGTAAAGTACAAAATGATATATGCGAAATCAGTTAACAATAGCGGCATTTGTAAATAAAAGCCACCATAAGTTAGGTTCTTTTGTGGCGTTTTGTGAAGAAACACCACTAATGACCACACATTTGCGGCGTTTGTTAAAAAATGCCACTATATACGTAGTTAATAACGGCATTTTTTACCACAAACACCGCTAAATATCATAACATGTAGCGGCGTTTTAGAAAACAAACGCCACTAAAGACAAGGTAATTAGCGGCGTTTTTCTTAAAACGACGCTATAGATCTTGACCTTCGGCGTTTTCCTTAAAAACGTGCTATTGAACTTAACCTTTTGCGGCGTTTTTAAGAAAAACGTCACTATAGAGCTGGACCTTTTACGGCATTTTGTTAGCGGCGCTTCTTGCGGATTTTTTACATACGCCGGGAAAATTTTTAGTGGCGCTGAAAAACACCGCTATAGAGCTAAAAAAAGCCGCTAAAAACCTATATTGTTGTAGTGGCACCACCTCCATTAAACGCTTACCCAATCAACAATTCACCATCTCCATCCAAGTTTAAACCACCACCTCCATCCAGGGCTAAACCAAGCATTAATGTACCATATGAAGTCCCATCCGAATCGAACTCGACTACACCACTGATCGCTTCACCACCAATGGAGTCTAGTGATGAGGGTGACAATTTGCATCCTTCAACAGCATCGCTGCCTAAAACATCTTGCAATAAACCACCAGCCCCGGCTACTTCTGTTCAAGTTCCAAGTCCTGCTAAATCTACTGCACCAGAATACATAAGCTCTGGGAATTATCTTGCTTCCATCCTTATGATTCTCATTGAGACTCGATTCTTCTTTAACATTGATAGATTGATTAGATTGTTTCTTGGATTTTAATCTTTGGGTTGTATTCATATACCATGATGACATTTTCTAATCTATTATGATGGCATTTTTCAATCATCGTTACTCGATTCTACAAATCTCAATGCGTTAAAAAAGGATTCTCTTTGTATGAACAACTAGGGAAAAAAATAAAACCCAGATTTTTAAGAACCAAGTTGATCTAACGGTGAAAACCAACTAATGAGGAAAGTTTATTTAGAATATAGAAAAATTAGATCCAACCATTATTGGATAGTTGGGTTCTCTAGGTTTCCTTATGCACCATTGTGTTTCTCCCATTTCAAATATTCCATTGCAGTACTATAAGAATCGTAAATCCATTTTCATCAAGGATATCAACGGCTATGATAATAGAACAGTCTTTCACTTTGATTAGAGAGCTTGAAGACAATATCTCAATCTTGTCCAACCTTATTTTAGTCGAAACTATCTCTAAACCCTAAAAATAATATTTTCATTGTGAAGCCACATGGTATAAAATCCAATTCTCGTAGCTCTTGTTTCATGCAACAGTTTTCATAGTGGTCTTCCTTCAAGAAATAAACAATAAAATAAAGTTTGTTTAATAAAGTGTATCAAGTGTCTCCCATGTCGACTTCAAAACCATCTACATTCTTCTTCTTCGTGGTGATATTATCAAGTGCACATGGATTCAACATCACCGAGATCCTTCAACCGCTCCCACATTTCAGCATTTTTAATTCACTTTTGGGTGGTACAGGGTTGACGGAAGTGATCAACGACATGATATCCGTGACGGTGCTTGTGGTGGCCGACGATCAGTTACGGTCCTTCAATTACTTAGCGGAGGATGAAGTGAGGAAAATCTTGAGCTTCCTTGTGGTGTATGGTTATTATGATCAGACGAGGCTCAAAGCCTTGACGGCCAGGACGATCCTCCCCACGGTTTACCAAGGATCTACCTTGACTGCTAACTACGACGGAAATGGTGCGGTTAGCTTTAGAGCGGCCGATTCAGGTCCCGAAATGGATGTCAAGTTGCTCGACACTGTTGAAGATAAGCCCCATAGCATTTCGGTTTTACAGATTGCTAGTACCATAAGGCTTGGCTCCGTATGCTGCTCCGAAAGCTTCCTCTCCTAGGAAAATGTTAGCATCAACAACAGCTCCTGCGTCTAGTACTCAAGAGAAGAAGTCTCCAGTCCTGACCCCGACCCCAACCCTTTCTCCTGCACCGCCTCCGAAGCAGACTCATTCTCCGGCACCGGTATCGGCCCCTAAGCCAACCCCATCTCTGGCCCCCTCCTCGAAGTCGACTCCTTCTTCGACACCAGTACCAGCCCCTAAGCCAACCCATAGTATCAAGACGGACATTACGTAACGTGTTATGGGTGTCGCGGGCGTGATCTCTTTCTCAAAAATCACCATACGTCTAAAATATTATATTTAAACATTTTATAGTTATCTTTTAATATACTAATATTAATATATTTTTTAATATTTTATTTTGAAAATAAAAATTTAATTTTATAGGTAAAAATTTATTAAAAACAAATAAACCATAAAAATGTTATCATACTGGATAATAGGTAATAACAATTATAATGTTAATGAATAACATATAAACAATATCACTAAAATCATATCAAATTTTTTATATTGCAACATAAAAATGTTCATTTTACGTAACTTAGAAAGAAAAAAATGCATAACTAGAAATTTAAAAATTATATATCTTACAGTTCACCACCAAAATGAATGTCATGATGGATCTAAAGTATTTTCATCTTCGTCATTGTCTTGGTTTTGATTCTTTCCTATTCTATGTGAAGAATACATCATATTATGTGCATCATAAGATACATCATTGGTAGGAAACATGTTGTATGATAAATGATGACAAAAAAAATCATAACTTGGATTTTATTCATGGTAAGGTGGATAACATTAATTTGGTTGGTAAAAATGAGAATCATGAGATAATTCACTAATTTCATCATCATATTTCATTATCATTTGTAGTTGAACTATATGATGATGAACCTGCAAATGAATCATAAAATTATTCTCTCATTCTCCTATGAGTTCTATCATCATCATCTCTTTTATTTTGTGATGCATTTGTTCTATATAAACCTGAATTATCATCGTAATGATATATGGACGTACATTGATCTCCATAAAAACAGTAGAATAAATGTGTCTATAATCTGGTTGGTACATACCTTCATTATCACCATCATGATCATCACAACCAATATCATAATCGTCACCGTCATCATCATCATCATCATAACTTAACGTCGATAGTTGAGCATTTTCCTCATCAGATGGAGTAGGTGAACTGTTCATATCTTCACCTTGAGTTTCTTTATCAATTTCATTAACTCCTCAGGTAACCATGAGAAATTTTGTTCACTATCAAGTGTAGCATTTTCTCTTTCTTCAATCCATGCATTTAATATGTCATCTTCTTCAAAAATATTTTCAAGATTAATCGGATTAAAACACATTTCTAATTTTTGTGCACTTTTTCTTTATGTGTGTCTCAGCTTCAACCTCATATTATAATGTTTTGAAGTTTTTTATGCTTGAGCCTATTTCTCTTTTTTGTATGGATTAAACTAAAAGTACTCCAATTACGCTCACAATTTGAAGATGAAGTTGTTTGACTCAAAACTTTGACAGCGATGCGTTGAAGTTGCGGTACACAATTTCCATAATTAATCCACAATTATTAAGATATAATTTATAAAGTATTTATACAAATATATTTATTATCTACAAAACTATAGAGGACAAATTCTTTTTGTTTACCAGGGCTAGTCTTCAAAATTCCAGCTTGAGCTAATGGTGTTCCAAAAAAATCCATTTTGTCTAGATATAGTAACAACTAAAAAATAAATGAATTAGTAGTTTAAACATTCAATTTAATTTAAAATTAATCCCATCAATTTTATATATGAGAAAATTTTAATTTTAATTTTAATTAATTTAATTTTAAAATAACGTTAATAAATAATTTAATTAATTCAAATTTAAGTAACTAACTTTAAACATAACTATTACAATATTATTAATGATATATATATTTATAATCCAATTTTAAGAATTAAATTAGACCAATTCATCTATGTAATATTATATTTCAGATAATTTAAAGTTTATTGTGCCGTTATGGTGCAATTTATAGCGTGTTGCGGTGTTACATAACGGTTTTTTACCGTAACAATCATGATGTGGTTCTCTTATCGCGTTGCGCCGACATTACGTCGCAGTAACCTTAAAAAATGTTACGATGCGGGCGTTACGTTATGTTGCGACTGCAATTTAGTACTATGAGCCAACCCATCTTCGGCCCCGACTCCTAGGCCGACCACATCTCCGACCCCTGCCCCTACCATTAACCCTCCTCCTTCCCCAGCCCCGACTCTATCAGAACCATCTACGAATAAAACAAGCAAAGCACCGGGTGTATCCCTGCATCGACGTAAAACTAAACCAAGAAACAATGGACCATCTTCATCCAAGACCAAACCGAGCAACAATGGACCATCTTCATCAAAGACCAAATCGAGCAACAATGCAGGATCTACGCTCAAGGCTGAACCAAGCAGCAATGCACCACCTCGATCCAACGCTAACCCAAGCAACAATCCACCACCTCCATTAAAGGTTAAACCAAGCACTAATGCACCATCTCCATCCAAGGCTAAACCAATCATTAATCGACCATCTGAAGCTCCATCCAAATCGAACTCGAGCTCGACTACACCGCCGGTGGTTGCGCCGACAGAGGATTATAGTGACGAATATGACAACGTCCAGCCTTCAGCAGCATCGCCGCCTAAACCATCTAGCAATACACCACCACCGGCCCCGGCCACTTCTATTCATGCTCCAGATCCTGCTAAATCTACTGCACCTGAAAGTATAAGTTCTGGGAATTATCTTGCTTCAATTCTTATGATTCCGATTGCGTCTCGGTTCTCGTTTAACTTGTTTGATAGATTGGTTGGTTTGTTTCTTGAATTTTAATCTTTGGGTTGTACTCATCTACCATGATGACGTTTTTCAATCTTTGATAAATTCGAGTTGCGAATCATTACTCGACTCGACAAATCTCAATTCACATTAAAAAAAAAGAAGCATTCTCCTCGTATACATTAATGGTAAAAAACTAAAATTATAGTAATTATTTTAATTAAAAAGTAAACATATCATCAGTTTATTTAATGATTCGATATCAAAATCAAATATTATTAATTAGTTTTTTTGGTAATCAAAATTAAATATATTTTATAATTTAGTGACTAAATAAGTGATTTATTTAAATTTTTCTGATAATAACTATGTTTATTTTTATCGTTTGATATTTAAATTATACTCATTTTAATAGTATTTATTATAAACTTAAATATTTATCATTTCTGTCACAGTTTACCTTAAAAAATGTCACTAAAATATGACACATAAGGTGTTCTTGTTGATACTTAAATTATTATTTATTTTATGTGTTTTATTTATTTAAATTTTAATTAATGAACATGAAAGTAAATTAAAGTTATTTTTGGATGGAAAAGGTCTACAGTCAATATATATAGCAAATAAGATCAATATGGATGGGGCGGTATCCACCATTAGAGGCGATGCAACAATTAGAACACTTAAGGACGATGAAGCAAGCTAAATCTTGAATTTTCTAATAACATAGGAAATTGTTCGGTAAAACTTGCGTTGAGCATTAATTTAGGATTAATATAAGATAATATTTGTTCAAAAATAATTCGTTTATATTCTTGATATTTCTGATGTTCGAAATCGGCACCTCAAATAATAATAACGATTCTTTTACTACTAAAGTCATTTGGTTCGTACGAGATTAAATATTAAGAAACTTGTAATCGAAATGAATAATAACGATGCAGTTCGAATAGCTCTTGGGACTTCAAATATACTTTGTGATCATGCTACAGTGAAGTTAATCAAAAATTTATATAGAAGAAATTAAAAATATAAATCAATCAGATCACGCGTGAACAGAATCACATCAAATGCTTCGATGAAACTATGTCGTGACCAACCCTTAAGCAAGTCTCTATTCATTGCTGCGCCACCATTGATGAAAGTCATTGCTGTACAATGAACGTTGATAACTGCTGAATAAACATTAGATTTTCTTCTAAGCTATATATATATATATATCAAATAATAATTTACGTACGAGAATGAAATGAGAAAAAGAAGTAGATACTAAAGTGAAAAATAAGTATAATTTAGAGGTTAAATCTTAATAAAGCCTCCAGTAAAAAAAACTGTAAAAAATCTGATAACTTGTCATAACTATCTGCCACAAATATTGCCTTAATTAGTAGACATTCCGAAAATCCACCAAAAAAACTCCTCTCTCTCTCTCTCTCTCAATTTTCCTTTTTCTTTTTCTTTGGAAGAACGATTCAATATCTCGAAGGCATCAATGGCATCCGAAAGCGTGTATGTCGAGCATTGTAAAGGCATCAATGGCCTCGACAAGATCATCTTGAGGGAGAATCGCGGTTTCTCTGCTGAGGTTTTTCCGTTCCATTCTCTCTTTTTTCTCTTCTCCACGATCTTGCGTTTGCATTTTGTTGACCGATCAACTTGTTTCTTTTGTGATTATACCTCGGAATCTTGAAATATGTGTTGAAATGTTAACCGCATTGCAAGAAGCACCTTCGTTTTTGAAGAGATTTACGTTATTTGTTCTGTTAATTATTCGTTTTATAGATTTGGATCCTGCGATTATATTGTTGTCTCTATTATGAAACTAACTTCTGATGATTTGATCTTGTAACGGTTTGGATCAATAATTCTTATATTTATTGAATAAGTTTGCATTGAATTTAGATTAAAGAATGATTCATTCTTTTGTTGCAGCAGGAAATAGTTTGAATGTGTTTTGTATTGAAAAGAAGAGAAAGGAAGCTAAAATGTTTGAAGATCCAAAAATTGTATGAATAAATTGAACAACATAGTAGGAAAGGTTCTTGAAACCAAATTTGAGGTGCAATATTAAGCACATGTTTACTATTCGTGCAAGTTTTAATTAGTGAAAACTTTCCATCTGGAACATTTTTGTTGAGATGATGGGAGAAAATAAACTATTATCATTATTATTATTATTATTGAGAATAACTATTACTATTATTTACTTCCAAGTATGGATAGTGGAGAATGTTTACAGGAAATTACTTATAGTATTCTTTGACACATAAATTTTTTTATATGTTTTAAAGTGGAAAGAGCTCATTCCATGTGTATAAGATGCTTTCCATGTTCCTTTTCAATGATAAATAGTGAAGTTAATGTTGAATTATTATCTTCTGTACTAGTGTACTTAAATTGGGACGTCATGATCAATTCAATCTGCTTCTAGAGGTTGTGATCTCTATTAGCTATGAAATCCATTTTAGTATCCTGCAAGGAACCTGTCATCTAACCATCACCACCCCTTGTTTTTGTTTTGGGGCCTTCTTTTTCTTTTCTTTTCTTTTCTTTTCTGTGATAAGCCTTAGTCTTAAAATTAATTGTTTTGTTTGATTACGGTCAAAAATCAATTTGTTGGAACTAGTGTTCTTGAAATCCTAATTCATGAACTCAGGAAATCATGATTTCCTCTTACGTAGTGTTTTTTATTCTTCCCTCCTCCACCTTCTTCATTTCCTTTTTCTTAACATGAAAAACTTATTTAACGGTTTCTTGTATTCATACTAATTTATTTTCCTTAAACAGGTGTATCTCTATGGAGGCCAAGTCACGTCTTGGAAGAATGAACGCAGGGAACAGTTGCTTTTCCTTAGTAGTAAGGTGCCCGTTTTAGAATTCTTCTTGTTAGAAACTATTTAGCTTAAGAATTTAAATTCATTGCAATTACCTCTTCTCCTACCATTTAAGATATATGCTTCATCATTAGAAATAGTCTCCGAATACACGTGCAATGGTTCATGTCTCATGGAATAAATTTGATCACATCAGTCATCAGTGGTGGTACTAAGTTATCATTTGCTCCTACTTGGGCTACTATTTGCAAGTTATAGTATTTTCTAGGTGTTTGATTAATACCTAATGCTACTTCTTTATGAACAGGTTAGTGCTCAAAAAATAAACAAAATAAATATTCTCTGGTATTTTTGTATTTAGAGGGGAGTATTAAAATGCCCACCGCATATGTATACTTACCTTTTGATGTAGGCAAGGATTCTAATTATTTGTAAAGTACAAAATAATTATAATTGAAAAGTCGATGCGTGTTGATTTTTAATAGGAAAGAGTGCTTCAATTTAAATGGATCAACCAACTATTTGTGATTGCCTTTTCAATTAAATGTGAGTTCTTTCTGTAGGCTATTTTTCAGCCACCTAAGCCTATCCGTGGAGGTATACCAATCTGTTTTCCTCAAGTATGTGCTTGCAAGATCTGTTTCTCTCTTTTGCATTTTTATTTCTTTGTTTCAATTTTAATTCTTGAGCCATGCAGTTTGGGAATATGGATTCTCTTGAGCAACATGGATTTGCAAGAAATCGATTATGGAGTGTTGATCCTGATCCACCACCATGTTCATCACATGCTTCTGCTAGGGCATTCGTTGACTTAATTCTCACTCACTCAGAAGAGGAGTTGAAGATCTGGCCTCACAGGTGCATTGCTCTATATGAAATTTGATTTATTTAACACAGTTCCTAAATTGACATCTTGATTTTAATGCCCTTATTAAGAAAAATTTTTAACTGCTGTCTGGACCAGATTGTGTATCCTCTATTCCAGTTTTTGTAATCCATGGCATCAGTTTGTGTGCTGTTTTAGAGTTAACCCATATCTAGTTTTAAGATCAATCTTAAATGTTCTCTGGAACTGCTTTGTGCTTAGATTTATGGATTAACTGATTACATTTATGTGGCGTTACCTATGCATGTTAGATGGATACTGAAGTCCTATCGTGTGAATTAAGGGATATTCAATTTTGTGCAGGTTTGAGTATCGGTTGAGGGTAGCTCTGAGTCCTGCTGGTGATTTGATGTTGACTTCCCGCATTCGAAATACAAACACCGATGGAAAGTCATTTACATTTACATTTGCCTATCATACCTATTTTTCCGTCTCTGATATCAGGTATTTATCTTGCAATCTACTGGCTTTTAGTCGTGAGAATCTCTGCATTTAAACACAGTATCATGCACCTGAATTTGACCATTTGCATGTTGTTTTAATTAACAATGCTGGATAGTATTATCTACTTCTCTTTAACCTGTGGAAACCTTATGAGATGCAATCTCTGGTGAACATTCCATGATGAAATTTCCCCATATACGATATCAAAGTCATGCTTTGTCTCAGAACATAAGTTGTTTATTTATGTGAATGATTCATATCCTTGCATGATGGTCTTCAAAAATAATAATTTATCTGCTCTTTTTCTTAAATTATTTTTTGAAGTTAAAAGAATGTTCTGTATCCAGATGTTGCTGCTATGATATTTTTCTAGGAATTATTCTTTGTTCTACTTCTATACTATTCATTTTGTATTTACTTTTATTTAGTGAAGTGCGAGTGGAAGGACTAGAGACACTGGATTATTTGGATAACCTGCAGAACAGGGAGCGGTTCACTGAACAAGGGGATGCATTAACATTTGAATCAGAAGTTAGTGTCAATTTAATTTTAAGCAGGCTTATGTTTCGCTGTCTTTCAATTCTAATTTGTTTTTATTGTTTAATTGTTCTATGTTTATTGTTCTTGTTGATGAAAAAGGTGGACAAAATATACCTCAGTACACCAACAAAAATTGCCATCCTGGACCATGAAAGGAAGCGAACATTCGAGTTAAGAAAGGATGGACTACCCGACGCCGGTGAGTTTATTATTGCCCCTATACACTTCCATCCTAATTTAGAACTCTCTGTATAAAACATGTCTTTATTTCAGTCGTGTGGAATCCCTGGGACAAGAAAGCAAAGGCAATGGCTGATTTCGGTGATGAAGAATATAAGCATATGCTTTGTGTAGAGGCTGCTTGTGTGGAGAAGCCTATCACCTTGAAACCCGGTGAGGAGTGGAAAGGAAGGCAGGAGATCTCGGCTGTTCCTTCGAGTTACTGCAGTGGACATATCGACCCACGTAGAGTAAACTTCACCGGTTAAAGACCGGCTTCTTCTTCGGCATCCCTTGTACAGTTCTAATCGTAAGATCCAAATTCGGCCTCCTTCAACTGGCTTCTCAGATGCTAAGCATTTAGTTACAGATTGTCTCCATCTCTAAATCTTCACATAAAGAGCGGTAACTTTGCCCATCATTCTTTGGATGGTTCTGATTGATTACCGCCCTATTATTCTTTTATTTCTTCTTTTCCAGCGTTCCATTCAGGGTTTAGTAGCCAAGTACTGGGCCCTTTATTGCATTTTGAAGACCATTTGCTTACTCATATAGTACGACTTTCTGACAATTGAACAATTGATTTAATGGTCTGCCAGTTTGGTAATAAAATCCGCTGCTGTCAGCTTTCTGTTGATGATATATTATATGTATGCATGAATGCGTGTATGGTGCTGCAACATTTTTAATTTATGGTATATATATCTTTTTTATTACTTTGTTGAACCAAATTTCGTTGGTTAAAAATGAGATCTTTACTCTTTAGTGGAACCTTATGAGAGACTTTCTATTTGAAATTAGTGGATGTGGATCATCATTACTCTTTAGTTAGACCTATGGAATGTGGAGAGTGGGCTTTTGTTAACGAGGCAACTATCTTTTCATCTTTTGGAGTTTTGGGTTGAAGAAAGTTGTATGTTTGTCGTGCGCTTTAAAAAAGTGGAAAGGATGTGTTTATTTCCCATTGGTTAGGGGGGGATGGGGATGTTAATGTTCTTTTTAAACGTCTAAATTAGTAGCATTTCTTCACTCGTGAATTTAAGGATGATGTACACTTAAATGTGTTTAAATTTATTTTTATAGACACGTTAAATCCTTTAAATAAAAATAAGATTTAAATCTTAATGTCATAAATAAAGTTAAATTGCATCTTTCTCATAATCAATAGTTACAATATTCAATTTAAATTAATTGATCACTAAATAAGATATTAATAATTATGTAGACGTCAATTTTTGTCTGATCAATTTAAATGGTAAAAAATAATAGGTTTAATTCTAATTAGAATATTCCCTTTAATTTCTTTCCAATATCCCATGTAATCTCCTATCTATGGAATGTATTGATAGGATTAAGTTAATTTCCTTAAATAGGAGATTAGGTAGATATGCTTTTAATCTAGACCGTCGATGTAAATAATCTAAACTATTGGATGTAAGGATATTGAGCCATAAATAAAGACATTTTCCATTACTTTAGAAGACACAGAACAAGAAAAAAAAATGGAGATAAAAAGCTAGAGAAAGAAAAGAGAGAAAAGATGAGGAATCGGGAATGCTCTTGTAAGACGATCGAAAAAAAATAGGAATTTTTTGTTTAAAGGTATTCTTTTTTACTTGTATTCTTAATTCTTTCGATCACTTGGCCACCTTTTTGAAGATTTCATCGAAGAGAGAAGCAAGGAATAAGGAAAGGGTTTTCGATAAATTTCATAGATTTAACGTCCCTTGAGGTTTCTAGATGAAAATCGATGGTTGCTCTTGAATAAAAAATATTTTTATCCAGAATTTTGCAAAAAAAAATATGAATTGATATTTTAAAATTTGGAGTTTATATTCAATTAAAATGACCTGATGACCCAATTTGGATCTCTTTGGGATCCACGTATTTTCAAACGGGTAGAAAATAATTACAACTATCGCCCCTTTAATTGTTTTAAAAATTTATTTCGTCCCCTTCTCATAATCTCATTATCTCATTTTTAATCTATTTTAAATTAACATTTAATTTCATTTTCCATTTTTATTCTCATTGATTGCTTCTTAATATGCTTTTTTACCATAATTGAACTCGTTGTTTTCTTAATAAGTTTAAATTCAACCTTTTTTATTTAATTTAATTCTTTTTATATCTTTAATGAATCGTTTTTACTTTTTTATTATTAACTTGCTTGAGTTTGCTACTTACGTTTTTTTGTTTTTCTTTATTTTAAAATTTTGGATTTTTTTAATATAATCAGAATTTCCCTTTTATTTGTTTTTAAATTTTGTTTCATTCATGTAATTTTTATAAATGATTGTATTTATGTTTTTTTCCATAATTATTATGTCTACATTTATATTTACTTCTAATATTAATTTTATTTATTTATTTATTATGTATGTTTCTTTTATATTGATACATGTAACTCTTTTACCTTATGTTTGCAAATTAGATTCAAATTATTCTATTTTTTATTTTTCTCTTAAATCCTAATTTATTTTGTCTTAAGTAACATATTCTCAAAGGTAAGTAATTTGGACCATTTCTTTGAATTGTGGCCTAAACTTCAATTTTATTAATTAAGACAACTAGGTAATCAAATGGTACCGAAAGGGCACTTTGAGGGAGTTCATTATTCCTCGATTGTAACTGATTGTAACTGACTCTCGAATCTGATAATTCTCTAGTAAGATGCAGATTCAATAAATTAGTAAGTTAAAGGTATCCAGTCTACCTAACCTTAAAGGGTCAATGGCAACTTCATCACATCAAATCCAAAGTCGAGGCGCGAATCCGGGACCATCCTAAAGACCGTTACGACAGCTTGGCGATAGGGATTTTGAGAGTCAAGCCAAAATCAATTACCCGATTATCTTCTTAAGTGAAAATGTAATTTTAAATTTTAATTTATTTTTTATCAATTTTATTTTCCTTTGATTATTTTTTTCGAATAAATAGTTGTATTGATGTGTACTCTTAGGTGGTGTTTGTTTTCATTGTTTAAGGTCTTCAAAGCTCTTATGTCTGCGCCGCGCAAACCACGCGCAGACATTGGGCTTCGCAGACCGTTTGTTTTTTAGAAGACAGAAGCTCTTCTAACGTTTGTGCGTCCTCTTCTTGGCGCAGACATGGACTTATGTCTTCAAAGCTCTTCAAAGAACCATTTTAGCTATTAATTTTTTAAAATTTATAAAATGTCATTAAATTTAATGAATTATTACAAAATAGTCACTATAATGTTGTAATAAATTATAAAAGTTCGATAATATAATAACTATTTTATAGTATTTAGATAAATTTATTAATAATTTTATAATCTTTTAATAAATTTAATAAGTATTTTATAATTTTTTAAACTTTATTGACGAAAATGATCATTTGTATATAACTCAACGATATCTAACATACTTTATTTGAAAAAATATATTAAACTTAGTAAAAAATATTATACAATTAAACTTAGTAAACTTTTTTTATATAAAAACTTAGAAAATCACGTGGACATACAATTATTAGCATTAAAAGACAAAATAAATGTTTTAATAAAAAATATTCACACTATTGAAAAATCTGATTCTTATCATTTAATTCTAGTAAAGTACGAAAGTCCTTTATACAGAATAAATAAATAAATAAATAATAATAATATATTATTTCTAAATAGAAAAATACTAATTGATGTATATTATATGGAGTATATATTATATATATTTTTTGATGTTACTAGAATCGGATTGTACCACTCAAATAAATTAAGATGATTTAAATGATATTATAAAATCGAGTATTGATATATTTGTGAATCGATAATAATTTAGAATTAAAATATAATTTTTTTAACAATTACTTAAACCGAAACAAACATAATGAATTAAAATCAAATTGATTTCATTATTGATTGATTTAATAATAATTTTTAAAATGATATATAATATTAAAACCAAAATCTAATAGTACGTAGATGTAATAATTTATAATAATAAAATTTGTATAATATTTATTTAATATATTTTTTCAAATAAAGTATATTAGACATCGTTGAGTTATATACAAATGATCATTTTTGTCAATAAAGTTTAAAAAACTATAAAATACTTATTAACTTTATTAAAAGATTATAAAATTATTAATAAATTTATCTAAATACTATAAAATAATTATTATATTATCGAACTTTTATAATTTATTACAACGTTATAGTGACTATTTTGTAATAATTCATTAAATTTAATGACGTTTTATAATTTTTAAAAAATTAATAGAAAAAATGGTTATTTGAGTATAGTTTAAAAAATCAGTTTATTTATATTTCAGTTTATTTTAGCAGTCTGCAGACGTTAAAAAATAAACAGTCTTCTTCTTGCAGACTGCAGACTTTTGGTTCACCTGTTCTGCTGCAGATGCCTGCAGATGTAGTCCGCGGACTGCAGACCTTTTACCTCTGCAAAAACAAACACCACCTTAGTGTTTTCATATTTTTAAAAACTCATTTCAAGTTCTATATCCAAGCTCTAACCCTTTTAAGTGGGTGAAAGTGACGTCTTCGTAGGATTTTATTCCTCGCATGGGCCTAGCAATTAACCTCCTGGGTTCATATATTCTATGTCTTCGTATGAATTTATTCTTCACATGGACATAGAGGAATGTATTCTCTCGAGTTTAAATCAATCTGCATAATCCTGTAATGGGTTTAAGATCGAGTGTCTGGTAGGCCCATGGGGGAACCGACAAAGAGAACTCAGATACCTTTTATAGAACTAAATCAAGTTGATGCATGAGATTAGAGCTTACCCTCAAACCACATGCAAACCCTATGATACTTGTTGTTTTATTCTCTACTTTAATTTCACTGTTCCAAGCATACGAAGTAGAAATTCATTTGGTTAGGAATATTTTTGTTGAAAGGCATGCGGGATAGAAAATCATGATTGGGTAGGAATAAAAACAAGTAGGGTAGATATCATGCTGGGTAGGAGTTGTTATAATTTTTTCCTTAATTATTAATACAATATACTAACTCTTTTCTTTTTTTTTTTTCCTTTTCTTTTTATTTCCTATCATTTGCATCATCGCATAGAGGTGTTAATCTGCAAAAGTTTTTGTCAACTCCGAATAGTTTTCATCAATGGATAAAAGGGTTACGATGTAAGAGGTTAGAAACGTGGATGTACGTCTATGGCCTGAGAATACTCGTAAAGAAAAAAGGAGACAGTTTACAAGACGACTGCGTGTCAGAATTTAGCTGGTTACCTTTGATCTAGCATAATGATGTCCAGGAGTTGCGAAACATGTGTGGAAAATGGAGGTTCCAGAAGAAACATAAGTTTTTATCAATGTTTGATTATGTATATGTGTAAGTGGATCTAATTGGAGCACTAATACAATTCTGAAATTCGCTATACAACTAAAGACATGATGTCCACTATTGAGGAATGCACGATATTTTTTCACTACAATCCAAACGGGTCAAGTCTGTTTCAAACTTGAAAAAGGTTGCAGGAGCATTAGATCAAGTCAAACAAAAGACTGTGAGATTAAATATAACTTTCCAAAGCATTAAACGTGGAGTCCAAACAAAAAAATGAGCATCAAGAAGGCAAGTGAACTTCAGATAATCCCATACGATGAAGAATAGTAATGTCGCTCTCGATGGGAACATGCCCAATGAAAAGCAAAGGTAAGAGGTGTAGTTATCTAGGAGTTCCTAGATCGAGTTCACAATATGGTTCATCAACCTTATGGTTTGGGAAAAGAAGCTAGGGTACTCAGACAGGGCATCCACTTAGTGACTAGTGAAACAATGAGAGTAATCAACATGCTTGAAGCTATCCAAAGTTTAGAAGATCTAGCTCAAGCGTACCTTTAAATTTTTTTGTCTTATTGTAATAACACTTTTGTCTCAATGAATGTTATTTATCATGATAGGTACTTTTTGGATCAATGCCTTGAAATTTCCATGCATTCATTGTGCATTTTCACATTCTTCAAAATATGTATTCATTATTGAAACATAAACGACTAATGAAATTTGTTTTATTCGAAAAAAATAAAAGCACTAGACCCACTACATCCTTATAATACTCGATCCAAGACAAAGGAAATGAAATCAAGACTAGCTTAGATTAAAGACAACGAGTTGAAATTGCTAGTGTTCAATCAAAGCCAAAAGAGCCCTCATATCCTGAAAGCTATGATGCCAATGTTATATGCAACTACAATATAGGGAGTTCAGGACATACTTCTAAGAATTGTAGGGCACTAAAGGGAAAGGTTTATAATTTAGTTGATTCTGGAGCATGGACATTTGAGGAGTAATAAGAAATTATAATGCGCTCATCAAGATGCACTTGCATTCTATCTTGTTTGAAATTTTTTCCTTTCTTTTACCTTAAAATTTGTAAGTCACTTGATGTTTAAACATATCGAATGAGCTACTACCTTATGAGGTTATGAGCAATGAGAAAAATTTTAATCTTTAAGTGCTTTAAATATCAATTGAATTAAAGGCTCTTTTAAGAATTTTAGTTATATACCTTTGACAAATAACATGATTTTACTCCTCCTAAAATAATATCCCTTGATTTTATGCCAAAAAAATCACTTGATTGTATTCTCAAGATTACTCTTTCTCAAAAGACTCTAAATTCACAGTCTACCCTTCTCAGCCACGAAGGAGGTCTTCTTCCGATACATGTCGTAAGTGAAGTATCAGTCTTCTCGCAAACAGGTAAGATGGGGCATTTGATGTACAAGATATTTCTAGACCATTTAGACTGTAGTTCTATTTAGGATGTTCAATGGTGATTCATGATCTACACAGTTGAAATGGTAGAATAGATAAATTTAGCTTAAGCCACTTGCTTGGAAATTGAGCTCTAACGATGAAATTTCCTAGCTTTCAACGATACTCAGACTATAATAGATTCTTCTTAATAAGCTTAAGAAATCTTGAAATCAAAAAACTCAGGGAAATAATGTGGTATTAATACAAGCTAATTTTAATATTACTAGGGGCACCCCACTGAAGTTGATAATCTTTTGAGGTAATGTATGAAGTAGTTATAAAGGTAATGTTAAAGCTTTACAAAGTGAGTTCCATTAAAATTGTCAAGTCAAAGACTTTCTAACATTTGAATCCTCTAATTAGAGATATTCCATTGGAAGTATGAGCCATGTCGAGAGCCCTAACTTTATGAATAAGATTACATTTAAATTGTGACACTAGTTACCTTGTGTCGAGATAAATTTCCCAGCAAAATCAAAACAAAGATAAGAATATCAAATTTAATGAAGTATAATTTAAAGAATGTGGTAAGACCTAAAATTTGAATTAAGAATGAGTTCCGATAGAAGGTAGACTAAGGGAGTTGAGAAACATTTATTATAGTCGACTACACAAAAGAAATCAGGAATTCTGTTTTAGATTGATATTTCTACACTATCTATTCTAAAGGAGTCTAAGAAACCTGAACAAATGGAAGATTTTAGAGAATTGAAATATGAACACTCTCTAAAACGTCTAGCACTACAGTAATAAATGCACCTGCAAGGGCATTTTAAGAAATCACTAGCGATTTACACGAGCTCATTGAAGGTCAAGGGGTATCTCAAAGATATATGTGAACGCACAAAACCTTTTTACATGATCACCAAACCAATGAATCATTCGAAAAATGAAATCAATCTAAACCCTTCCTAAATTAACATTTATTATTAGTCTTAACACTTGTAAAAAACTATAACTTTGAAGAGTGAAAGAACATTTGATTCTTTTGATATTTGATGAACTCACGTTTTATAATTTACTTCAATTGTGAGCCTAAAACAAGGGGCATACTTTTGTTTCTTTAAAAAAAAACCTTTCTCACATTTTGAAAAAACAAAAGAAGAATAAAAATATTTTCGAACAAGATAGTCTCTTTAGGGAATGCATCTTGAAAATTAAAGAATGACTCAGACGTGAAAGCTCGTGATCAATATCAAGGCAAACAAAAGAAACATTATGGAAAGAGTTTATTAGGGCATGAAGAACAAATTCTTGCAAGCCAAGAATTATGGTGACAGACTCAAGCTAAACAATGATAAAGATTAAATAATTTGAGAATGAAAACTTTTCACAACCTCTGCATCATTATCATTCATGAAAGCATGCACTTGCATCATTGGCATATTCACATCAAATATTGATCATTCATTATTTTCCTCTCATGGGAATATTCTTAAATGTCTTTTAATATCATTTTATCCCATGAGAATACTTTCGAACTTGTCTTTCTTAAGACCATTTCTTCTTTCTCGAGTGCATCTTTAAGTTTTCAAAGAATCTCAACTTTTTTAAGATTAATTTTTCATCTCTTGAGGATATCTTTAATATTTATCAAAATAAATCCTTGTTTTTCTTAGGATTGTTTCACTTTAAATAAAAAAATTTCTTACATTAGACAATTTTCCCTCAAAATACAAATTTTATCTCACTTGAAATAGTTTTCCTTAAAACAAAATTTGTCTCATTTGAGACAATTTCTCTTTAAACAAAAAATTTATCTTACTTGAGATAGTTTTCCTCAAAAACAAATTTAGTCTCACTTGAGAAAATCTCATTGAAACAAAAATTATATCTCACTTAAAATATTTTCCCTTAAAAAAATTTGTCTCACACGAGACAATTTCTCACGAAACAAAAATTGCATCTCACTTGAGATATTTTCTCTTGAAAATGTTTGTCTAACTCGAGACAGTTTCTCTCGAAACAAAATTTCATCTCACTTGAGATATTTTCCCTTGCAAATTTTTGTCTCACTCGAAATAGTTTTTCTTGATACAATTGCATCTCACTTGAGATATTTTCTCTTGAAAACATCATCTCACTATAAACAGTTTTTCTACATTTTTGTATGCATAAGAGCTTTGCATTCATAACATTACACGCATGTATGCAATTATACAGACTTTTTAGTCAAAGTCAACTTTACAACGAATGATATTAAGTTAGAAAGATGCCTATTATCAAGTTAACTCGCGATGAAGAATTCATCTACAACATAACTAAACTCAACACTGAGGAGATATTTTCCAACCAAGGTCTTCAAGTGGAATTTCAAATTCACGACAAAGGATATTGGACTAGAAGAATACCCAAGATCGATTGTGATTTAGCTTAACTCAATGACGATGAGCTACTTCCCATCCCAAATTTTGAGAAAGATTTTAACTTCACGACGAAGTATATCAAGATCGAAACACTCAAGATTAACTTAACTCACGATGGAGGAGTTATATATAGTATAACTCAACTCAACAACAAGGAGTATATTCCAACCAACTTGACCCATAGGAGGTCGACAGATTCTAAGTCAGATTTAACACCATGACAAAGGATATTCGGCTTGAAGAACATTCAAAATTGACTTAACTTGCAATGGAGGAGTCAACAATACCATAACTTAACTCAAACAACAAGGAGTTAAGTCTCATTCCATATTAACCTTTAAAGGGTTAACATGTCTTTAATTCAAATTTCAACTCCACAAAAGATGATATTGGACTTAAAAACAGTCATCCAAAACTTCAAGACAAATCTCACATTCATAATAGATGATATCGACTCAAACAAATCATAACACTGAGGAAACAAATCTTCACCTCACTTAACTCGCGGACGGGAGTCACCTAAAGTCTAATTTGATTCTTGAAGAAAAGTCAAATGTCTCGACATTGCAGAAGTAGGCTTGCTTTTAGAGTCCATCCATTTTTAATACAAAAAAATATGGTTTTTTTTATCTTTATTCTATTTTTGTTGCATGATAATGGACAAAGATTGTAAGGCAATGGATTCTAAGTTAGGAGTTTTGGGCTAACCCAAGATGGGCTTTGAATAAATCTATTAGCTTATGGGAATCATTGACCCCAAATTAAAGTGGATTTGGGCTCAATTTGAGCCCAATAGTTGTTAAAAAGATGATTATGAGAGTTGATCAAAAGTGGGATGACCAAAGGAGTAATTATACCTTTTTAGTTGCAAAAAGGTAAAAACAATTAAGATTGGTGATACCATGTCTGAAGCATTCCCCTCTCTTTTTCTCCAAAAAATTATCTTCTTCCCATCTTCTTCAACATATTCCTTCCCCCTCTTGCATGAACAAGGTGTTAACTTTGCTAGTCAATCCCCTCTATTCTGATATTGTAAGGTAAAAATAATAACCTCCACCTCCTAAGCTTCAATTCAAGCCTTTAATCTTCTCATTTCACCATGGTTGCCACAAATGGGTTTTATAGGGTTTAAGGAACTTAAGTGTTTTGATCCGTTTTCGGGAAGTTCAAGCCTTAGAAATTTCTCTTAAACTCTTCCTAACCTCTTAAGCAAATAAGTAATTCATTCTTTAATCCTTGTTTAGTGAGAAAAATTAGAGAAAGCTCCAAACCTAGAGGAAATGAAAAGTTTGTGATTGGGTAAATTGGGGTATCTTCTAATAGCTTAGAATCAAAGGTAACTCACTTCTAACTCAACTCTGCCACATGTATATCATTAGGAGAGTTTTGTTAGATTGCATGAGTTATGAAGCATGTTCATGGTAGATTGCATAATTTTATGTTTCCAACATGTTTATGGACTTTATATGACCCAAATATTTATAAGCCTTAATAACAGTTGGGAACCTTAGTAGGGTGTTTGGGGATAGAAAGTTAGCATTATTCATGCTCAAAACAATGCATTTTTTGGCATGATTTTCGGTATCAGTAGAACATTATCGATATTGTTCTTCAGACGATAAAATAACAAAGGGAATTGAAATAGAAGTATCGATACTTCTTCAATGGGTATCGATACTTGTAGGGTGGTATCGATACCAATCATCACTTAGGGGATTCCAATGGTACCGATACTCATGGGAGTATCTATACCAATATCGATACCCTTAATAGGGATATCGATACGTAGGCATTTTCAAAAAATCGAAGCCAAAATTTGTATATATACTTAAGTAAATACCGATACCACATACCAAGAGTATCAATACTTCATCCAAGGTATTGATATCATCTCTTGTTTTCAACCTAAAATTAGTCAGTAGTATCGATACCCATAAACCAATATCAATACCCAAAGGTCAGTACCGATACTAAGAGGCTTAGTATCGGTACCCATGAACACTTTTTAGGAAAGAATCCCAAGGGTTTAAATGGGTAAAATTAAGGGATCCTGTAATGTCAGAATACCATGAAATAAAACTACAAGTGAGAACAACTAACTAAGAACATTTAGAAACAATAACAACTAGTACGACATAAAACTAGCATTGTTTTACGCTCGAGAAATAGCCAGGAAACCCAAGTCTCTTTAGCAGAATATGACAGTCAGTTGGATATCTCAATCAGCGCCAGGCACTTTAACCGCTAGTTGGGCACAGATACCCCAAGACTCGATAGAGTGAGTTGACCAGATGTACCTTTCAAATGTAGTTTCGGTCTCACCCCAGAATACCCAAGGGTATTTAGGCATGCTAGATAGGTGGGTGAGCTCCGAGATGTAGAACCCTCAGTCTTACCATGAGGTCTGCCACAGTATAGTAGATCAGTGCATCTCATGTCTTTACATATGTCACACTAACATGCATATTTAGTGAATACATGTAGCATAATGCAGTTATTAGTGAGGCACTGAGCTCTTAAGCTCAGCGTTCTGAATGTTTTTCCATACATACGTTCATAGGAGACGAATTGAAGAACATTATCATCGTTAGTAGTTCTAGCTCAACAGAGATTCAAAGTTTTTCTTGAGTTATTCTTATAGGACATGTACCATTTATAGACCCTTATGTATTTATTCATAACTATTTTTTATTCAAACTCAGCATTGTGTTATTTTTAGAGCTCTTTTGTACTTGTCAAATAGATTTAATATGTTTTTAGTTATTACCGTTATGGATGAATTTTACGTAACACAATTTGAATGTCGTTTTAGAAGAAAATTTTTGGGTTAACCACTTCGGTAGTCCCGTGTGACATCATGGTCTAGTGATCTTCAGGTTAAACTGGATTAGGGTGTTATATTTAGTGGTATCAGAGCGTCAGATTTACTTGTTCTTAGTATTCGTGAGTTAGAGTCAGTAAATGTTTCTGAGTGTACATGTCTCTAGAGAGTCAAGAGTACTATTAAGACTGGAATGGCGATAATAACCTCCTCTTCTTTCTAATTTCAAAGAAATATCCATGATAGATGATCCAACTTATAGTCAAGACGGTAGGGACGAGAGTCATATCCTTAGTAGACAATACTGGTAAGGACCTCTTCTTTCTAATCTCATATACAAACCAACAGGGTATACCAATAGATGCGAGGGTTGAGGAGACGCCATTCTTCAAGGACCTCACCTTTGTAATCAGGCAGATTGCTAGGTATCTACACAGTACTTCACCTGTAACACCTTCAACTCAACCTTTAACCACAACCAAATAGTCCCAGTAGAGAGGCTTCGTAGATACAAGACCACCGATTTCTTCGACATAGGGGATGATGATCTCATCACTGTAGACCAGTGGCTTAGGGATATATACGCACCCTCATACAGTTGCACCTGACCCTAGAGGGTAAATTCGAGTGCGTCACCACCCTGCTCAAAGGTAATGTCATAGCTTGGTGAGAGACCATAGAGATGGCACTAGAGCCGAAGATATCGATGTGTGAGCATTTCCTCTATGAGTTTAGATAGAAATATATTAGTGAGGCACACATCGATGATATGAGGGAGAAGTTTCTACACTGATCAATGATAGAATATGAGTACGAGTTCCTCAGAATGAGCATATACACACTAAATTTGATCTCTATAGAGGAACACCGTTACCGTAGGTTTATGGAGGGCTTGTACCTTGACATTCAATCACACCTGGGGCTCGACCCTCCCAAAGTCTTATTGAGTTATATCATCAGACAAAGGAGGTTGAGAGAGTCCTGAGTAGGAGGGCCAGAAAGTCTCGTGAGACTGGATGACAGTCCAAAAGAGTTACTGAGCCAGTGAGGCCATCTTAGAATCTGGCCAAGATGGTCAGAGATAGTCAGGGTTCAAGAAGACCCTCAATAGTATAGTTAGGGAGGAGACATCTGACCTTAGTCTCTGGACCCAGTGTCAGTGAGCCGACCAAAAGCTTCACACATCCTATTTGTGCTCAGTGCAGAAGAATACACCTGGGGACATGCCAATAGGGATTTAGGGGTTGCTACAATTGTGTCTCCTTAGACCACTCTATTTGTGATTGTCTAGGGGATTAGAGAGTGGCTCAAATATCGAATCAGAGATTAGCACCATCTGTACAGAGAGGTTGAGGGCCAACGAGAGGCGATAGTACTACTTCAGGTAGAAGAATAGAGGGATAACCAGATTAGTGGCAGGGACAGAGCAAAGGGTAGCCTCCAGACAGTACACGGTGAGACCCGCAAGGAGTACGAAGTAGTTAAAGTGATCTCAGGTACTTTCATAGTATTTTTTATTCCAGTTACAACTTTGATAGATCCTAGTTCCATCAACTCTTACATCTGCTCTGACCTAGTTCAATAGATAGAATTCTCAGTTAAAGATTTAGAGGTAAGAGTTTGAGTATCGAGCCCTCTAGGTCCAGATGTCCTAGTAGACAATATCCACAGGCGATGCCCAATAGAAATCCAAGGTCAAACATTCCTAGAAAACTTGATGGAGTTGCCCTTCTAAGAGTTCAATATAATATTATGGATGAATTGGTTAACTGAACACGATGTCAATTTGAAGTGTAAATCTAGGCAATTTAAGCTCATATTAGACGATGGTAAGTTAGTAATGACTAGTGAGCAGTTAGGCCAGACGAGAATCGTGACAGCTATAAAGACCCAAAGGTTGATCAACTGTGGATATGAGGCCTTCTCAGTACCACATGATCGAGTAGTACAAGATTTCCCTGATGTGTTTCCAAAATAGTTACCAGGTTTACCACCCAGCCACGAACTAGAGTTTAGCATCGAGGCAATGTTGGGTTCATCTCTGGTGTCCATTGCTCCTTACCGCATGACATCAACAAAATTAAAGAAGTTAAAGACTCAGATTCATGAGTTACTAGAGAAGGGTTTCATCTTACCAAGCATATCTCATTGGGGAGCACTGATCTTTTTGTCAAGAAGAATGATGGGTCGATGAGGTTGTGAATCGACTATAGGCAATTGAACAAGTTAACCATCAAGAACCATAAGGATAGACTTAAGGTTCATTTACTACCCGTTGAAAGTCAAAGATGTTGATGTGGTGAAGGATCTTTCAGGATGAGGTACGATCATTATAAGTTCCAAGTAATGTCATTTAGAAACACCAATGCCCCAGTAGCATTCATGGACTTGATAAACACGAGTTTTTCACCTCTACCTAAACCAATTCACATTAGTATTTGTAAAAGACAACTTAGTATACTCCCGATCAGAGGAGAAGTATGATCAGAATCTCCACATCATTATTTAGACACTTTAAGACCGTCAATGGTATACCAAGTTTGGAAAGTATGAGTTCTTGTTACCAGAGGTTTCATTTCTAGTTCATGTCGTATTAGTAGACGATATAAGAGTCGACCCTTAGAAGATTCATGCTATAGTAGGGTGGAAACCACCTAAAAATATGTCAGATGTGCGTAGTTTCCTAGGTTTAGTCGAGTATTATCATTGTTTTGTTCAAGGTTTCTCGATAATAATCACCCTACTAACCAAGCTACTTCAGAAGGGAGTTTTATTTGTATGGGATAAGAAACAACATCAGAGCTTCAAATTGTTAAAGACCATCTTAACTCAGGCTCTAATAATAACCCAACTGGAGTCAAGCAAAGACATCACGATTTTTAATGATGTTTTGTTGAATGGTCTTGGATGCGTCTTGATGCTTGAGGGCAAGGTTATAGCTTATATATCTCGTTAGCTCAAACCTCATTAGAGAAATTACCCCATTAATGACATCGAACTAGCAGCAGTAGTGTTTACCTTGAAGATTTGGCGGCATTACCTCTTTGATGAGAAATATCACATCTTCACATATCACCGAGTCATAAGTATCTACTCAAGCAGAAGGATTTGAACTTGATACAACGTAAATGGGTTGAATTACTTAAGTACTATGACTGTGTGATGAACTACCCTTCGAGTAAGGCAAATGTTGTAGCGGATGCCTTGAGCAGGAAGTCAATGTTATATTTACGAGCACTCCTCGCACTCTTGAGTTTGACTACTAAAGGTGGGTTGTTAGTCAAGTTGTGAGTTGAGCCAGAGTTAGTTGACAATACCAGGGGGCTACAGAGTTCAGATGAGTAGTTAAAGGCTCAGTTTGAGAAGGTTCGCTAAGGCAAAGCACTGAGTTTTGAGTTGTATGATGGGGACGTGTTGTACTTCAGAGGTCAGTTGTGTGTACCTGTATAGGCTCAGTTGCGTAATAAGATCCTTCATAAGATGCATTGTAGTTCACTCTTAGTTCCTCCAGGTAGAAACAGGATGTACCAAGAACTTCGTCAATTATATTGGTGATCGGACATAAAAAGGGAAGTGTCAGACTTTGTTGCTAGATGTCTAGTGTGTTAGTAGGTTAAAGAGGAATACCAGGTTCCTTAGGTTTACTTCATCCCATTCAAATTTCTTAGTGGAAATGGACAGAGTAACCATAGACTTTGTGACCAGGTTACCCATGACCAAACAGAGACATGACGCAGTTTGGGTCATAGTTGACCGTTTAACCAAATCAACTTATTTCTTCCCAATCAAGATGGACTATACCTTAGAGAGTTTAGCTCAGTTTATATATGTGAGATATTAAGGTTACACGGTGTACATGTTTCCACTATATCAAATAGAGATCCCTAATTTACTTTTCATTTCTAGAAAGCCCTTAATGAGCTTTTAGGCACCAAACTGAAGTTCAGTGCAGTTTTCCATCCCCCGAAAGATGGTCAGTCAAAGAGTGTCATCTAGATCTTAGAGGACATGCTTAGGTGCACTACAATATATTTTGAGGGTTGTTGGGAGGACCATCTACCACTAGTGGAGTTCATGTACAACAATAGTTTTCAGTTGAGCATTTAGATGGCCCGTATGAGGCCTTGTATGGGCCCAAGTGTAGAACTCCACTATGTTGGATAGAGCTTAGTGATGATAAGATAGTGGGTCTAGACTTAATTAGATAAACCAAAAAGAAAGTTCGGTTAATCCAGAGCCGGTTGAGAGAAACCTCATATAGACAGAGGTCCTATGCGGATCTCAAGCGTAAGGACATAGAATTCTCAGTAGGAGACAAGGTATTCCTCAAGGTTTCCCCACGAAAGAAAGTACTTCACTTTGGGCATAAGGGAAAGTTAACCCCACATTTCATAGGACCTTACGAGGTGTTAGAGAGGATTAGACCAGTAGCTTACCAGTTAGCCTTGCCACCAGAGTTGGAGCACATCCGAAATGTGTTACATGTATCCATGCTTAAGAGATATTATTCCAATCCTTCCCACGTCATATCCCTAGAGTAGATTGAGGTGAGGCCAAATATGACCTATGAGGAATAACTGATCAGAATCATAGCTAGGCATGTAAAAGAGCTAAGGAACAAGATGATTGTCTTAGTGAAAGTGCTATGGAGGAATTATGGCATTGATGAAGCAACTTGGGAAACTTTAGTAGCCTCACATTTTCTATCCAGATAAATTTTGAGGATGAAATTTCTTTCTAGGATGAGAGAGTTATAATGCCTTGGATCCCAGGTTAGGAGTTTCGGGTTAACTCGACATGAGCTTTGAATAAATCATTTATCTTATGGGAAGACTTAACCCAAATTGAAGTGGAATTGGGCTTAGTTTGACCAATAGTTGTTAAAATAAGGATTGTGAGAGTTGATCAAAAGTGGAATGACCAAAGAAGTAATTATACCTTTTTATTTTCAAAATGTTGAAAACCAGTCAAGATTGGTGATAGTGAGTCTGAAACATTCTCCTATCTTTTTCTCCACAAACTTTGTCTTATTCCTATCTTCTTCAACTTATTCCTTCTTCCTCTTGCATGAACAAGGTGTTAACTTTACCAATTAATCATCCCCATTCTGAGATTCTAAGGTAAGTATCATAAAATCCACCTCTTAAGCTTCAATCCAAGCCTTTAATCTTCTCATTTCACCAAGGTTACCACAAATAGGTTTTGTGGGGGTTTAAGGAACTTAAGTGTTTTGATATGTTTTTAGGAAGTTCAAGCCTTAAAAATTGTTCTTAAAGTCTTCCTAACCTCCTAAGCAAGTCAATAATTCATTCTTTAATCCTTGTTTAGTGAGAGAAGTTGGAAAAAGATTCAAAGCTAGAGGAAAGGAAAAACTTGTGTTTGGGTAACTTGGGGTATCTTCCAGTAGCTTAGAACTAAAGGTAACTCACTTATAACTCAACTCTAGAACATGTAGATCACTAAGTGAGTTTTGTTAGGTTGCATGAGTTATGAAGCATGTTCATGGTAGATTGCATATTTTGATGTTTCCAACATGTTTATGGACTCTTTATGACCCCATATATTCATACATAAGACCTTAATAACAATTGGGACCCTCAGTAGGGTGTTTGGGGATAGAAAGTTAGCATTTTTCATGCTCAAAACATGGTATTTCTGGTTAGAAGTATCGGTATTAGAAGAACAGTACCAATATTGTTCTTCAGACGATAAAATAACAAAGGGAATTAGGACAGTAGTATAGATACTTCTTCAATGGGTATCAATACTCATAGAGTGAAATCGATACCAAGAATCACTTAAGGTATTCTAGTGTACAATTTTGGTATTGATACTCATGGGAGTATCGATACCAATATTGATACCTTCAATAGGGGTATCGATACATAGGCATTTTTCAAAACATCAAAATCAAAATTGGTATCAATACTCTGGCAAGTATCGATACCACAAATCAAGAGTATCGATTCTCCATCCAGGGCATCGATACCAACTCTTATTCTCAACCTAAAATTAATCAGTATTATCGATACCCAAGTACTAGTATCGATGCCCAGAGGTTAGTACCGATATTGAGGGGCTTACTATTGGTACCCACGAACACTTTTTAGGAAAGAATCCCAAGGGTTTAAAGGGGTAGGATTGAGGGATCTTGTAATGCCAGAATACCATGAAATAAAACTATAATGGAATAGTTAACTTGGAATAGTTAAAAATAGTAACAACTAGGACGACATAAAACTAGCCTTGTTTGACACTCGAGAAACAGCCAGGACACTCGAGTCTCTTTAGCAGAATATGATAGTCAGTTGGTTATCCCAGTCAATGCCAAGGTACTTTAACTGCCAGTTGGGCACAGATGCCAAGAATCGACAGAGTGAGTTAGTCGGGTGTAAGTTTCCGATGTAGATTCGAATCTCACCCCAAAATACCCGATGGTATTTAGGTAGGCTAGAGGGGTGTGTGAGCCCCGAGATGCATAACCCTCAGTTGTACCATGAGGACTTCCACAATATAGTAGATCAGTGCATCTCTTGTGTTTATATTTGTGCCACTAGCATGCGCATTTAGTGAATGCATGTAATATAGTGCAGTTATTAGTGAGATACAACGTTCGGAATGTGTTTCTGTGAGTACGTTCATAGGAGACCAGTTGAGGAACATTATCGTCGTTAATAGTTATAACTCAACAGAAATTTAGAGTACGTCTTGAGTTATCTTAGAGGGCATGTACTATTTATAGACCCTTATGTATTTAGTCGTAACTCTTTTTTATTCAAACTCAAAATTGTGTTCAAACAGATTTAATATGTTTTTACTTATTACTGTTATGGATGAATTTTACTATCGTAATTTGAATGTCGTTTTAAAAGAAAAATTTGGGTTAGCTACTTCGGTGGTTCTGTGTGACATCATGGTCCAGCGATCTTCGGGTCGAACTGGATTAGCATGTTACAAAGAAAAGCAGTTGTAGACACTTATTTTGTCTGATTAATTTAATTTAAATGGTAAAAATTAATATGTTTAGTTCTAATTAGAATATTCTCTTTGATTTCTTTTCATATCGCATGTAATCTCCTATTGATAGAATGTATTGATAGGAATTGATTTAATTTCCTTAAATATGGAGATTGGGTAGATATGCTTTTAATTTAGACCATCGATGTAAATAATATATATCATTGGATGTAAAGATGCTCAACTATAAATAGAAGTTTTTTCCATCACTTTAGAAGACACAGAAAAGGTATAAAAAATAGGGAGAAAAAAAATAGACAAAGAGAATAGAGAAAAAGTGGGAAATTTGGGAACGCTCTTGTAAAAGACTGAAAAAGAATATTAATAAAAGAGAATTTTTTGTTTAAAGGTTTTTTTTTTGCTTGTGTTCTTTATTGTTTTGATCGCTTGATCACCTTTTTTTGAAAACCTCATCGAGGAGAGAATAAGGAATAAGGAAAAGGATTTTGATAAATCTTCATAGATTTAACTTTTCTTGAGGTTTCTCAATAAAAATCGATGGTTGCTTTTGAATAGAAAATATTTTTTATCCAGAATTTTGCAAAAAATATGAATTTATATTTTAAAATTTTGAAGTTTATATTCAATTAAATGGTTCGATGACCTAATTCGGATCTCTTTGGGATTCACGTATTTTAAATGGGTAGGAGATAATTACAATTGTCATCCCTTTTGTTTTGAAAATTTATTTTGGTTCTCTTCTCATAATCTTATTTTTAATTTATTTTTAATTTCATTTTTAATTTCATTTTTAATTTCATTTTTCCTTTTTATTCTCATTGATTACTTCTTAATATGCTTTTATTTTCTTTTCATTTTTACCATAACTAAACACTTTCATTTTTACCATAACTAAACACGTTGTTTTACTATAAGTTTAAATTAAACCTTCTTTACTTAATTTTGATTCTTGACATACCTTTAATGAATCTTCTTTATTTTTATTTTTTATTTTTAATTTGTTTGAGTTTGCTACATATGTTCTTTTTCTCTTTATTTAAATTTTTTTTATTTTTTTATTTAATATAGTAAGAATTCTTATTTTCTTTACTTTTTTAATTTTGTTTCATTCATGCACTTTTCATAAATTATTATACTTATGTTTCTTTTCCCTATTTGTTATGTGTATATTTACTTCTTATTTTAATTTTATTTATTTTTTATGTATATGTCCTTTATTTTAGTTCATGTAACCCTTTTACCTTATGTTTGCATATTATATTCAAATTATTTTATTTTTTTCATTTTCTCTTAAATCCTAATTTATTTTGTCTTAAATAACAAATTCTCAAATGTAAGTAATTTGGATCATTTCTTTAAATTTTGGCTTAAACTATAATTTTATCAATTAAGACAATTGAGTAATTGAATAGTAGCGAAAGGGTAATTTGAGGGTGCTCATTCTTCATCGATTATAATCAATTCTCGAATCTGACAATTCTCTAATATGACGTAGAATCAATAAATGGGTAAGTTAAAAGTATTCGATCTACCTAACCTTAAACGATTGGTGGCGACTCCATACATCAAATCTAAAGTCGAGACCCGATGAACCACGATCACCCGAAGGATAGTTGCGACAAATTAAATAAAAAATCATATCTTTATATATTTTATTATAATAAAAATATCAATTTACTTAAAACTCAATTAATGTTATTAAATAAAAACAACACTTCCATTATTTGGAAACACTTTGAGCTTAAAGCAAATCATCGTGACAAAAGCATCACAAACATACAAAATGACCCTTCATTCGAATCCATTTTTTTCCAACATTGATACATCAACATGGTTGCAACATCCATGTATACTATGCCACTGCAACGCCGGCCGACCGACCATCGGAAATCTAAAACTATGATTGCCTATGTCAAAAGACTGTATTACAGGAAACAAGTTATTATTCAGAATCATAACAGAAGAAGGGTGTCGAGAGACACAAAGGGATAGTAAAATTAAGCATGATTTGCCGATGAAGATGATACAAAAACTCGCCAAAACGGTCGTTGCTTTCGCCGGTGATTGTCGGCGATGAGGACGGTCTCGGATCTTCTCAGCATCTCCCACATCACCTGCACATCTTGGTATCCACATGTTTGTATATCATCGTGTAGCTTTAAAAGCCCTGCACCTGCATCAATTGTTATGGAATTATTAGTCCCCAAAAAAAAACTATGGGTATCTTTTTGTTCTCTGTTTTTTTAAGGGTCTATTAATCTAGTTTAGCAGAGATGAGGAGGAGGGGGTGAGAACGCACCGTTTTTGCGAGCTTTGAGAGGGGAAGAAACGGCGAACCAAAATCTACGAACAGGGAAAACCATCTTGTTCCACCAATCCATGAACCTTTCTTTCACCCTACTCTTTTTCTTGCTAATTTTGATCTTCTTCTTTCCTCCTCCTCCTACCAACACTCTAAACGCTGTCGGTTTTAACCCTGCCAGACCTCTTACGAAGAAGATTGTTTACAAATTACAAAGAGAAGGAAATCAAAACTCAAAAGGTGAGAGTTCATCCAACAGTTTTACAAGAAGAAGAAGTATTCTTGACCTGTGACCAATATATATATATAAGAAAGAGAAGCATTGGTTTTAATTGCAAAATTAAATAAAAAAATATTAAATTGATTTATTTTAGTGGGGGGCGGTTCATTTGTTTGAATCGAACTAGTACAAAAATAAAATGAGATATGAGTTAAATTCATGCTTTTTAAATCTATTGGCTAAGAAAATTTAGTGTCGGCAGTGGCCTTGGCCACGTAGCCATCAAGAGCAGTGAGTGTGGCCTATAGGAGAGATAGATGATCCAACATGCCTCACCTCATCCTTGACAGTCACTTTCTCCAATCATATTTTGACATGTATTCTCTTAGGATTTTTTTGGCTTAATTATAAAATAAGTGCCCAAATATATCATTTTTTCCAAATAGGTATCCAAATTTTTTCGAATTATTCAGGTGTCTAACTTTACAAACATTACTACTTTAGGTATTCGGGTCGTAACTGTAATTAATTTTTCAGTTAAGTAACACATGTCACGTTTTGATAATTTTAAAAAAAAATTAAAAATATTATTATATTTATAAAAAAACTCTAATTTTTCTTAAATTACAAAAAAAACCCTAAAAATCCTAAATCCCTAACCCTAACTCAACGACGTCATCCCTGCCAGTCATGGCACAGTCGCTGATGTTGTGATTGTGATTTGTTGTGTATGGTTCGCAGGGTACAAATGTCAAATGGCCGTCGATTGACCGCGATTCCATAGGGTTATCTATCGTCGGGGGCAGGTGAGGTCGGGTAAAGCTTCGTCAACGACAAAGGGCAATAGTCGGCGTGGATTTATGGGTTAAAATGAGGGTTTTAATGTTTTGGGGGTTTTAATGTTTTGGGGGTTTTTAAGTATTTTAAAAATTTTGTGTTTTTAATATAATTTTTTTTAATTTTAAATAAAAAAAATTTAAAATTCTCAAAATGTGACATATGTCTTTTAACGACAGTTACAGTTTGGGCACCGAAAGTGATAATGTTTACAACGTTAGATATCTAAATGATTCAAAAAAGTTTAAACATCTATTTTAAAAATAATATAATTCAAACAATTATTTTATAATTAAGTTTTTTCTTGTTATTTATTTATTTGAATCGTTATCTTTGATATGTTTTGTGTGTATATTTTTAGAAATGATTTATCAAAATTTTTATTAATGTAATATTTTTTATTCGATTTTGTGATTGAGGATTTTGTGAAATCGTCTTCTACCTTTTGGACTAATTTTTGAATCCTATTTATTTATTTTTTATTGATCATTATTAATGTATTTGTTTTACAAAAATGTAAATCATCATCAACTCGATTTTATATGTCTCATTTATTCATTAGCATTAATTTTTTTATAAAATGAAACATTATGATCAACCGACCAAATATACTTATGGCGAGACTAAAAACTATAACCGGAGAATATATAAGAAAATAAATATGAACAACCAAATAAACCAAATAAGTTTCTAAATTATGTGATGTTGATAAATAATTTTCCCCAAATTCAAGCTGTAATATCAAGACAAGACAAGACAAGAAAGTATTGTGTGTGTGGTTAACTTCTAGTCTTAATTTCATCGTCTAATCAGAGATTAGTCATACAAAATACATTCGAAAAAGTAGATTAACAAAATCTTTGTCTCTACCGACAATTGTTTGATGATGAGTGACTCACTTTTGGCATTATCCTTGTATATTCAACGCCAATTATTTGTGACACCAAAAGCTTATCATCTTCTTTGCTGATGTAGAATATATATCTATCTATATTATATTTAAATTTTATAATAGTATCGATAATGACAAGTAATATTATATTAAACTAAGATTCAATATTAAGAGATATCGATATTGTATAAGATAATATTAATATCTAATCTATAGTATTGATACTAAAAATTTCAAATTAATAAATTGTTCAAGTTAGCCCCGATTGTATGTTTAAATTAGGCTATAATTATCAATTGGTTAATTGTAGGCATTAAAATTATAAGTAAGTTAATTGTACACATTTTTAGAGGCCATAAAGATGATAGATTTAGGATTTGTCTTATTTTTCTTTTTCTTTAGTCGTCGTTAGTTTTTTTCTCTCTTTATATCTTTGTGATTGACAACAACATTAGTTTTAGTGTTGATCGCCGACCATCGGTATTTATTATTTTTTATTTATTTTATTATAATATATCTTTATTTTTTCTTATTTTCTATTTTAAATAATTATACATTTATGACACATCTTCTTATACCTTTATGGTACGTTTTTCTTTATTTTTATGTCACGTTTTCGGTCGTTTGACCGTTATTTTCCTTTATTCATTTTTTCAGGGTTGGATTTGACATTCTTACAACTGATCAAGATGGCGTTTTATTTATTATCATGCTAATCTTTCCTGCTTTAGACCCTAAGATTAGATTTGGATACACGATTTACGTTCGTGGACAGTATTTGCATGTCGCTCAATTTTTATTTGTAATTTACCGGTGGCCTTTCAATATATTCATCCCCTTTTGTGGTTTGTTTGTCCATGTGATCAGATATATTCGTATCTACCTTCTATCCGAGTTTATTTAGTTAGGTTTTTAAACTTATTCCTTGTATGGTCATTGTGATCTTAAATGGTAAGTTTTCTAGTGTTTAAAAAATATCTTTATTATGTGTTTAATTTACGAGTGTGGTTGTAAACATTCATTGTAATTTGGATACTTTTTATTTTTAATAAAATTAACGAATTCTATAAAAAAAAAAGTATATTCATTTTTAATCTAGATGATGATTTGATAATAAAACTCATTAAGTTAATATTGTTAATAGTTAGATCTTTTAACTTTTAGAAATTATAATTTGACCCTAAGTATGATATTACTTGAAAAACCCGTTAATGATTGATGATTAAATCTTATATGATTTATATTGTGAATGTGATTGTGTGACATTATATGACTTTTGAATTATGATTCTGATTTAAATTATCCTATAATAATTTGGTACATGTATGAATGTGGAACTCTAATTTGATACGTGTGATCAATGTGGGGAATGCTGAAATTTTCAAACAAGTATGAAAGGCAATCACCCACCATGGCAGAAGACTTTGAAAATATTGGATTTGAGGGGGAAATAATATGAAGATGTTAGTCAATTTAGACTGCTGTGTAGTTGGGATAAAATGCAAAAAGTAAAGGAGTTAGGAGGCAAAAAGTACTCATTATGAAGAGGTCGTGGGCTCGTACCACAAAGATTCTTCCACATTTTCAACTTTAAATTGAAAAAAAAAAAGTGTCTATGTATTTTTTTTAATATTATATAAGAAACCGCTCTTTAATTTCAATCAATATAGTGATCAAAATCAACCGACAAATGATGCATTGCATGGATTATTTTAGTATTTTTTGGTTTATATTTGAGACCCGATATTGTTCCTTTTAGTGATATTGTTTTTAAATTTTAGATATGTTACGTCCAACATATGATGTTTTACATTATTATAAAAATCTTTAATTGAATTGGAATTACAAGTTCATCCGTTAATTACATCATATGTTCCTAAATTATGACTCGCATTTTAAATTGGTTCTTAAATTTTTAAATATTTTAACTTCGTCTTAAAACTATGATACTCATTCTAAATTAGTCCTTAAACTTTTTAATATTCCAATTGCATCCTCAAATTATAACTCTTATTCTAAATTGGTCCCTAAACTTTTAAACCTTTCAATTTCATCCCCAAATTCATCCAATACGTATTAATTTTAACCAAATTTAACCTAAACTTTATTTTTTTCAAACATATAATACAACTTGACCTGATGGTTTTATTAACATGGAATGTAATTAGTATATACATATGATTTGGGATGAAATTGAAATGTTGAAAATGTTTGAGGACCAATTTAGAATGAAGGATGTAGCATGGGGATGAAACTAAATTGTTCAAAAGTTTGAGAACTAATTTAGAATGATAGTCATAGTTTAAGGATAAAATTTAAACACTTAAAGTTCAGGGACCAATGTAGAATGAGAACAATAGTTTGAGGACTTATGATGCAATTAACTCTAAGTTTATTAAACATCAACTTAATTATTTAAAAAATAAAAAATATTTTTCTTTTACTATTTTTATATAAAAATATTTAAATAAATGGACCTAAATGACTATTTTTTAAAGTTTTTTTAAAACGACAGTTAGAAAAACAAATATGTACTCAAATTTCAACACATAATTTTTGTGTCGACTGCTAATTCTTTTAACTTTTTTATTAAAAAAATTGGTAAATTTTATGCAGAAACCCCTGAAGTTTCCTCTCAAACCTCAATTTTTCGAATTCACTTTGATTCATATACGTCAGATAATTTTCTTCAAAATGTGACAGCAGAAGGTTAGAAAGAGGGAAAGCATATATCCTAATATCACATTGATTAGATGTGTGAGAAGAAAGAGCAGAAAGAGGATATTTTGGCACTAGTTATATCCTTTACTCGAAGACCAATTGTAACATCCTTCACTCGGTTTGAGAGCTTATACTGTCATGAAAAATATGCTTAGATTTGGATATAATTTATTCGCAACTGAAACAAGAAAGATTTCTCAAAAAATGTAAGGCTCGGATTGCAAATAATTCAAATTCATGGTAATCATTTTAAAAACAATCAAAGCATTTAAATCGACAACATTTTTTCCCATTTCAAAGTTCTGGTATCATGTCGCAACCAGCCCTTCGGGTAAATGTCAACTAGTTGCAACAAGTCGGCTTTTCCTCGAAGGGTCGTTGTGATAGCTTGGCGACTCTCCTGGGGATATTCTGTTTTCTAAAACAAATTGAGAGTTGAGCCACAGTTGATTACCTTACCTTTAGAATTTAGAAATTTCGAGTTCGAATTTAATTTACATTTCATTATGTTTAGAACTTGAAAATTTTCCTCCCTGGTTAATGCTTACACTTGTGTGAATATATTTTAGAATTGTTGCATATCATAGTTCTAAACCCGAGTTTCGTCCTGGTTCGCTTAATTAGGGGGAAAGCCACACCGCAGAAGAACATTGGTCTTCCTCTGAATTCAATTCGTATAATCCAGAATGGGCCAGAATCGAAGTTCTTATTAACCTTAGCAGGTTGTAAGGACAGTTTGGGAACCTTTTCTAGAACTGAACTTCATGTAGAGAATCTAGTAACTCTATTCCTCTAGAGCCATGTGGATAACCTAGGTGAGCTAGAACGCATGAGGTTAGGGCTTTAATTTCCTTTGCATGTTTTATTCACAGTACTTGTTTGATATTGCATCTGTAAGTTGTATTCAATTATTCTTTTGTCTTTAATGATTCACATTACTTTAGTTATTATTTCTACTGACATGATTTCTTTTTGTCTTGTTTCGTGCTTTGTTGTGTTTTCATTGTTTGCTTGAACATGACATATAGTGCAAAGGTATTGATCCCTAAAATAGTTGGGTTAGATCGAATCTCAAAGATTTATCCGAGGATATAGCAGAAGTAACGTGACAACCTACCTACAGAGGATATACTAGACTAAAGAAAATTCAACGCTGAAGTAGCCAAAGATCCTGAACCAGATCGACAACCTTTGATTTAGGAGAGGAAGTAGAAGCTTTGAAGATATTTAAAGTGTCAGAGTCTGACAGCGACGATGCATCTTCGAGCTACTCGCAGAAGTTTATCAGCTAGGGGATATAGCCAGATTTATCTGTAATCTTTGATTTTCACCATCCTATAGTACTGAGACATTTTTCAGTTTTTCACGAATTTTTCTAGGAATAATTATTTTGGGGATCAATACATGTTGCATTATATGTGTATTTGCATCTTTACATTTGCACTTACCTTTACATCTATATTTTGCATTAATTCTTTTGCTACTTTGTCCTAACTTATTTCCTTTTTGCTTGTATTTTCCTTGCATCATATGGGTATGACATACATAAAAGGTGTCGATTCTGAGTTGGTCACCATTTAAAAGGTTGTCACAATGGACAAGGAGTTTTGTGATCTAGTAAACCATGATGTATCTAGGAGGTGGCATCGTTAGGACTCTCTGCAAATAGTAGAAAGTTGTGTTCCCAAAGATCGAATATCTGACAAAGAGCAACAAGAAATACAAGAAATGAGAAAGCAAATGGACATGATGATGGATAGAATAGTTGCATTGGCCAAAGGAAAAGAGGTTTCTACACAAGATGGGAAAAAGTCCGAAGAAAATATCTTGTAATATCATATACATAAGAGAATAATGTAAAGTAAGGTGATCCTACAGAATTCAAAAATCACATATTGTCATCGTTCGCATCAACGAGTTATCTGGAGGTACCAAGGAAGTGGTCACCATTATAAAAGTTCAAAGAGAAGAAGATGAGTCATGTAATCAGGACTTACTAGTATTTGAGAATCTATTACCTTTGCTAATCGAGAGGAACCTTGTCCCCGATTCAATCCAAGCCAAAAGAGCCCTCATATCATAAGGGATATAATGTTAATGGCAAATGTAGCTATCACATAGGAAGTTCATGGCACACTACTGAAAATTGCAATACATTGAAGAAAAAAGTTAGAGATCTTATCCAGACATAGTTGTTGAGTTTCAACCAGGGTAAATTTATGTTCCCCAAAAGTCCAGTAGTTATCTGAGTTCTTGAGAATGCAAAAACAAAGGATAACAAGATCTCATCCATACCAGCCTAGTGTTTGAAGTCGATTCCAGTAAGCTGTTGGAAGCGCAAAAAGTGACCCCGTAGTATGTGAAGCCTTCGCAACCTTCGTATCCAGAGTGGTATGATGTCAATACCGATTATGAATATCATGTAGAAGCTCAAGGACATTATATCGATAATTGCATTGCCTTTAAGCGTCAAATTCAGTGCTTATTAAAACATTGAATATTAGAGTTTGAGATAAGAGGTCAACCTGGTTCGATATCTGAATGTTTGGTCAATGTAGAGCCAATAGTTTTAAAGGATAAAAATGTTAGTGGGGGCACCCAAGATGAAGAGGGTCTACTGAAATGAGGAGCCCAAATACGTCAATTGTAAAATGAAAGGGATAATTTGAGTAAAAAAATAGAAGTCATGTAAAATGGTTTTCAAATAATCAGTCAAACCTTTCAAAGTGCTGGATTAGGCGATACTCTAGAGGAATGGGAAAAAATGAATCTCTGAATTGAAGAATGAAGCTGAACAATGAAAAATAATGTTAAAGTGCATGAAGGTCAAGCTAAGAAGTTCTCTCGTGATCTAAAGATTAAATAAGGTAAACGCAATGCAACCTTAAACAATTTAGGGATATGTCAAGAAAAGAATGAGATGTTGAACACATTTATAGCCAACTCAGAAGATTCATTTCAAAGACACAAGCATGAGAAAGATGTTGAACTAGAAATCGGTAGCGCCAAGAACAAGACATTGACAAAGCTAGTACATGATTATAAAAAAAACCTTGCACGAGATCTTCATAATCACATCGAGTCTCTTATGAGGGAGAGTGATCAATATTGTCTACAACCTCAAGGATTGAAACACAATAAGAAGGAAAAAGACAATTCAATGAAGAAGGATATTACTCAAGCAAGCGATGTGGCTCTGTTAGGATTCGATGAAGCTCAAAATGATCAACCGAATAATTTTCCAAGAGGGGGTGAATTTGGTTTTTTATTTTAGGGAGTAAGGAGTAAAAAGATAAACTAATTTGCACAAGGATTTATAGTGGTTTGACTTCTCAACCAAGTCTATATCCACTACCTAAGCTCCTCAGGATTTTCTAACAAATTCACTAATTGTTCTTTCTTTTTCCAAGACAAAGAGATAACCTTTACAACTCCTAGCTTTTCAAAGGTTAAGCTGGAACCAATCCCCTTTTACAAGGTTAAAAGAAGTAAACAAGAAAACCTCTTAAAGGTAAGGTGTTTACAAGATTTAAGCTCACAAGAAAACAATTAAAAGATTTACAATGAGCTCAAAACACACTAATATTTACAAGAGAAAATAAAATAAGAATGAAAAGCTCTTCTCTTGTGTTTGATTGCTTGGATATATGTTGTCCAACCTTCTTTAAGTGCCCTCAACTTGTTTTTATATGTTGGAATGAGTTTGTGGTTGTTTTTAGCCGTTGGGGATTAATTTTCTGCAAAATAAAACTACCCAGAATAGGGAGTATCGGTAATTCTTTAATGAGTATCGGTATTACCTTTGTAATATTTAAACAAACTAGACGTTAAAGACTGTTGCACTTGACCAGTATCGATACTATGCTTCATGGTATCGATACCACTGTGTAAAGTAGTATCGATACCTGTTTTTTCATTCTTGAATTTGAGTAATTTGGAAAACAACTGGCAGTATCGATACTACCTAGAGAGTATCGATTCTTCTCTTACATTTGGTATCGGTACCACATGAATAGTATCGTATTGTTCATGTAGTGTCAATACTGTAAGAATAATATCGGTACTAAATATTTGGAAAATATTAAAGCTCCCCCTTTTTCATTCTTAAAATTGAATTTTCCAAACTCATATTTCTCCCCCTTTTTGTTATATAAAAATAATTCAACCTTAAAGTTCAAAAACAATGGAAAGTAAGTGGTAAATTTTAGCATAAAATCATTTGAAAAATCAAAGATCCCCCTCAATAAAAGCATTCTAAACAAAAATTTACTTTAAAAACTTGACACTTAAAAGACATTGAATTTCAACAAAGATGAACAACAAGTTAGTAGAACAAGAAATTCAATATATCCAAGTCTAATATACTTTTTGCAATACCAATTATTGTATTTAAGTGCATGTGAATAAGCTATCCAAAAATGTTATGCATTTGGAAAATTGATAACAATTGTTAGAGAGATATCATTTGCAATAAATCACATGCATACGCATTTAAATTAAGGTCAAAAAATTAAAATTTGTAAAAACAAGTATTAAAACCAATTTTGACCAAAATTCATTATGATGAACAAACATTTATGAAAAATCATTAAAACTTTAGAAAATCTTCATCACAATTCTTTTTAACATACATGAGATAGAAAATGTAAATCATTTAAAATCAAAACTCATGCATGCTTAAACCAAATGAGCAACCAATTATGCAAGATAATCAAAATAAGCTTAGTGGTTACCATTCCTATCAAGTGTGGCTAGAGCATTTGAGTATCTTGATTTTCATCACCATTGATCCCACACACCAAAAAGAGACATTTATGTGGATTTGGTATCTAAATTGCTTTGGACTTGAACGTTAGTTTCAATGCTCCTTGTTCCCTTAGGAATCCATACTTGTTAATTTTAAAACGTTTTTCTTTCTTTAAAGGAAAAGTATGCTCCTTGTGACCATGATAATAACATGTGAACATTTGTCATTATGAAATTAGATGAATTATTTAAAATGATTTCCTTTTCTTTTGTTAAGCATTCAATCTTAACCTTTAAATCAAAACTTTCTTTTTCAAATTTTTCAATTTTCTTTGAAAGCTCTAAATCATTTTTCAAAATTTCATTTTGTTTTCTAAATCAATTTTTTCTTTTAAAAGAAAATCATTTTTAACTTTAAGTTTTGAAATCATTTTCTTGTTTTTGGAGTTCATGGTCTCAAACTCCAAAAGTAATTTATCATATACATCGTGTAACTCATCAAAAGAATATGAATTGGATTCATTACAGTTAGAAGATACCTTGGGCTCTTCAAGAGCCATTAAGCACACCACCTTTGTTTGTTCTTCTTTCATGTTTCCAGGGATCTCTTCGAGCTTATTCCAAAGCTCCAAAAGAATTTGAGCTTATTTCATGGTTCTTCTTTCTTGTTATTAACCTTATAATGAGTTAAGTTCTGATACCAATTGTTAGGATTCGATGAAGCTCAAAATGATCAACCGAATAATTTTCCAAGAGGAAGTGAATTGGCTTTTTGAGTTTAGAGAGTAAGGAGTAAAAACATGAAACAATTTGCACAATGATTTATAGTGGTTCAACTTCTCAACCAAGTCTACATCCACCACCTAAGCTCTTCACTTAGGATTTTCTAACAAAATCACTAATTTGTTCTTTCTTTTTCTTAGACAAAGAGATAACCTTTACAACTCCCTAGCTTTTCAAATGCTAAGCTAGAACCAATCCCCCTTTTACAAGGTTAAAAGAAGTAAACAAGAAAACCTCTTAAAAGTAGGGTGTTTACAAGATTTAAGCTCACAAGAAAACAATTAAAAGATTTGTAATAAGCTCAAAACACACTAATATTTATAAGAGAAAGGAAAATAAGAATGAAAAGCTTTTCTCTTATGTTTGTTTGCTTGGATAGGTGTTGTCCAACCTTCTTCAAGTGTCATCAACTTGTTTTTATATATTGGAATAAATTTGTGGCTGTTTATAGACATTGGGGATGTTTTAGAGACATTGGGGATGTTTTAGAGCCATTGGGGATTAATTTTCTGCAAAAATAAAACTTCCCAAAACATAGAGTATTAGTACTCCTTTAATGAGTATCGGTGTAACACCCATTTCTCGAATACGTCTCCGTACACATGTGACAGGTTTCACATAACTATTAAAACCATTTCCTTATTTGTAATCCCATAAAAATTCGTTTCAAAAATAAAACAAAACATTTTAATATAATAATAATAATAATAATAAAACGTTCGTTGTAACATATTACAAAAATTATAACTTTAATACATTTCAGAGCATTTTCATAAGTCAAAATACATGCCAGCTAATCATAAAAAATAGACATGAATGTCCAATAGTTACTGATGAGGCAACCTTAGATTGATGATATCCAATGCACTCCTTACTTCGCTAGTCTTTGCTATTTCCTACATGTGAAATCAACACATGTAAGTATTTACTTAGTGAGGCATAGTAATACAAAAAGAATTATACTTAAATATAAGCATATCATAAAATATCAAAATATAAATGAAAATTGTATAAATCATATCAATACATCAAATTAGCTTGGCAAACCAATCTTCATTCAAATAGCCTGAGAACTATATTTAGTATACCCATCATACCTATAAATCAATATTTTCCAATTTATTCTTTATTTTCCCAGTATATGTCAAATGAGAATGCAAGGTACATACATTGCACCGAAGTGCCAAAATGGAAATTCACAAACTTATTATGAATTCCATAGATGCACATATAGTGCTGAAAGTACACAAAGTACTGATACGAAAATGCACCGTTATGTATTAAACAAAGTCGATCGATAACTTTTATACATAATTGTATAACGAAATGGTGATTCACAAACTTATTATGAATATCATGATTGCACATCTAGTGCCAAAAGTACACACAATATTGTTACGAAAATGCACCGTTATGCATTACTCAAAATCGATTGATAACCATTACATACAATGAATGTCGAAATGCACCTATGACTCTCAACGCACATACAATGGGCTATTCAATCAACTTAGCATATTACACAACATAAATGGTCATCTAGTCATTTTAGAGCAGTTTATACTCTACAATTAATCTTGTATCAATTCCATAACCGTTATGTATTAAACAAAGTCGATCGATAACTTTTATACATAATTGTATAACGAAATGGTGATTCACAAACTTATTATGGAATATCATGATTGCACATCTAGCCAAAGTACACAATATTGTTACGAAAATGCACCGTTATGCATTAAAATCGATTGATAACCATTACATACAATGAATGTCGAATGCACCTATGACTCTCAACGCACATACAATGGGCTTCAATCAACTTAGCATATTACAACATAAATGGTCATCTAGTCATTTTAGAGTTTTTATACTCTACAATTAATCTTGTATCAATTCCATAAATGTTATGAAAGCATACGAAATACTGTAAAACATACTTTAATCAACCATTCGAGGTTGACTCATCGTAAGTCACCCTCATCTCATATAAGTAAAATAATGCACTCATCTGGTATGCCTAACTATTATGCCTTACGGATGTCCAACTATTCAGCAACTTATCCTTACCCTTTGCTTGCTGGATTCAGGAGCTGGTTACGATCTACACAACAATCATACATATCTTGAATTCTATTAAAGTTCATCCTAACTAAAAATTCTAGGCTAAAAAGTATTGGTATCCGCATATGGTATCGATAATTCTAACTATGTATTGATACTTCCTTCAGTATCGATACCATTTTCTCATTATGGAGTCCATTTTTCAATAATGGTATCAATACTTTTCTCTTGGTATCGATACCCCACTTCAGTATCAATACTACTTGCATAAGTATCGATATTGTTCATGGTTCATCCTTTTTCCTCAAATTTAACCCTATAGTATCGGTACTATTTTCCATTACCGAAACCTAATCCATATTTTCATATTCACTTCGATTTTTACCACATTTCGCCTAAATCTCTTACTTTTATCACCAATTATAACCTTAAACTCATCATTATTTAAACCAAATGTCTTACATCCATAAATCTCCCTATAACATCCAATACTCCAAAGAACCCTTTAAAACTAAAATCACACCCAAATTTCAAACATGTTTTTAACCACTTCTAAGGCTCCAAATTTCTTATTTACCTCTTTGGCACAAATAAACCTTTAAACTTCAATATCTGAACATATTCATCAAATCACTTAAAACCCATTTTATTAAATCTCAAATAAATCATTCATCTCTTAGTTTTATTCATCTTAAACCTTTCTTAACTCTACATAACTTAAGTTTCAAAATCAACCCAAAAATGAAAGGAAAAAACTAACTAGATGAAGCCTTACTTTCTCGGGACGTGAGGAAGAAGAAGAAGAGAGAACCAACAGAACTTATCCCTTTATTCTCCTTCACTTATATTAAATAACCTAATTAATGAATATTAAATTCATTCCATAAATAACTAAATTGCCCTTTATTCTTCCATTCTTACTAATAAGTCTCAAACACAATTTCCTAAATCATTCCTCATACTTTTCAATTTACTCAATTTAACCCACCAAATTTTAAATTCTTCATTATGATCTTATCCAAAAATTGGGTATTACAATCAGTACTACCTTTGTAATATTTAATAATTAGTCGTTGAAGACCGTTGGGCTTGACCAGTATCGATACTATGCTTCATGTATCGATACCACTATGTAAAGTATCGGTACCTCCGAGTATAGGTACCTATTTTGCATTCTGGAATTTGAGCAATTTGGAAAACAACTGGTAGTATCAATACTACCTAGAGAGTATCGATACTTCTTACCTTTGTATCGTACCCATGAACAATATCAGTATTATTCATATAGTATCGTATTGTAAGAATAGTATCAATACTACGTACCTAGAAAAAACTGTTTTGTGCTCAAATTATAGTTTAATGGACTTTGAATTATTTTGAAACTTTGAAGAAATTCGATCAAGTCCGAAAACATTTTGCCTTAATTTGTTATATCAAAAATATTATAAAACATAGTTTCAACCGGGCTGACAAGTTGGTCGACTTAACGGGTTTTGTAAGAGTTTTTGAAGCAAATTGACAACACATCACCCGATCATGTTTAGAAGTTAACTTGACTCTTGAAGGAGATAGAAATTAGAAGTCAAAGCTGTTTATTAACTGAAACCTTTATATTCAATGAAAATCGTTTAAGATGGTTACTCTAAAGCGACAATTTTTTACATACATGCATTGGATTTATTTATTTAAACATTTTACATGTATCTTTCTACTCTATCATCATCATGAATAAAAGTTGGAGGCAATAGAGAAGTCTCAAGATAATCTATGAAATCAGTGCAAGATCGAGTGATTGCACTGCAGCATAATGTGAGAATCAATCATTGAATTCCCAGCAAGAAATTTCATCTAATGACCCAATTGTTAGCTACAAGAGTTGTTGACAAAGAGAAGTGCCTATTGAGGTACAATAATCATCAGATTGGCATGACAGGTTAACAACCTACCCTGGGGCAACATGTTGGAATGAAAGAAAGAGTCTTACCAATCCTGATAAGTTTAGAGACAAAGTTAAGCGACTGAAAGGAATGGTCAAAATAATGAAAGTTGATTATGTCTCTCACAAGAAGCTAGAGAAAAAATTAGTTTAATCCTTAACTTAATCACCAATCCTGAGCTGTTAGAGACAAAGTTAAGCGACTAAAAGGAATTGTCAAAACAATGAAGGTGATGATGTCTCCCACGAGAGCTAGAAGCAAAATTCAATTGTCATCTGATCCATTGAGGATGTTTTCTAAAAATATGAAAGGATATTTAAATTATTATAATTTGTTGATACATTACTTTCACGATAGTCTCACTAGATTTGTTGTGGGTATGGTAAAATCGATTGAGCAAAGAACAAGATCAGATCATGGGTCAATATGGATAATGATTTCTAGAGCAATAAAAATATGTCAAAGATCGGCTCCGATTCAACAAGATCTCCAAAATTGAAAAAGAAAGCTACTAAAGCTTAAAGAGTATGTATTGAGATGGAGAGGCATGGTAACTGAAGTTCAATCTCCTATGTCAAATGAAGAAATTTATACATGTTTCATAACACCCTCTTAGATCCTTTCTTTAATTAATGCTTGCAAATTCAAAAAAGACTTTGAAGATCTTATGAAAAGGAGAGAAAAAAGATAGCAATTAGCAAATGAAACCTGAAGGTTACCTCCAAGGATCCAATCAACCAAAGAACAAAAAAAGAAGACTTGGTGAATGAACGTCATTTCCAGAATCCTCATAGTCATAAAAGAAATGAACGAACTATTTGCTCAAATCGACCAAAGAATGTCTCTCAATTAAGAAATGTTCTAGAGGTGTTCCAAATACCCATATCAGAGTTGTTCCTCAATTGTTTAAAGGTTAATATATTACTTCAATACTGATGAAAATAATAACCCTTCTAATCATATTTATGATGATAATAATATTTGAAGGTTTCACATGGGAGTATCTGGACATTCAACAGGAAACTGTGGACCACTGATGAAAGAGATAGAAGTGCTTGTTAGCAATGGGGCATTAACTCGATATTTGATCGAACTGTGGATGGATAATCCAAATGGGCATCATAATGCAAGATGTATCATTCAATTGAAATAAGTGCATGAGCATCAGGTGGTCACTAGGGGATTTATAGGATCAACACATGAATCCGCTACTCACCCTCTATGAACCTAAGCTACATTCATGTTTTGTTGCATTGTTTTTCATCATTTATTGTTTTTAGATATTCGTAAATTTCTTTAATTGAATAAACACTACTCCTTTGTAGACTATGAGTAATGAAACAAATTTCCTTTTAAAGTTCAAGGAATACAATAAGTTTCTTATATAGCCTTTGACAAGTGGCAAGATTGAACCCTTGTAAAACAATGACCTTGATCATGCTTCAGAGATTACACGCAAAAGGTATACTTATTTACCTGTAAATATTGAACCTTTTCCTTATGTTATAAAGAATACAAAGGCAATGCCTTCAGGTATGTATAAGAGCTAACAAAATGAAGTAACTCATGTATAAAGTTGCAAAATTAATTAGATCACATTTCTGTTGAAGACGTTCAATCATGACCATAATCTTCATAAATAGGATGTGGGGTAGATGAATTTAGTGCATGCCAATTGCTTGGGAATTGACCTTTAAGGATAAAATTTTCTGACTTTCAACAACACCTAGACTATAACAGATTTTTCTCAATGAGCTTAAGAATTTGAATCTATATACCCATAAAGTTAATGAAGTATATTCAAATGTAAATATAATAAATCTAAGCTATTTGCTAAAGCAATTGATTATAGAGTAATTCGAAAGCCTTGTATTTATTAATAAGTTACATTCAAAGCATGACACTAATCAGATACTTGACAATTCGTGTTTGTTCCATTGTGATTGTCAAGTCGAAAACGTTGTGAGATGAATCTATGCCAAATAAAGGAAAACGAATTTAAAGTTTTAAATTTCAAGGAATAAAGGCAATAATGCCTAGTGTTTGAGTCAATAAGGATTACCAGTGAAAATGGACTAAGGGAGTTGAAAAACACTTGTTATAGTAAAATTCACTAGCACACAAGAATCTGATTTTTAGACCGATATTTCTGCACTATCTTGCTAAAGGAGTCTATGAATTTGAACAAATAGAAGATTTTAGAGAACCGAAATGGAAGTGTTCTAAAAGGTCTAGCAATTGAATATGCTAGTTACTTCATTTTGTCTGCATTCGATTGAAATGTTGAGCCAAGATAGAGGGGCATGTAATGATGCTTGTAAAGATTGAAAAAAGAACGATGTCTTGATGATTGAAACCATGGAAAATAAGAAGCCAACCAAAAAACCAACCCAATGATCTTGACACTTTTCAAAGGGTTATAATTTCCAAAAATAATTTTTTGATTGACTCGATATTCATTGAACATGTTGATTTGTTTCAATTGTGAGCTTGAAGCAAGGGCATCATTTTGTTTATAAAATTCTTTCATTATTATGAATTCTAAAAAATGAATAAAGGAGAAAACATTGCCAAACAAGGCAATCTAGAGAATAAAGAGGTCATTAAAGCCGATGAGGCTCATTTTGCCTCAAATGAACAAGTGAGTATGAACATAAGTCAAAGCAATGCAAATAAGAAGTAGACGAACACTTTAATAAGATGGAGCATGATATATGTAGATTCCTAGCATCTCAACTCGTAGCAAAGATTCAAGGTATTTTTGTCAAAAATAACCATATCTTAAGTGTCCATCTGATTATGATGCCTCACAAACGATCTTCACACTTTCCATTTGTTTACTAATGCTCGATCATATTCAAATTAGCCGGACAAAATTAGGGTACAACATATCGCTACATGCATAAGGTTACAGATAACATATGTTGCATATGGTATACATTAATATCATAAAAAATCTAGCGTTTAATTAAATAGTTATTTTTTAGAATATTTTCATTTTAATGTTTCATTTTGAGGTAAAAAAGTTCTTGTGTGGATAAATTATTAGTCAATAAACGATAGTCTAAAATAGGAATCTTTCACCCAGAAAAAAAAATGTAAGGAGTTAAATACTCCAAAAAAGAACAAGGGTTAAAGTGATTATTTAGTCAAATATTAAGATTTTTTAACCCTAAAATAAAACGTTGAAAGTTAAAATAATTTTAAAATAGGTGTGTTAAAATGGTATAATCAAATATTAAGGACATTTTTAGACGTTGTACCTACATCAATACTTAAAGATAATATCAATATTATTTTTGGATACACCATAATAGGCTTTTAAGGCCCACATGTATCTTGAGCCTTTGGATCCTTAAGTAATTGGCCAATAGTAGAGATAATGTCCAATGATTGAATTTGATATTGTTGAAAAAAAAATATACTCGGGAAGGCAATGTTCTCGCTATGATGCCTCGTTGTTTCCAAGTGCTTCTTGGCTTTATTTCTTTTTTCAATTCAAATTTTTTTGGGGCATATATTATAATTATAAATCATAATATATCGGTTAGTTGTCAATCACGTCTAGTATATTAATTTTGATCAAGAACGCGAGTAAGATTTGGTTAGAAATTAACATAAGTTTTATGTCAATAAGAAATTATATTAGAAATGTCAAAAATATAGAATTATAAAAAAATTTAGGAATACAACAATAAAAATATACTTAAAACATATAAAATTTTCAAATGTACAACCATTTCTTAACATCGATAAATTCAACCTTAATTTCAATATTATAATAGAAATCATCTTAACTAAATTAAGAAATTCAGTATAGCATTCCTATTCTCGTTTTCACATTGTTGTTTAGTCAAAGAGAAATATTTAATAAAATTTGTAAATATCATAATCAGTTTTAGAAATATTTAAAAACAATATTTGTTAAAATACAAAACTTAAACGTATATTAGAAATTAGAAAACTTATTCAGCGGTCGTTAATGTAATCAACAACTATTGTAATTAGATGAATTCAATTGATTATAATTTTCCAAATAATAATTTAATTGTATTGTGAATGAAATTAAAGATGGGCTTAATTTTAAAGTACAATTAGAGGGATTAAATCTATATTTAATCGTTTTCTTTCAATATCTAATCTATATTTTTTTAATTGGATGGATTTGAAAAATTAAAGTGCGCCTAATGAATATTGATTTGAAAAGGCTTTAGAGCCATTTTTTCTCTTTGAGGAATCGATTTTATTTAGAGCCTTAAGTATTGAGAATGGGCTTCAGATATGAGGCAGACAGAAAGATGGTATAATTATATATGCGTTAAGTTCATAAAACATTTTTTTTTCAAAAAAAAGTACTTAACTTTGCTCTGTTTCCCATTTTAGTACTTTAAGTCAATCATTTGTTATTCAATGATAGTCAACGATGACATGACTCAATAATTAAATGATTTAGGTGGCTTTTGTGCTATGTAATAAGGTACTTATATGAGAATCTTATTATTTAAAATTTAATTATGCGATGTTAAATAAATTCGTTATATCACCTTAAAGCGTGGATAGTTAATTAATTATAATTTTAATTCGTAGAGAAACTATTTTAAAACTACTTAAAAAAAATGAAAATAATTATTTAATCAAACATCAATATTTTATAACATTATATTTTTAATGGAATCACATTTGGGACAGTCTAAGAAGAAAGTAAATTTATATATCATTTATGAGTAAGAAAAAATGAAGAATTAAGATGAGAAAAATATAATTTAGGACCGATTTGGGAATTAAGCCTATATATAGGTAATTGAGGGAAAACGCAAATAACCAATGTTTTTAAAATCGGAACGGACCTTAAACCGGTGAAGGTATTGGTTCACTGCTTCAACCGTCGTTAAACCGCGGTTGAATCGTTTTATATAAAATAATATTTTTTTAAAAAATTTTACATAATATTCAAAGCAATATTAATATATATATATATAACACTCTTTTTAAGTTCACAATATTAAAAGGTATAAAAATCAATGTTATTAAAATCGAACCGGATCGGACGGTTCGACCGATTGAACCGTGAACCGGTGGCCTGTCCAGTCCGGTTAACTTCCAAAACCAGTTGTGCACATAACCGGTAAAGAATCGGTAGAACCGACTGAGAACCGACAAAATCGGGGTGAACCGGATGAAAACCAGTGTGAACCGTCGGTTCTCTTTTTTTCTTTAAAAAAAATTAAACCAAACGACGTCATTTGTTAAATGAGTCAAGTCGAACTCGAGTACTGCTGAACTCAACTCGAACTCGAAAACTTTAAAAGTAAACTCAACTCGACTCAAAAACTCACGAGCTAAAAATTATCAAGTTCAACTCAAACTCGAAAAATAATATTGAAACTTGAACTAAAAAAGGCTCGAACTCAAAAAAAATTAGAAGCTCAATTGAAACCTGAAATTCAAGCTCAATTGAAGCGAAAGAATAGTTCGCTATGTGCTCACCAAAAGGCTCCATGATTTTAAATGTCAAATTACCTCTAGTATTTATAGAAGTTAGTTGGGATGCTCTTCTATGTTTATTAGTAATGTGGGATTGTTTTGTTTCATAATTTTACTCTTTAGACTTTTGAGATGCTCTTCTATGTTTCTTAGCCATGTGAAATTGTTTTTATTAAAAAAATTAAACCAAACGACATCGTTTGTTATGATTTTTTTCAGCCCCAAATTTATTTTTTGATTATAGTTATATAATTATATTTATTATTTAATATGTTTTACCTTAAATATTATGTTGTAGTTGATTTGAATCATTTTGTTTCACTTGATTTTATGTTTTTTAACTTATATATGTTATAACTTGTGATTTTTTATACCTTAATATTGTAAACTTAAAAAAAATATATATATAATATATATATATTAATATTGCTTTGAATATTATGTAAAATTTTTAAAAAAGTATTATTTTATATAAATCCGGTTCAACCCGATTGAACCACGGTTGAACCAGTGAACCAGTACCTTCACCGTTCAAGGTCCGGTCCGGTTTTAAAAATATTGATAAAAATATCACAAATCATAACATATATAAGTTAAATATATAATATCAAGGGAAACAAAATGATTCAAATTAACTACAACATAATTTTAAGGTCAAGACCTAATGAAATTCATCAACAACTAAATAAAAAAAAGTACATAATTGATACAAGTATCAATCATCATAAGATTCATTGAAATTGATTCCCTCAAATTTCAAAATATTGGGAAAAACTTCTTCATTAGTTGAACTACCACCGCCATCATCACTTTGAACTTGAAACTTCATAGCATCACCTTGGACTTGAAAGTCCACAACATCAAGATCTCATCACCTAGCAATATGATAAATAAATACAAAGTTAAATTTAAATTCTCAAACATACTTAACAATTAAAATTAAAAGTGTAAAACATATTAAATAATAAATATAATTATATAACTAAAATAAACAATCAAAGATTATCCTTCATTGTTTTTTTTTATGATTGACCAACTAAAATTGCATTCTCATGATAAAGAAAATTATCAATCTCATCAATATCAAGCACTGGTGATGGAGTAGGTTGTTGATGACGGAGTACGACACGGTGAATGAGTATGACGGAGACGGAACGGTGATGAAGGAAACCAAAGTGGAGGGATAGGGTTCACCTCTTGCAAACGTTCGTGAAAATGGCTTAATCCAGATGTAAAATCAGAAAATAAATTTGGGGCTGAAAAAAATCATAACAAACGACTTAGTTTAGCTTAATTTTAAAAAAAAAAGAACCGTGTGAACCGCCGGTTCACACCAGTTTTGCCGGTTCCCAACTGGTTGCACCGATTCTTTAACGATTTATTGTAAAACTGATTTTGAAAACTGATCGAACTAGATAGACAACCGGTTGAATCGGACGATCCAATCCGATTTTGATAACATTGCAAATAACTAAAATGGCGGTAGCTGAAGCCGTGAAGGGTGCAATGGATGGTCCAACAAAGACGAATAGTGGAAAGGGGAAGGTAAAAACTAAAAAGCCGTCATGATCGCTTGAGTCAACTTGCCATCTTCCTCAACCAAACATGGACCCCAACCAATACCCACCCTCACCAACCCTCCACACCATTTTATGTAAAAAAAAAACACACGCACACACAAAATATCTTAATAAATTTGGACCGAATTGATGAATCAAATATTTTTATTCTATATAAAAGTTTTATTTAAGAGAAACATGGGTGGACTTAGGCATGGGGGCGGTCACCCATTTTAAAAATTTAAAATTATTATATATTTTTTATTAATTTACTCCCTAGAATTTTAGAATTTTAAAATTTTCTTTTGAAATTTTATAAGTTCAACATAAATCTTGCTTCCGTCCCTATAAGAGATAAATAAATTTCTTCAATTATTAACGATTCATTCATTTAATTTAAATGGAGAGTCACAATGAAGAGAGAACAACCGTTGATCGGTGTCTCTTTGCAAAACAGAGTAGATAATAAAAATGAGAAAGAAGAAAGAGATTAATTAGTGGTAAAGGAGAATTCGGTCCCTATCTAAAATGTGTTGAAAAATATTTATAATGGTCCTAATCCGATAGTGTTAAGACATAAGATGATTATAATTACTTGTTGAGTAATAAAATAAATAAATATGAATTTTATTCTAGAAACTTAACTAAAGAAAACTAATTACTTCCCAAAAATTTATATCCGGAAATACAACAAAGTTATAGTTCTCCGATGAACGAATACAGACCACAATTTCCACCTTTTCATACCACACTTGCTAATATCATCATCCAACAGTCAGGGAAATCCCAATCTTGTCCTTTCACGGACTCCCCCTTCACCAACTTTGATCTAATGCAATATTTTTTTTTTCAAAGCTCGTCTTTGCAGCTCAATTCCCATCAAATCCCAAATGGCACCACAGGCTGAATCACAACAAGACGAAATCATTTTCCGATCAAAGCTTCCCAATATCTACATCCCTAACACCTCTCTTACATAAACTGTTTCGAGAACCTCTCCGCCGTCGCCTCGACTTGTTTGATCGATGGAACGACCGGAAAGTTTACAGTTAGAAATGTCGAACTCACCGCTCGACGAGTCGCCTCGGGGCTTAACAAGCTCGGCATCGAACGAGGTGACGTGATAATGATTTTGTTACCCAACACTCCCGAGTTCGTCCTCTCGTTCCTCGGCGCCATTGCCACGGCGGCCAATCCCTTTTTCACACCGGCGGAGATCGTGAAGCAAGCGAAAGCCTCCGCCGCGAAAATCATAATCACGCTGGCAAGCTACGTCGATAAAGTGAAAGAATTCGCCTCAGACAACGATGTGAAGATCATGTGCATCGACTCCGCCCCGGAGAGTTGTTTACGTTTCTCCGAGCTAACACAAGCCGACGAACGCGATCTCCCGGTGGTCGATATCGAGCCAGACGAAGTCGTCGTGCTGCCGTATTCGTCCGGAACCACGGGACTGCCCAAAGGGGTGATGTTAACGCACAAAGGGCTGGTCACGAGCGTGGCGCAACAAGTTGACGGTGAAAATCCCAACTTGTATTTCCACAGTGAAGATGTGATCTTATGTACTTTGCCTATGTTCCGTATTTATGCCTTGAACTCGATCATGCTTTGTGGGCTACGTGTTGGTGCTGCGATTCTGATCATGCAGAAGTTCGACATCGGATTGTTGTTGGAGCTGATACAGAAATACAAAGTTACCATTGCTCCGATCGTGCCGCCGATAGTTTTGGCGATCGCTAGGTCGTCGGAGACCGATAAATACGACTTGTCGTCGGTGAGGATGGTGAAGTCCGGGGCAGCTCCGTTGGGTCAAGAGCTTGAGGATGCTGTAAAAGTCAAGTTCCCTGGTGCCAAATTTGGGCAGGTGTGCAAGTTTAAATGTTTTTACGTGTCCTTTTTAGTCAAATTATTATTTAGCTTTGAAAATTCAGATTTATCATATTTTTTTTTTTAATGATATCATTAATTAAATTAAATTAATATCATTGACATTTGTAATTAAATGTTAACCTAAATAGATTCTTGAGAACAATTCTACAACTTATCATGCTAAACAGGCATTGAATCTGATAATAATTATGTCAAATTAAATTTGAATATAATAAAAATATTAAAGACAGATCTTTTAATTTGATGAAATTATTTTTTATATATTAGTTGACTTTTGACATGATATTTTATATTGATGCGATTAAAATTATAATTATTCACTTAATTTGGTGAATGTGGCTGGCCAACCTCATATGCCGCACCGTGTTGATTTGGTATCTTAGCTTAGGCACCACTGAAAGGAACATGGGAAAATTTTCAACAACCTTGGAACAACACTAACTTTGACGTACACTTTAATAATTAAATGTGACGAATAAGGAAAAGTGTGATTGTATCTTTGAAAAATATATGATTTATTTATGTATTTTTTAATGTTTTAATACAATTTTTTAAGTTTATACATATTTAGATAACATTTTATGTATATCCATCAACGATGACGACATACCAGATTTCAAAATTAATAGCAAAACGTTATTGTTTTGTAGGGTTATGGAATGACAGAAGCTGGACCAGTTCTAGCAATGTGCTTGGGATTCGCCAAGGAACCCTTCGAAATAAAATCCGGGGCATGTGGTACCGTCGTAAGGAACGCCGAGATGAAAATCGTCGACCCCGACACCGGTTCATCACTTCCGCGAAACCAGGCCGGAGAGATTTGCATCCGAGGAGACCAAATCATGAAAGGTATGTTACTTAATTTACCAAAAATGAAAAACGTCATGAGCAAACGTTAGCTGAATGTATTTTTGTTGCAGGATACCTTAATGACGATGAGGCCACAGCTAGGACCATAGACAAAGACGGCTGGTTACACACAGGGGACATTGGTTACATCGACGACGACGAGGAGCTCTTCATCGTCGATCGATTGAAGAATTGATCAAATACAAAGGGTTCCAGGTTGCACCCGCCGAGCTCGAAGCAATGCTCATCGCTCACCCCGATATCATTGATGCCGCTGTCGTCGCGTAAGTCTTAAACAACACATCGATATTTCTCCGCTATATCGAAATCCGGGCTCTTCGATTTAACCGTAATATGTGATTGCAGCATGAAGGATGAAGCAGCAGGGGAAGTTCCGGTGGCATTCGTGGTGAGATCAGAGAAATCGCAGATCAGCGAGGATGAAATCAAGCAGCACATTTCGAAACAGGTGGTGTTCTACAAGAGAATAAACCGTGTGTTCTTCATTGAAACCATACCAAAGGCGCCATCGGGGAAGATCTTGAGAAAGGAATTGAGAGCTAAACTGGCTACCGGAAACCATTGATTTCATGTTTCTGCAATTTGAAAAATAATATACGATGAGTGCAAGGACTAAATGGGAACTGTTCATATATGTTCCTTAAATCTGGAAATTTATATACAAACTGAGGTTGCAAAAATTGTAAATTGTGAGATAAACATTTCGATTTGCTGAAGGGGATGTAATGATTCATATAAATGTTTTTCATTTTTCAGAAAATGTAACTTTGATCTTTCAGTCCTTGTACTATTCTGTCTTTTAAGATTTGATCTCTCTACTTTTTATATCTTCAAATATCAAAATGTGGATTATTATAAATTTAGATTCAATAATGTGAATTAGACGTACTCATTAAAGTTATTGTTTTTATTTTATTATATAGCCATATTTTAATAAAATTTTATTTTAGTGTTTGTACTTTTGATTTCTTTTTAATTTTATTTTATATACGAGTTAAGTGATCTTGTTAAAGGACTTGTTATTTTATCTAGAGATCTCGGGTTCAAACACCGACAAATTATTATAATCTTCATTTTAAGTTGGTATTTGAATTTTTTAATATTCTAACTTCATACCTAGAATCTCATTCTAAATCAATCCTTAAACTTTTGAATATCATAATTTCATCCATAAACTATGGTCCTCTTTCTAAATTAGTCCCAAGCTTTTGAATATTCCAAATTCATCCAAATATGTAATTATTTTCAACAATAGTTTAACCTAAATTTTGTTTTTTTTCAAACATATAATAAAATAGCTTGGTCTAACGATTTTATTAACAAGGGATGTGATTAGTATATATTGTATACATATAGTTTGTGATGAAATTGGAATGTTAAAAAAGTTTAGGGAATAATTTAGAATAAAGATTATAATTTAGGGATGAAATTGAAATGTTCAAAATTTAATGATATGCACATAAACTTTAAAAGAAAACATTAGTAGCATATTTTTAACGAAAAATTTTTTAGGCATCAAAAGTCAATTTTAAGTATAATTTAGGTATTTTTTATATTAAGCCTTTATTTTAGTATTTTATTATATCGTATCTTTGCTTTTTTTTTCTTCTTATTTTTTAATTTTTAATAACTTTGCCTTTAAGGTGTGTTTTTTTTCCTATCTTTATGGTGCTTTTTTCTCTGTCTTTTGGCACATTTTCGACGATATTTTTTGTTTATCCTTTTGTTAAGACAAAAATATATGTCGGAAGACTCACCCACCAAAGTCAGGTGTGTGACGCGGGTCGGTCCGAATTAGTCAAGGCGAAGTCTTGGAACCGGGAGACAACAAAAAAAGATTAAAATATATAATCAAACATAATCAAATAAACTCGAATAAAACGTAGATAAGAATAAATATGATTGTATTAGTAAACGAATCACAAAATGGGATAAGCTATTCAAAGACAACCGACAAACCATATATTAGAATCAAACGATGCGAGAAAACTATCCACGAATGTAAATCGTGTATCCAAATCCAATTCGAGGTCCAAAGTAGGGAAGATCAACATGATAACAAATAAACGTCATCTTGATCAGTCGTGACAGTGTCAAATTCAGTAATCTTTTTCTTGCATGGTCTTTATATGATTTAAGTGATCAATTTTTTGTGTTAACGATTATAGAAAAATGTGAATATTATAAGTTTAGTTTATGATTATAAACTTTAATTATAATTTGAATATTTTTCAAATTTTAATAAAACTAACCTCTTCCCAATTTTTTTTTGAAATTATGAATTTCATTATATATCACATATTTTTGTTTGTTTATCTGAATAAAATATCCATAATTTCTTATTTTATAAATTAAAAACTTTTATATAAAATTGTTCAAATTTATATATTTTCCACATATCAAATACAAACCCTTAAATTAAATGAAGATCAAACTCTGACATTAGTTCTTTTACTATATAGATTCTAATTTAATTTAATTTAACTTTTTTATTTTTTAAAATTTTTAAAATTTTAATCCCTAGTAAAACAATAAAATGATAAAATAACTAAAGTATGGATATTTAAAATGAAAAAAAAATTAGAACTAAAAACTTAAATTTATAACTTATGCATATTACAAGAACACAAAGCAAACTCTTGCCAACACATCACCTACAACTGTCAGCATTTTGATTGACGGTTAGCATATGAAACGCCCCAACTGTCGACACATATGATCAACATGCAACCAATTAACTAATGAAATGCTGAACAAAGAGTTTGATATTTAGTCCGCATATTATGTGTAAATTATAAATTTAATTTATATATTTTTAAAATTTTGATTCTAATCTAAACAACAACCTTTAAATATGTTAAACCAAATCATGTTTTTCAGTTTAACCATTCATGTTGTCTGTATACCATTTGATTTACGACTAAAATTTGAAAATTACAGGATCAAAATTGATCAAAGAGTATAAGGACAAAATCCAAAACTTAAGCATAGTATAGGGATTAATGAAAAAATTTGACCTTTGGATTTTGTTCAGTGACGGTTAGGTTTAAAGCAGCGAGCTTTGAAAGGTAGTTGATAGCCAAGCTGCTGACAAATATGGCGCCAATTTTGGGTTCAGGTGAAACGTCGGTCAATTGCCAACAACTTGTCAACGGAAAACAAAACATGGGTTGTTGTTGTTGTTGTTGTTGTTGTCTCTTTATTATCTCACTTCACTTACCTGCCTTTGCTTCTTCATACTACTACTCAATAAACCCTCCACTACAGGAAAAGGAAGAGGAAGCTCATCGAATTCAGTCATTTCGCAGGCTTTACCCTTCTTCGTTCCGATACAAAGTAAGTCGTTAACCGGAAACACTGAGCGTCACGTTTTCGTTTGTCTGTTCTTTGTCTGAGCAGCAGCCAATGGTGGTTTTGGTCTTAATATGTGATACTGTTATGTTCTGTAACATTGTAGGATACACATTAACTTAGTTAATTTGCAGTATGCATGGGTTTATGTTCGAAAATGTACATGCCGTTTGAATTACAAATTGATCTGTCTCGGACCGATGTGTTTTACAGATCGAATCATGAGCGAGGAGCTCGATAAACCCTTGCTCGATCCCGAGAACTTCAACCGAGAAGGGATTGATTTGGTTAGTTCATATACTTCTACTAACAGAGCAGATACTGGAGATTTCCAGTATTTCTAAATCATATTTGTTTTCAATAGGAACGCTTACCGTTACATGAAGTTTTGAGCAACTGATAAATCCCAAGGAGGACTTACATCTGAAGATGCTGAAGTTCGAGTACATATTTGGTCCAAATAAGCTCGAGGAGAAGCCGGTAAGGCATTAACTGGTGGTCCGGTGCCAACTGAATACTCGATGATTCGAGTAATACTTTTAGACAAGTAATCGCTGCGTTTTTTATTCGAATCCAGGAAAACAAGTTTCTGAAGTTTCTAAGCTTTATGTGGAATCCTTATCATGGGTTATGGAAGCTGCCGCAGTGATGGCGATTGCCCTTGCCAATGGTGGTGTACGTTATATCTTTCTCTTTCACCAAGTACTTATCGAATTTCAACTTAATGGTCACCCTGATAGCTTTATGGGGTCTGTTATATGCCAGGGCGAGGGTCCTGACTGGCAGGACTTTGTAGGGATCATATGTTTGTTGCTTATCAACTCAACAATCAGTTTCATCGAAGAAAACAACGCTGGAAATGCCGCAGCCGCGCTTATGGCTCGTCTCGCTCCAAAAACAAAGGTGTTCAACTCTCTTATCTGCTGGTTTCATCGCCAATACAACAATGTGTTAATTTGCATAATCCTTTTTTATGCAGGTTCTCAGAGATGGGCAGTGGCAAGAGAAAGATGCTGAAGTTTTAGTACCAGGAGATATAATTAGCATCAAACTCGGCGATATCATCCCTGCAGATGCTCGCCTTCTTGAAGGCGATCCGCTTAAAATCGACCAGGTGAGTGCTAGGCTTGATAATTATCTCATTTGATTGTTTTCATTTATTCTGTCTGTTGAATAACTGGAGATATCATGTAAAAAAAATCTGTTTTGCAGTCAGCTCTTACCGGAGAATCCCTTCCGGTCACCAAGAGGACAGGAGACGAAGTGTTTTCTGGTTCAACTTGTAAGCACGGTGAGATTGAGGCTGTGGTTATAGCTACCGGAGTTCACTCTTTCTTCGGAAAAGCAGCACACTTAGTCGACTCCACCGAAGTCATCGGACACTTTCAGCAGGTGAATCTAATGCATAAAATTACTGATATGCGTGATCATTAGTGTAACTGAGTTAATCTTATATAAGTTGCAATATATCTGTCAGGTACTCACTTCCATTGGGAATTTCTGCATCTGCTCTATTGCCGTGGGGATGATTCTCGAAATCATCGTCATGTTCCCGATACAGCAACGATCATACAGATATGGAATTAACAACCTTCTGGTTCTCTTGATTGGAGGAATTCCTATAGCTATGCCAACTGTATTATCTGTTACTCTGGCAATCGGTTCTCATCGACTCTCTCAACAGGTACAACTATAATAGTCAATGCACATCGGAAATCATTCGAATAGCACGGCAACAAGCCGAATACTTACGCTTAATCGATTGCAAATCTCTTTTTTTGTTTGTTTTTTCAAGGGTGCCATCACTAAAAGGATGACTGCAATGAAGAAATGGCCGGAATGGATGTACTATGCAGTGACAAAACTGGAACTCTGACCTTGAATCGCTTAACTGTTGATCGAAACCTTGTCGAGGTACAATAGCTGGACTTCAAACCTGTGAACTCCTAATTCTTTCAATGCCTCGATTTTCAGATGCAGGCTAATAGCCAAGCTTACCTTTTGTTCTAAAGGGCTTACCTTTTGTTCTAAAGGTTTTTAGTGATGATATGGACAAAGACATGATTGTTCTGCTTGCAGCAAGAGCCTCGAGACTCGAAAATCAGGATGCAATCGATGCAGCCATTACTAACATGCTTGCAGACCCGAAGGAGGCTCGTGCAAACATCAAAGAAATTCACTTTCTGCCATTCAATCCAGTGGACAAACGTACTGCAATTACGTACATTGACTCAGAAGGAAATTGGTACCGTGCCAGCAAAGGAGCTCCCGAACAGGTAGCCATCTCCTTTAACTCTTCTCGAGTCTGAGCTGCCTTCATGGCAATATGGTGCAATGAGCACAGGAGATTCACTTCACTCTCACTCATCATTCTTCTTCGTCTTCTATATATCAGATTCTAAGTCTTTGTGAAGAGAAACACGAGATTGCTGGAAAAGTTCATGCTATAATCGACCGTTTTGCCGAGAGGGGCTTGCGGTCTCTTGCAGTCACTTTTCAGGTATGATACCGTTCCCGATGTGTTGCGGTTTGATATTGGTACTGAAAATTGAATAAACGAAAATTATTTGAGTTTCCCCAAATCATTCAAGTTCCTTCCTAACATGTTTATGAACTGGCATGATCATCTTCTCAGGTAGTACCGGAAAGAACCAAGGAGAGTCCAGGAGGTCCCTGGACATTTGTGGGTTGTTGCCTTTATTCGATCCTCCGAGGCATGATAGTGCCGAGACCATTCGTCGAGCCTTAAACCTCGGAGTTTGTGTAAAGATGATTACAGGTACATATGAATTACTTTAGCATGCTAGAACTTAATATGATTTTAAACCCGAAAAGCAGCATTTTTGCAGAAAAAATACTGATATATCCTATACATACTAATATAGGTGACCAGTTGGCTATTGCGAAGGAGACCGGAAGAAGACTGGGTATGGGGACAAACATGTATCCTGCTTCATCATTATGGGTCGCGAAAAAGATGAGAACGAAGCTATTCCGACGGATGAACTCATTGAAAAGGCCGATGGCTTTGCTGGAGTATTCCCAGGTATGATTCTTTTCAGAAAAGAATTATAACGTTTTAGCCTGTATGGATCTTTGCTATACATGTGTTATCTGCTATGTGATTTCATCCTCTGACTCGCCTACATTTCGGTACGATTTCCAAGAACACAAGTACGAGATCGTAAAGATTTTACAAGGAAAGAAGCATGTGGTGGGAATGACAGGAGATGGTGTGAACGATGCGCCCGCTTTGAAGAAAGCAGACATCGGAATAGCAGTGGCGGATGCTACAGATGCTGCAAGGAGTGCTTCAGATATAGTCTTGACCGAGCCTGGATTAAGTGTGATAATCAGTGCTGTGTTAACAAGCAGAGCTATATTCCAAAGGATGAAAAACTATACTGTAAAGTATTGAATCTTTCGTTCCGAAAAGAGCCTAGATTTTCTAGTTGATATAACTGACTAGCCTTCTTGAATTTGCAGATATATGCTGTGTCGATAACTATTCGAATAGTGGTATGTTAACTTTTTTTTCACAGTTCCTACTGTTTTGCTCACTTTCATGGAATCCTAAGGTTTTGTACACTGATCTGTTTGTTCCATAAATAATCACACAATTGCAGCTTGGTTTTGTGCTTCTAGCTCTGATATGGGAATATGATTTCCCACCTTTCATGGTTTTGATCATTGCAATCCTTAACGACGGTAAGTTTTCGATCTATGATGCCCACTCCTTCGGGTGTTTTTCTTAAGTATTCTTAGTGGAAAGCTTACCTCAGATTCTCAATCAGGAACTATCATGACTATATCCAAAGATCGAGTAAAGCCATCTCCGAGTCCGGACAGTTGGAAGCTTAACGAGATATTCGCAACCGGCATTGTCATCGGAACCTATCTTGCCTTGGTTACTGTCCTCTTTTACTGGATTGTAGTTGATACAGATTTCTTTGAGGTACTTCTTGATTCACTTTCAACTGTTTATTTGGGGAAGATAATTGCGTTCCCTGAACTTTTCTTTTCTTTCCTGCAGACTCACTTCAATGTAAAGTCTATATCTGACGATACCGAGCAAATATCCTCTGCGGTATATCTTCAAGTTAGCATCATTAGCCAGGCTCTCATCTTCGTTACCCGGAGTCGAAGTTGGTCGTTCGTCGAGAGGCCTGGTGCTCTCTTGATGTGTGCATTTGTGGTGGCTCAACTGGTGGCTACCTTGATAGCAGTGTATGCACATATTAGCTTTGCTTATATCAGTGGCATTGGATGGGGATGGGCTGGTGTTATATGGATATACAGTTTAGTTTTCTATGTTCCCCTCGATATCATCAAGTTCTTCATTCGCTACACGTTGAGCGGAGAAGCCTGGAACCTCCTATTTGATAGAAAGGTCAGTGTACTCGTCCTTGTTTCAAACTTATTATGGTATAAATCTTACCTTGAAGAGGCTTCTCATGGCTTCTATGTGCAACAGACTGCATTTACTTCGAAGAAAGACTACGGGAAAGAAGACCGGGCAGCCAAGTGGGTTCTTTCTCAGAGGAGCCTGCAGGGCTCGATGGCTGCAGACTTGGATTTCAACGGCAGAAGATCGAGATCTTCTTTGATAGCCGATCAGGCCAGGCGGCGCGCTGAAATAGCAAGGTACCTTCAGTTTTACCTCAATTGCATTGGCTACCTGCTAACAACTTAACAATGAGCATCTTTTGAAACAAGCTTTTGCTGAAACGATGCTTCGACTTTTGCAGACTTGGGGAGCTGCACACTTTAAGAGGTCATGTAGAATCAGTTATGAGGCTTAAAAATTTGGATTTAAACACGATTAAATCGGCTCATACGATCTAGAAAATGAACGCGAGCATCGTGTTTACCGGTATTCTACCGAAGATAAAGCCGGCTGAGATAAGAGCATTGCTAGTTAAAATATAGAACGGTTGCCTTTGTCTTGAAGTTTCAATATTCTTCTTTGCATTTGCAGAAAATGTTGCAATATTTAGTAAAATCCCAAAACAATAAGCTACTTGAAAGAGTTGAATTCTTTTCTTTGATGAATTTTTCATGGTCCTGAGCTGGCGAAGAAACACACAATCTAATGTAGGTATTGACACAGTTTTCATGCACTAATCCTTCCATTATCATAAGTTCGATCGACAGAGAAGATCGATAGAAACTGGTGAGTACAAAGCTAGTAGTAATACATGGAAAAGAGATAAAAGGCTTACGCACTGAGAAGATTCCTAGTAGGAGGACATCCGAATACCACGAATCTTTTTGAGTCTTATGGAGTAGACATAATTTGTTGCACAATGTGCTGATATACCAGGAATTAACAATCCTAGTACCCTGATAAATATGGAGAACCATCCTTCCTTGTACTCAGGGGCATAGGTGTATCCCATGGCCAAACTTCTCATTAACTCCCAAACCGCAGTGAGATACACGGGGACTATATGTGTTATTCCAAAGAAGTTCTTATTCGGCTCCTCGTCCACTCACTTTAAACAAAAACAGAATAAAACACGAAATTAACTCGATATGATGAAAGTAGGTGGACAAAACAGCATTTGTCAATGAGCATGGAAGTGACATAGGTGTAGATTATACCTGCTCGATATAGCATCTGTTGTAGTAAAGGCACACCCTGAAATGCTTATACAAAGGTTTTATCATCATAAGGCAACCTGGGCACCAAATCATTGCAGTAAACAACTCTGAAATACTTGGGGACCGGGTGATCTAAATGAGCTTCCATGAATCTCCCGATCTGCCTCTGTTACCGATCCTCGGCTGTCCAAAAGTGTATACCCCGAGCAACTTTTCAAGTAACTGTCTCCTCATGCAGAATGAGCACTGTAGGAAACAAAATCGCCAGAGCTCCTCCTAAGCTATTCCCGGTGAATATATATTTAGCATTCTTGTGCTCTTCTAACAAGGTCTTGAGCTTTTCTCTCACCATATAGTACGCGGTCTTCTCCACCATTTCCAGTGGGATGCCCTTTAGACCAATACCAGTGGATAGTTCGGAAAAGCTGTGCTTTGTGCTTCTCTTCTGAAGATGATGATAGAAGGAAGTGGTATCTTCTCTATTACCCAAACCTAATGCCTCTAGAAATCCCATATGAAGCTTTCCTAAATTCAGAATTTCGTACCAAGAGTAGTCGAAATCAGTACTCCAATCATCGGCATCAAAAAGATCCGTGCCATGGATGCTGATCAATATCAGATTCGAATCCTCCGGCTTGTCACATAACAGAAAAACTTGAGTGGATTTCTCCTTTTGGTAATCTATGAAATGGAATTCGAGTTAATACACCATTCACAACATTCAGTATGTGCTATTACCGTCCCAGCAGTGGTAGAAGTCCACAAAGTTCATCTGCATATGTTTAGGCTCATCGATTTCAAATCAAAGATCATCGGAACATAGTAAAAAACAAATTCAGGTCCGAGAAAAGCAGTATAGTAGCTTACCTTCCAACGATTAACAACGACATTCCTTACAACCTGGGCGTTCTCATACGCTAGCTTGGATGCCATCAAACAGAGGTCCGTCTTTGCTTGGTTATCGAATTCAACATTCGTGATTCCCTCCCCTGGAGCAGAATTATGCAATCTTGCACCAACTTTTCGCCTTGGTGGAGGTTCATTCTCGGTTCTCTGTGTCCAATGGTACTAATAAAAGTCTCAGTGCCTCTTTTCAGTATAACTACATCTCCTGCAACTCACAGTCATCTCAGTAGCTAAAAAATTATGGGTTTTTTTGTGTTTCAAACAAATATGAATACGGGGGATTCAATTAGACAATTTACCCTTGAGAAGATTATATAACAAGCCCAAGATGGAGCCATTCTGAGAAAGAAGATTGAGGAAGAAATCAACCACATAACCGGTTAACTCCATGTGCTTGCCGAGAAAGTGAAGGATCTTGCGTGCAACGATGGAAACCAGAATGACCCACCGGTGGTCGGCGGCTTCTCCACCGGCCACCACCACCGCATCCTGGTCGGAGGCTTCCAGGAACTTCACCAAACTGTCTATGTCACCCGACAATGAGTAGCTCAACAGATCCCAAATCCCACCCTTGTCTGGTCTCACGATCAGGTACCTGAAAACATCATCGTCGTTCTTGTCCGGGAACTCGCTGATGCCTGCCATGGCGGTGAACTTGCGTCTGTTTCCTCGGGGGGGGGGGGGGGTTGGAAGCTTCTACGGTGCAATATGTTTTTTTTCCATATTTTATTCCAACAACGAAGTTGACATTAATTGACAAGTATAATAACGTAGGGCAGGTGTAATTTGAAGCTGACGGAACAATGCCGGAATTTAAGATTTGATTTTGAACATCGCAATCTCAAAATTATAGTTAGAAAGGGTTGCACGAAACTACTAAACCACGTCGGTGTTTAATCGAAAATGCTTGTAAGAAAATAAAATGAACTGTACGTTGTAAGAAAATTTGTTGACAGGATCATCTTTCTTCCTTTTTATCGACGAGAAACAAGTGTCGGTTACTTCGGTTAAAAAATATATTAAACTACCTTTCTGGTCACATATCTATTACTTGATTTCTAAGTTGGTCATTTAATTATTATTTTTTCGAAATATCGTAAAGCTCTTCTCGTGTAAGCACGTGGCTGGGAATTTTTGTTCAAAGGATCCACTAGGTAGGGATGGCAAAAAAAAAAAAAACTGTACCCGACGGGAAAAATTAAAAATCGAATTAAACGGGGACGGAGAAAAATCGTTTATGTTAAATGGGGACGGGGACGGGTTTAGTAATCCCCGCCCCGATACCCGCCCCGATAAATATTAAAAATAATTATTATATGTATAATATTAATAAATTTAATTTAAATTTAAATATATATATATAATATTTATGTATTTAATTTAAATATATATACCCGGCCCGATACCCGTTTAAATAATCGTTTATGCTAAATGGGGATACCCGTTTCCCCGCGATTTTCCCCGATTACCAGATGGGGATCCCCGTTTAAATCCCCGCGATTTTTTAACCAGGAACGGGTACAGATTTTTTAAGCGAGAACGAGAACGGGACAAACAATATCTGGCCCGAACCCGGCCCTTTGCCATCCCTACCACTAGGCAAGAATATGTAGCCTCACGTGCAGCTGGTTCTATAATGATTGCAAGGTTAATGTTAGGAAAAAAGTCCAACTATTTAACAATCAACAAGGATAAAATTATGATCAAATATTGAAGGTACAAATCTATTAAATATTTAAGTCAAGAAACAGAAGAGAAAGGCTTTGTTTGATTAACATTTAAATTAAAATGTACTTAAATTATTGTTGTACCAAAATATTTGGGAGGGGAATAGTCCTCCCATACAAAGAATGGGTTTTTAATGGATTTTGAGACATTTATCAAGTTCGGTTTAAACCGGTGAATGACAAATAGCTAAATTTCGAAACGTCGAAAATTCTATTTGTATCACCCCTCACGCCAACGACAATAGAGATAAGATGGACACTTGTAGACTTTGGACGACGTAAGGAACACAATAGTGTAAGAAGTGTCGAAAACGGAACAACGATCGGCGATGAAATAACGATTGAAATTTATTGCTAAAAGAGGAAAGCTTGAAGAGAGAAAAAAAAAACAAGGTTTTCTAAAGGATGAAGCTTTTTAGATTTGGGGTTATAAATTCCCTAAAAAGAGAAATGGTAAAATCAAACTTTAAATCCTCCATTTTTGGTACTTTTTGAATTTAGATATGAATTTAATCAAAATTTCACTTTGGCCCCCAAATTTAGTTAAAATTTCAATTTAGTCATCGGAAGGATTTTAAGAAAATTTTTAGACTCTAATTTAGGGTGTGACATGAATACATAACGCTTTTTTTTTCTAATGAAAAGGAAAGGCTAAGTAATTACATCAGCCATCCATAAATAACGCGGGCCATGAACATCTCTAGTAAGATTAAGAATATGGCGAAGACCAATATGAATTAAATTGAAAATAGCTAGGAACCTATCCTTTTGAGAGTGTATTTGGTCGTATAATCAAGCAGCTTAATTAGCTTCAGTTGTGATCCGAATAACTTGACATACCAGCCTTTTTTAAATTTGAGTAATTACAAGACATTATATGTTTAAAGATAATTCTAAACCATTTGATATTAAATGTTCATACTCTTAACATTCATATTAGTCGAACCTGAGGCCTTAATAATAACAATATTTTTTACTACCGATATAATTTGATTCGTACGACATTCTACGCTTCTTGGTTAAAAGAAAAAGGGAAATAATTGAGTTAGGTTTCTTTTATTCAAAGGGAATGGGCTGAGTAGATATGCCTTTGCTGTATCTTGAAGATTGAGTTATAATTTTGGGCCCATATTTCCGAGGCTTATTGGTTAAAACTCTTAGGAGAAGCCCACAATTCTATTTTACGTCTTGCAATTTGCATACGCATAATAGCCGACAAGCTTCTTCATTTCACCTTTTATTTTTATTATTTTTAAAAATTGTTAAAATATATAACAAAAATTAAAATGAAAATCTGTCTCATATATTACATATCCAAATTCAATATACATTTTATAACAAGCATTAAGCTTTTGCAATTCCTATTTTTAATTTTTAAATTCTTAGAAAATACAAAAATCATATTTTTTTGAAAAAATTGGATGATATTACAATAACAAACAATTTAATAGAATACAGAGGAAATCATGGATAATTCCACGTATCACCAGCATAAAATGGAATGAGCTTGCAAACGTTGTATTTGAAGTTAAGGACAAATTTTGTAATAAAATAAAAGCTACGTGGCGCATAGCGTAGCGCGACACATCTTTGCTTGTGTCATTTTTCCTACCATTTTGTCGTCATTTGTTTTTTTAATCTGTACTATCCATTTATAATACAACAAGTAATTTTCTTCAATTTCACATTTCATTTTCAATACAATATTTAAATTATTGTTTAATTATGAATTTGGTCTTTTATGAAAATTAAAAAAATTAATTAATTATCAACAATCAATTAATCTAGTAAGCTAAGACATTAAATCTTTTAAATAATGTCAAAGTTTTTATATTAATGTTTGTGAAAAGAGTAAATTAAATTACGAGAGTCGTACTCATAATGTGTCTTTACAAAATCCGATCTAAAATAGTAAAAAAAATGGATATCGGTGATTAAACTAAAAAAAATCATCTAGTTAAACACTATTATTAAAACTTTTTATTAAATAATTGATTTCAAAATTAACAGTTTAATAATTTATATATAATAAATTCGTAATTAATGACTTAAATTTAAAAAATTACTAGGTCAAATTCATTTATGCACCAATAATTATTGTAATAACGTAAAAAATTATCTTATTCTTCTATCAATAATGAATTATTAAAATTATTGTAATAAATTTACTCTTAAATATATACATAATAAATTATTTTAGTGATTAAAAAAATAATTGTTATCCTTAAAAGTTTATGTTCAAGCATATCATAAGTCAATGGTATTTAAGCATTTAATATCAAATGGATTAAGAGTATTTAGAATCGATATTAATTTACAATCATCATTAAATTAATAAAAAAAATATTTTCAAAAATAAAATATTCATAAACAGTAAAATTTAGTATATTAAATTAATTATGGGTGGCATTGGAACAAGGAAACCGACACTTTGCTTAAACAGCAAGAATTTGTATAGGTTGGTTGATTTTAACATTGAAACTAGTTCATTTAATTTTGTTATTTTGAAAGCTTCAGTCATCATTTCACTGTCTTTCAACTACCCTTTGAGAACGACACATTTTCATCAAGTCAACATTTTAACTTGCTTTTAAATCAACGTAATACAAATGATTAATATGTTAATTTAGTTTATAAATTAAATTTTAATTTAATCGATATTATTATTATTATTATTATTATATATAAATATATGAACTTATATTTTTTATTTATATATAGGAAGAAACTTGGATATAAATTTTATATTAAATTATAATAATTTAAAAAATGATAAAATAAATAATTGTTAAATTTTCATATTGAAAAATAAAGGAGGCATATGGTTGACTTTTAAGGTATAAGAGAATCGGGAAAATTTAGCTTCCCGCCCTTAATTACCCGATTAAATTCCATGCGACGTAATTAGGAATAAACTACTTTGATTAACTATATTCTCAAGGTACCACCCAAATTTTTAAACAAGTTATCTTTTTCCTTTAAGCTTTAATGTTGCACCAATTTTTTTTTCTTATCTGTTGTTAGTATTTTTTTTCCCATATTTGTGTTTGACGATAGTATTCATCTTAGCGCTAATCGTCGAATGTCAATATTCATTATTTGTCATTTTTTTATTATATCATATTTTTGGTTTTTTTTAGTTTTTTTATTTTTAATAATTTTAACTTCATGACATGTCTTATTCCGCCTTTATGACACATTTTTCTCTATCTTTATGACATGTTTTTTGATCATTTGACCGTTGGTTTAGTTTATCTTTTTTCTTCAGTGTTTGATTTGACATTGTCACGACTGATCAAGATGATGTTTATTTATTATTATGTTGATCTTTCCTACCTCGGTAGTCTTTTAGTGATTTCATCCCCTTTTGTGGTTTGTTTGTTGATGCACTCAGATCTGTTCATATCTATAATTTGTTTGAGTTTATTTGATTATATTTTTGAACATTTTCATTACATGGGGTCATTGAGTGATTTTAAGTGTTAGTTTTTTATGTTTAATTTACAATTATAATTGTAAACTTTATCATAATTTAAATATTTTATACATTTAATGAAATTAAGGACTTCTAAAAAAACAAGTCATGTTTCATTAACCAAATATACTTTGATTAATCAACCAAACGTACTTCATCAATCCGTGATTTAATCTCTAAAGCATTGAGTTACATTATCTCATATTTGTTGTCCTTATATAGCATGGGTCATATATTTGATGCCAACCTCAAAAGCTGTATAATCATAATCATAATCATAATCATAATCATAATTAAAAAATATCAACCCTAAAATCATGTGAAAGTTACATCAGTATAACTGCTATTTTAGTATTGCATACTAATTAATAACCATTATTCTATTTTAATATTTTCGTTTATTAAAATCTTAAATTTAACTTTAATTCATAAATAAAAATATTGTGTAATAATTATAAAGAATGTAATGGAAACTCTTATAGCAGAATTCAGTAATTTTGGGGGGAAACAATTCACCTACCAAAGCCATAAACATCTCTCTACTTTTTTCAATTTTGTTAACAGTTTCCAGTAACGTAAAAAAGAATAAAAACAAAAACCCAAATTACAAAATTGGGAATTTTTTATGCTTGTAATTGTCTATATACATATATATATTGGTGTAAAATGATAATGTTATAGTCACAGGGAATGTACATATAAAGCGTGAGGCTTTGGATTCTTCTGGCTAATCGTGCTGCCAGATTTTGCCTTGGTTTTATGAACTAATGGCTAAATAAGTATAAAATCTACAACAGAAAAAAGAAAAATAATCGAGAGAGAAGAATAAGAATAAAAAGGGTGTTAAACCAAGCCAGTTTTGGTTTCTGGGAAGGGACCAGTTTGTAGAAAGATGGTGAAGAATTGGAGGAAAGCTTTGATTTTGGTGCTGTTTACAGTCTGCATTCTGGGGTTTAAGCCTGGATTTGTCAATGGCGAAACGGATCAAGGAGATGGTTAGTGTTACTTTGTTTTGCTTTTTCTGATTTATTGTGTTTAGATTCATTGATTTTGCATTTGCCTGCTTTTTCATTACCGAATCTGTGGTTTTTGGTTGGCTTATGCTTTCTGCTATGCTCATCTGTTTTGAGCTGCTCGTGGCTTAAAATGGACTTGTTTGATTGCAATGGCATTTTAACTTTTTCGTTGGTGTTTATAAAGTTTTGACCTTGATTTCCAAAGGCGGGTTCTTGTAGATTGTGTAGATAAGTAAAGGATGAGGAAAGTTAGATTCTTTAGTTGTCGGTTTAATTGATGAACTTGCTGCCTGCTGGGATATGAGTTCCTGGACAAGTTTACAACCTTTTTTGGCGTTTCTCTTGATTGCCGCTGACCGGACTACCTTAATGGCTATAACTTGCTGAACCTATACCGGCAATCGAAATGATTCACATATCAGTGCTGTAGAATCATAACATTTGATAAGCTCCATCTCTTTGTAGATCTTGTTTAGGGCTAGGTTTTGCTGATAGTTATCAATAAAACCTCTTTCTATTAATGGTCCAATCCAATCGGGGATGATATTTTACCCTGCAGCTGCCAAAATCAATCCTCCAAAATGTTGAAATGGAAATATTGAGGGATGGGTTTGATTCACATATCAGTTTTCTGCAAATAAATCAGTTTTCTGTTTAGAGGTTGATACTTGAAACTGAGATGAATTAGTTATCGGATTTCCCGGTTTCATTTTTGTTCTAATATTTCTAGCTAAATGTTGTGCCTTCAAGTGTTCTTTAATGGAGGTTTAGCTTTAGCTGGTCATGTTGTTTAATGGAAGTACTTATAATTAGAAATTATCTCCTTGTGTCACTCCTTCTGCATGTTGGGATGCTTGATGTGCAGTGTCTGCTCTAGGGGTTATGTACAGTGCTTTAAATTCACCACAGCAGCTAACCGGGTGGACCGCTAGCAACGGTGATCCATGTGGGCAGTCCTGGAAAGGTGTTACTTGCTCAAACAAACGTGTCACCGAAATGTGATCTTCTGTTATCTCTGCTTTCCTTTGAGAGATCTTGTCCTACATCTTGCTAATATTAACTACATTATGTTATTCTATGTCTTTTTCTCAGTAAACTGTCGAATCTTGGACTTTCCGGGACAATGGGTTACAGCCTTCAAAGTTTGACATCATTGAAAGAATTGTAAGAATTCTATAATCTTCAATAGTGTATCGTTTTGTTCAATGTTCATCATCTGATTCAGACTGATGTTTTGACAAAACCTGCAGGGACTTGAGCCATAACAATCTTGTTGGAGACATACCATATAATATTCCTCCAAACTTGCAGCGATTGTATATTTCATTTGTGCATTTGTTTCCTTTTCGTTTTCTTTTCTTTAAGTGATTTATATATAATGTTCATCCGAATGCAGAAATCTTGAATCTAATCAATTTACCGGAGGCGTCCCTTTTTCCATCAGTCAGATGCCTTCTCTTCAGTACCTGTAAGTAATGTTCCAAATATTCATCTCTCGATCCGAGGTCCTCATACATTTAAAACATTTAACCCTCTTTTCTTTTCTGCTTTCCCATTTCTGGAAAATTCAGGAATCTTGCTCATAACCAGCTTCAGAATGCCTTGAGTGACATGTTCGGATCGCTTTCTTCCCTCTCCACATTGTAAGATGTTCACATTATACAATGTTTAATTGCCCGTCTTTAAGCTATTTTAACCGAAAGACCTAGTTACATTTTATATTTATTCCTTGCTTCAGGGATCTCTCTTTCAATTCTATGACCGGTTCTCTACCCGAGAGTTTTAAGAATCTTACCAGTATAAGCACTATGTAAGTATTAGAGGATATCTTTTGTAGAACGCTTTATATGATGGATTTTTCCCTATATGTATTATTTACCCTTCTGTAGGTACTTGGAAAACAACCAGTTTTCGGGCACTATCGATGTCCTTGCAAATCTTCCCCTTGATAAATTGTGGGTAACCAACTTAACATTTTGAAAATTCTAGATGTCATATATTGTTTTCGTATTATGTAATTGACCCTATGATACTGCAGTTTGTGATAGTTGTTGTTCTTTTTTGGTCTCACAGAGATGTTTCCAATAACCGGTTTACCGGCTGGGTGCCTGCTCAATTGAAAAGTATCAATTTGAAGTAAGCATTCAACCTCGTTAACTTTTGAGGTCTCTATATGGTATCAAAGAAAAATCTTTGTAATTTTGACCTGAATAATCTTTATGACAGGACGGACGGTAATTCATGGAGCTCGGGGCCTGCACCCCCACCTCCACCTGGTACTCCTACTACTAGAAACACCAGAAAGCACAAATCTGGTAGCAATGGTTCCAAATCAGATGGTGGTTCCAATAGTGGGAGTAGCAGTTCAGGAATCGGAGGTGGAGCCATAGCTGGAATAGTGATATCAATCCTCATTGTCGGGGCTATTGTAGCATTCTTTTTGGTGAAGAGAAGATCCAGGAGGTCGTCCTCAGATATTGAAAAGCTCGATAATCAACCCCTTGCTCCTCTTGCTTCTAATGAAGTGCAAGGTAACTCTTGTAGTCTACTGAATAGATGCTAAAGTCTTTCGGTTTTTAACACATTTTATAGTTCTCTTGATCTAACTCTTTGTTTATCATGCTTGAAATTGTAATGCAGAAATAAAATCCGTGAAGTCTTCATCTTCATTTGATAGCCAGGCACTTGACACACCCCTTTCAATAAATCTTCGACCCCCTCCTGTCGACCGTCACAAATCATTCAATGAAGAAGAGTTCAATAAAAAGCCTATTGCTGTTAAGAAAGCTGTACCGCCTCCTACAAATGTTAAATCATATTCAATAGCAGACCTCCAGATGGCTACAGGCAGTTTCAGTGTTGAAAATTTTCTTGGTGAAGGGTCTTTTGGACGAGTTTATCGAGCTCAGTTTGGCAATGGAAAAGTATAATCTTGCTGCATATAAAATCCATAGTCAGTCATAATAAATGAAGCATTTTCTTTGCTTGAATTTTTATAGCTATTTCAGTTTTTTACATGCTCTAACTTGAGAAATAAACTTTTTATCTGCATATTTAATCTTCTAATCACCGATATCATTGACCTTCATAAGTTTTTCCCCGTAGTTTGCCATTTTATTTCCTTAAATTCTTTTAGAAATGTTATACTATGTACTCACCTAGCAGGTATCTTGTGTTCATACTGCCATAGGTTTTGGCTGTGAAGAAAATAGATTCATCAGCTCTTCCCAGTGGAATGTCTGACGATTTTATGGAGATGGTTTCAAATATTTCCCAGTTGCATCACACAAATGTGACGGAGCTGGTTGGATATTGTTCGGAACATGGACATCACCTCATTGTCTATGAGTTCCACAAAAACGGTTCACTTCACGATTTCTTGCATATACCAGATGAGTACATCAAGCCATTAATTTGGAACTTGCGAGTCAAAATTGCTTTGGGGACTGCACGTGCACTAGAGTAAGTCAGAAATTCAGTCATGGGCGATTATAGCTATTATTCGTTGTAGAATTTTTGCCTATTCGTATTACGGGACCTGTTTGAACCTTGCAAAGTCAGGTAGTTTCTGATGAGGGTAACAATATCTGCAGTATTAGTTATGTCGGACTGATTATGGTTTCGAATTAACCATTTGTAAGTTGCTAGTAGAGTACGTGTTGACTATTAGGAATCTTGAAATATTAGTTAAGATCGAATACGTACCATGTCCTGCTGTAAAAGTCATCTAGGAAGTAAACTTTCATTCCTGCAGAGATTATTATATATTGCAAATGAGCAATGGTGACTCGGAATTCTTAAAAGGATCTTTTTATGCTTCAGGTACCTGCATGAAGTTTGCTCTCCATCCGTCGTTCATAAAAATATCAAGTCAACAAACATCTTCCTTGATTCTGAGCTCAATCCTCACCTTTCTGACTCGGGCTTGGCAACCTTTATTCCGAAAGCAGATGAGGTACATTTGTACTGTGTTAATGCTGAAAGTGACTGATGAAAATCCGGAATATGAAAATACTTCCGTGACCTATATTGACCATGGTCAAAGACTCAACGTACCGAAGGGTTTCAATTGTTACTTGCGTTTGTACTGAAATCGTCTCACTTTGGTATGCAGGTATTAAATCGCGACGATGCAGGGTCTGGATACAGTGCACCGGAGGTTAAAATGTCCGGCCAGTACTCTCTTAAGAGTGATGTTTACAGTTTTGGAGTGGTTATGTTGGAGCTTCTCACCGGACGTAAGCCCTTTGACAGGTGAGGAATAATTGCCCGGAAGTCGCTTAGTCCATTCATGGTGTTAGCTTCCTGTTAGTTAACCACAGTCCTAACTATCATGTGACTGTTTTATTACAGCACAAGGCCCAGACTAGAGCAATCTTTGGTTCGATGGGCAACACCTCAACTCCACGACATCGATGCTCTATCCAAGATGGTTGACCCGGCACTCGAAGGGCTTTACCCGGTTAAATCTCTCTCTCGTTTTGCTGATGTCATCGCTCTTTGTGTCCAGGTAATGTCTTGGCTGAAAAACGAAAGACGACTTGTGTTTCGTGTTTTTGCCTTAATTGAGTATCAAACGACGTTTTCCTGACATACAGGAAGACGAGAACTTCTTTGCAAGTCACCAATTTTGACGTAAACTGATATTTTTTTACTTTCTTTCTTTGGTGCAGCCCGAGCCTGAGTTCCGACCACCTATGTCGGAAGTGGTTGAAGCACTGGTTCGGCTCGTGCAGCGAGCTAACATGAGTAAGCGAACAACAGGGATGGAGCAAGGTGCATCTCCGCGAACCAACAACCCTAATGATACACATGACTACATGTAATGACGAAAGATCTCTTGATTGATTGTTTTGGTGATGAGGACTTTGAGATTGTAATCATGTTCGAACGTTTTATTTTTGGGTTTCATTGTAAAATAATTATACATTCCTTAACTTTAGTTTTGGTTTCAATTCAGTCCCTGCAGTTTGTAATATGTTGCAGTATAGTCCAACTGGTGATACCCTCACATTGAAATTCTTTCACCCTTCTGTACGTGTACTTTTAAACTTTTTTCTCTCTCAAATAATAAGGCATGCAGTATTCTCTTAGTTATTTCCTTTCGTACTCATAAATCAAAGAATATTACCTGATCATCTCCCTTGTTCGCCACTGATCAAATTGCCCTTTTTACCACAAAGGCTCGACTCGATTCTTGTCCATTTTCCCATTTCCATTCCCCCCCCTTTTGTTTCTTTGACTCGTCATCAACCTTTAGATATGTACGTTTCCTCCGTCAATGGCCATCAATTTCAAGACCCTATGGTGGCCTTCGGAGGACGGTACTTGTACCTTCGTCTCCACGACGATTCATTGTAACCACCACAGTGCACCATATCCAAGCCAAAGTCTTAAGCGAAACCTAAATTTGGAAATTGGTTCAGCTTTGTATTAGTTTGAGTGATCAAATGTTCTTGGTCTTATTACAATGTCTTTGAACATATTTGAAGAAAATTCCTCTTGTTGAACTGAATCATTATTCTCCTGTACTTGCTCTAGAATGTGAATAGTCTTGTTGTGAATAATGATTAGTGATGAATGATAATTGACTGACAGATAATTGTAGAAGTGATGATTTTTTGTGAAAAAATGAAGAAGAGTTTAGTGTTAAAACGATATGTAATATAAAGTTCAGTGACTAATGGTATAATTTAACCATAAAATTATACAAAGCCCACATTTCTTTGGCAACAAGTTTGGTACGGCTTTGGCTTTAACTTATATATATATATATATATATACGCATATAAAGATAGCCGAACAGATTCAAACCAAAGACGGCCGATTGAGAGGTTTCGAATTCGACGGCGAACCAGATTAAAACCCCCTTTTTGTAACAGTTACAGGTTCCGCTAGAGAGCCCAAAGAATGGCACCAGAAATGACATCAAGGAAGAGAAGAACCCCCGGCCTCTTGACGAAGACGATATCGCACTCCACAAAACCTATGTAATTTAGCTATCTTTCTCTCAGCATGTCCGCTATAGGAGATTGCTTCCATTTTTTATCTTTTATTATATTATCTTTTCTGTTGAGAAGCGATCATAGGATCTACCTCTAATTTCTAGGGTGTTTGAAAAAAGTGGGCATGTTAATTTTTATGCTCCAGGTATTTTATTTAGGCCTTTGATAGTGTTGCTTAACTACATTGCAAATTTCGTTTCATATTTGCAGGGTTTAGGGCCTTATTCAACGAGCATCAAGCAAGTTGAAAAGGAGATTAAGGAAATGGCAAAGAAAGTAAATGATTTATGCGGTATGTGCTTTACCCTTGTCTCAGGGATTGTGTTGCTGTTTTACGAAGCTATTTGTTGGCTGCATTTATATGTTTTCATTTATTATTTGGATTAACTTTTTTATGTTGATAAGTGTCTATTTTGCAACTCTTACCAGCTATATTAATGTAGCATGCTAGTTTATATTATCGCATAAAATTCTGCACTGGTTGTGGTCTATGAAGCTAAACTAGTTGCTCCCACCTTGTCCCTAGATTCAATAGTTCCTGGTATCTGGCCATTGTTCACTGGGAAACTCTTTCCTTATTTCATAAAAATTTAGCATTATTACATTTATTCAATATCTTTAACCATTGCAGTGTTTTCTTCTTGATTTTTAGCTGCTAACATAACATGTTACATCAATGTGTTTGGCAGATATGGTTTTTCATGTTTGGGTATTGAGTTAATATTCGATTATACAAATTATCGTTTGTTAGCCACCATTCTAATTTGTTGCAATATAGGTCTATTTTTAATGTATTCATGTTTTTATGCTGGCCTACTTTGCAAAATAGGCATCAAGGAGTCGGACACTGGATTAGCAGCTCCTAGCCAATGGGATCTTCTCTCTGATAAACAGATGATGCAGGAGGAGCAACCGCTCCAGGTATTGTTAGAATGATTTTCTATGGAACTGTGTATTTATGTTACCCTTTTTATTACTTTGTTGATTATTTATTTCATCCAGGTGGCTAGATGCACAAAAATCATTAATCCTAATACAGAGGATGCCAAATATGTTATTAACGTCAAACAAATTGCCAAGGTATTTATCATTAAAATAGTTTCTCAAACAAATATGTTTTTAATGTCAAACAAATGTTTGTCAATCTGGTTATTGAACATAAACATTCTAGAGTTAACATAGTTTCTTTGTCAGAAGAATAAACATAACATTCTTTTGGTCTGATATGCTTACGGGTTCTAATTGCAGTTTGTTGTTGGGCTGGGTGACAAAGTTTCCCCAACCGATATAGAAGAAGGCATGCGTGTGGGGTAAGTTTTCAGTTTCCTGAAAGATCACATGTTGAATATTGTTTACAGATGTAGATTTTCAGTTATTCTTGTACACTTTGGCTAAAGTATTATATCATGTAAATAGTTTATTTCTCACTGCAGTTACATTACTGCAGTTATTCTTGTTTAGATTATTTGCTTGTTGCCACCACCATTGAGGGCATATGGAAAACCCCTGGGCCTTGCCTACCGTGGTTTTGTACGACCATTGATTTCTCTTTTGGCATTTTTCCCCTTAAAGAGAGATTCAACCTTGAGGACTTTACAACATCTAGCACTGTAGCCAGGAAATGATCATTGTCACCAAGTATAACTATTCAGGCTATTCTTATGATACATTCATCTTATTTTGTTGGAAGGATAACATGTAGTTGTTACTAAAAAAATAGTAGTAGCATTTTATTCTATGCTTTTTGTGAGTTTTCATTAATGCCTTCATTATTTTCTCAATGGAAGCAAATCATGCTCTTTGTCCTTGTAAATTATTTTCCTTAATTATTTATCAGCTTCTTATTAGCTCCTGATTGTTATCCTGCCTTTGCAGTGTTGATCGAAACAAATATCAGATACAGATTCCCTTACCTCCAAAGATTGACCCTAGTGTCACCATGATGACTGTGGAGGAGAAGCCAGACGTGACATATAATGATGTCGGTGGATGTAAGGAACAGATTGAGAAGATGCGGGAAGTGCGTGTGACACTTCTTTTTAACATGTACTGTCACACACAAATTTGAAAAGCTGCAGCCTTTGTATTGATGAGTTTTGTTACTTTAGGTTGTGGAGCTGCCCATGCTTCATCCTGAGAAATTTGTCAAGCTCGGGATTGATCCTCCTAAGGGTGTTCTTTGCTACGGTCCTCCGGGAACTGGTAAGACTCTTCTTGCAAGAGCTGTTGCAAACAGAACTGATGCTTGCTTCATTCGTGTTATTGGAAGTGAGCTCGTTCAAAAATACGTCGGTGAAGGAGCTAGAATGGTTCGAGAACTGTTTCAGGTTATAACCTGATAACTATCAATGTTCAAGTTTTCTCTTGAAGTTATTCTATATTACATTTTGATTTTGATGTTATTGAATACTGTAGATGGCTCGATCAAAGAAAGCATGCATTGTATTCTTTGATGAAGTCGATGCAATTGGAGGTGCACGTTTTGATGATGGTGTGGGTGGAGACAATGAGGTTCAGCGTACCATGCTCGAAATTGTCAACCAGCTTGATGGTTTTGATGCTCGTGGAAACATCAAAGTCCTGATGGCAACGAACAGGTTGAAATTGCTACATATAATTTGAACTCTTTAAATAAGCATCAAATCACCTTTTTCCCCTTTTAAGACATCCCAACCCGGGTCTAATGTTCACAAAAGGTTTAATTTGATTTATTCTACAAAGGATTTGAATGTGCACAGGAGATGTTTATGGATTTGATGTGTCCTTTATTTTTGTTCATATTCCAGGCCGGACACGCTAGATCCTGCATTATTACGTCCTGGACGATTAGATCGTAAGGTTGAGTTTGGTCTCCCCGATTTGGAGAGTCGGACACAGATATTTAAAATTCACACAAGAACAATGAACTGCGAGCGTGACATTAGATTTGAACTTTTAGCCCGGCTTTGCCCAAATTCTACTGGTAAAATCTCGGGAAGTTCCTTTTTTATTGTTCTTGACTTGCTCCACTCTGTTTTATATCAACATTTCTTGGTTTTTATTCGCAGGAGCTGATATAAGAAGTGTGTGCACCGAGGCTGGAATGTATGCAATTCGGGCTCGAAGAAAAACAGTAACAGAGAAAGATTTCCTTGATGCGGTTAACAAGGTCATAAAGGGATATCAAAAGTTTAGTGCAACACCAAAATACATGGTTTACAATTAGCCCGAAGATCGGTGCGACTCTCAACTTCGGAAACACATGTATGTGGGTCTATCATGTTCAATTGTATTGGTTTTCGTAGATGGAGATTTCTAAACATTTGGTAATTCATTGTTTTACTTGTTGCAATTTGTTTGCTTGTCTGGCTTTTGTAATGATGACTACTCCCATTGGAAAGCTGGTACGAATCAAACAGCACTTTCTTTTTGTTCGCATAGCAACCTTTAAATAAAAAAAATAATATTATTTCTTAATTTATCTTAGTTGAAGAGAATAAAATAAAATGTGTTTCGATACCAGGTTCCTCGAATAGAAATAGAAATTTGTTTCTCAAGGTTAAGCATATATGAGCTCAGCCATTGGTAACCTGAAGAGTCCTTGGTACCATAGTGGGAACCATTCATTATATGCGAGACAATTCGAGGGGGCTGCAACAAGAATGACACCAAAAGTCAGGGATATCACATTATAGAACTTCGAATTCAGTATTGTTTAACTATCCATATTTTACTGCAAATGCAACTCTTGGTAGAAGTATGAAGAACAAAAGCACAACTAAAAGCACTTAGAAACGCACAGAACAAATTTGGGTTCATTCAGCATATCAAGCTAAATCCCTGCAATCATTCAAATCGGCGGACATCAGAAACTAAAATCCGGTATTCTCAAGTGCATACAAGAAGGAACAACATATGCATCTTCTAGGTGCCAAACGCAGGAACAAGCAAATGATTGTTTTACAAAGGGGTTTGCTATGTATGAGCTGAGCCACTGAAAAGGGGAAGAAAAAAGAACCTGGAGGTATGTAATCTGAACATTGGAAACATCCTTGGTTATTATAGATTTCAAGAAAGTCTCGGATGGCTGTCCGAGTTGAGCTGTTTCTTGAAATCGCTTAAACCAACACCAATCCAATTGTTTGAACAAAACCGGATTTGTTATCTGAGTGAAGCCCTGGGGCGCCTTTTCTAGACCAATCCAAGCCTTATTCTTCTTGAGAACAACAACATTAAAATGCGTATCGACGAGGCATGAAATGCAAATACGAGGTGTGGGGATTAATGGGTATACCTTGTCGGATACCAAACCGACATCGTTTATGAGATGAAAAAAACAATCTGCCCCTCACTGTGATTCCTTTTTCCCCTTTAATACCATTTTCCAACTATATATGCTTAACAACTTATGAGTATTGGAAATGAATGGAAGCAAAAGGATGTGTATATGCAGAGGTTTCGAACAACAGGCAAAATATTATCTTTTCAAATAAGCTCAAGCTTCACCCTGTTTGTTCATGGTTCTTAAACTGACATTTAGCAGACGATTAAGAATCTTAAAAGAGACATCTTTTGTGAAAAATATCAGTACTTCAATTTGTTGGTATTTATTTTCAAATTTAATTTAATTTTATTTGTAGGTTAATTTCTGTAGAACTGTTTTAATGCAAAAAAAAAAAATGATCTATTAGTAGTATCTATCTTCTTCATTAACTTTGGACTCAACTATGTTGACAATTCATATGTTTGATGGTCTCTTTATCTCAAAATATTAAAAAAGTTTCAACTTGATAACTTTTGTTTTCAGTTTAGTCCCTGAAATTCTTGCCCAACTAAATTCCTGGACTTTCCCATTTTAGTTTGATTACATGACACTCTAAGGGTGTTACATCAAAGCAACCAAAAATCCAAGTTTAATCTACTAAATCAGGAAAAGATTTACCAAATTCAGCCCAATGTTTCCTCAACTATTTAAACTGATGGAGTTGTAATTTACAGAGTCAATAAAAGAATTCAGGTTTAGGGGGTTAAATTCATGAAATACACTAAGAATGTTGTAAAATTAACCAGTAATCACTTAATTGCTCTTATGATATACTATATATAATGTTATGACAGGGAGAGGGGGATATTTCTGCATATTCTTCACTCATCACCTGAGATGAAGTTTGGATCTTCACCCTGGCATAAGTATTCATCACATAAAGATGATGTTCCCCAGTCTTTCCGGAGCCGTAAAATGTCCTCCGTGAAAGTTGAACCGGGGGCTCCAATGAACACACTTGCCATAGCACAGATGGTCTTATCCAGCATAGCTTCCACCTTCAATACGAAGATTAAGAGCAAATTTAGATTGATCTAAACGAAGTAGAATCAATATGGATAGTAATGTTAAATGCAGTTCGGGTGCCCGATCATTGATTCACAGAACTCTTTGTATCTGAGTCAACCTGCATGTAACTAACAGATTGGACCCGAAATCTAGAAAATCATGAACTCATAAGGGTTTTTTAGGGCTTAGAGTCTTTGATGGGGAGAAGACTAACTATTTTAACCATCGAGTAGAATAGAATACGGGAAAGTTTGAAAAACAGAACAACTCATATGGTTCTCCCTACAGACACTAAAGTAGTATCGAGCTCTCACCTGATGATCACCCTCGAGGCCGTGTCTGTATAACAAGGCATCCCATTTTTCAGCTGAATTATGATGAGGCCGTTTAACCAGTGGTATAATCTTCCCATTCAGCACAATCATCGATTGTAGCAAACCGGTTTCGCTTTCTGCTGCATCTGTTGAAAGGTATATAACAGGAGTGCTGGCTTTTTCAACCATTCGAGTAATGCAATCCGCAGCTTGAGGAATTGGGTAAAAGCAGCTCGGCTTTTTAGCATTGCTGGGACATAAGAAAGAAATGTTAGTGGCAGTTTACACAAACCAACACCAATCATGAGCACAACCCTTTCAACTCGAGTGGATATTCTAAATAATTATGGTCAGACTCTTCCGTGCTCTAGCGAATTTCCAAACAGTTCGAAATCAAAGCCTATAGACTCTTAATACTCCGCATATGAAAACAACACTTTATCAAACATCATTTTAATGCTCTACTTTCTATGATCTAGCATATTACCATTGCTTAGAAGTAAAGATTCATACTTTCCTAGGCAAGAACTCGCAATAAAATCGAAAAACATACCAGAACTTCAAGAAGCCATGTCGCCGGAAATGAAGAGCGATAAAATTACTGCCCAAATACGTCTGAATGAACCGTTCAGCAGTCAACAAGATAAGCTTACTCGGCTCTATCAATGCCTTACACTTATGCGCAATTGGACCGCCTGGTTGCGACACCCAATCTCTCTCCACATTCGCAAAATATACATCCCCAATTGCAATAACATCATCATTATAACCAAACTTCTCCTCCACATTCCTAACCGTCTTTCGACTCGGATTCTTAACATCCTCATTCTTCCAAGCAGCCTCCAATTTCCCCATCGAAATTCCCAAAGACTTTAGCTTCTTCAAATGCTCTTCGTCAATGTAACACGGCTGCGGGCTCGAAAAATAGCAAATGAATTTATCAATGTGAGCGTGATGCTTCCTCATTTTCAGGAATTCTTCGAAGGGTACAGCAGTTTTTTTCCCAATACAATCGTTAATGTGCTCGATATCCAGAATTCGGTTGTACTGATAATCGAATCTCGAACTCGGAATCACCAATGCCCGATTCAAAACCGCCGCAAAAAACATGTGTTTCTCTAAACAAATCAAATGGTTGCTCATCTGACCCGACAAGCAAATCGGGAACAAGAATTTATTGGGTTTTGGTCTCCATTCGATTGTTCTTCTTTCGGAAAATCTCTGATCGACTTTGCTGCAACTCTGGAAACCGTGGCCGGCGAAATTGGAATCGAAAGCGGTGTCGTTTTGAAGGGTATTCCCCGTTTTGTAAGGGGACAAAAGGGTTTGCTGGATGTGTTTGTTTAACGTGATCTGAGTGAGTAATGCGGCCTTGATGTCATCAAATTGGACGGCCGTGATGTTGTTATCAGAGCTAACGAAAGTGTGATTCCACAGAGAAAGAAGAGAGCCTTGCTGTTGATTCAACAAGTGGAGAGCTTGGAGCTGAGATTCTCTGGTTCGATCCGACACCGTATTGAATTTGAAGGAGGAGATGTCAGAAGTGAAGAGAGAGCCGATATCGGCGGAGAAATAGATTAAGACGATGAGGAGAGGGAGCACGAGGGCGAAGAGATAACCTTTGTTGAAGGCGAGTTTAGGACGACGTCGCATTTGCGGTTCTTCCTCTTCGACATGGAAACTGGATCTTGGGGTGTCGTTTTGGTGGGTTAATTTGTGACTGCCGTCTTCTTCTTCGGATGAATACTGGTCCATTGTTAGATTAGGAATGAGCGAGCGAGTGGAGGAGTGAGTGAATGACTGAGTCTGTGATGATATCTCGGGACTTGAGACAAATGAAAATCTGGGTTTTCGGTGATTATTGGTTTATAATTTAGGGATTTGATTGAGAAAGCTTTGAGAACATTTTTTTCTTTTTCTGAGTGGAGTTGGAGGTGGCGCAGGTTGGGGAGGAAGGAACGATCGGTGAAAAAACCCGACTCCGGCCACGATCTGATATTTCCCAACACGGAAACGACATCGTATTATTCCCTCACAGCATGAGATATTGCCGAGTAGCTAAAACGACAGGTGACAGCATTGCTATACACACGTGGATAGTGACATTTAAAGTAAACTATACATTTAAATTCAATTAAATTATTTCATTAATTCTTACATAATATGTTATATAAGTTATGAATTTAACTTATATAATTAAAATTAATAGCAAAGTATACAACTGAATTATAAAGCGTTGTTTTGTTTATTCATTTGATTATTAAAAGTTATGAAATGATCATCTAATTATAGGATATTACATTTTTGAGTCATCGTCTATTAAAAATTATAAAATAATCATCTGACTATTCATATGTTTCATATTCGTTTTTTTGTTAAAAGATTGACAACAATCTAAACAGGATGTTAACCTGCTGACTGTGATATAATAAAATATGATCTTAAAATCTTAAACAACTATCATATCTCAGTCAATATGTTAATGTCTAACTCATAATGTCGTCAATTTTTAACGAAAAAAGACGAGCTTAAAATATATGAATAATCGAATAACTATTTTATAAGTTTTAATAATTAAGAAACTCAACAAATCAATACTTGTAATTAAAGGACCATTTTATAACTTTTAACAACCATGAAACTCAACAAAACAAACGAACCATTTATATATTTTACCCTAAATTTAAACATTTTTAAATTTTTAGTCTTGAGTTAAATATTAATCATAAATTCCATTAAAATAAAATCTTTTAATTCCTTATAATTTATTCATTGTGTCCATATATTATTTAAGTTAAAATTGAAATTTCAATTTTTTTCTAAAAAATATAGTATGTATTATTATTGAACAAGTTAAAAAACATGAACTAAATACACAACTTAGGTCTAGTATAGGGACTAAAAACAAAATTTGACCTTATGAAACTTCTCCAGTTACTTCAACAAGCTTACCACGAACCCATTTCTTGGTTACAGCGACTGGTTTAGAAGGCACACCATCATCCTCCAACTGAACTTTGGTTCCAATTTACCGGAGGACTCTTCTCGTGTTCGATGGCCCCGTTTGTTTCCAACGGGTTGTGTTGCTTAGATGAATCCGACTTGATCGAAGTTTCGAAGCCAAAGTTGATGAACTATGGTTATTCAGAGAAGCACGTTGTACATCGCTGTCGCCGTTCACTGCCTTTGGGAAAATGAATCTGGGGAGATCAAACTCCTCATGCTTGCTAAATGAAAGGGATTGATTCCCGTTTACTTCTTTCGGTTCAGCTTGGTTCGAACGGATGTTTCCTAATTGCATTTTGTTCCTCACTTGGCTAACCGGTTCAAACGAGTCGACAGAAACGTATCCGATGTTCTCGTTGGATGCAATTTGCCCAATCTCTATCGATTCAATTGATCGAATTGCTTCGGCTATAAGTTTTCTGGTTTCAATAAGGGCAGCTCGAGCAACAGGGCTCTTAATTGCAGCCACCTCGAGGGCCTTTGCAACCTCCTCGGCTTCAGCAATTAAAAGTCTGCAGTGTCATATATGCAAGCACCAAATTATCCAGTGAATTAGCAGCAGCCTACTAAAAATGATGGAAGATGATGCATGGGAATGATTCAACGGAATTATCGATATGGCATCGATACATTTAACATAATATGCTTGTGGAACATAAGAAAAGACTAACCTCACTCTTTCAACAGCTTCGGTTTTCTTTGTTTCTTCAGCTGCTCTTTGTGCTCTTATGTTCTTCAACATCTTGAGCTTGGAACTTGCCATAGGATCCTTGTAAAGTGGTTTATTTCATCTTCGTATCCTTATCCGCTCGATTGGGCTTATAGGCTCACTAGCAGAAGAATCGATTATATCGCTAGCTTTCCTTTTCAAAGGGCTCTGTTTAGATTGTGTACCAGCTGTTGGCTTCCTCTTCGGTTTTCTTTCAGCCCCAGATGGAATGCCATGAAATTTAGCCAACCCGGAGCAAACTCTCTTGCGGTACTCCTATTCAGAAAATAACAAGAACCGAACACCCGCATTTAGACGCAAAGGTTTAAAATCTATGAAGCGGAATAGGAATAATACAATCCGTATATGCCTCTGATCAATGACATAATTTTCACTGCTGATGTGGAGAAAAAGAAAAGAAAAGTGCAAGCACTTACGGGATCAGCCCATTTGGCCCCAATGGCTTCTGCAATTTTCCTTCTTTGTTCAAGGGAATTTGGTGCTCTCTTGCAACCTTTCGGTCTAGGCATCGATTTCCTTTGTTCGACACTTCCCGGCCACTCCTTTGTCAACTGCTCATCTAGTATCTTATACGAATCCCACTGTAGCTCTTCCTCACCGCAATAGCCTTTTCTAGATGCTTCGCCGATCAAGCTCATCCACTCAAAGTGGCAAGTTTCCTGCAACATTAACTTCCCTCGACGCCTTTCCCATCCCATTCGGACTCCAACTCCGATTTTCACTCTCGTCTCTTCACTGTAGGATAATCATGAAAAGAATAAGTTTAGACATTAACAAGGTCAAAATGAAAGCATGTATATGTATATATCTGAATGGTAGGAGTGGCTAAATTTAAAGCACCCACCTCTGCGCATGTCCAAAGTTAACCAACTTCATTTTAACCTGCATTTCAAAATTTCTATGAGTGAATAAACTATAATGTTATTCCATTTAAACATACTTAAATACGAGATAATATCAATTGATGTAAGGCGATCTCCTTGTTCAAGAGATTGAACCATTGAAACAGACTATGCATTCGATTGTTTGCTTTGTTGGCTTTTTCGCTTAACTAGTTTCCACAATCGGAATCGTCATTAGTACATCATTCATCCTAATGAAAATTATGATGCAAAAAAGAACTAAATGGTCCGATTACAATGATTTAATAGATGTGATTGATTCTACCCCAAGCAAACATAAAACACACAAAGTTCAATCCCCGTGATAACATAAAAATTTCTTACATGACATCACCTTAGGATTCTGAATTGCAAGCTTGTTCTCTCCCTTATCCGCTGAAGCGTCTCTGAGGCAGATAAAAATGAAGACATTTGTGGTAACATTGTAACGAATCAACAATGCACGAAAGAAAAACGAACCAGAATTTAATGGAAATTACCTGCACTGTGATTCCTGCCTTTGTTCCAGTGTGTGTTTCCTTTATTTGCTTTAGAAATCCTCATCCGCCTCAACTTTTCCCTCTCGTCCAATTCTTCATCCGAGTCTCCAGTCCCCAAAGGTTTGGGCCGAGTCAATGAAGGGCTTGATCGCCACCGAGCTGTAACTTATTGTTGCGCCCATCCTGTTCCAGAATCGAGCACTTTGGCTCGAGGGTTGCAACAGCTCTAACCTGGAGTTTCCCACAGTGGCTCTCCTAGTGCCCAAAATGAAAATTTCTCCTCCAAAGAAATGGGGAGGATTTCCATGGATTTGACAAAACTTGAACACTCACCGGAACAACAATAAACATGCTCATCAGCTCATTTAAAACCAAATTTGAAAATTGAAATTGTAAAGCAAGCCAGAGCAGGGAAAATTAAAGACACCAATATTTCTCAACACCCTGACCACACAAATTCCATAAAATTAATCCAAATTGAACCTAAACATGTAAATGTTTGCTAATTTCTTCTTCAAGCATCCAAAGGAGTAAAATCTAGAAGTAAGGTAAGCAAAAAAGCATACCTAGTAAAGGCATGGGAGCTCATTCAACCCAAAGACTCAGAACTTGGAATCTCTTATCTCCACAAAATTTAATAAAAGAAGCGAGAAGCCGACATTCCAGCCTGCCAGGAGGGAAGAATTACGAATTTGAGATACAGAGAGAACCACACAGGACCATGCACACTAGTACTACTTCTCTGACGCTGGGTTTTGTGGATAACGATGGACTTATATTTCCCACTTGTGAAAGCCTCCATTGGGCCTGCTTATTTGGTGGGTTGGGTTATATTCATCAGATAATCATGTATGTAAGTGAAAGAGAATGTTAAGCCTAAACAATTAGTATATTACATTTTGATATTTAATTTTTTAATTTTTAAAATTATACTTAAAATTTAATTTTTATTTTATTTTAGTATCCTTTTTCAAAATTTAGCCTTAAATTTTGGGGAAAATTGAAAATTTATTGATACTAAAACACACTAAAACTGATAGTTTATGTACTAAACGCTTTAAGTTTTTAACGATAAAATACTAAAATAAAACAAAAAATTAAATATTAAGTATGATTTAAAAAAAATAAAAACTTAAATATATACGTAATTTACCATAGTTTCTTTGACTGAACATCTATCCCACATCGTTGATAGCGGACAAAAGAATACGTCAAAACCAAGAATAACAACATAAAATCTTCAACGACTCTAACGTTACAGTCGCAATTCTTCGCACTAATCATCTTCCATTTCCCAGTTGACGGCGAAAGCAAATCATCATTATCTCTGTCATAAGGGGTTTTCGTTCGAGTACGAATATTTTCTTGGCGTGAAAAAGAAGAAGAATAAATAAATTATTTTTATTTTAAAAATATTTTGGGAGTCACCATCGACCTTTTTAGATTATGTAGGTCAAATACCTGAAAATAATCTTTTAAAAGAATTTTTAGGAAAACATAATTTAAAAGATAAACATGTCTGCGTATAACCAAAAATTTATTTTTTTAGTAATAAAAGGGATTCGTGGGCGGTTACGTTTAGGGAATGATTAACACCTCTATAACGTCCAAAATTGGTACCCATTAATTATAAATTGTCTCGATTATTAAAAATTTAAGAATTCAAATATTTTTAATTTATAATCTTGTTATTTCAAATTTATTAGCATAATTTCAAGAAAAATATATTAATTTTTATATTTTAATATATATATATATATATATATGTTTATATTTTTATAAATAAGATATTTATTTACTTAAGAATATCAGAAAATGACATCTAGTTGCTTTAAAACAACTCCTTTCTTAATATTAAAAAATAAATAAAACATTTTCCTAAAAATAATTTAAAAATAATTTAAACAAAATTAAATTAAATATATATAATTTATAAAAGTAGGATATTTATTTATTTAAAAATATCAGAAAAGGACATCTAGTTGCTTTAAGACATCCCTTTTTTAACATTAAAAAATAAATAAATATTATATATATATATATATATATATATATTTTAAAATATCAAAAAGAATATCTAGTTGCTTTAAGAAAGTCCCTTTCTTAACATTAAAAAATAAATAAATATTATTATTTAATATATATATATATATATATATATATATATTTATGCCTAAAAATAAAATAATTATTAAATTATTAAATTAAACACATTGAACATAAAAAGTAATAAAAAATAAATTACAATTGAATAATAATCAAAACAAATAAAATTAAAATTATAGGGTCAAAATATAAAATATTGAAATTAGAGATACTAATTCGAAATATTATAAGAAATAATGGTTAACAGTGTAATTTAACCTAATTAATTATTCGAGATTAAAATATTAAATATTAAATTTACAGTGGCTAAATCGGTTATTTTACCTAAAATATATAAAAGCATAGCAGGGACTAAATTATAAAGCAAACAAAATTAAGATACCGAATTAAAATGATCATAACTTGATTTCAGTGACTATAATGCAAATTTTCAAAACAATAATGGTTGCGGGTATAGTTTACCCAGTATGAAATTACGTATATACCCCTCCCCAAAATGACATCGTTTAGGAAGGGTATTTAAACCCTAAAATCGGCCCAAAAAAGCCATGAGTTTTATTTTCCTGGTCTGCATTCTCTCTAAATTCCTCCAACCAGAGGAAAGCCGGCCCCCGTATTCCGCTGCCGCGGTGGCTGGATTTTTCAAAATCACCCCAAATGAAGATCAGAACGTCCTGATGACGATTCCGGTGTTCGTTTCCCTTAAAAAGCTCCCAATCGGAGCAAATCTACGAAAGTACCTTCGGTTTTCGAAGGCTTTTATTGGCGCGTGGAGGCGAGTGGTAACTCCGATCGAGGTGTTGTCTTCCCCGGTAAGTTTCTCTTGCTATTCTCTTTCTGTTTTGGGTGCTTGTTTGTTGGGTATTTTCTCTAGCTTCCTTGTTCTTGCTCTCTCTATCCTTTTTATTTCACAGGGGGTGGTGGCTTTTATAGCCACCACGGTGTTCGCCATGGACCGGTCCTTAGAAGGGCCTTTTGGTGAGTCACCGGACTATGGTGGTGACTCACCATAGGGTATTGATGTGGCGGGGCAACTGGCTTCTGGAAAGCTCAGTGAGGGTTGGGACGTGGCAGCAGTGGCGGCATCGTTGTGGGGCGGCTGGCAGTGGAAACGACGGCTGGAGATAGGGTGATGAAACCCTAGTAGAAACCCTGAATAGGTTTAGGGTTTCTACTAGGCCAACTATAAACGGGCCTTAGGGTTTGGTTGTAAGTGGGCCTCAGGTTTGGTTGGGCCTGTAAATTTTTTTTATTTAATAATAATAATAATAATAATAATAATAATAATAATAATAATAAAAAAATGGAAAAATATATTGTCTACAACTGCCCCTCTTTGTTTATTCTTATGTTAACAAGAATAGAGCAAAGATGAAAAGATAATAATTTTTTTATTTGACTTCTCCTGATTAAGATGACAACATTGAACAAGTTCTTCTCATTATGAACTTTTTCTTCCACTCTGGACTAGTTCTTCTCATTATGAACTCTTCCACTGGGAATGACAATTCATTTCTTTATGTGTTGAAATCTAGCAAAAGGTTGAACAAGTTCTTCTCATTGTGAACTTTTTCTTCCTCTTCATATGAGTTCTTCTCATTATGAACTCCTTCTGGAAATGATGATCCTCAAAAGAGGTGTTGATTCAACTTCATATATGATGAATTAAGGCAAGGTTGAACAAGTTCTTCTCATTATGAACTTCTTCTTCCTTTTCAGATGAGTTTTTCTCATTATGAACTTTCTCTGAAAATGTTGATCTCCAAATGAGGTTATTCTTTCATTCATCTTTATAAGTGCTGAATCAAGTTAAAGTCGAACATGTTCTTCTCATTATGAACTTCTTCTTATTCTTCAGATGGGTTCTTCTCATTATGAACTACTTCTGGAAATACTGGTGCTGATCTATCTCCTTCTGTGATAGAATCGAGCAAAAGGTTGAACAAATTCTTCTCATTATGAACTTCTTCTTCCTCTTCAGATGAGTTCTTCTCATTATGAACTCTTTCTGGCGATGTCGGTGCTGTTTTATCTTATTCTATGATAGAATCGAGCAAAAGGTTGAACAAGTTCTTCTCATTATGAACTTCTTCTTCCTCTTCAGATGAGTTCTTCTCACTATGAACTCTTCTGAAAATGTTGATCCATTCAGTGATGGATTCAAATCTTTGCTGAAATATTTGCTAGTCTTTGAAATTCCTGTCAAATATTCATCATTGATAAAATGAATGAAAATGCCCCTAATTTTGCAAATGTCTAAATATGATGCATGAATATTAAGTTCATCTTTATTTGATTTCAAAGTGGCAAACTCGGTCTTCCTTCACTTAGTCAAAATCATTTTAAGCTGGCATTCTCTTTTTTGGAAGAGACTCTATATCATCTTTGCTTCATTTGCATGAAAGTCTCAGAAGAAATGTTTCATTCACAGAGTTCTTGCTGCAGTCAGAATTATGACCTTGTTGCCCCATTTTATCATGAATAACATCGGCTTTCTTTGCTTGGACTTGTGTAGAAATCCAATAAAGCTTTCCTCTTTGGAAAGAGAATCTATCATCTTTGGAGAATGTAGATATGCCAAACTCAGCAGAGATTAAGATAGCAACATCTGTTTTGATTTGACTCTTGAAATGCATCACAAGGATTTATCCTAATTCCTTTCATGTCTCCACATTTAATCAGATCTTAAATAAATCCATTTAGACCATATCATGTTTAGATGTTTAACAACAACCTATCATTCAACCTTAGTTGGCCCCACTAGTTTCTTGTTGTTGAAATTTCAGTTCCCCTTCTTATAGATAGAAATATTTATTTAACCTTGGGGTTGAAGAAGATAAATTTTATTTTGGGTCCATAAATGGAAACACCATATGATTGCAACATCGGTTTAACACCATAATTACATGTTCGTAAAACATTTGACAACACATTTATCCTTTCCTGTGGTTTCTAAACGGATGTTCGTAAAACACATTCATTCTTTCTTGTAGCTTCTGCCCAGATTTCTCAATCAATGAAGTCTTTGTGTAGTGTTCAGAGATTTTGTATGATGTTATAAGGACATTAAAGAACAAAGCTCAATGGGAATATAAGTGAAATACTTTAACTACCAGCATTAAAGCTCCACTGTCAATGTTTCACCATTTTCATTATTCATACCTTTCTGTTTGATTGGAAATATTTGCTCAAAGCACCATGTTCATTTCTCCTTGCTGAGAATTTCTTTTCTGCTTTTCTGTTTTACTTGCTTCCAAATGACTATATGATGGTGAAAACTTCTTCATTTTTTAACAACGATTGCAATTGTTGATATTAAGACTTACCTTGGATTCCGTACACTCAAAAGTATTAAAATAAAGTGATAGCCAGAAATCTTTTGCTTATTTCAAAATTATGTTAATCTATTTACAAGATGTTTATAAAAGAATAAATTGAATCTTGAAAAGATAAACTCATAATTTATTAATAAATATATGGAAATTTGTTCAAAATCATGGCAACCATAGGAATGATAAAAATAACATATTCAAATGACTCAACAAATTATTAGCATAAGTATTTCTAAACTAATCAACTAGATATAATTTAGAGCATGGAGGTAAGCTTATGTCTGGAAGATCTCAGACGTTGCCAGAATATTTGTAGATGTGAAGTTCCTCCCAAAATATCAAACTCTTGAGAGGGTTTAATTGCTAGATGCCTAATATCAATAAGCATTTGAGTCGTCTTTTCAGGTTTTCAACTCAAATCCTTCATTTGGTTGTAAGACATCATTTGTGGGTTTTCATATTGACCCTCATTTTATATTTTCTCTTTTTTTCTTCTTTTTTCTTCAAGCATAATATTTCTTGACAGAATCTGAGTTTATTGGGTTTCTCAGAACTTTTCCATCCATTTCTGCCAAGATCAACGCTCCTCCGAAAAAAGGTCTTTTTTACAACATAGGGCCCTTCCCAATTAGGCATCCATTTCCCACGAAAATATTTATGTATAGGCAAGATCTTTTTCAGCACTAGATCACCCTCTTGGAATTCTCTCAGATGTACATTTTTGTCATGAGACTTCATCATCCGTTTCTGATACATATGCCCATGACAAATAGCTTTCAATATCTTATCATCAATAAGGTTTAATTGATCAAATTGAGATTGGACCCATTCAACCTCATCCAATTTTACCTCTATCAAGATTTGAAGTCATGGGATTTCAACTTCAATCAGTAAGACTACTTCATCCCATAGACTAAAGAAAAAGGTGTTACCCCAGTAGATGTTCGCACAGTAGTTCGGTATGCATATAAGAAAAAAGGTAACTTCTCGTGCCAATCCTTGTAAGTTTCAGTAGTCTTTGTAATGTTCATCTTGATGTTCTTATTTGCGGATTCAACTGCCTCATTCATCTTTAGGCGATAGGTCACTGAGTTTGCATGCTTGATCTTGAACTGTGCACAAAGTTCAGTCATCATTTTATTGTTCAGGTTCAGAGCATTATCTATAATGATTCTCTCTGGTAGCCCATACCGGTAGATTATTTCTTTCTTTATAAATTTACAAACTATAGACCTCTTAATATTGGCATATGAAGTAGCTTCAACCTTCTTGGTAAAATAGTCAATTTCCACTATGATGAAACAATTTCCATTTGATGCTTTTGGTGTGATTGCCCCAATGACGTCTATTCCCCACATAGAAAATGGCCAAGGTGCTGTCATTACATGTAAGGGCGATGGAGGTGCATGAATCTTATCTGCATATACCTAGCATTTATAACATCTCCTTGTATAATCAATGCAATATGTATGCTTGGTAGTCCAATAATACCCATATCTCATTATTTTTCTAGCCATGGAGAGACCATTTGCATGTGTTCCACATATCCAACTATGTACTTCCTCAATGATGCTTCTGGCTGCTCTAGTATTTACACATCTCAATAGCATTTGATCATTGCTTCTTCTATGCAAAGTCTCACCATCAAGAAAGTATCCAACATCATTCTTCTCAGTGTTTTTTTATTAATCTCATATTTTGTGGATAAATTTGATACTTGATATGTTGCAAGATATCATAATACCATGGATTGTTATCTGCCTCTTCTTCCACACTGTAGTAATGTGCAGTAATTTCATATACTTGCATTTTAATCGGCATCATATCAACTTTCTTATTTGCTTGAAACATAGCAGCTAGTGTAGCCAAAGCATCTGCCATTTGATTTTCCTCTCAAGGGAGATAATTAAAGGTGACTCTTTCAAATTCTTTAACTAGTTCGAGGATAAAATCTCGGTATTCTAGCAATTTTGGATCTTTCGTTTCTCACTCTCCTCGTAGTTGATACACCACTAACGATGAATCTCCGTATATCTTGAGAAATTTAATTTTTCTTTCTATGGCTGCCTTCAATCCCATGACACAATCTTCATATTCTGCCATATTATTGGTGCAAAAGAACTCCAATCTGCTTGTAAAAGGATAATAAATATTTTCTGGAGAAATTAACACTACCCCAATTCCTCGTCCCAAGGCATTGGATGCTCCATCAAAATAAAGCTTCCAAGATTCATCATTTATTTTGACTTCTTCATCTGTGGATATGCACAACAAATCCTCATTTGGAAAATTAAAACTCAGAGATTGGTAATCATCTGATACACGACTGGCCAAAAAGTCTGCTATGACACTTCCTTTTATTGCTTTTTGGTTGACATATACAATATCAAACTCGGATAATAACATATGCCATCTAGCCATTTTGCCTGTCAAAGATGGTGATTCCATTAAGAACTTTAAGGGATCAAGTCTGGATATCAATCAAGTGGTATGATATAACATGTATTGCCCGAGTCTTCGAGTAACCCACACTAAGACACAACATAATTTTTGTATTGGTGGGTATCGAATTTCACAATCAGTAAACTTCTTACTCATATAATAAATGGCTTTTTATTTCCTTCCATACTCATCATGCTGTCCCAGTACACATCCCATTGATTTTTCAAAGACTGTCAAGTAGAGAATTAACGGTCTTTCAGGCACTGGTGATACTAAAATGGGGGCATTGGATAAATATTTCTTAATAATATCTAATGTTTCTTGACATTCATCATTCTAGACTTCAGGATTGTTCTTTTGAAGTAATTTGAACACTGGATCACATTTGTCAGTTAATTGAGAAATGAATCGAGATATGTAATTTAATCTTCCCAAAAAGCCTCGAACTTCTTTTTTTGTATTGGGTGGTGGAAGATCTTGAATTGGTTTTACTTTATCTGGATCAATCTCGATTCCTTTATGGTTGACTATAAATCCCAAAAGCTTTCTTGATGTTACCCCAAAAGTGCATTTAGTGGGGTTGAGCTTTAACTGATACTTTCTCAATCTTTGAAAAAGCTTTCTTAAATTTTGAATATGTTCTTCTTCAGTTCGGGACTTGGCAATCATGTCATCCACATATACTTCAATCTCTTTATGCATCATGTCGTGGAACAGAGTTATCATTGCTCTCTGATACGTTGCCCCTGTATTTTTCAATCCAAATGACATTACTTTATAACAGAAAGTGCCCCACATGGTTACAAATGTTGTTTTTTCCATGTCCTCTGGATTCATTTTTATCTGATTATACCCTGAAAAGCCATCCATGAAGGAAAATCATGCATGTCCTGCAGTATTATCCACTAATGCGTCTATATGAGGTAACGGAAAAGCTATTTTTCGGACTAGCTTTGTTAAGATCTCTGTAATGTACACACATTCGAACTTTCCCATTCTTCTTTGGTACCAGAACTATATATTGGCTACCCATTCTAGATATTTGGCTGCCTGTAGGAAACCTGCATTAATCTGCTTCATCACTTCCTCTTTAATCTTCAACAACATTTTTAGCCTCATTCGTCTGAGTTTTTGTTGAACATGTTTATATTTTGGACTGATCCGAAGTTTGTGCACCACTATATCTGTACTCAAACCAGACATATCTTGGTAAGACCATGCGAAGATATCTTTGAACTCTTGGAGGAGATTTATCAATTCTCGTTTTATATGGGCTGACAAAGTAGTACCAATTTTTACCTCTTTCATTTCTTCATTGGTTCCCAGATTTACAGTCTCAATCTCTTCTTTGTGAGATAAGATTTGTTTATCTTCTTTTTCTATCAGTCTTAACAGTTCGATAGGGATATCATATTCTACCTCATCCTCACACTCATTGATTTCTTCCAAACATATGGGCCGCTCTAAATTTATCTCATGATTAAATTTAGGAATAATCATGCTATTAACATTGTGTCGCCTGCAAATTTAAGTCGTACATATTTCCGAAAGGATATAGTAAATTTATGAAATAAATATAAAGAATGAGAAATAATGAATGTAAATAATGTAAAAAATGTAAAGTATAAAGAATGATTGCCATTTGTGAATTTTAAGAAACTTCTTATATTTGATATTAAGTAAACTTAATATAACTGCCTTTATAAGAACAAAAACTTTTCATATTCTTGGGCTAAAACATAAAGGTTGGTTCTGGGTATTACTCTGAGTTAATATTAAAAACTATAGGGAGATCCTCAGCAGTCCAATTGTTGAGTGTTTCCCCAGGAAGACAAGGGCGAATCCCAGGCAAGTATTTGCCAGTCTTGTGGTCATTTGTGATCATATTGATGAACAATCCTTCCATAGCTTCCTCAACCATGCTTGATCTTTTGTCAACTTTTCTTCTTTAAGAGAATCAACCAATTGTTGTTCTACAATAACCATTCCTCCAGATTTGAATGTGAACTTAAAATGAGGGAAATACATACATACCCATAGAATTTCTTCACCTTTTAGTATTGCTCTTCTATCTTCACCTCTTCTTTTCATCTCTTTACTCTTTTGCTGAAAGTTGGGCTTAAATCCAAGCCCAAAATGATCTTTTTTCATCTTCACCGTTACAGGAACTGAACTTCCCTAAAGATTCTTACCCAAACCTCTTCTAATTTTAGCTCCTATGCCTAAAGTCTGTCATACAACCATTTTAGTGCAATCAGATAGTCTAGGGTGTGGAATTTTACCCCCTCGACAATAAAAGTTGCATTGACAAACTCCAAGGCTCGAAAAGAACACGTGAGAGCATCATCATTTGTTTCAATATACGGAGCATCACTTGTCACAGAAGCAATGATTTCTTCCTCAGCTCCCACACATATCAGTTGACCGTCAACAACGAACTTCAATTTTTGATGTAACGAAGAAGGAACAACTCCTGCTGAATGAATCCATGGCCTCCCCAATAAAAAATTATATGTAGGGTGGATATCCATTACCACAAAGTCGACATTGTATACTACTGGTCATATCAACATTGGTATTTCCATTTTTCCCAGTACCTCCTTTTGAGTGCCATCAAATGCTCTCACTATATTTTGATAATTCTTCATATGTGATGTATCAACATGCATCCTTTGAAGTGTGACCAATGTCATTAAGTTGAGAGAAGATATGTTATCAATCAATACTCCTGGCAAAACATGGTCATGACAATGCGTAGTAATATTCAAAGCTTTCACTGATCCCATTCCACCTTCAGGTATTTCATCATCAGTGAACGTTATGTAGTTATCAGCGGCTATGTGCCCCCACAATTCTATCAAGCTTGTTGAGTGATATATCTTCAGAGATAAATGTTTGATTAAGCACTTTCATCAAAGCATTTCGGTGTATTTCTAAATTCATCAATAAATCAAGAATTGAAATTCATGCTTGTTGTTTGTGTAGCTGCTCAACCACACCATACTCGCTATGTTTCAAGAATTTTAAAAACTATTGCACTTGTTTTTCCGTTACGGGCTCATTGACTATTGGCAGGGATTCATCATTAAATACCTTCTGTGGTACCACTGTAGCTTTTCCCTTTGCTTTTACTTGGTCTGATGCATTCAATGTCTCATGAGAGTAACACCTCTCACTTCTTGTAAAAAACCCTACTTCACTTACTGCTTCAGATGTTATATCCACTCTCTGTGCTTTCTCTTCTTCTTTTTCCAAAGAAACAGATCCTCCTACCATTGAAATATTGGTAGTATAATTACAAGGTACCATGCAGGTATCCTTATATGGAAATGGTAAAGGAGTTGTGATAACCACTTTTGGCTTTGCTGGTGCAAGATTCATTGCAGATGGTTTCACAGTGATAATCACGGGCTCACTTGTTCTTTGCCTGGGTGTAGAATCTTCTAATGCGCAAACGTCATCTTTTTTTTCCTGGTTCTTCTTCAAAGAATTTTATTTCTTTATCATTAATCAGTTTTTGTACCAATCCCCTAAATTCAAGGCATAGTTAAATTTTATGTCCCTTTTCTTGATGATATTCACAATAATTTTCGCCTTCATTAGGCTTTGGCTTGAATTCTTGCTAAATCATACCAGATAGGGAGAGTTATTGAAATATCCAACTAAAGGGAGATTTAATTTCAGAAACATCAGTCTTTGCTTTCCTTTTATCCTCTTCCTGAATTGCATTAACCCTTTTATCTACATGATTTGGCAGTGGATGATTTGACGTAACTGGTGAATTGAATTCCAATTTCCCAGTATTAATCAAATGTTGGACCACCCTTTTGAATGCTATATAATTTTCAATAGAATGTCATATAATTCCATCATGATAATCACAGTGCGCTTTTACATCATACTAGAGATGGAATGGTGGTTGTATAGGAATCAAATGATAAGGTCGTATTACATCTGCCTTTAACAGCAAATCATAGATCTCAGCATAGTGTACTGGTAATGGTGTAATGGAAAGCCTTTTATTTTCCCTGCGAGGTCCTCTGGATTCCATTCGATTAGTGTTTGTTTCCTTATTCTTAACCTTGGTTGGGTTATCGTAACACTTTTTGAGGTATCCTTGTTGTAAGCATTCACATTGTTAACTTTGCTCTCCTTCTTTCGATACATGAGCCTTTTGGAACTAGACCCCTCACCTGTTTCAATTTTTCCACTTTTCAAGACATTCTCAATGAGTTCTCCAGAAATGACCAAATCGAAAAAAATTATATTTGCGTTTCGCATTAAATGGCCTAAGTATGGAGCCTTTAAAGTGTGTACAAACATCACGGTGGCTTCCTTTACTGATAGTGGTGGCTGAACTTGTGCAGCTGTATCACGCCATCTCTGGGCGTACTATCTGAATGTTTCATTATTATTTTTCTCCAGATTTTGGAGAGTCCATCTATCAGGAACCATGTCTGTAACGTGGCGGTATTGCTCTAGAAATACTTTTGCCAGATCCTTTCATGATCTTATATGAGCTTTAGTTAATTGAGTATACCATTTTAGGGTTGGTTCTGTCAAACTATCTTGAAAACAGTGAATCAATAATTTCTCATCTTTCATGCGATCTGCCATTATGTGACAAAACATGGTAATATGGGACGAAGGGCATGTAGTACCATCATATCTTTCAAATTCAGGAACTTTGAACTTAATAGGGAGAATTAAGTCCGGGACTAAACTCAACTCACTGACGTCAAACCCATAGAACGATTCAGTTACCTCTACAGATTTTATTCTTTATTCCAAGCTCTTGATCTATCGAGTCAAAACTTTATTGGCTTTTTTTTCTCATCCAACTCATTCAGATCTGGAATTAGATGCTCAACATTAAATTCTCATATCTTCACATCAGACACAAACGGATTTTTGTTTGAAAACGTAGGATCCACTGGTTGATTCTCATTAGGTTTGGTTTCTTGAAGTGTTGTAGTGCGATCATGGATGTGCACAGGTGTGAAACCAGGATGATAAACCGATTCTGGTGTGAAACCTAGAGGATATATAGGTTTCTGGTCACAAGACACAGGATTTTCATGACTTTTTTCTATAGTAGCTTGCTTCTTGAGCATATCCTCTATTTTCTGCATCATATTTTCTTGCGAATTTGCAATACTGGCCTCAATCTTCTCTAATTTCACTCTCATTTCTGTTTGTTCTTTATTATGCTATTCCTCGAGACGTTCTTTTTTATCCTCCATTCTCTTAGTAACTTTTCTAGTACCGTAATGGTGTTGAATTTCTTGTTTGGCCAGGATAACTGCGATTGAAAATCTTTTTCATATTATTATTTATTTATTATTTATTTAATGAATCAATAAAATAATGCAATGAATAATGAATGTATGTAAAATGAATGTATGCAAAAGGTATTGATCCTAAAAAGTTAACTGTCATAGAACAACTTCCATCGGCATACAAAAGTTTTCCATATAATAGTTCATAACTACAAATACGACATAGTTTTCCTATTAAGCTCTATGATTTCTTTCATCAGTCATGACATCTTTTTTCCAAACTTAGAAACTGGATCAATGTGATGCTCAATAACCTTTTCTTCAGCAGCTAACTCCCGAATATGCCTGACAACTTCGCTCATTTGTATCATGGCCTCGAATACCATACTGCTTCTATCTTCACTTCTTTCTTCAAAGAAATCAGTCAAATTTTTCCATTGTTCATTAGTTTCATCGAGAGTTTATTCTAACTCAGTGATTCTTACTTGGCAACTGTGCAAAGTACTTTCAAGATCTTAGATTCGTCTTCGTAATGAAGTGTTCTCTTCATAACTCTCTTTAAGATCACTAGGTCCTAGACAAACCTTCTCTTGGAATAATGATTCTTCAAGTTGCAAGATATAAGCATTAAACTATGTGTTTTTGTTTCTACACTGACCCAAATCCTCTTCAAGTTTTGTTCTTGTTTCTTGTGTCCTTTGATTAAGTTTTTGGATTTGTACATTCTTGTTTCTACATCGTTGCATCCAATTTTTGGCTATCTCTTGCCATGCTTTAAGTTGGGTATTAAAGTTTTTTCTCTCTAAATCCCATTTTTCCTTTTCAACATCGAACTCTTCAATCCTTTATCCCCTAACCTCGAGTTCGACAATCATATTATTCATTTCAACTTTAAATCCCTTGAATATGATGTTCTTCTCGACCTCAAATCCTTCGAGAATGCTATTCTTCATATCTTCTAATTCTTTGACTCGATCTTCCTCTTTCTTCATTTTCTCCATAATCTGGCGTTTCTCGGCTTTATGCTTTACAATTCGCTCCCTTTTTCAATCTCAATATCTTCCATTTTTTGTTTCTCTTTTTCAAGGTTCTTGAGTAAACGACTATTTTTTGCTTTCAAATTTTCGAGTCGGCATTTCTCAATGTTCAACTCTTTGGTCATTTGTGTTGTTGCTCTGCTCGATCCTGATGCTCTTCGGGATTTTTGTAGCTCATAGTAATTATTCTTTAACGTTTTGAACTCACCATCTACTTTTTCTTTGTTTTCTCTCAGTATTGCACATTGTGTTGCATGAAAGTCAACGTCGACACCCAACATAGCTTTATCTCATCGCATTTGCTCTAATTCTTTCGACCAACCCTCTTTTTGCTTTAAACTTAGCTCTTAGGATTTCTATCTCTGATGGGACTACCCGAATGCGATCTTCCATAGAGATATCTTTATTTTGGTCTGGTAGAGGAATATTTTCATTTTTCCTAACGGACCTCCATTCCTCGTAATCAGGGGTTAACATTACTTTCGCTGCTTTGCCCGAATACAGAAAGTTGTTTTCCATGCTTTAACTGCATCCAGGATGTTTCTTTTGTAATTGTTGCAATGAAATACAAACTCAGACGACTGTAGCCCAGCAGTAACCGAAATAAATTGACAACCCTCGTATTGTCTTATAGCTAGAAGTGGTGCATATCCAATTTCTCCCTATAAGCCTAACAACATCACCCAATTGTATTCACCACATTTGTAAAGGAAATCCCTTTGTATTTGCCAAGGGGCGCACCAAACGATGTCGTTACTTTGAATATTTCGATGAATATTTCGAAGGGCATTCATCCACATATCTTTTATGACTTCTTTCGACCATTCTCGCTCAAGAAACTCTCTCAAATGTGAGTAGTCTGTACTAAAACGATGATATGATACCTTTTATGTCCTCCAAAAATGGCTACAAATCCAGACATATAACAATTGTGCGCATCCAAAAAAGCATCCACCTCTCAATTTTCTACAAGCGCTTAATGATCAAAAAATCTCTGCTAGAATTGCAGAAGTAGGATTGACCCTTTTTCGTAGCTGCGCAAATAAATCTACTACTGCAACTTCGATATATCCCAAAGCTTTCGGGAAGATGACTAGCCCATATATACCCAAAGCAAATAGATCAAATCGTACTTTATCATCTGGATGACTTTGAATGATTTCTTTGATGTTTGTCCAAGAAATGCCTTCACCCTCGCCTTTTTGTTTTGTACAGGTCACCACCCATTTCTTACGTACTCCTGCAATCTTTGCTAATTTAACTCGAAAGTTGAGTTTTGATTGACCTCGAATAAATTCGATTCTCCAAAGCCCCTTCTATATGTAGCAAGGTTGTATACTCTTCAATAGTAGGAATCATGTCCTCTTTATTGAAAGTAAAGCAATTATATCTTGGATTCCAGAATTAGGGCGCGAAGCAATTCATCATCCACTTCAACATAAAGCAAATATGGAATGTACCCGTAATACTGATAGAACTGTAGCTTTTTATTTGAATCCAACTATCCCAAATGCCTCGCATGTCTTGAATATTATTCCTTTTGAGAGAAACTGGAGCATAACTTGCTAAATCTGGTACATAATCATCCCGCAAACTGTCTTCTATCTGTCTTTGCAATTCTTTAGACCACTGTCTTACTTTGAGTTTGGAACTATTTGATTCGAATACTTTTTATCCATTGATGATTGTTTTCCAATGAGACAATTAACTCGAAGATCAATACCTTTAATCTTGTATGATGCCATGCAAATTGCGAAAATAAAAGAAAAAAACATAAAAAAAATGAATTAGTTCAAATAATAAGGAAGGAAAAATTTAATTTAATAATAATGTCTACTCAAATATTTCTATTTAAACATGCTTTCTACATAGCATACTTTAAATAATATTATAATCTAAATTCACATGCATTTATTTAGAAGGGAAATAAATAAATAAATAAATTAAAAGGCAAAAGTTAGAATTCATTTCTCCTTTGTGTACACCTATTTTGGACAAAATTTCGGCATGATTTCAGATCAGATGAATTTCTAGGGTTTATTATATGTAGGGTTATGGTTCTATGAGTAAAAGTACTCGAATTGTCCTTGTTGGTGCCCCCTTGGGCTGCTAAACCCTTAATCCTAGTCCATTACAGACTTAAGCGGATCAAATTCAATTCGAGGGGATACATTTATCTATGCCTGACACGGAGAATAAATTCTCACGAAGACGTCGCTTTCACTCCCACTTAAAAAGGGAAAAGAGCTCAAGTATAAAGATTATGTTTATGCAATGCAAGTGTTGTGTGTGAGGAGAAATTTTCAAACATTTGACAAATAACCAATAAAAAATGAAGTTAATATCTGAAACTAAAAATAAAAAATATTAGTATATCAGGATATATAAAAAGAATTTTAAAAATAATAAATAATTTGAAAGAAAATAATTATAAATTAAATAAATATGAATTTTCAATTTCTAATTGATAGAGACAATTTATAATTGATTTAGGTTTGACCAGGTCCCCAGCGGAGTCGCCAAGCTGTCGTAACCGATTTTCGTCCGGGTACGAATATTTTCTTGGCGAAAAATAAGATGAATAAATAAATGATTTTTATTTTAAAAAATATTTTGGGAGTCGCCATCGACCTTTTTGGATTAGGTATGTCAAATACCTGAAAATAATCTTTTAAAAGAGTTTTTAGGAAAACATAATTTAAAAGATAAACATGTCTGCGTATAACCAAAAATTTATTTTTTTAGTAATAAAAGGGATTCATGGTCGGTTACATTTAGGGAAGGATTAACACCCCTTTAACGCTCAAAATTGGTACCCATTAATTATAAATTGTCTCTATTATTGGAAATTTAAGATTTCGAATATATTTAATTTATAATCATGTTATTTCAAATTTATTAGTATAATTCAAAGAAAATATATTAATTTTTATATTTTAATATATATATATATATATTTAGATTTTTATAAATAAGTTATTTATTTACTTAAGAAATCAGAAAATGACATCTAGTTTCTTTAAGACAACCCCTTTCTTAATATTAAAAAAATAAATAAAACATTTTCCTAAAAATAATTTAAACAAAATAAAATTAAATATATATAATTTATAAAAGTAAGATATTTATTTATTTAAAAATATCAGAAAAGGACATCTAGTTGCTTTAAGACAGCCCCTTTTTTAACATTAAAAAATAAATAAATATTATTATTTAATATATATATATATATTTAAAAATATCAGAAAAAGACATATAGTTGCTTTAAGACAACCCCTTTCTTAACATTAAAAAATAAATAAATATTATTATTTATATATATATATATATATGCCTAAAAATAAAATAATTATTAAATTAAACACATTGAACATAAAAAAGTAATAAAAAATAAATTAAAATTGAATAATAATCAAAACAAATAAAATTAAAATTATAGGATAAAAATATAAATTATTGAAATTAGAGATACTAATTTGAAATATTATAAGAAATAATGTTTAACAGTGTAATTTAACCTAATTAATTATTCGGATTAAAATATTAAATATTAAATTTACAGTGGCTAAATCGGTTATTTTACCTAAAATATATAAAGCATAGCAGAGACTAAATTATAAAGAAAATAAAATTAAGAGACCGAATTAAAATGATCATAACTTGATTTCAGTGACTATAATGCAAATTTTCAAAACAATAATGGTTGCGGGTATAGTTTACCCATTATGAAATTACTCATATACCTCTCCCCAAAACGACGTCTTTGGAAAGGGTATTTAAATCCTAAAACGGCCCAAAAGGGTCGAGAGTTTCATTTTCCTGGTCTGTCTTCTCTCTAAATTCCTCCAACCAGAGGAAGGTCGACCGCCGTATTCCGTCGTCGCCGGCCACGTGGATTTTTCAAAATCACCCCAAATGAAGATCGGAACGTCCTGATGACGATTCCGGTGTTCGTTTCCCTTAAAAAGCTCCCAATCGGAGAAAATCTACGAGAGTACCTTCGGTTTTCGAAGGCTTTTAGTGGCGCGTGGAGGCGAGTGGTGACTCTGATCGAGGTGTTGTCTTCCCTGGTAAGTTTCTCTCGCTCTTCTCTTTCTGTTTTGGGTGCTTGTTTGTTGGGTATTTTCTCTAGCTTCCTTGTTCTTGCTCTCTCTGCACTTTTTATTTTGCAGGGGTGGTGGCTTTTATAGCCACCACGGTTAGAGGGGCCTTTTGGTGAGTCACCAGACTATGGTGGTGACTCACCATAGGGCATTGATGTGGAGGAGCAGCTGGCTTCTGAAAAGCTCGGCGAGGGTTGGGGCGTGGCAGCAGCAACGGCGTCGTTGTGGGGCAGCTGGCAGTGGAAACGACAGCTGGAGATGGGGTGATGAAACCCTAATAGAAACCTTGAATGGGTTTAGGGTTTTTGTTGGGCCAGCTGTAAACGGGCCTTGGGGTTTGGTTGGGCCTATAATTTTTTTTATTTAATAATAATAATAATAATAATAAATGAAAAAATATATTGTCTACAATCACCACCTTGCTTGATTACCAGTCCAACGAACACAACCATAAAACTCGATTCAACACCCTCCATTTTCCCATACAAAAAACAAAACACACGATACGTTAACCAAAGATATGCTCTTGGAAATCTGGGTTTCCACGGCTTTGTTCGCCGCCGGCTGCTTTCACGTTTATAGCAAACGGTTCGCAAGTACCGGCGGCCATGAGGTTGAATATTGCGTCGTGTGCATTAGTAGGGTTTCCCAAGGGGAAAAACTCCGGTGGCTAAGGTGTGGCCATGGTTTCCATGCTTGCTGCATCGATGCTTGGCTTAAAGTTGGTAAGACTTGCCCTATTTGCAGGGTTAACGTCGCCCCTAAACGTTGCTTTCTCCTTTATCCCATGCTTTCTTTGGCTAAAAGGGTCGGAAAATGGATCGAAAACCCTCTTTCGTCGGAGCTTACATTGACGTTTTGGAGAGTTTTGGGTATGTTTAGTGAAGTTAGCTGACATTACTACATGATTTGTTATCTGTGATTTGTTTTTAAAAATAATTATATTTTTATATTGCGAATTCGGCTACAATGTTAGGATGATCTAAAAAAATATTTTGATATGACTATTACGCTGCATTGCAGCTGCAATGTAATACTAGAGCAGAGTAGGGCAATATCCTGACCGTATATAATATTAGTTTTTTTTTGTTCATCTGTACGAAGCCATTCTTTCTACGGTTCATGTACTTTCAGAAACTTGTAGTCATGTACTTCCCACAAATTGGATAAGTAGAGGATTGCAGAATGGATTTCAATGTTCAAAAAGTTGAGGGACTCGAAAAATAATTATGCATGGTAGCTAGAGCTTTAACAACCTTCATTTGACGTGTTCTTAATGCAAGCAATAAGCCTTCCCCTTGAATAATACGGTAATATTCTAGATTAGCCCCTTTCAAAAGTAATAATTTGATATAAGTCCTTTAAACCCTTTAACTAAATAAAAAGAAAGGTCACTTCCAACTCATTTTAGAAATGGAATTTCAATTTCATTGACTGCATGAATCACTTATGATCTAAATTAACTAGGAGAGCTGGTTCTAGTTGCAACTCACAAAACCCTACCTGTCAAATATCCCACCATAATTGATAGTTCCAGTTACTCACCTCATTAAATGTCACAAAGTTCCACAGTTTTTGCCCCATCTCAAATACCCTATCATTGATACAACTATGTCACCAAATAGACAGGTCCATAGGAGTTGACATGATAAGGATTGTTAAGCTGGTCTAGACTCATGTAAGGCACCTCATTCTCCATCTTCCTTGTAGGGGTGAAAAGGACCGAGAACGGCAGCCCCGACAATGGAGCAGCTCGGTGTTTCAACTCCCTTGGTGGTTCCACACAACGGACCAGAACCGTAAAGTTTGTTAGAAACACGGACAGGATCCGAACCCGGTTTGCTCTTTCTGTCAGTTTTGCACCATGAGAAGAGTGAGTGTACTGTCCATGATTTCTTGCTCTTTCTCTCAGCCCCTAATCTTGTTTCGGAACATGAAGATGACCGCTGCAAGTTTATGTCCGTTGCATGCTGTCTTGCTTCTTCTAGAAACTGAAAAACGAGCACATCCCATAATTGGCTTTAGATACTGGAATTCTGATCTTGAAGCAACAAAATAAGAAAAGGGTTTGTGCATATACCTGTGAAAAGTTCATCCGAGATCTAATTCATAGCAAGAACGACCGTTCGTCTCGTGTTTCGGTTGCTCATGGTTTCCTGGGAGTTATAAACATCAAGTATGTAGCATGAATCTAGATAAGCTAACAGAGAAGTAATAAAGACGCAAAAGGAAAAGGGGCAATGGTTGATATAGATCATAAATGAAGGAAATGGATATTTCTTGAACTCCAAGCACTGGAATGATTTCCAACAAAGGCAAGGGGCCAACCACCAAACTTGAAACCCCATCAAACCCCTGTATTGGAGATTAATGGAAACTGAAAGCAGTTTTTGGTAGTTGAAATGACATAAGCTTTTACATAATAATTTATACATCAAGATACGACAAGGGTTATAGATATTAAGGTTCGAATGTAGCGATAGAATTAAATCTGAGTTTTTAACTTTTTATGTATATTTGGTACATGTAAATTACAGCAGGATGTAGTCAGTGAAACAACTTTTCAACTAAAGAAGCACGCCACTTCAAAATTAAAAAGAAAAAAGAATGAATGGGAAGGAATCAAATCATTATGTCTTGGCTCAAATTAAACTACTCATCAAGGCTGGCCCCGAAACTGAGGAGATTTCTGACACAGGTTCCCATTGTTCACTTTCAGCTGAAAGTATACAGGAAAGTTCAAAATTGCTGATCCCAGGTTGGTAAAGTTGAGGTTTTGTTCTGACTTAAATTGAGCAATATATTAAGTACGCTTAAAGTTATATTTTTTCAAATAGTTTCTGTTTTTTTTTTATAATTATAGTAACTAATTATCACTAGTAGAGGATAGCACGACTTGTGAATCGAATAATGCTCGACCTCGTCTCGTCGCGTCCATTACGACCTAATAGAGTGTTACATTGCCCATGTTATGATTCAAAACAGGATTTAACTAAAAAAAATGGACCAACATTACAAGCATGTAATGTTTCAAACTCGATAGTTAAAATTACCAACATGAACTTTTAACATAGGATACATAATTAGTCAACATCCAACTTAACCTTCCTTAGAATCTTATCAAAACTCCCCTATACTTTCTACTAACATGACAAACCTAAGGAGCATTAAATGGATTCCCTCAACTAGACACTGTATTATCACTAACAATAATGGAATTTGCCATGTTGTAAACCCCCTCCCCCCGGGACATTAAAGTTGAAGCAGCGGCAAAGCCATCACGATCCCGAAGATGGAAAACAGAAACAACATCACCCACGTTGGGAATGGTTGTTTCCTGTTTCTTGTATCCCTCGGCTTATCTACATTTTTAACATCTTCCCCGGAAGAGTTGACAGGTTTTTCTATCTCGGGTCTAGGGTTATCTCCTTGAGGTGATTCTGCAGATAAATGCTCCGGCACAAGTTGTTGTTGCTTGTTGTACTTATCGACATACTCTGGAAACAATTTTCTGAATGTCGGGCTGCCATAGAAAGACCTATGTTGTAATTCTCAATTTGGAAAGAGATGTCCACGAAAAGTTCAGAGATAAACTGTTAGCCGATAAGAATCCAGCCAATGCTAATCAATTTAGCTTCAACATGAAAACAATTTACAGGTGCAAAAGCATAATCAATTAATCATACTAGCAGAAAATGGGTGAAACTGATTTGAAGAGCCGTAGTTCTCAAAACAAGAAAGATAAAGAATCCAGTATATGTGAAGTAATAATCTTACTTTTTACAATTAAAAGAAAGGGATGTCTTTGCCAGGCATTGTTTCTCGGCAGCAGTAGTGTTTACGCTGCCAGTGGTAGGACTGTTATCCATCTGCACAAGAAAAAGGCAGTTTGGCTTAAGGAAACATTCCAAACGCAATCAAGAAGTACTGAAGCTTATCAAAAATGTAATTTAAATGAATTAGGACACAAGAAAGACTCCAAGTCTCACCATGAAAGACAGCAGCCCTGTGAGTATGCTGCAAAATAAAACAAAAATGAAGTTAGCGATCTTTGGCAACTGGTTTACATGTCAACACAACCCTGTGACAATTAAAGGTGCTTGAAAAGGTTCCAAAAAAGGGTGCAATTAGACTGAAATCTTGTACCTTGATACAGACCACATAGGGTTCCAACTTTCTGGATGAACTGAAAAAGAACAAGTGCAAAGTTAAAATGAAATCAGTTATTAGAGAGACAAATAAACAGGAATATCTTACTCTTCAAAAAACTTACAATCACTCGTGGACAAGCATATTTTCTTCTGTGTCATAAATCGTCCATTGGGGGTGATCATTCTACATGAAAAAAAAATAATTTGACGTCACAAAAAACTGTGTTTTCTATCATAAATTTCGAAAGGTAAAAACTGCAAGAAACTACATACGTGATTCCAGGAGGTTTGTAGGGATACTCAGGAGGGAACTTGATCTTTCCATAGTAATACCCACCTTCGAACCAAAAAAAAAGGAACAACAGATAGCATTATCAGATAGCTACTTCCAGATTCTACAATGAGTTATATAAAATTAATCATAAGCTATCATCGGATAAACGAGCCAACCTGCAAAAGGTGTTCCTTCACTCCCTTCCAGCACATAATCTGAAAAAGTGAAGCAGAAAAATTAAATCAAGTCCATACTTGGAATAACTAGGAATCTTAACTCAATTAAAAAGATCAGAGAAGCTTAGATTACATGTCCAACATTAGGAATAACTAGGAAAATAGCCAATTTTATCATTGAACTTCATAAATAGAAGGATAACATGCCATGCTTGGTTTTAAAAGGTGCAAGGCACACCTAGGCGCAAAAGGTACCTGGAGCCTAGGCGCAGGCGCGCGCCTTTCATAGGCGAGGAGCACTTTTATACTAAAAAACCTATAAATTAGTTATGGAACATATTTTATACTTAAAACAATATTATAAACATATCTATGCTAAAAAGGTTATAAATTAATTGTATGAGTATATTTATACTCATTACCCACCGATTAACTCCTAAAATACTTGTCTACAATGTATTGATTTATAGTTAATGTTTTTAATATTTAAAACTATTATTTCATTTATTTTTAAATGATACAAATTTATTTTATTATCAATTTAAAATTTGTAATTATTATAAAAAATATTTTTTATATTTAATAAAAGTTATTAAGTAACTAATATTTAATTTAATATTTTATTATTTTAAAAATTAAAATTAATTATGTATTATTAAATAACTAAATTTCTAAATAAAGCGTATACTTTGGGTTAAAAGCAAACAAAGGGTGGAAGAAGTTATAATGGTTTGTTATAAATAAATAAACATTACAATTGGTCTATAAATTTGGGCTATAGGATTGGGCTTGTTAAAAGGTCAAATATTAGGGTTAAGACATGAGAAATATGATAAAAGAAAGAGTTTTCTAGTCTTCTTCAGTCTTCTTCCTCCTTTCTTACTACTGCAATTCTTTTTTTATCTTTTTCTTTCTTCTTTAATCTGTTCTACCTCCTATTAATATCTTTAAAAAAAATCCGAAAGGCGCAGAGAGCGCCTCTTGTATCTTGCCTCGCCTCATCCCAGGCAGGCGCCATTTTCAGTGCCTGGCCACACCTAGGCGCGCCTTTTAATACTAAGATTCCATGTACTGATCACTATAATATCAGAACTCGTCCTTACTTGGAAGACCAAGAAAAAATATCTAAGCAAATTATGGTCGACTTCCAATTCCTTCAAGGCAATATCTTGAAGTTTTAATTAGATAATATTAAAATAAGATCACAAGACAATAGAGATTGGATTCTAGTTCACTGTAAAGTATTCCAGAAGTCTGCTAAATGATTAAGTGCCTTTGGCACACTCAACGGCAAATTTACAGTCCAGAACTTAGCTAGCAGGAAGCTTTATAAATTTTGAATCTCAACTGAGATCCCTATACATAATTAGCCAACAGTCAGGTTTATTCCTTCCATGAATCATTCTCAAATTATTAGACAACATGGAAACAATCATTTTCCTTCACTTATAAGGATAAAATCTTAGGATAGTTAGCAAATTCCTCGTTATAGAAGATGTTTTGACATGCGTATTCGTCTGTGATAGAGCTTTATCTAGAGAAAGGGGATAAAAAAGATTTAATAAACTTACACCACTCAAGAATGTCACTTGGGGATGGACGAGCAACGACATGAGAAACTGGTTCCTATAAGTTCATAGAATAACAGTTAAAATATTTGGAAAAAACGTTATACAAATAAAAACAATCATTCAAGCACCAATATATTTTTAATAATACCAAATTATTAGTGAAGGGAGAGAAAAGATATCTAACATTTTATATTTTTTAAATGAAATTAAACATAATGCTGAATTGTTGGTTGATAAACCAATAAAAACAGACAATATAGACTACGGTTCTGTACAAACTAAATTTCCAGTCCATTCGCTATTGAAGCAAATTCTGCATTAACAAGCCTCATAGACAGGATACCAAAGATAAAATTTTCCTTGTATTAATAGAAGAAGCTTATAAACCACACAGTAAAGATCGGAAAATTGCACTAACATGAAAGTTTAACTAGGTAACATTAACAAGATTTCTACAACTAAGAATTTCCCAGGCACGATTCATATAAAGAGTAACAATAGAAGGAATAGGAAACAATACAAAGAGAAAACAATACCTACAAAGTGCTCTATATTCTTTCTGAAGGCGCTTAATACATGATTTTTCTGCCATCAAGAAACCTAAAAGCAGTCTCAGCTACAACCAAAGAAAAACCACCCTCTGTTTTGTTCCTTCAACTTTTAAATTAAAAATATTCACTGAAACAGAGAAAAATATGAAAAAAATAGTCAAATAGAGACTATATAAGATATTCCACGACCATTTAACTAAAATCCTCTACCTAAAGATAAGAATCAACTCAGCTTATAAAAGGAACAGCGATCCAGTGAAATTACCGAGTCATCAAAACCTCAAAATCCATTAATGATTTTGACGAGTTCAGAATCAAGAATCATGAGTATAACTCAACTCATGATAATTGATATTAAAACAAAGAGTTTAACCTAATTAAGAGGTCTACTTTAGGGTTCCAATTCTCTCTTTTTTTAGTGTGAACTTTTGGAACGGAATAAGCAAAATCATTACAAATTAATTAAGACAGATATTGATATATTTATCGAATGACTAATATGTTGATCAATTAAACAACAATTCAGCGTCTAAACCAGGATCTCTTCCTAATTAAGCCTGGAACAATCAATCAAAAACGAGATCGATCTTACAATAACGAAATTCATACAAAAAATTCAAAAAATGATTCGAAAATCGAAAAAAATATAATTACCTGGGGAAATGAGGCGGTTATTGTATGAACAAAGGAGAATCGAAGCCGGAATTAGAAATATTATAATAAGAAAAAGGAAAATTCTATAAAAAAAAAAGAAAAAGGAAAAATGAGAGACAGAGGGGGGGGGGGTGGAGGGAGAGATTGAAATCTAATGGAGAGCGAGATCGAGAGCGAGGGGGGATGATTATTTTGACGCTAGTTGTATTGGGCTTGCTTTATTAGGCTTGCTTTATTAGGCTTGTACTGTATAGCGTACAACTACTGCCATTATTGCTTTTAACCTATCATTTACTAAATGCTTAATTAAAAAAAACTTAATACCAAAAGTGCCTAAATTATACCATTATTCTTAAATATGTGTTTAAAATGTTTTTTAACTTATTCAAATGCTGTAACGTTAGTTATTTAGTTATCTTAACCGTAATAATTATTATAAAATCTCGTTAAATGATACGTGTCACAATTTTATAATTTTTTATTTTTTTAAATAAAAAATTATTAATAAAAAAATCAAAGGCCCCCTACCCGCATACCCCTTTTTCCCTTCTATGCGCTCCTCTCTTTGCTCCCCCCTTCCATGGTCAAACGACCCTAAAGGTTATACTGTTGATTATCGTGATCGAATCAAATTTGAAGAATTGAGTATTTGAGATTTTAGGGATTAGAAATTTAAATTAAGGAATTTGAGAATTTTGGTTTTGAGATGATAATAAGAGTTTTGGATACGTATGGATGGTTGATCGCTGGCAAATGGATGGCCGGAGATGATCAATGATTAGAGTAAATGAGATTAGAATAAGAGATTTTAAGATTTTGAGTTTATATATATATATATTAGGGGGAAAATGGGGATTTTTTGAAAATAAATTAATTTTATTATTTTTTAAATAACATTCTAAAATTATTAGATTATGACACATGTCACTTAACGGGAAAATTAACGTCGTTGATGGGCGAGACACCTAAATAAGTAATGTTTGTAACGTTAGGCACCTAGATGAGTAAAAAAATAGTTTATGCACGTATTTGAGAATAATGATATAATTTGGACACTTATTTTGGTATTAAGCCTTAAAAATACTCAAACTATAATTTTTTTATTTAGCTACTTAATTTTTTTATTAATTTAGATGTATGATATTTTTAACGTTATCATTTAGATGTATTGATCATAACAGACCTTAAAAAAATTCATCAACCACTCAAAATATAAGACATGTGTCTTTATAAATATTAAAAAAAACTTAAAATTGTTATCATTTTCAAAAAAAACTTAAAATATTTTAAAATCTAAAAAAGTCTCAAAATCTTGAATTTCAAAGCATTTACCCCGTCTTTGCCTACTCACCCATCGTCGATCGTTAGTCGTAACTTCAACTCTAAAATCTCAAATCCCAACACATTTTTGTCCCAATCGACATGCGAATTGTCAAAGAGTGGTCGGAGAGTAAATGATCCACAAGTGAGTGGATGGTTATTGGCAGTTGTGATGGTGGTGGCTGATGGGTGAATTGTATATCTTAAAGTATTTTATAAAATATATAAAATTGAATTTTTTGTTAAAATTTTATGGATTCTATCTTTTAAAAAATTAGAAATAAAAAATCAATTCACATGTTAAATACTTATTAGCTCATTTATTTTTAATAATTTTTTTAATTGTCGTTATATTGTATTATATACATTTGTAACATTATATATTTAAATTATTAAAAAAATATTGACACTTATAAAAATTATACTTTAATAAATTTTTTATATTAAACTTAAATTAAACAGTTTCATTTATTTTGATAATTGAGTTTTTGAAAAATATTGTTTTGATCATTTATATAATTGATTTTTTATTTATTCAATGAATATTAATTTTTTAACTGATGTATAAATTGATCAAAAGAATATTTTATATATAATTCGATCAGACATGAACTCTTATGAAAAATAAACTTTTGTAAGTGTATAAAACATAAAAAAAAATATTATATGAATCCTTTTATCACTACATTATTGATAATTTCATCCATTATATTCACTTTGTTCTTTTTTATGTCATGTTTTTAAGGACAACTTTTTAGTTTTTTCTATGTAAATGTGAAAATGAATGATTATTTGTAAGTAAATTGTAAATGAATTAGTGATATGAAAAAAGTTATGTAAGTGGTTTACAATAGCTAAAACTATAAATGACGTAACAAGGAGAATTAAAAGAATAAATTTGGATAAATTCTGTGTTTAGTACTTAAACTATTAGTTTTGATCCGTTTTAGTATCTAAGCTTTCAATATTTTTAAAAGCATACCATATGTTTAATTTTTGTTTCATTTTAGTACCACGCTGTTAAAATTTTAACGTGTTTTGTACCTAAATTATCAATTTTTTTCAAAACTTAACATCAAATTTTTAACGGGGTATTAAAATGAAATAAAAATCAAACGTTAGATGGTTTTGAAAAAATTGAAAGTTTAAGTATTAAAACATATCAAAACTGATAATTTAGATACTAAATACTTAGTTTATCCAATATATTTTCGTGGGACATGGAAATAATCTTGGCAGTGTTATATAATTAGGATCTCTACCCAGCTGCTTCATGTACCAAGTGTGATCATTTTGACCAGTGGAGAAACTAGTTCTTCTACTACAAATCACTATTATCATATTTTGCCTTTCTTCCATAACAGCTGTTACCTGCACTATCTTTTTTCAAACTATATAGATCCAACATTAACATTTAACATTATAAAACCAAACACATTTAGCCCCCCAAGAAAACAATAAATTACTCAAAAATTAACCTGCTTAATCACATGGCCCCTCTGAAATGAAGAAAAAAACACTGGGCAGAGTTACAACACGTAACAGTCAACAATATAGCACATGATCTTCCCTTAGATATTTCATTATTTTTTTCTTCAACAAACTTTATAAGCAGCAAGATTGGGAGACCCAAGATCAAACCAACTTTGTTGAACAAAGATTCCCTCCACATCAGCCATGAAAGCAAACACTCGACCACCACTGGCAGTTCTTGCTCTTATTCTTCTACTTTCGACGCCTCTAGCTAATATAGCTCGAGCCGAAGCTCGTTCGATCCGACTCCGACACGATCATGCTTCGATGGTGTCGAGAGAGGCTAAGGGTTCATCTTCACAGGGAAACCCTAAGAAACTGGTGGATTCAAGCTTCAGGAGGATACCTCCCAGCACTTCGAATCCTATAGGGAACAAGTAAAATTCTTGCCGCTCAAATTCAACAGTTGACGGATTTGTCTGCAACTTGAAGGTTTTAGTTTAGTTCGATTCAGATTTAGATCTGTGAAACATTGATTTTTTTTTTTTTGGGTTACGTTAATGTCTGCTGATGTAGAGTAACAGGCATTGGTCAGTAGAAAAGAGCAATTTTTTGTGATGTGCAGCTCTTAATTGAAGAAATAAAAATATATACAAGCATGAACTATTCAATCCATATTCTAGTGCATGTCTTTAATCTTTAGGTAAATTACGCGTTCCGTACCTAAACTATCACTTTTGATATATTTTTGTACCTAAATTTTTAGTGTTTTCAAAATCATACCTAAAGTTTAATTTTTATTTTATTTTAGTACCCACCATTAAAAACTTTAGTTTTTGTTTCATTTTAGTATCCCATTCAAAATTTAAAGTTAAATTTTGAAAAGATTGAGAGTTTAGGTACTAAAATGGACCAAAATTGATAATTTAGATACTAAACGTTAAGTTTTTAACGGACGTGTACTAAAATGAAATGAAAACTAAACATTAGGTATGATTGTTAAAAAAATTGAAAGTTTTAGTACTAAAACGGATCAAAATTAATAGTTTAAGTACTAAATGTGCAATTTATTCAAATCTTTTACCCCATTTTAATGGTATAACAGTAAATTTTGTGTGGAGTATAGTATCAATGAATAATATTAACAGTTAATCGATTAATAATTACATTAGTTCTTCGACTAAATTTAACTTAATTTTTTTTAAATAAGCATAAAAGACAAAATTTATGATTAGGTGAATTATTTGGTTGGCATCCAATGCCTTAGTATCAATAAAGCTTTGGATGCCAAATTAAGGAAGCAATGGTTAAAGATTTATTTATACTTCACAAAAATTCAAGACAAAGTGTTTATTTATTTATTGTAAATTATAACTTTCAACGGCAATAGACCATTATAATAATCATTAGAGTATATATATATTTTAAGACATGAACATTGACTTCTAAATTACAATTTGGTACCTAAGTTGTTTTTGTCCAATTAGATACTTGAACTTAGCTTTTAGGTTTAAATTAGTATATGAACTTAGTTCTTTTGGTTATATTTAATTCTTCTTAAAGAAGACTCTCTCTTTTAACTTTGAGCTTTTATTTAATTGATTTCTATCTTTTTTAAGAAAAATAAAAACTCTCTCTTTTAGTTCATGTTATCGTCGATCATTCTCAACGTCATTTTGACCATTTTCCCGACTGATAATGATACTAAAACAAAATTCTCTCGTCTTTTTCCTTCTACAATTTTATTTTTTTAAACTCAACTGATAGTAGTTTAAGTGGGGCAGATTAAAAGAGTTTTAAAAATTAATTTTACAATGTTCTCTCTAAAGAATTCGAGATTAAGTAATCGCGTTTAAATTAACAGAGTGAAACATAAGTTTTATCTTGAAATATTGTTTTACCGTCCCGTATGGTATTTTCCGGAAGGAATTGATGCAAAAGTTGAACCTTTCAAACATGGAAGAAACCCAGAAGATTTGTAAATGTCAAGCCTTGCAGTTGGCAAAGAGGTCGCCTCTTTACTATTCTCTCCAACCATTCTTTTTTGTCAACGAAAGAAATAGATGTATGGCCATGGGCGGCTGCTGAACACGCCCAATCATTCCGCTCTGCCTCTCGCACATTCTGTAGGGATGGGCACGGGCGTAGTAGGTCGGTTTTCTGATCGCCCCATCCCAACTCAAAAATATACATCTTATATTCGATTTTGTTCCATCTTAATAATTTTTTAATTCTTTTCTCGTTTCGGATTTGTCCCAACTTTCTGATTTATTATATTTTAATATTAAATAACATATTTTAACATTTAAAATATTAAATATTATATATATATATATATAAGAGTTTATACCGGTCGGATTGAGTCGGTTACTTTTCACCTTAAACCCGTTCTCACCAACTCCGAACCTACCTATTATATAACATTTCCCATTCCGTCAAAATTTCAAAAAAAAAAACACCCCTATAAGTTCGTTTTGGATCAAGACTCATCGAGTTTGACAATTTTGACCATATGTATCATGTTCTGCCAGACGAGACTGTGACTTTCTAAATGCACTTTTAGCTAAAAAGTATGTTTTGATCGCAAAATCAATGTTAAACGGGTAAAATATAAAAAATATGGTAAAACTGTGGTTTGAAGTCGACCGCAAAAGCTAAAATTTATAGTTTTTTCATTTTTAACTTTGTATTTGAAAGCAAATTATAATTTTACCCTTACTAATGTATGGATTCCACTCAATTATATATTTACATTTATTTTAATAATTAAATATTAACATCCTTAAAAAATAATTTATTACTTAATAATTAATTTTAATTACTTAAAAGCAAATAAAATTCATGGTTTATATATTAAAATTCACTTTAATTTGCAAGCACTAATAAATGTTTTTAAATTTTTTTTTTGTCAAAACAAGTATTTAAATTATTATTTCGTAATAATTTTATATCTACATGTTAAAAAGTATTGATAATATAATTTTTAATAATTTCATTTATAAAAATATTATTAATGAGTTATCTTCAAATATTATTTTTATTTTTATTATAGTTTAAATTGATATATTTAATAATATTAATAAGTGCAAATATAATTTAAATTTCATATTTTTAGTTTACAACGTAATATCTATAATATATTTTATATTTTCAAATTTAATTTTTAACAACAATCACACACAGTTAAATTTTAAATTGTACTTCTAAACAATATTTTAAAATATATATATACAGTATCTTTAAAACTCACTTTTCAAAAATCTTGCCAAACTAACCCTAAATAGATAAGCTGCTTCTTCGTTTGAATTCATTTTCATTGCATTTTGATCCATGTACTTTTTAATATGTAAATTCATGAAAGATGTGGTCAGAGATGATTATAAGTCGGTTTTTTCCCTCCCAAGATCGATAAAAATATTTAACTTTTTTATCTGTATTCAACTCGATTCAGATTAAAGAATTTTTCATTCGACTGAAAATTTGATTTGATTTTTAGTATCAAAATTTCTACACGCATTTATTATTGTAGAAATAAAATAAAAAAAATTTATTAAGTAAAACAAAGACTCAATTGAAAAAAAATAATATAGAGATAAATATTATTATAATTATTCTTAAATATATAAAATTAATTATAATATTATATTAGACACATTTTTATCTTAAATTTAAATATGATTTGACGCAATCCTTTAAAAAAGACCAAAAAAAAAAAAGGACAACCCAATCCAAACATGAATGCATATTCCTAAATCTGATGATTCAATTTCATATTCAAACTATTTTATCTATAGGCATGTGTGAGTTTATTTAATTTTAAAACCTGACAGGATACCAATTTATCATCGTATTATAATCTTAACATATATTATATATAGGATAACTAAATTATTATTTTTTATTTTAAGAGACCTGAGCTAAAAGGAACCATTACTTGAGCCTGAGCCGGATTGGTATTGGTCTAGGTGTGGTCAAAGGCAGCTTGGAGAAGAGAATTCAAAATCAATTTCTTTCCGAATTTTGGTATAAAGGAGGTGTTGATATAATAATATCAATAAAAGAGATCGCGACCGTTGAATTTAAACGATTTTAAATAAGATTTATTAAAATAGTTTCATACGAATTAATATTCCATAAAATATATTCAAATTTAAACATAAAAAATATTTATGGCATAGTGGATCTCTTTTACAATGTGCTTAAGTCCATTAAGCACATGGTAATGTCAAAACCTATCTGGTAAGTAGTAAACAATTATTTCTTTATTTCTTTTATTTTAATTTTATAATATTAATATTTTATATTATCATTTATTTAAATTTTTTATATTTAATTATACGATTAACTACTACTTTGGTGATTATAAAATAAAATGTGTTTTTATATTTTCAAATTTAATTACAATAAATAGGTATTTTATTTTAATTAACAAATTGATAATAAATAGCTTGATTCCGCTTAAACAAGTCTTGAGTTCGAGTCCTTATGAATCATATAAAATCTCAACTGGAAAACTCACCTACTAAAATATGTGCTCGACCCGAGTCAGTTCGGATTAGTTAAGACGAAGTCTTAGAAACCGAAAGGACAACTAATATTTTTTTAAAATAGTATATTAACAACTAGTTAATCTAGTACCATGGAAAGTAAATCCCTTAACCAAGATCAAAGGTTTGAACTTCATAATTGAATAAACAAACTAAATTGAGAGGATATCATCGTCTCTACAATACTCAATTTTGATTAAACCAATCGATAGTTCGGATATCTATAATTATAAAGAAAAATAAAATAGTATAGGGATCCCATCAATCTCATATGCTAACCAATCAAACCGTAGACGCCAAGGTAAACCGACAAATTCAAGTAAAATATCGATTTTCACCAACAAAAATGTCTTCTTTCGCCTATGTCTTTGAAAGGTAAACAGAGATGCGGAGATCTGTGATTGGAGTTGGCAACGCCAGAAATCTCCTTAAAAGTTGACGTCAAAACAATCAGTTTCAACGTTCTCTAACCTCCTCTTCTCATTCCCCATATCGTTTATTGTCTATACGACTGGTAGCTGATTCCCCTGTTCCTTCTTCCTCAACAATGGCTCCCCCCCGTGACTGTTAATACTATTAACCCCAAGGTACCATTTTTTAGCCCTTTTCCTTTGATTTTGAAAATTCATCATAATTTTTACATGTTCACTTGATCATGCGTGCACTCTACCACCGTATTACTACTGCCTGTGATTTGTGAACTGGAGCCACAATAAATAATTTATTATTTCTTTTTCTCATTATATGACAAATTGGATACCACAATAATTACTACTTTATTTTTGTAAGAAAAAATTCTCAGCCACACTTCAAATATTTTATTTCTATTTTTATTATATAGTTTTGAAATTAAATGAAACATTTAACTACATTCAATGAGTGTGAGTTATATTAAAAAAAAAGGAAAATAGGTAAAATTATTTCATGCACCATTGATGAAAATTTGTTTTACAAGCTATGTTCTAAACCTTCTAAACTTCTAATATTGTCATATATTTTATTTAATTTCAGTTTAACTTATATTTTTGTTTACAAGCTAGGAAAATTATATTTTTGTTTAACTTTACGTATATATTAATTTCAGTTTTTATTGAAATTGAAGCATGCCACCACGTATTGAAAGGTTCCCGACTGAACGATTAGAAGGTGCATCGAGTAGAGATATAGGTTGGCACTTTGGAGATCCAGTTCCAAATACGAAAGGAAATGTTGTATGTAAACTTTGTGGAAAAGTTGTGAAAGGGGGAATAACACGGTTTAAAGAGAACATTGCTCATAAAACCGATGAAGTCGCACCATGTCCTAATGTCACTGTATGTGAATATGTGATAGTGATACTTTATAATTTCTTTAGAAAAAAGATACTTTATAATTATTTTTAAATATTAATAATAAATATTATACATTATTAATCATGTGAATTATATTTATTTGATTACATGTATCATTAGAGAAAGCATGATGAAATTACTTAAAGAAGCCAAGGAAAAGAAAATGGATAAAAAAAAGAGAACAAATGAATTCTTATCACAATTAAGGGAAAAAGAGGATGAATTTGTATATGATGTTTTGCTATGAGACAAGCCACTCAAGAAAGTATCCAATCACAACACGAATGACATAGAAGAGAAGAATTCAGACAAAGTACGAGTGGTTGGGATAACATTTATGAAGAATGACGATATTCTTCTCTTGGATCACGTAGAAGATATCGTGAAGAAAGATCTGAATTTAGTTTAACGGGAACTATACCTGAATTGGTTAAGAGCAAAAGTTCAAGACAACCAAAGGTTAGCGAGTCTATTTTAAAGACATTGCATAAAAAGATGGGTGAAGCGGTCTCAGAATTTATAATATAGATCGCCTTCCTTTTCGATTAGCAAGCTCGCCTTGGTTGTATAACTTAATTCAAGTATCAATGGAAGTTGGAAAAGGTGTAAAGCTCCCGACACCTTATGAGATTTCAGATGTGTATTTGACATCGGAGTATGAAAAGTTCGTGAATAGGTAAATGGACTGAAGACGCATTGGAAACAACTGGGTGCAACTCTGATGTGTGATGGTTGGACCAATAGTTTAAATCAAATGCACATCATCAACTTCCTTGTTTATTGAGTAAAGGAACTGTATTTTGAAAATCTATGGATGTCTCGAGCGTTCGTAGTAGAGATGTTGAATTCTATTATAATTTGTCAGACAAAGTTATTGAAGAAATTGGGGAAGAATACATTATCCAAATAGTGATTGACAATGAGGCAACAATGAAGGCCGTTGGGAAAAGATTAATGTTGAAAAGAAACCATCTTTATTGGACCTCATGTGCAACTCACTGCTTAGATTTATGTCTTGAGGATATTGGAAAAAAGTCTAGTGTAGCAAAAGTGTTAGAGGAAGCGAAGAAAGTGACATGCTTCATATATAATCACATTTGGATCGTTGATTTGATGAAGAAGTATACTCACAGTAAGCAATTCTTCGCCCTGCTCTTACTCGATTCGCTACTAATTTCATACAGCTTGAGGAGATAACAAGGAAAAAACAAGGTTTGAGAGAGATGTTTAAGTCAAAAGTTAGTATTTTATAATTAGTTAATACAGTTACTGATTACTCAAATATAACAATAATTAATGATTTTTCAGTTTCAATTTTTAAATAAGTTAAATTATGTTATTGATTTTTTTCTTATTAAAATATAGGAATTCAAAGAATCAAAATGGGGATAACAGAAATCAGGGCCTGCTTATGAAGTCAAAAAAATTGTTTTGGGAAAAGATTTTGGTAAAAAGCCGTTGATATCATAAAATTTTACGAACCCCTAGTCAAAGTGCTAAGGCTTGTTGACGGTGATGAAAAACCAACAATTGGTTTTATTTATGAGGCCGTTGATAGAGCTAAACGATAAATTAAGGAAAATTATCGATATTCCATCGCGTATGAGAGAATTATTGATAATAGATGGAATTTTATGCATTCCGACTTGCATTCAGCTGGTAAGATAAAATATTCATATAATTGAAGACACTAAATTTCATCCTCCTCAATTAATATTATATAATATTATAAAATATGTTATATGATATATATATATTTACAATTTATTTTGCTTATATACAGGCCCAAATGCTATCCAGTAGCCTGTTACACCCCAAACCAGCATGCGCACGACGCCGTCCTCCCCTTCAACGAGGACTCTCCATGCTGTCCGAAACTTCCGCCGGTTCCCTCACCCCACGCAACCAATTTCCTCGGCAATGAACAACAAGCAGTCAAGAGTCACTCAAGCACTCAAAAATCGAAGAAGTTGAGTCCAAATCGGACTCTAAAAATAGCCAAATTCGAGGCTATAAATCACATGTAAAATAGAACACAAAGGGGGAGGAGAACCCAAATCCATTCGAAACAAGTTACACAAAAAAATCATTCAAAAAATAGAGAGAAGACCGAAAGCAAAGAACCCGCGACCTTTAACAGTAGATCTATACCGTTTGGAGGTGTTCCTTGCAAAACCAAGGCCAGATCCAAGTTACCGGTGTCGAAAACGACATACCTTTAAAGTTTGGCATTGAACGGCTACCAGATAACGGCGACAACGAAGGTCCTTCCTTTCCCGGTGAGAAAGCAGCGAAGCACCCACTCTCTGTTTTTAATCTTTGGTAACAAATGTTTCATTCCTTTTTTGGTTTTGAATTTGCACAACGACAAATGCATACCTATATATTAAAACTAGTAGGCCATTATTGTTTTTGTGTTGTGTGTATTTAAGGTAATATACACATTTTACATATTTTATTATTGATTTCGTGCGGTGTGCATTTCATATAATATTAACATTATTTTTTGTGCGTGCATTTCACATATATATATATATATATATATTTAATTATTTTGCAGGTTAGTTGTCCAATTGTGCATTTCATATTCCTTTTTTTTGTGCCTTTTGTGTTTCATAATATATATATATATATATATATATATATATATATATATATATATATATATATCATGATAGTGTATATGCTTTCCCTCAATAATACATGTGGTTTATTATTATTTTTAGGGTAGATGTAGGAAGATATTGTGATATTTTTTGTAATACTTTTAATGTTTTTAGGGGTATTTTTATCATTGAATGTAAGTAACTCGATTGGATTTTTAAAATTTCTATTTAAATTTTTAATATTCGCAATTAAAGACAACCGACTAATTAATTGGTACCGAAAGGGCGGTTCAAGGGTGCTAATCCTTCCTTGACCGTAACTGACTCCCGAACCCGACACGTTTCTGGTACAACGCAGATCAGGTAAGATGGTGTCCGACCCACCTAAATTCGTTTTAAAATGGTCGGTGGCGACTCTAACCCATTTAATCCAAGTCGAAGCCTAATTCCAGGCCCAACCGAAAGACGGTTCCGACAGCTTGGCGACTCTGCTGGGGACAGGTAAGTGAGTCAGGCCGAAATTAATTTTCGGTTGTCTTTTTATACGAAAATGGTAAATTTAAATTTTAATCTATTCATTCGATTCCAATTATTTATCTTTGATTATTTTTCAAATAAATAGTTGTACTGACATTTTTTAATGATTTCAGATTTTTTTCAAAATTCTCATCCTAGCTCTATACCCGAGCTCCGAACCCGTTTTAAGTGGGGGTGAAAGCGACGCCTTCGTGTGAATTTATTCATCGTATGGGCCTAGCAAGTAACCTTCGGGATTCATATACCTTATGTCTTCGTGTGAATTTATTCTCCGTATGGGCATAAGGGAATGTTTCCTCTCGAGTTTAACTTAGTCCACACAAGCCTGTGATGGGTTTAGGACTAAGGGTCTGGTAAGCCCAAGGGGGCACCGGCAAGGAGAACTCGAGTACCTTTTTTTAGAACCTAAACTGGGAGACTTTAAAGAATTAGAGCCTACCCAAAACCTCATTTCAAACCCTAGGATGTCGGGATTATTCATGCTTTACTTTATGTTCAAAGCATGCGAACTAGACAAATATGCGGTTAGGATTTGTTTGAAATTAGCATGCGGGATAGAGATCATGTCCGAGTAGGAATGCTAAGCATGTTCGGGTAGATGTCATGTGGGGTAGGATTTTTCATTTTATTATTGTTTTGCTTTACCTCACTAATTATTTTTATTTTTTGTTCTCTTTTATTTTGTTTTCATCATTTGCATCATTTAAAAGAGGTGTTGATCCACCAAAAACATGTTTGTTAAACATAAATAATTTACATTAATGGGAAAAGGGGTTGTAATACAAGAGATGAAAATACAAAGGACAATCTGCAGGGAGACTATGCGTTATATTCAATCCAGAAGACATGGTGCCCACAATTGAAGAGTATATCACTTTACTGCGTTATAAAGGACTCCGAATGAATCGGGTCTGCATCAAGCACATTGAAAGTTATCTTGGAAAAACTAACTGGAAGAGGTTACATGGACAAGATGAAGGTTACTGATCTTAGGAGTCCCTTCAAAGACAACAATGACAAAACGATGGCTAAAATTAGAGACCATTGCTGATGAACTCAAGAAACAAACTAATGAACTTCACATAATTCCTACCAATTAAGGGCTCCAGTGACGTATTCGTTGGGAACAGGCTCAACAAAAAATAAATGCCCGAGATGCAGTCATTCGAGACTTCTTGGGCTAGTACAAAAAACAACTCAATATTTTCACGATTCATCCAGAGAGGCCGGAGCGGTTCGATATTTATTCAACCGGTGAAAGACGAAGGCAGAAGACTAGTCATCATGTCAGAAGCTGTCATGATATTTTTATCTTTAAAATATAAAACACTCTTGTCCCCAATAAGGATTATTCATAATAACAGACACATTTTTTTGGATCAATGCTCGAGCATTTCATGCATCATGCATCATGCATTTAGACATATTTTGCATTTTGTTATTTTCTTTGCATTCACATTATCTAACAGAAGCATATCTCATCAAATAGGAACACATACTGGTTACACCACTCCAAGCTTACCACCGCAAATATTAAATACGCATCACCCACACAATACCCAAGCAAAGAAAAGACAAATGGAGGCCAGAATGGAAAAACTCGAGGAGAACATGGCAAGACTACAAAAAGAACTGGAAGATAAGATGGCTCAAAATAGTCAGAGTACTCTGGAGTCCATCAAGAAAAACCAGGAATCCTTGGTCGACCAAATAGTGGCCAAGTATCATGTTTACAGCAAGCTGGTGCAGTAGGGGGAAGTCCCTCCGAAGGGGTAACCATATCACCAACCTCACAGGTGATTATGTCACCCGAGATCTTACCCAGACTACAAGAAAATTCTTCTGATGTCAAAGAAAAAGCATCATCTACTGTAAAAGGTGCAAACTTCCAAAACTAATCCTGATAATCATCCCGGTGATTACAATATCCCAGATTTCAATGAAGATGACAAAGCGAAAAAGATGGAAGAGAAGATCAGGATGATAGAAGATCGAATGAAGATGGTCCAAGGGGACCATGACTATTATGGAGTGGACGCAAGGGAGCTGAGCCTAGTTCCAGATTTAGTGCTTCCACCAAAGTTTAAAGTTCCTGAGTTTGAGAAGTTCGATGGGAACATCTGCCCATCAGCTATATCACTATGTTCTGTCGGAAGATGACAGGATATGGAGGGAATGATCAACTCCTGATCCACTGCTTTCAGGAGAGCCTATCTGGTTCATCTATCCGTTGGTACAATCAGCTCAGCCAAACTCACATCAAGACATGGAAAGATTTAGCCAAGTCTTTCCTAGAACAATATAAACATATCAATGATATGAGACCAGACCGGGTTATGCTGCAAAGCCTGGAAAAGAAGCACAACGAGAGTTTCCGACAATATGCACAACGATGGAGGGATTTGTCTGTGCAGGTTCATCCATCCTTGGATGAAAAAGAGACTATAAAGTTGTTTATACAAACCCTGAAGACACCTTACTTCGGACACCTGGTGGCAATTACATATGGAGGTTTCTCAGATCTAGTTATGGCTGGTGAGATGATCGAGCTAGCTATAAAACAAGGAAAAATTGAGGGATATATCAACAATGTCAACACCTACAATGCCAACAAAGGTGTTACGATCTCAAGTCCAAAAACTGTTGCAGCTGTACCGTCTAGTACTTCTAAACAAACTCAGAGAGAACCAAGGAAAGAAAAGATTTGCATCAGTCCAATCCCAATGACATATGAGGAGTTACTCCCAACGCTAGTTGAGAAGAATCTTGTGACTCCAGTTCAATCCAAACCTAGAGAGGCCCATATCCTGAAGGTCATGATATTAACGCCGTATACAACTATCATATTGGGAGCTCAGGACACACCACTGAGAATTGTGGGGCATTGAAACGTAAGGTCCAAGATCTGATCAATTCAGGGGCATTCACTTTTAATATGTAATGGGGCATTCTGATCGAGAGTCAGATGGGGCATCCGTCAGGAATTTTGTTGCATATCATCTTGTTTGAACTTGTTTTTCTTTCGTACTTCTTATGCGTGAACATTTTTAAGTCACTTGGCGTTTAAACATTTTAAATAAAATGCTTCCTTCTTAGGAAATGAGCAATTTTAATCTTGAATTCCTTGAATATCACCTTAATTAAAAACTGTTTAATAATTGAGGTTGTAAATCTTTAACAAATGACAAGATTGAACCCTGCAAAACAAAGACCCCTTGGTCCTAATTTATAAGATACATCAGACTACTTGTTTTTCTCTTACCGAGCTAAGTTTTCTCTTCTCATGAAGAGTCCATCCAAGGTTTGACATTCAGACACGTATTAAGAGCGAACAGAATGGGGCAACTAGCACATGAGATTGCAAAACTAATTGGTTTATACCTTTGTTTATGATGTTCAGTGATGATAATGATCTTCACAGATGAAATAGTCGAGTAAGCAAATCTAGTTTAGGTCAGTTGTTTGGAAATTGAACTCTAAAGATGAGATCTCTTGACTTTCAAAAAACACCTAGACTATAACAAGTTCTTCTTGACGATCTTAAGAAATTAAATCCGTAAAGCTGAGCTATTCCACTAAAGAAATTGGTTATAGAGAAAACTCGAAAGCCCTGGCTTTATGAATAGATTACATTCAAACCATGACACTGCTCGGACACTTGGCAATTCGGTGTTTGCTCCACTGCTTTTGTCAGTTCAAAGACTTTGTGATGAGACGAACCCTTCAGTGATTTGTCCCTCTAAAGCTGAGCTATTCCACTAAGGCAATTGGTTATAGAGGAAACTCGAAAGCCCTGGCTTTATGAATAGATTACATTCAAACCATGACATTGCTCGAAAACTTGGTAATTAAGTGTTTGCTCCATTGCTTTTGTCAGGCTGAAGACTTTGTGATGAGACGAACCCTTCAGTTAAACCTGATAAAAGTGATTATAATACTAAGTTGTCCCTCTAAAGCAATTGGTTGAACGCCCCGGCTTTATGGATTTTGCTAGCCAGACAATGGCAAAGTAAATGAAATTTATCTAAAAAAAAAATTTTCGGTAATAATAAACTAAGGGAGTTGTGAAACACCTGTTATAGTCAACTTCACACGAGTACTCAAGAATTTCATTTTTAGACCAATATTTATGTACTACTTTTGTTAGAGGAGCTTACAAAACTTGAACAAACGAAAGATTTTAGAGAACTGAAACAGAAGTGTTCTGAAAGGTTTAACCATTGATTATGCTAGTTGTGTCATTTTGGTCGCATCCGATTAAAATATCAAACCAAGAAAGAGGGGCGAGCCCTGACCAAATCGATGAAACAAACTCACCTCTAAATCAACTTTTTGATTTTGATATTTGTCAAAGATTTGCAGCTATCAAAGCTTAAAAGAGAATTTAATTCTTGTGATATCCAATAAACTCCTATTTTATGATTTGCTTCAATTGTGAATCCTAGAAGGGGGCAGTATTTTTCAAAGTTCCTTTTGATATTTTCCAAAATTTTGAAAATTCGAAAGAAGAAAGGCATTTTCAAACAAGATAAGTTCTCTGGAGGCATATCTTGGAATTCAACAAATATCGCTCCGAAGCTCAAGATCGAAACTGAGGCAAAGGAAGCCATTTTTGGGGCAAAACTTGATAGGGGAAGGAAAAATTGTCTTAGGTTGAGGTCTGCAAGAGTACACCCTGGTGGAAATGAAGACAAACAGAGTCATAAATAGAATGAAGACTGCACACACAACCATTCCCCTCACATATCAACATATACATCAACACATGAAATTTGCATCTTTGTATTCATCATCATGAGCAATATAAACCTTGATTTTTCCTCTCTTAAGGACAAATTCAACAGCAAATAAATTTCATTTTGGCATACATCAAACATCCATCATCAAGATAGTTACATCCAAATACATTTTATAGATCTTTCAGGAGAAGGTGAGATTAAAAGCCAACTCGACGGATTGAAAGATCGACATTCATCTTCAGATTCAACATTTTCAATATAAATTTTGTCTCGTTGAGACTGTTTTACTCGGAAGAAGATTTATTTTACTCAAGATTGTTTTTCTTAAAACAAGATTTGTCTCTCTTGAGACCGTTTTCACTCGAAAGAAGGCATTTCATTTCACTCAAGACAGTTTTTTTTTAAAAATTCTCTCTTGAGATAGTTTCTCTTGAAACAAATCTCGTCTCTCTTGAAATAAATTTCGTCTCCCTTGAGACATTTTCTTTTAGAACTAAGTTTCGTCTCTCTTGAGACAGTTTCTCTTGAAACATAAACATTAAAAAAAATTCCCTTGAAATGAAGTTTTGTCTCTCTTGAGATAGGTTCCCTTGAAACAAAATTTTGTCTCCCTTGAGATAGTTTCTCTTGAAACATAAACATTGAAAATATTTCCCTTGAAATGAATTTTGTCTCTCTTGAGATAGTTTCTCTTGAAACAAAATCTTTGAATATGTTTTACATTAAACAAATTCCGTCTTCCTTGAGACAGTTTCTTTTGGAAGTTTTTGTCTCTCTTGAGACAGTTTCCCTTGAAACACAATTTTATCTCTCTTGAGACAGTTTCTCTTATCAATCTTTGAATATGTTTCTCTTGAAACAAAATTTTGCCTCCCTTAAGACAGTTTCTCTTGAAACACAAAAAGAAACCTTTGAAATTGTTTCTCTTGAAACATAAAAAAACCTTTGAAAATGTTTCTCTTGAAACACAAAATCTTTGAATTTATTTCCCTTAAAACAAAATTTTGTTTCTCATGAGACCGTTTCTCATGAAACAACAAATATCATTGAGATCGTTTCCCTTGAAACGAATTATGTCTCTTTTGAGACAACTTCTCTTGAAGCATCATCTGAACCGTGTTATTCAACTCAGAGGATATTCGATATGGATGAAATCTGTGTCTTTTAATCTTTGCTCTATTGTTGTTACACGACAATGAGCAAAGAGGGGTAGCTGAAGACACTAAATTTCATCCGCCTCAATTAATATTATATAATATTATAAAATATGTTATATGATATATATATTTACAATTTATTTTGCTTATATACAGGCCCAAATGCTATCCAGTAGCCTGTTACACCCCAAACCAGCATGCGCACGACACCGTTCTCCCCTTCAACGAGGACTCTCCATGCTGTCCGAAACTTCCGCCGGTTCCCTCGCCCCACGCAACCAATTTCCTCGATAATGAACAACAAGCAGTCAAGAGTCACTCAAGCACTCAAAAATCAAAGAAGTTGAGTCCAAATCAGACTCTAAAAATAGCCAAATTCGAGGCTATAAATCACATGTAAAATAGAACACAAAGGGGGAGGAGAACCCAGATCCATTCGAAACAAGCTACACAAAAAAATCATTCGAAAAAATAGAGAGAATATCGAAAGCAAAGAACCCGCGACCTTTAACAGTAGATCTATACCGTTTGGAGGTGTTCCTTGCAAAACCAAGGCCAGATCCAAGTTACATGTGTCGAAAACGACATACCTTTAAAGTTTGGCGTTGAACGGCTACCAGATAACGGCGACAAACGAAGGTCCTTCCTTTCCGGTGAGAAAGCAGCGAAGCACCCACTCTCTATTTTTAATCTTTGGTAACAAATGTTTCATTCCTTTTTTGGTTTTGAATTTGCACAACGACAAATGCATACCTATATATTAAAACTAGTGGGCCATTATTGTTTTTGTGTTGTGTGTATTTAAGGTAATATACACATTTTACATATTTTATTATTGATTTCGTGGTGTGCATTTCATATAATATTAACATTATTTTTTGTGCGTGCATTTCACATTTATATATATATATATATATATATATTTAATTATTTTGCAGGTTAGTTGTCCAATTGTGCATTTCATATTCCTTTTTTTTGTGCCTTTTGTGTTTCATAATATATATATATATATATATATTGCATGATAGTGTATATGCTTTCCCTCAATAATACATGTGGTTTATTATTATTTTTAGGGTAGATGTAGGAAGATAGTTGTGATATTTTTTATAATACTTTTAATGTTTTTAGGGGTATTTTTATCAATTGAATGTAAGTAACTCGAATTGGATTTTTAAAATTTCTATTTAAATTTTTAATATTCGCAATTAAAGACAACCGACAAATTAATTGGTACCGAAAGGGCGGTTCAAGGGTGCTAATCCTTCCTTGACCGTAACCGACTCCCGAACCCGACACGTTTCTGGTACAACGCAGATCAGGTAAGATGGTGTCCGACCCACCTAAATTCGTTTTAAAATGGTCGGTGGCGACTCTAACCCATTTAATCCAAGTCGAAGCCTAATTCGGGCCCAACCGAAAGACGGTTCCGCAATAATTAAGAGATTTATTTTAAGTTTTATAATTTATATTATTATGGTTTGAGCATAAATTATGATTAGGTTATTTCCTCAATCCTCAATTTCAATTTGGGGTGGAGCATTATGAGAATGTATTAGCAGAAACATTAAAGGAACAAGATTAGTGATTGAAAGATTAGAACCTTCTATTGATAATCAAATCAGAATGGTTAATCAGGTTAGATTCATTCAAGTACTATTATTTGTAACTGAGTTAAATAATTAGAAATTGAAATATTTTTCTCATTTTAACTTAAACTTTTATTTATGCAGTTGTTACTATTTCAAAGTAAACACGAGACATTTGGTACTCCACAGGAACAAAGAGCTTAGAATCAAATGAATCTAGGTAAATAGTTAATTATATTATTTACTTTATATTATTTAATTATATTTGTACATTTTGATGTTAGATTGAAATTTAAATAATATTATGCAGATGAGTGGTGGATGATATATGGCACATGTACTCCTGAATTACAACGATTAGCAGTTAAAGTGCTTAGTCAAACAACTTCTGCATCAAATTATGAACAAAATTGGAGCACATTCAGATATATTCACACCAAAGCAAGAAACAGGTTGAAGTACAAAAAACTTGAGAAACTAGTGTTTACCTATTATAATATGAGAGTTAAAATGAGGCATCAAAAAAGAATGAGCATTGATGATATAAACGCTAGTTACAATCCTATCAGCCTTGATAATATCTTTGAAGATGTTGATTCACTATCAGAATGGCTTCAAGAGAAAGAGAATCCATTATTAGATGGTGCAAATGCTGATGTGTTGCCTGTGGATACCTCAGATGATGAAATGAATGTTGATGATCAATCTCAACAACAACATTTATCTCATTCAAGTTCTATTGCAACACCAAGTCAAAGTGGTATTGGCCTGATGGTGGTGGTTTAAGTCCAACTGATGACGATGATAGACAGAGTGATGATGGAGCTGAATTTAGATCTTCTGATCAGTCTGGAGAAGAATATGTTTATACAGGTAGGACATTTCTGTACTTCATCTAGTGAGAGCTCGATCAAAGGAAAAGGGAAAGATACCAGAAAATATACTTCTGAAGGTTCTTCTTCCGGCAGAAGATCGACTTCTAGTAACCCTGGGTATAGCAATTCATCTACTAGAACTCATATTTTTTATCCACAGGGACAATCTTCATATTTTCAACCTTCACATGTTTTTTATCCACACTTCTAATTATGGTGTGCCATATCAACCTCAAATACCCTCCGCCACCAATGTATCACCCACCTCTACCTCACATGTATCCTCATCCTCAAGTATATCCTCCATCTCAGTTATTTGAAAATCAAGGTGAAAATGTTACATTTTTTGGATATATTTTTGGGCAAAGATCGCAGAGATCAAGTGGAGATCACTCTCAAAGTGAAGTTGAAGGATCTGATCTTCCTTGTTATTCCACTAATTGGTGAAACTGCTACCACCCCCATTTCTAAGGCATGTTTGGCCTACCAAAAGAATCTATGTTTCTATGACATTTAATTAGTTAGCATTTTTTTGGATTTTAATTTACATTGTTTGATTGGTTTTAGATTAAAAGAGAGACATCCATAATGAAGATTGTTGAACATCTTGACATAGTTAGGTTGCTTGCACGAGGTATGTATTGTTTTAAGTATTGTACATCTTAACATGGTTATGTTACATGAGGTATGTGTTGTTTTAATTATTGTACATTGTATTTTTATGCTCTTGCTTTAATGAAGATTGTTTTCTTACTTTAATTATCGCATGAGATATGTGTTGTTCTTTTTGCTTACATTTGAGATATATATTGTTAATATATATATATATATATATACAAATTATTCTTGAGTTTTCAGTGAAGGATAACTCTTTGATAAAAAATAATTACTTATCTCATAGTTATAGCAAAACTTATTTTTATCCATTTTAATTTATTAGATTTTTCCTATGTTGATAGTATTATTTCTTTTAAATAATAATATATTCACAATGTTCATCATTAATTAATTATCTTATCCTATCATCGGATTTTTAAAGTCTTTTATTTGGTTAAACTATATTATATATATATATATTTGTTAATTTCGCTTAGAAAACATTTTAAAAATGATTTTTTTATAATTATAATTATTTTTATTATGTTTTAAGCAATGTTTTTAAAACCAGACCGAACCTTAAACCGGTGAAGGTACTGGTTCACTGGTACCTTCACCGGTTCAACCGTGGTTTAACCGGGTTCAGCCGGATTTTATATAAAATAATTTTTTTTAATTTTACATAATATTCAAAGCAATATTAATATATATATATATAATATTTTTTTAAGTTTACAATATTAAAAGGTATAAAAATATCACAAGTCATAACATATATAAGTTAAAAAACATAAAATCAAGTGAAACAAAATTATTCAAATCAACTACAACATAATATTTAAGATAAAACATATTAAATAATAAATATAATTATATAACTATAATCAAAAAATAAATTTGGGGCTGAAAAAAATCATAACAAACGATGTCGTTTGGTTTAATTTTTTAAAAAAATAATCCACATGGCTAAGAAACATAGAAGAGCATCCCAAAAGTCTAAAGAGTAAAAATATAAGAACAAGGGGATTGTTTCCGGAAAGGCGGACTAATATACGGCTAATATACGGTGTTATCGGATACATTAAAAGATATTTGACAAATTCAGTTTAGCGCTACCGGAAATATCGAGTAATAATAATGTAATAGGTGGAAATCATGAAGAAATATTAAAAACTTTGGCAACCGACAAACTTAGCTTGTCGGTTTGTGTCGATACTTTATAAAAATATATTGATCCATAACAATATAACAAGTTAAAAAATGACAAAACCGATCTATAAATGACAAAACAGGTAAAGCGCTACCGGATATATTGAAAGTGTCGATACTTTATAAAAATATATTGATCCATAACAATATAACAAGCAAAAAAATGACAAAACCGGTCTATAAATGACAAAACAGGTAAAGCGCTACCGGATATATTGAAAGTGTCGATACTTTATAAAAATGTATTTATCCATAACAATATAACAGGTAAAAAAATGACAAAACCGGTCTATAAATGACAAAACAGGTAAAGCGCTACCAGATATATTGAAAGTGTCGATACTTTATAAAAATGTATCGATCCATAACAATAAAACATGTAAAAAAAATGAGAAAACCGGTCTATAAATGACAAAACAGGTAAAGCGCTACCGGATATGTTGATAGTGTCGATACTTTATAAAAATGTATCGATCCATAACAATATAACATGTAAAAATATGACAAAACCGGTCTCGAAATGACAAAACCGGTAAAGAGCTACCGGATATGTTGATAGTGTCGATACTTTATTATAAGTATCGGCACTTTTAGAATTTAAAAGAGAAGAAGTTATAGCGCAAATAAAGTGTCGATACTTTATAAAAATGTATCGATCCATAACAATATAACAGTTAAAAATATGACAAAATCGGTCTCGAAATGACAAAACCGGTAAAGAGCTACCGGATATGTTGATAGTGTCGATACTTTATTATAAGTATCGACACTTTTGGAATTTAAAAGAAAAGAAGTTATAGCGTCAATAAAGTGTCGATATTTTATAAAATTATATCGATCCATAACAATATAACAGGTAAAAATATGACAAAATCGATCTCGAAATGACAAAACCGGTAGTAAAAAAGTGTGCTTGTGTGATCATTTTTATTTCAGAATTTTCATTTTTTAATACAAAAAGTTGTATATTTTAAGCAAAATCCAATAAGAAAATAACAAAAACTTTGTAGTAACAAAAGAATAACATTGGGAAACCCACCATGTTATCAGTTTCTCAAAGAACAAAATTGGTCTAAATTTGCAATGTTACCGGTTTAAATATACATGTTTAGTTAGAAAATTGGTCAATATAAGTGCTACATATTACATTATATAAGCGTTACCTAATATATTATTGTACTTGATAATATTTTCGGTTAAATGATATAACATAACGAGTCTAAATTTTAACCGGTCACTTGTTTAACAGGTCACGCCGTTTTTTAGCCATTTTTTAGGCGCCGCAAAGCAGAATCACCCGAGAACAAGGCAATTCCACATGGCTAAGAAACATATAAGTGCATCCCAACTGACTTCTATAAATACTAGAGCTAATTTGACATTCAAAATCATGAAGATTTTTGGTGAGCACAGAGCGAACTATTCTTTCGCTTCAATTGAGCTCGAATTTTAGGCTTTAATCGAGCTTCAAATTTTTTTTGAGTTCGAGCCTTTTCGAGTTCAAGTTTCAATATTATATTTCGAGTTCGAGTTGAACTTGATAATTTTTAGCTCGTGAGTTTTTAAGTCGAGTTGAGCTTACTTTTAAAGTTTTCGAGTTCGAGTCGAGCTCAGCAGTACTCGAGTTCGACTCTGCTCGTTTAACAAATGACTTTGTTTAGTTTAATTTTTTTTAAAGAAAAAAAGAGAACTGACGGTTCATATCAGTTTTGTCGGTTTTCAGCCGGTTCACCCCAGTTTTGCCGATTTTCAGCCGGTTCACCCCGGTTTTGCCGGTTCTCAGCCGGTTCTTTACCAGTTCTGTGCACAGCCGGTTTTGGAAGTTAACCGGACCAGACAGGCCACCGGTTCACGATTCAACTGGTCGAACCGGCCGGTCCGGTCTGGTCTGGTTTTAAAATAAGTTGTGCAAAATTTAAAAAAATTTACGACCGTAACACCGCAGTGAACTTGATGGCATCCGTTATGTCCGCAACCGTGATAAACGCGATGCGACCAAAAACGTGACCGCTATTTAAAACCCTAATTGAGATGTCTAATTATTTTTTCTATCTCTTTTGTTTATTGTTTTTGATAATTTCAGTGGAAGAAGAAGCGTTTGAGGCGTTTGAAGAGGAAGAGAAGAAAGATGAGGCAAAGATCTAAGTAGTCTAACTTTCTTTACACTTAACAATAAGATCTTTTTGTGTCTTCAGATGAGACGGTTGTTTTATGGGTACTAAGTTCATCGTTATATTTTCATGGTTTAGTTCTGCATTTTGTGTTGAACCTTGGCTTCTTCATCTACTTGAGCAATGTCATCGATTTTTTAGCTAAATACTTGTCATTTTTGATTTTATCTCTCTGATGGGTGTTTTCTCAAGCACTGCACATATGGCTTATTTCTCGTGTGATTTTAATAGTTAATTCATCTTTATCACAACCCTAACTACAACAAAGAGGGCCAAATCTCCTAATTCATTTTTTATGAGCTTTCTCATTGTAATATACTAAAGACAGAATGATACAATAAATCTCTCTTTATGTATTTTCAATACTTTTTATTATATTAAATTAATTCAAAATTTATATTTTTCTACATCTTCCTAGCTTTTCTCTCTCTTTTGTTCTAGAGATTTCTCTCTCTTTTGTTCTAGAGAGAGCCACTGCTTTAAGAAAAATCAAATTCACATGTAAAAGGAAAATCTAATATGACTAAGGATTGGTATCAGCTATTAATGATTCAATCTAATTCTTAATCTCCTCTTGAATCATTCGTTGCATGATTGTCAACATGCAAGTCTCATCCATCTCCACCACTCTTTTCTCCTCACCTTCTCTTTTGTTATTGCTCTTAGCCACCGCTATTATTGATGTTTCTTTCCCGTTTTCCTCCATGTGTTGCGATACATAGCCATCAGTAGGTGGAGACAGCGTCAACTGCATATTGGGCATCATCGGTCCAACATTCTCATGCTCATAGAGACAGCCTGTGGAGCTGAGAATAGAAGTTGACAAGATGGAGGTTGTAGAGATTAAAAGCACTTTGAAGAGATGACGGTGAAACTCATGGATTTCTTATCGTTTTCCAATTCACGCAAAATCAATGGTAGATAGATTTTGAGAGGTGAAGGCGGTAGAGAATGCAAGTATTAGAAGGCGAAGAGAATATGGTGAAAAGATTGGAAGGGACAAAGAAGATGAAGATTGAAGAAAATGGTAGGTTTTCAGTCAAAAATAAGTATGGAGATGAGAGAGTAGAGATGGAAGAGCAAGTAGGTCAAAATAACTGTAACGCTCCATACCCGGTCTAGGAGTATGAGCCGGATACCTGAGCATACATTAGGTTCCAATCGTGTTGAATGGATCAGGATCCACAGTACGCACATTTCGCGGAAGCAAACAACTTAAAAAATTTTAATATTCATCACACACAACGTTCAATGTAACTAACATGAAATTGAATCTCAATTAAACATGTAAACATTAAATAAAACATTTAGGGGTATTTTAGTCATTTTACATCATATAATAAATCAACAAGTAAAATCACCCAATTAAGGTTACCACATTTTAAACATTGTCATAAGGACGCAAAATTTCATACCAATCGGACATCAGACAATCACTTAATTGATCATACAAAATTAGGGACCTCAACGTAAATATGCAAAACTTATGTACCAACCAATAATATATAGTTGAGGGTTCCATTATGTAATTAAGTGTGTTTAAGAAGTGATAACTCAAATCTCATTAAATTTCCAATTTAAGAGGTTAATTAATTAAATAAATCAATTTATGGGTTAAATTGAACTCACATAATCATTTAGAGGTGAAAATAGAATTTAAGAATACTTCAGACCTTTAATGAATGTAATTTTACCTTTTCCCATCGAGTAAGACAACAAAGGAATCGATCCTTTTTCATGGGAGATCGATCATTTTAAAAAATGGATCGATTCTTTGCAAAACATAAACTTTGGGATCGATCCTTTCTAGTAATGGATCGATCATTTTTCTGAAAAACTGCAGATTTATCAAGAACATGCATATTTGGTCTATTAATCACCCACATGAAAGTAATAATGGACCAGTAACATGCTTGGACACTATTCAACCACTTTATACATTTCAAAACAAAGGTATATCATGCTTTATAACACAAGTAAACACATTAATCAAGGTTTTGACACCAAAAATCAACAATTGCATAAAAGTTCATTTCAAACACAAGTCACTTACTCATTTTTTGCATTTAAGGTCATTTAAAGCAACCTAAGAGTCTAACACGTTTAGTTTACCAAATTACACTTAACTAAACACTCCAAACACTTCTTTAAGGACTAAAACAATATTTGAGTAATCTCATGCTTCAATCAACAAGTTCATACTTATAAATCTAAATTCAACAAATCAAGCCAACATCAAATACCAAACATAAATCCACTTATTATAAACCAAAATCCAACATTATGAGTCCAACAAAGTGAATAATAGATATTAGTCCCAAACGTCCCCAAATTGGCATACGAAGTTTCCAAAAACCACATACGCATAGTTTTATGCCTTCACAGCGATGCCAAGCTCCTCACCTCCAAAATCGACTCTAATATGTTAACGAGTATGAGCTTATAAAGTCTAGTAAAATACTAACTTTTAAAGCAATGTACATAACTAAAATAAGATCAATCCTATATGTTCATACGTAACTTGTTCTTTACTCTACACATATAATTCAAAATCTCATGCTTGAATGATCACCTAATGTTTTCCAAATCACTTGATTTCCAGATTAAACAAACATCAAGGACCATATAGTTCAAAAGCAGTCACAAGAACACATGCGCAATTACCTTCCTTGGCAAATCACACACATTTTTTCCTATTTAATATCAATGGCTTTTGTTCAAAAAAAACTCACTTATTGGATAAACATACTCCATACAACTCCCATTTTTCTTATGGACTCACATAGATCCAAAACCGCGAATTATGGAGCAAACTCAACGCCCAACCTTACTCTGTATCTTCTCGGAGCAAAGTTCAACGTACCATCCAAATCCCGTATAATCCCGAATCAAACACTAATACAAAATAAATATAATACTCTTTCCTAGGCATGCCTTTCATATCCAAAAGTCCTATTAAGAACAATAGCCAATTAATCCAATTCACCAAGAGCGGTTGTCAATGATGCACAATTTTCACATATTAATTCAAATACATTTTGAAACACACTTACGGATGGTTGTCCTGATCAACCCACATATTTGGACAGTGAGAAAGTTTAGCTCATCCAATTCTCATTCAGAATATATATAGATTTTCACAAACCGTTTCCAAAATCCTATGTATCATTTGCAACACATCACATTCATAATTCACATTCTCTTTTCTGACACAAGTGGAATCATATGTAAATCAACATAATTCATATTCCATCATCATAATTAACCAAATAACACAATATATCGATATTAAAAATGCAACACTACACAAACCTCAACCTTGAATAATGTTTATTTCCTAAGAATGAGAGTCATTCACCTTGTTGTCCGAAAATTAAAAACGCTTCCAAACACTACCTCAACATTCACCAAACTCAAAGCACCAAGTTTCCTTAACTAACAACACAATAAGAACCTTGCAAAGAAAACTAACACATCAAAATCTAATCTAAAACAAAGCAGAATCCCTTGTTTCTAAAACATAGCAAAAACGTCAAAAACACCAAAAACCTTACCGAAACATCACTCCAGAAGCTTCAAACCGTAATGTACGAATCTTCAAACTAAAAGATTATAAACAACAACTATAATCAACATCTAACTCAGCTAGAACCACACAAATTAACATCTACAAACCTATATTCTCGGATTCCCAAAAATACCAAAAATTGACATTGTTTTTAAGAAATCAATATCCAAATCATTTCCAATATAGAAAATGATTTAACATGATTATAATCACTCCAAAACAACTCAATTTCATTAAAAAACCTCAAAACCAATTCAAGAAATCATCACATTAATTAGCTCCAAAAATCAATTAAAATCTTTAAAATCATTTCAATTAAATCAACAATTCGATAGAATCATTAACACTTAGTCACTTGCCCTCGAAGCTTGAAAGAAAACCAAGGAAAATATCCTTACCTTGCTGGAAAATAGATTCAAATTGAAATCATCAATGGAACTCCATTATGATCAAGCTTTAAAAACAAGAAGAGAAGAGAAGAGAAACTTGAGAATTAAAATCAAGATCGAGATGAGTGAATTTAGAAATCAAGAAGAAAAAAAAAGAATTGACAAGCTTGTTTGGGAGAAAACTAGAGAAAATGGAGAAAGTTAAGAGAAGTTACTAAAATGTAAAATGAGAAGGAAATAAAAAGCACATGAATAAAAACAAGCAAATGTAATTTATATTAAAATGAATCTAGATGGAAAAATGGTAAAAAGGGAAAATTAAAACATTTTAATTTAGAAGGAAAAACTCTAAACATAAGACTTGGTGTAATTGTTTCATAGACTTTGGACATTGTGAAAATTTACAAAATGATCACCGAAATTATAATTTCCAATTCTTTCAATTCAGTCACCAAATAATTTATTTAAACTTCTATAATTAAAATTAATCATATAAAATCACTTAAAACCTTTCCAAAATATTTTTAAAACCAAAATATGAATTTTAGAAAATTTCTTCATTTTTATCAGAAATTTGGAAATCGACCGAAACCGACCATAACTACCAGACCCGACTTTAGGAGTTACAATACCGGTCAAAACGATTCCAAGTTAGCAGATAATAGTCCAGTTGTGTTTTTCGTCATGCCTACTAATGGTTGTTAAAATCGAGTGACCATTTTGTAACAAATGATAATGTTAGTGATCGATTTGTGACTTTTTAAACATTAGTGGTGAAAACGAACACAAACCCAAACATTAATGGTCACTCGTGTAGTTTACCCTAAAAGAAAGTATGCAAATGATTAAAATAAGTATATTATTTTATGAGTATTTTTATATTTAATATTTGACTTAATGTAAAAAAATTCCAAACTATATTGTTTTTCACAAAATGATGCCATTTTTTTTCCCTCGTACTATTATATATGTAGTATAACACTATTTATGATGTTCAAAATGGCATATATCATTAATATTCGATTATAAACATCACTAAGCTTATTTCACACTCGTATATTTGCTAGAACATCTATCATAGAATGGGCGTAAATTCAATAAGACGTTCGAACGAAAACGAACTTGAATATAATAGAGTATGTTTTGATAAAAGATGAAATTGATCAATGTTCAATAAAAGGATTATATTTTAAATTTTGATTCGAAACTGCAAGTTCTGCCATTACGATGACATATAAGCGATCAGGTACTAATTTTGGGTGTTGTGGGGGTGCAAATCTTTTCACACACGTAACCGACTTTCGATCCCTAAAAATGAATTTCTGGTAAACATAGATAAAATTTGTCTTCAAAAATAATTTTTTATTATTTATTTATTTAAATTATTTTTCTATACATTTTAAGTACTCGACCTATTTAACTCAAATGTCTATGGCGACTCTCATCATCATTTCATAAAATTCATACTATTTTTATTTTGTTAAAAAATGGTGTCGACATATTAGCAACTCTGTTGGGGAATGATTAGAGAGTCAGGTCATTGGTCGCTTATTTTAGTCATGAAAATTGGGGATTCGAGTCTAAAATTAGCTTATGATGATTTTCATTGAACATTGGTTAATTATTTTCATTCTTTATGTAAATAGTTGTGCTGATTGTTTGAATTCATGGTTATAGCTTCTTTGAGTTTTCATTTCCGAAACTGTTTATCCTTATTTTTGTTTGTGTTAAAGGTTTGCAAGTTCCTCCTCACACACATCACTTGCACTACATGACATAAGCTTTATACCCGAGCTCCATCTCAATTAAGTAGGGGTGAACGCTATGCTTTCGTGGTAAATTTATTCCCCATATGAGCTATAGTTACTAACCTCTGAGATACACGCCTTGTACCTCCATGGGAATTTATTTCCTTATATGGGTACAATGAGGTGGATCTCCTCAAATTGAACTTGTTCCGTTTGAAGCATGTAATAGGTGAGGATCGAGGGTTTGGCAGCCAAAGGGGGCACCAACATCTAGGACAATTCGAGTACCCTTTCCTTGTAGAGTTGAATTTGAGTACCCTTTCGATGTAGAGTCGAAACAATACATATAATGAACCGTAGACTAGTCACCCTATGTAGAGCCATGTCGAACCTCTATCTGTCGGTAAATGCCAAAAAGGTGTTCACAAAGGAGAATCGACTCTAAACCTATAACACCCCTAACCCGTATACGTCTCGATATACGAATCAAAGATGTCACATCAACTCATAAAACATTTGCTGAACTAAAATTTGCCTAAAAAATTGTTTCAATTTAAAACGTTTCTATTTTAAATTTAAAAACTATTTTATGAATATCTTAACTTATAAACAAATTCATTGTCGTAGAAAAATAACTCCATTTGTTAATTAGTGGTTTTACCATTTCATGTCTTTTTGTGAAATATTTTTAAAACATAATAATATAATATATTCTTTTCATGCATAAATACTAATAAAACTAAACTAAGTAAAATAAACTAAAGTAGTTCTAGTTTACTATTACAAACTATTTAAAATAAAAACGATAAATAGAATTACTGACATAATTATACAAGCCACTAAAAGTCAAAAAGTAACATCATAAATGTCTTACTGATACTGATGATAGCTATGTCTTTCCAAAAAGATGCTCTGGTGGCTCCTTACTGCTCGAACTTATCCTTATTAAAACTTACGCATGAAAATCATCACGTGCTAAGTATAACTTAGTGAGGCAATATTAATCTAAGGTGAGAAAAATATGAAAATATCATAAACATAAATAAAATAATTCTAATTAAAACATTAAACTAGCAAACCAACTTATCCAAGCCGATTTGTTCATTGAGACTTGAAAATTTCCTTTAAATCATGAATTCATGAAAATTCTGATAAACAATATCTGATAACATAATCATATCATGCTTTCTGTCAACTGGAAATCATTCACAACTTTCATATTCATTTTCATAGCCCAATGCATATTTATGAGAATATAAGATACGTGAGTAAGGTGCACACTATGCACAACACGGTGCAAATCATAACTGATACTGAGATACGATGCACTTCAGTGTAATCATAACCTGAATACCAACGATGCTAGATATTGGTACACGAATGTACCAAAGCTAATATGTTAACTAATAACATTGGAACACGAATGTACCAAAGTTGATAACTGAAAAATACTTAACTAATCGCATGCCAAGTGTACCATCAATTCTCAATATAACATACAATATGCTCATGTATCATAATAAAATCTATCATAAAAAATATCATGCTTGGGCAGTTCATACCCTAAATTATTCATAAAACTGATATAAAATATTATAAAAACATTTTTTATAAGCTTTATAAATCATACTGTAAATTGGAATGAAGTTTGACTTATCGCAAGTAGTCCTCGATCAAAATAATTAAATAAATAGACTGCACTCACCTTTGCCTCACTATAGTACCCTTTACGCGATATTCCTAATCACGTGCTTTTTCTTTCGAATCGTCCAGATTTTTAGATTTATTGTGGTCTACAATACCAAATAATAACACAAAGTGTTTGAACTACATATTAGTACCGTACTAACATAAGTTGATTAAAACATTTGAAAATTTATAAAATAGAAATCGAGATTAAAACGATATTAAACTAAATCATATCTCCATTATCATTTCTAACTTCTCAAAATACTCATACAAATCCATGAATATTTATTTTCATCCTTAACCCTTCGTCTTTTGCTAATTTACACAAATAAGCCATAAATTATAAATTCTTTTTAGAATTCACCTCAACCTTTCCATTTAGTTCATAATGGTCCTTTACCATTAAGATCATTGCACATTAATTACAAAAATTCCAGCACTTTAATAAAATACTCAAATCAATATCTCAACATTCCAAACATTATAATTTCAACTCAAACTTTCCTAACTTTTGATTTTCAAATACCTAACCTTATAAATTTGTAATTCAACCCAAACTCAATATTTAATTCAAAATTCAGCATACTAATAAATTTTCCAGCATTCAATAATTTACCCAAATAATACTTCTACATTTAATAACTTGCAAATAAGTCCCCAAGGTTTTGGGACCTTTCGAATTCCACCTCAATTTTACCAAATTTTCAATTTGGTTTCCAAACAACTTTCCAACTAAATTTCCAGTATTACAAATATTAATAATCAACATTGAATCCTTCAAATATTTCAATCTTACAATATTATCCCACATTTTCAAAAACATGTAAACTAGCCATTTTGCACTTTTAAGGTTCCAAATTGATCCAAACCAATCTCCAAATCACATGGAATACTTCTAATATCATTTCTAATCTGTAGGAAATTTTTCAACATTTTCCCCCGATTTCTTCCCTATAGTCGAATACTTTATCTCATCTAGGGAGAACTTTTTTATTAAATTTCAAGCATGAATTCAACCTCCTATGATTAAATTCATGTATTTCCAATCATCACAACATCAAATTGAATCAAAATCCCATGATTATCCATAAACCCTAACATGGCCATATCTTAATACACACATACAATTAATTTTAATCATTATACATGATTTAGAAATAATCACTAACATCAAAAACATAAAAATCCTTCAACAACTCTTTAAAATCACTAAACTCTTCATAACACTAATCATCAAATCTCATCACACAATCATCTTCACCATGAAATTTTGGTACCAAATGGTAGAGAATTTCATGTAGATTAATTCTCTACCTAACAGCTTAATCCAAAAACTAATCATATAACTTGAAAAATAAAAATAAACATCTTACATATTTTTGCTTGGGAGGTTTGGCCTTGGTGAAAAAAGAAGCTGAAAATGGCTTAATTTTCATGATTATTCTATAATTTAAAAGATAAAACACATGGCATTTTCTAATTAATTCATTTTAATATTCAATTAATGAAAAATCTCAAAAATACCCTTAATAAATCTTGAAAATTACCAAATGTCATTGTATTATCTTCCATTAAAATATTCATTGGTAAAATATGAATTAACTTGGCTTTGACTTTTTACTTTGACCATGCAATTTTTGAAAATTGCATTTTAGTCACTAAAATTCCATTGTTTCAGTCAAATCTGAAAAATTGCACTGTTCTGAGCCAAATTTCTCTGATCTAAAATATAAAAATAATATTCCAACCATTTTCTATCATCCTTCAAATTTTCGTAAAATTTCGGTTTGATCCGAATATCCGATTTCAATACCAAACTTGACCGCTTTATAGCTTTTAACACAAATCTCGTACCAAAAATATAATTCCCGCTAAAATCTCTGTTTTAATCCAAACTATTCATTTACATGCTAAAATATATAACTTTTAAAAATTACAATTTTAGTCCTTAAACTTTTCAAAGTTTATACTTTAGTTACTAAACTTTCAAAACTTATATTTTAGTCACTAGATAAAATTTGGGGTATTACAATTCCTCCTCCTTAAAGAAAATTTGACCTCGAATTTTCTATACGTATCTACATGCATGCATTAAATAGATGAGGAAACTTTTTTTTCATATGTATTCTTCTCGTTCCCAATTTGCTTCCTCAACTTTATGGTTCCGCCAAAGAACTTTTACCAATGGAATCATCTTATTTCTTAGTTCTTTGACTTCATGTTCTAGAATCTTTACTGGCTCCTCTTAGTATGATAAATCCGACTGAATCTCAATTTTCTCTGGTGTAATCACTTGTGAATGATCTAATTGATATCTTTGAAGCATCGATACATGAAATACATTGTAATACCCCAACCTGTTATCCAACCCGGATACGAGTTTGAGGCGTCACATTACTTTACAAACTTTGACTTTTAAAGAAAGCCAAAGAAATTTGAAACTTTCATTAAAATAACATTGTTACTTTACATAAGTTGACCAAAACAAGACACAACTGATCAGAGCATTTGTAACTAACATATTTCTTACATGCCAACACACTGCATACAACAAAATACATACTGTGACTTTACTTCTGATCTGATTGCTGAGTGGAGATATGTTGCTCTGTAAATTCTTATTCTTGATTCTCTTGCTCTTCGGAACCTACGTGTAAAAACACTTACACGCTAAGTCATAGACTTAGTGAGGCATAATTACATAATAAAGAATTACTAAAAATATAAACATGTAGTCTACTATCCAAATGCAATTATACTATCATATCATCATTTATCATACCACATATGAAACAATGTAAATCATAATAATACCATATTAAAATACAATCATATACATACTCTTTATGTCATGTTTAAGCCTATATACACTATTGAGAACTCAAGGTATACGAGTACTATGAGGTTGTGCACACGTATGCTGTCACCACAGCTCAATGAATGTCCCGAAGGACCTATCCAGAGGTCATAAAGAACCTGGCAACTGTCCATAGGTCCCGAAGAACCTAGGTAAACTGTCCATATGTTCCTTAGAACATAGGTATACTGTCCACATGTCTTGAAATACATAGGTAATTCTGTCCATATGTTCCGTAGAACATAGGTAAACCCTCGACTCTTGGCATGCCAACTATACCCCTAGCTCTCATATCACATAACATGGGCATTAGCACTATATCATTTCACATAATCTTATCACATATACACATAGCTTCTTATCACATTTCATATGATCACATAAACCTTTTCTCATATTCCTGTCATTCATAATCACATATACATGTGCTCATATCATTTCTCATTTTCATATAAACATATGATTCACTTTCACATATCACATAGAACTCATAACCTGTCTTGTGTAATAACTTATATCATATTATATCACTTACCTTTAGGTTACCTTTTGTGTACATGTATTATATAATTCTTTAGCTCATAGCTTCTTTCATATATACATGTAGTCACAGAGTTTCTTTTCACGTAGTTCATGTAAATTCTCATATGATTTCATGTTCATACTTCACATGGCCCATATCACTTTGCATGGTCTCACATATATTTTCGATATAACTCATATCATATGATTCATATCTTAGTCTTCTTTCATCATATATATCATCTATGTTCATTCACTTAATATCTTATGTTATCATTTCGGTCAACCCTACTTAGTTTATCTCACTTTTCATATATCCACTTAAATCTAATTCATATAATTGATACCTTATCATCATACCATTACCTATACCCGTTGCACATGAAATCACATATAACACCTATGACTATATTCATGTATAAATAATAATCATATCACCCATATTAACATTCATAAAATCATGTAATCAAATATTGGAAGTAGACTCATCGCGAGTCTTTTCCACACACATCATATACTAATGCATATGCACTCACCTTAGCCTTGTTTGAATTGAATCAATTCTAACCCTTCGATTACTTTGAAGCAAAGTCACGTTCAATATCTACATAATTATACATTGATGCATATCAGTATTCAACTTGATATACATTAATCGTTCATTCCTTAGACCAAAAGAAAGGTTAATTTCATCTCTTAATGAAGGTATGTATCGATGCACCCTACAGTGTATCGATGCATTCCTTAACGTGTGCATCGATGCACTACCTGTGCATCAGTACACCAATCCCATTCGATGTTTGTATTTTAAGGAGGTGCATCAATGCACTCCTTATGCATCGATGCACTAATGGCATTCGATGTTTCCATTTTTAATGGGTGCATTGATGCACTTCCTGTGCATCGATATACACTGAACAATTTCTGGAAATACCCCTTGATGCATCGGTACACATTGAATGTGCATCGATGCACATAGCCCAAAATGTCATTTTAAGCTCTAAACCCATCAACTCTTCACTCAATTCTTCTATTTTAAGCCCCTATCATGTCATTAAACTCAACTACCATTACTTAAACCAACTTATATCCATAAACCCTCTTTATATTCCATATCTCATCATGATTCTTAAATTTTAAGAATCTTACCAAACTTTCAAATTTGTTATTAATCCTTTCTAACTTCATAAATCTCTTATTCTTATTGTTGGCAAGTCAAATTCAACTTACAATTCTTATTATAAACTCTATTTCAAGATTTCACTCAAGAACTCCAAAACCTTTAATCTTCCCTAACTCCTTTATCTTTTGATTTTAAGATAACTTAAGCTTTCCTTAAGCTTAGTTATCCTCTAATGATCATAACCTAACCTTAATTTAACTAGAAATCATATAAATAGAAGACTCGCCTTTTCTTGGCTTCACACATGAAGAAGAAGAGAAATGAAGAGAACTCTGAAAACCTCTAAACTTTGTTTTCCTTCCTTCCACGTGAATCTATATATACCATTATTAAATATTTTTTCTTTGCAATTGACCATACTATCCTTTCATTCCTTATTCTTTTCAATTTAATCCTACACCACATTTCTCGTATAAGTCTTTAAATCATTCCATTATTCTAATTAAATCTCCAAATTTTGAAATCTTACAATTTAGTCACTAACCCGGTATTGAGGATGTTACATACATTGTGAATCTTGTCCATCTCTGGAGGTAACGCTAACTGATAAGCTACTAATCCAACTCTCTTTATAATCTCATATGGCCCGATGAATCTTGGACTCAATTTCCCTTTTTGACCGAATCTCAGAATCTTTTTCCAATGTGACACTTTAAGAAATACCTTATCACCTATTTGATATTCAATCTCTTTTCTTTTTAAATCATCATAAGATTTATGTCTATCGGCATCTATTTTGAGATTATCTTGGGTTACCTTCACTTTGTCTTCCACCTCCTTAATCAGATATGGACCAATTACATCTCGATCTTTTAATTCATACGAATTCAGTGGCGTTCGACATTTTCTTCTATACAATGCTTCAAAAAGAGCTATTTTGATACTTGATTGATAACTGTTGTTATAAGCAAACTCTGTTAAAGGCAAATACATTTCCCATGATCATTTGAAGTCAATAATACACACCCTTAGCATGTATTCAAGTATCTAAATAGTTCGCTAGATTGACCATTTTCCTGAGGATGATAAGTTGTGCTTAAATTTAGTTGAGTTCGCAATGCTTCATGCAAAGACTTTCAAAATCTCGAATTAAATATTAGGTCTCTATCCAAAACTATTGAAACAGGTACTCCATGAAGTCGTACTATTTCTCTTATATATAATTCAGCATATTTGTTCATAGGGTAATCATCTCGAATTGGAATAAAATGTGTTGTCTTCGTCAATCTATCCACAATCACCCAAATTAAATATTTCTTACTAGGTGTCAAAGGTAAACCTATTAAGAAATCCATGGTAACTCGTTCCCATTTCCACTGAGGAATGGAGATAGGTTGTAACAACCCTGAAGGTACTTGGTGTTCTTCTTTTACCTACTGACAGGTTAGACATTTAGAAACAAACTTAGTGATTGCTCTTTTCATACCTGCCCACCAATATCGACTCTTGAGATCTCGATATACTTTATTTCCTCCTGGATGCGTAGTCAAAGGACTATAATGAGCTTCGAAAAGAAGATATTTATTTAGTTCTTTGTCACCTGGTATACAAATTCGATTATGATAATACAAACATCCATCAGACTTAATTTCAAAATCTTTCATTTCTCATTTCTTCGCTTGCTCTATTCTATCTAATCACTTTTTATCTTTATTCTGTAGATCATTGATTCGATCCAAAAGGGAAAGTCTCAATCTCAATTCTGCAATCAATGCACCATCTTTTTTCATTGATAGTCGTGCATCTAAAACTGTCATAGCATCAAAGGTTTTTTGTTTAAGTGCATTGGCTACCACATTAGCCTTCCCACGATAGAAATCAATAATCACATCATAGTCTTTGAGAAGATCAATCCATCTCCTTTGCAATAGATTTAATTCTTTATGAGTGAGCAAATATTTTTAACTCTTATGATCTGTATAAATGTAGCATCGCTCACCATATAAGTAGTGGCGCCATATCTTAATAGCAAATACTACAGCTGCTAGTTCCAAATCATGCGACGAATAATTCCATTCATGTGCCTTTAACTGCCTTGAAGCATAGGCTACAACTTTACCTTCTTGCATTAGAACACATTCCAAACGATTATGGGATGCATAACTGTAAATTACATAATCCTTTCCTGACTCTGGCTACACTAATACTAGGGCCTCTGTCAGAATCTTTTTAAGCATATCAAAGCTTTCTTAACACTTTTCAGTCCAAAAAAATGGTACATCCTTTCGTAGTAACTTGGTAAGTGGAGATGCAATTATTGAAAAATTCTTCACAAATCTCCAATAATATCCAGCTAATCCTAAGAAACTTCGGACTTCAGAGACATTTTTTAGAAGTTTCCACTCTACTATCGCTTGCACTTTCTTGGGATATACTCTAATTCATTCTCCTAAAATTACATGGCCCAGAAAAGTGACCTCTGACAGCCAAAATTGACATTTTGACAATTTAGTATATAATGTTTTATCTCGTAACGCCTGTAGTACGATACGGAGATGGGCGTCATGCTCCACCTTAGTCTTAGAATACACAAAATATCATCAATGAACACAACCATAAATTGATCCAAATACGACTGAAACACCTGATTCATCAAATCCATAAAACGTTGTTGGAGCATTGGTCAGTCCAAACAACATCACAACAAACATATAGTGACCATATCGGGTTCTGAAAGCCATCTTTGGAATATCTTCATATTTTATCTTTAGCTGATGATACCCTGATCGAAGATCAATTTCTAAAAATATGAAGCACCCTTAAGCTGATCAAACATGTCATCGATCTTCGGAAGAGGGTATTCATTCTTTACTGTCACTTTATTCAATTTACGATAATCTATACATAATCACATCGATCCATCTTTCTTTTTAACGAAAAGTATCAGTGCACCCCACGAAGATACACTGGGTCTAACAAAACCTTGATCAAGTAGCTCCTGTAATTATGTCTTTAATTCTCTGAGTTCTGCTGGATCCATCCTATACGAAGCCATTGAGATAGGTGCAGTACATGGGAAAACATCAATTTTAAACTCTACTTCTCGATCAGGAGGTAATTTGGGTAAATCATCAGGAAATACATCTGAAATTCTCGAACTGTCAGAATATCCTCCAATCGAATTTCAAATATCCGGTTATCAATCACATTTGCTAAGAAAGTTGTACAACCTTTTTCCATCATTTTCGTTGTTGTCACTGCTGATATCACATTGGGAAAATATTTTGCTTTTTCTCCAATTACTATTATCTTGGTACCCTCAATATCCTTTACAAATAATCTCTTCACGAGACAGTCTACCCAACCATAATACCGATATAATCAATCCATGCCCAATATAATCTCAAACTCGTCAAATGGTAAATCAAAAGATTCGTCGGAAATACAACCCCTTGAATCTTTATCAGATAATTTCTACTAATCCGTGTAACTCTAGCAGTATGACCCAGTGGATTTACAACTATTATCTTACTATTGATGGTTTCTAACTGAATATTTTTATTTTTAACTAATTTTGAGCTAATATAGGAATGTGTAGAACCCAGATCAACCAAAACAAATACATGCTCATCATAAAGATAGAAAGTACCAGCTATAATTTATGGGTCATCAAGATCCTCACCAGTCTTGATATTATAAATTCTGGCTGGAGCACGAACATCAGACTGGAAGGATGTCTCTGAATATCCCCTCCCACTACCTCTGCCTCGACTACCTCTCTGAGGCATTGCTACTCCACATCAAAAACAAACTCTTAATCCTGCTTTACATTCACCAAGATGATACTTTCCACACCGTAGACATAATGGGTGATGTGCCCAAGACTGAGTTGATCTACCAGCTCCTACATCCACTGTCTTTGCCTGACGCCCTTTTTATTAGCCTCAGATCCTCTACGACTAGAAGTACCAACTTCTGATTTACTCTGGTACTGATATCCTGAACCTCCACCTCTTTTAGATTGAGATGAGAATGATCTTCCTGATCTCTTTAACTGCCTCATCTAATCAAACATATCTCTTTCCTCTTGTGCATTTCCAGATCCATAGCTTTATTTACCACTTCCTGAAAGGTAGTAAGACTGGCAGTCAACAAAAGTTCCCTCAGTCTAGGGAGAAGAACTCGAATAAACTTTGGTATACATCTCTCTCTATGGGGACCATCTCCGAAGCATATTTCTTCATCTTAATTGAAAAGTTTCCCTGGATCAAATTGAAAAAGTATTGCTTCATCTTAATAATAAGATGCTCCCCCGTATATTTCTTCTGGAAAGCCTCTAGGAAAAACTGCCAAGAAATCTGATGTGAAGGGACACGTGTCATAACATTTGTCCACCAAATCCTGATATGTCCTCTTAACAATGAAACTATGCCTTCCAATCGTTCTTTATCAGAACAATGAGGACTGTCCAACATAATCTTCACATCATTCAACCACATATATGCCACAACTGAACCTTCATTTGCTTCACCTTTAAATTCAAAATCTCCCAAACTCTTTAATTCTTTTGGAATTGGAACTCTTAGAGCTGGAGGAGCAGGAGGTAGAGGCAGAGGAAAGGGAGGTGTTGCGGCTGGCTGATATCTTCCTAATATAGCTTCAAGAGCTTGCAAGAAAGTCCACTGATCTAAAGTCGGCATCCCCTTATGTGTTTGTGCTCACTGCTGCTGAGTTTCATGCTCAACCTCATTACTACTTACACTATCGGTTCCCTCAGGAACCTCCTGTTTGGTAGCTCGTCTAGAGCCCTCCGCATTCGACATCTAACCAAAAACACATAACATTACGCTAGTAAGGAGCATAATCCTAAATAAAATCATCAGACCATACCAGATCAGTAATTTTGACATTTTAGTGGCATGTACATATTTTTGATATAAAATAGACTCAGTTTAGGCCGAGAATCGGCTAAACCTACAGCTCTGATACCAATAAATGTAACATGTATACGTCTTGATATACGAGTCAAAGATGTCACATCAACTCATAAAACATTTAGTGAACTGAAATTCTTTTAACTTTAAAAACTATTTTATGAATATCTCAACTTATAAATAAATTCTTTATCGTAGAAAAATAACTTCATTTGTTAACCAGTGATTTTAACGTTTCATGTCTTTTTGGGAAGTATTTTTAAAACATAATAATATAATATATTCTTTTTATTCATAAATATTGATAAAACTAAACTAAGTAAAATAAACTAAAGTAGTTTTAATTTACTATTACAGACTATTTAAAATAAAAATGATAAATAGAACTACTGACATAATTATACATGCCACTAAAAGTCAAAAGTAACATCATAGATGTCTTACTGATACTGATGATAGGTATGTCTTTCCAAAAAGATGCTTTGGTGTCTCCTTACTGCTCAAACTTATCCTTATCAAAACCTACGAATGAAAATCATTACGCGCTAAGCATAACTTAGTGAGGTAATAGTAATCTAAGGTGAGAAAAATCTAAAAATATCATAAACATAAATAAAATAATTCTAATTAAAACATTAAACTGGCAAACCAAATATCCAAATCGATTTCTTCACTGAGACTTGAAAATTTCCTTTAAATCATGTACTCATGAAAATTTTGATAAACAATATCTGATAACATAATTATATCATGCTTTCTGTCAACTGGAAATCATTCAAAACTTTCATATTCATTTTCATAGCCCAATGCATATTTATGAGAATATAAGACACGTGAGTAAGGTGCGCACTATGTACAACATGGTACAAATTATAACTGAAACAGAGATGCGATAGACTTCAGTGTAATCATAACCTAACACCAACGGTACTGGACATTGGTACACGAATGTACCAAATCTTATATGATAACTAATAATATTGGTACACGAGTGTACTAAAGCTGATAACTGAAAATACTAAACTAATGGCATGCCAAGTGTACTAGCAATTCTCAATATAACATACAATGGACTCATGTATCATAATAAAATCCATCATAAAATATATCATGCTTGGGCAGTTCATACCCTAAATTATCCATAAAACTGATATAAAATATTATAAAAATATTATTTATAAGCTTTATAAATCATATTGTAAATTGAAATGAGATTGACTTATCGCAAGTCGCCTTCGATCCAAATAATTAAATAAATAAACTGCACTCACCTTTGCCTCACTATATTACCCTTTATGCGATATTCCCAATCATGTGTTTTTCCTTTTTCTTTTGAATCGTCCAGATTGCTAGATTTATCGTGGTCTAATAATACGAAATAATAACATAAATTGATTGAACTACATATTAGTATCGTACTAACATAAGCTGATTTGAACATTTGAAAATTTATAAAATAGAAATCTGGATTAAAACGATATTAAACTAAATCATATCTCCATTATAATTTATAACTTCTCAAAATACTCATACAAATCCATGAATATTTATTTTCATCCTTAACCCTTCGTCTTTTTCTAATTTACACAAATAAGCCATAAATTATGAATTCTTTTTAGAATTCACTTCAACCTTTCCATTTAGTTCATAATGGCCCTTCACCATTAAGATCATTTCACATTAATAACAAAAATTCCAGCACTTTAATAAAATACTCAAATTAATACCTCAACATTCCAAAAATTATAATTTCAACTCAAACTTTCATAACTTTCGATTTTCAACTACCTAACCTTATAAATTTGTAATTCAACCCCAACTCAATATTCAATTCAAAATTCAGCATACTAATAAATTTTCCAGCATTCAATAATTTACCCAAATAATACTTCTACATTTAATAACTTGCAAACAAGTCCCCAAGGTTTTGGGACCTTTCGAAATTCACCTCCAATTTTACCAAATTTGCAAATTGGTTTCCAAACAAATTTCCAACCAAATTTCCAGTATTACAAATATCAATAATCAACATTGAATCTTTCAAATATTTCAATCTTATAATATTATCCCATATTTTAAAAAACTTACAACCTAGCCATTTTGCACTTTTAAGGTTCCAAATTAATCCAAACCAATCTCCAAATCACATGGAATACTTCTAATATCATTTCTAATCTATAGAAAAATTTTCAACATTTTCCCCAATTTTCTTCCCTATGGCTGAATACTTTATCTCACCTAGGGGAAACCTTTTTATTCAATTTCAAGCATGAATTCAACCTCCTATGATTAAATTCATGTATTTCCAATCATCACAACATCAAATTGAATCAAAATCCTCTGATTCTCCATAAACCCTAACATAGCCAAATCTGATATACACATGTACCATTAATTCTAATTATTATACATGCTTTAGAAATAATCACTAACATAAAAACAAAAAAAATCCTTCAACAACTCTTTAAAATCACTAAACTCTTCATAACCTTAATAATCAAATCTCATCACACGATCATCTTCACCAATAAAGTTTGGTACCAAATGATAGAGAAATTCACGTAGATTAATTCTCTATCTAATAGCTTAATCCAAAAACTAAACATATAACTTGAAAAATTAAAATTAAAATCTTACATATTTTTCTTGGGAGGTTCAGCCTTGGTGAAGAAAGAAGCTGAAAATGGCTTAATTTTCATGATTATTCTAGTATTTAAAAGATAAAACACATGGCATTTTCTAATTAATTCAATTTAATATTCAATTAATAAAAATATCTCACAAATACCCTTAATAAATCTTGAAAATTACCAAATATCATTGTATTATCTTCCATTAAAATATTCCTTGGTCAAAGATGAATCAACTTGGCTTTGACCTTTCACTTTGGCCATGTAATTTTTGAAAATTACATTTTAGTCACTAAAATTCCACTGTTTCGCTCAAATCTGAACAAATGCACTGTTCTGAGCCATATTTCTTTTATCTAAAATATGAAAATAATATTTCCATCCATTTTCTAACACCCTTCAAATTTTCGTAAAATTTCAGTTCGATTCGAATATTCTATTTCAATACTGAACTTGATCGCTTTATAGCTTTTAACACAAATTTTGCACCGAAAATATGATTCCCACTAAAATCTCTATTTTAATCCAAACTTTTCATTTATAAGCTAAAATATAGAACTTTTAAAAATAACAATTTTAGTCCCTAAACTTTTGAAAGTTTATAGTTTAGTCAGTAAACTTTCAAAACTTACGTTTTAGTTTCTAGATAAAATTTGGGGTATTACAAAACCTTCGTTCTTTTCTTTAAATTCATAGAATAATTTTTTTGAATTGAAGCATGTGAACTAGATACCATGCGGTTAGGATTGTTTTCTTGAAATAAAGCATATTTGGTAGAGAGCATGTCTGGGTATGACTATCATCTAATAAAAATATGTTGGTAAATACCATGATGGGGTAGGTACTATATTCATCTCTGAATAGTCCTTTTATCTTCTTGGTTATCTTATTTGTACTAACTTATGTTGCCTTTTTGCATCATATCATCATCACATAATACAAAGGTGTTGATTCGAAATTGAATATCTAAGTGAAAATGTTTCAAAGGGAGAAAGAAGTTTTTAATCAAGTAGTTGCATACACAGACATGTACCGATGTCTAGAAGCTCAAAGAGAACAAGGAGGAAGCTCGATTGAAGATTTAGACATCAGAGTTGATTGATAGAATGACATCCAATATTGAAAGTTATCAAATGGACCTCATCCTAGATGAACCATACTTTTAATGGAGCCTCTACACAAGCCCATGGGAATAGATCACTTGAGAGATCAAGTTTCTAAGGATGAAACACCAGGATAAAGCATCGACGTACTTTAGACCAAGCGCCTAAGCGAAGACATGTCTGTAAAATGGACTACCTTATAAAGTGAAGACTTTGATCTCCAATGAAACTTTTCTATGATATTAATCGTTGGGATCAACACCATTTTGCGTTTACATTTGCACTTTGCATTTACATCATTGCACCTCTACATTTACATATATATGCAATTAAATTTACTGAAGCATTATAATATTCATGCATTCAATAAAACACCTAAATAATAAGGTAAGATTTTTTATCGCAACGATCTTGGCCCTTACTAGTAGCAAGAATACTTCACGCCCGCACAATACAAGGAAAATGGCTAAGGAAATGGAAGGTAGACTAAAGAAAGTTGAGCAAGAACAAAAGGATATACAAGAGGACATGATAAGTAGGTTAGCTAAAATTGAGGCCGACATTGCAAACTCGCAGCTCGAAATGCTAAAAAAGATAAAGGATATATTCAAGAAACGCACAACTATTGAGAAAGTTCCTGCTAAAGTCCCCACATCGTCTAGCCAAAACCCACACATCATTCTGGTTTTACACCCATTAATATTACTGTGGATAGCTATATACACCAAGAATCTTGACCTCAAGCATTTTTCACCTCTGAGAACCCACCACAATATCAGGCTAGAACTTCGCTCCACACTAACTATTCTATTGCATTTGGGATGAAGTTAAGAGAGTTTCATGCTGACAATGAGTTACTTGATCTAAATGAATTAGTTAAGAAGGAAAAATTCACTCAGCATATGAAGAATTTGGAGGAGATGATAAAATCTAGGGAAATGGCTGAGTCATATTATAGGTTTAACGCCGAAGAGTTGAGTATGGTCCCTGACTTGGTCCTTCAACCAAAATTCTAAGCTCTTAACTTCGAGAAGTATGATAGGACCAACTTCCTTTCGTCCCATATCACCATGTTCTGTAGGAGAATAGCTGGCTACTTAAAGAATAAGAAGTTGTTGATCCATTATTTTCAAGATAGTCTGACTGATCCTGCTTCTAGATGGTAGAATCAACTAAATCATACTCAAATCTATTCTTGGAAAGATTTAGCTTAGACCTTCTTAGGTTAATACAAACACATGAGTGATATGACCCATGATCGAACAACACTGTAAAATATAGAGATGAAGCATAATGAGAGTTTTCGATAGTATGCTCAGCGATGGAGGGACGTTGCATCCCATGTGCATCTACTAGAAACTGAAAGAGAGTTCACCATCAAGTTCATCAATACATTAAAATCTCCTTATATCGATCACGTAATAAGAGCCACCACTAGGAGTTTCTCTGACATCGTCATATGTGGAGACATTATCGAAAGAGCTATCAAACATGGTAAGATAGAGAGCACTGAAAGTGTTGATGTTAAGATAAGAGTTGAGGTCAACATAATGGGATCTTATTCAGCTAATTATGGGACCAGAGGTCATAGGGTGAACTGAGAAAAAACTCATATTTACCCAATTTCGATTACATACAAAGAATTACTCCCAACACTGGTTGAGATGAACCTGGTGACTCTAGTACAATCAATCTAAAGGAACCCCCATTTCCTTAAGACTCTAACGTTAATGCATGGTGTAGCTACCACATAGGAAGCTCAAGGCACACTACTGAGAATTGTGAGGCATTAAAGCACAAGGTCCAAAATTTGATTGATTTAGGGGCGACATTCGATGAATAATGGGGTATTCTAATAGAATAAAAAAATCATTGTATCCACTAGGAATCCTTATTGTACTTGCAAGTTTATTATCTTGTTTGAATTTGATTTTCATACTTTTTTTCCTTTTTTTTTTAAAAAGTGTAAGTTGCTCGATTTCTGAACACTTTAACCTCCTAAGGTTATGAGAAATGACTAAATTTCAATCTCAAAATTATTTAAATATTAATTTTATTAAATGCTCTCTTGAGAATTAAAGTTATGACCTCTTTGACAAGTAAAAGATTGAACCTTGCAAAATAAGGACCCTTGATCTTACTCCATAAGGTACAACATAACACTATACCCTTTTATGCAGGGACCAAGATAACCTTCTACTCTCACGATGAGGCAATCAAATGGCTTGGCATTCAGGTATGTATAGGAGCAGACAAAATGGGGTACCTTGCGTATGAGGTTGTAAAACTGATTGGTTTCTACTTCTGTTAATGACATTCGATGATGATCATAGTCTTTTCATATGGAATAGTGGAATAGATGAATTTAGTTTAGGTCAGTTGTTTAGAAATTAAGCTCTAAAGATGAAATTTTCTGACTTTCACTAACACCCAGACTATAACAGATTCTTCTTAACGAGCTTAAGAAATCTTAAAAGAAAAAACTCAAGGAAATAATGAAAGTCAATTTTAACTTTGCTGGAGGCACTTTGCTAAAAGTATTAAGTTGTTAATCTTCGGAGGTAATGTCTGACGTAGCTGTGGAGGTAATGCTTGATCTTTATGAAGTGAGTTTCGTTCTAGTTGTCAAGTCGAAGACTTTTTTACACTTGAATCCTCTAATTATAGGCATTCCACTAAAGTAATGGGCTACATCAAGAGCCCTAAGTTTATGAATAGGATTACATTCAAATCATGACACTAGTCTCTATATCTCAAGATGAATCTCCCAACAAAATCAAAGTGAATACAAGAACACCAAACTTAACGAATTATAATTTAAAGAAAGATGGTAAGGCCTAAAGTAAATGTGAATTTAGAAGAGTTTCAATGAAAGGTGAACTAAGGGATTTGAGAAACATTTGTTATACTCAATTTTACAAATACTCAGGAACTTTGTTTTTAGACCAATATTTTCGTACTATCTCTGCTGAAGGAGTCTATGAAGCATAAAAAATGAAATATTTCAGAGAACTAAAATAGAAGTGTTTTAAAAGGTCTAGCAATTGAATATACTAGTTACAACATTTTGTCCGCATCCAATTAAATGTCAAGCCAGAAATGAGAGACATGTACAATGTTCCCAAGGACAGAGAAAAAAAGGACTCGATGACTAAAATCTTAAAAAATAGGAAGTTGACCTGAAACCAACCTATCAATCTTGACACTTGTCAAATGATTATAACTTTTAAAATTTAAAGAGCAGTTGATTCTTTCAATATTCAGTGAACTCATTTTTTGTTATTTGCTTCAATTGTGAGCCTAAGAAGGTTCATTATTTTGTTTCTTTAAAAAAAATTCAAAGGAAGGAGAATATCTTTCAAACAAGATAGCCACCCTGGAATGGTATCGTAGAAACCTGGCAAATGTCGCTAAGACTTAGAAGCTCAGAACTAAAAACAAGGGCAAAGAACATGAATGTTGTATGCCAATATTATTTTGGGAATGAGGAAAAGCTTTTCACAAGATGAAGACTTAGCAAAGACAAAGTCTCAGCAAATAGAATGAAGCAAAGATTCAAGACAGTGGAGCTCGCAATACTAAAATGACATCATGTATGCATATTTAGGCATTTGAAAAAATAGGAGCATACACATTCATTTTTCATCAAGTTTTGGATGTTTGATAGGAATTTTAAAGGTCAACCAAGATTTCATTTCACAAGGCTGTAAGAAAAAAGATAATTTCTGTAACATCCCAAACTACGGGTTAGTGACCAAATTGTAAAATTTTAGAATTTGGTGATTAAAGTAGAATAGTTGAATAGTTTAATGATTTATTTGAGAATATTTCTAGAAAGTTGTTAGTAATTATTCAAGGAATTAAAGGGCAAAATGGTCAATTAATAAGGAAAGATATTTTTTCCCCTTTATTAAGAGATTAACACATGGGGGAGAGTAAGATGAAAACTCTCTTCTTCTTTATTTGCTTTCTTCTTCTCCAACGTGCCCAAGCTAGGCAAAGGTGAGTTTTCCATTTTGTTGATTATTTGTTGAATTAAAGGTTGGGTTTTGATCATTAGATGATAACTAAGCTTAAGGAAAGCTTAAGTTATCTTAAAATCAAAAGATAAAGAGTTATGACAGATTAAAGAAAATGGGTTTTTAAGTGAAATTTTGAATATGAAGGTTTAAATGAATTTGACTTGTCATCTATGAGAATAAGAAGTTAGAAGTGTTAGAATTAAGTTTGGATAACATGGAAAATTTGGTATGATTATTGATTTCTATATATAGAATAGAATTTTGAGGTTTAAGATGAAATAAATGGATATAAATTAGTTTAAGTATGTATATTTGAGTTAAGAATATGAAAGGGAATGAAACATGATGAATTTAAGTTGATATAGTGAATTTTCGTGCATGAATAGTGATTTTCTAGGCAGGTGCATCGATGCACCATGAGTGTGTACCGATGCACTAAGACAATTTTTGAATGTGCATCAATGTATTAAGGGGTGCATCGATGCATGGAAATTTTGAAGCTATTTTGTATATCGATGCACCCATAGTGCATCGATAGGAAAAATAGAATTTTGGTTTATTAAACTAGTTTGAGTTATTAATATCGAGTTATTAATATCAAGTTATAAGGTTTAGGCTTTTGATAATCGTATCGAAATTTATGTTTATGTAGATATTGAGCCTAAATAATTTCTGGAACAATCAAAGAATTAAGATCGAATCAAAGCAAGGCTAAGGTGAGTGCAATTTAATTTGTGCTTATAGAACGAACATTGGCTTGCAATGAGCCAGTGACGGAGTTTCTATGGTAAGAAGTAACTCTTAAAATGTTATTGTATGTGATATGAGTTACATGATTATATGTATATGTGATATATATATGTGCTTACATAAGAATATGAGAAATAAAATAAGTTATGTGATAAGGATATAGAGAATGAAATGAATGACATGAAATGTGTGTATGTTTGATTATATGAGGTGAATAAAGTAATAAGAAGCTATGTGATAAGAAGATATGGGTTTATGTGATATAAAATGTATATGTGAAATGACATGATAGGTGATAAAACTGTGAGCCTATATGAATATATGACATGAATGTGATATATGTGAAGCATATGAGAACAAGAGATGATAATGATTTACATGACATATGAACACAAGAGAAGTGTTATAAGCTAAGTGGCATATGCTTGTGAAATCATACGAAAAGTGAAATGTGCATGTGAATGTGGGAAATGATATAAATGATAATGCCCATGTTAAGTGATATGAGAGCTAGTGGTATAGTTGGCATGACAAGAGTCGAGGGTTTACCTATGTTCTAAGGATCATATGGACAGAATTACCTATGTCTTTCGGGACATACGAGCAGTATACCTATGTTTTAAGGAACATATGGACAGTTTACCTAGGTTCTTCGGGACCTATGGACAGTTGCCGAGGTTCTTTATGACCTCTGGATAGGTTCTTCGGGACATTTATACGTGCTGTGGTGACAGCATAGTAGTGCACAACCTCAATGTACTCACATACCTTAAGTTCTCAAAAGTATACATGGGCTAATACATAGACTTTAAAGAGAGTAAATAAATCAATGATATGATACAATGTGTGTTTTTTTGTGAAATGATATATGTGATATGTATAATTAGTAATATGAAATATGTTATAGAAATTACATGATGATATGTTTATTTCTTGGTATAGTGATATATGTGTTATATGATGAATATATGGTAAGTAAAAGGGATTAATGATAGTATTTGCAGAAGTATGCCTTTTGTTTATGTGAAATGTTTTATGGTTTCCATTATATGTTTATATGCCTCACTAAGTCAACGACTTAACGTGTGATTGTTTCACGCGTAGGTTTCGAGAAGAGGAATATTGGTAAAAGTTAAGCAAGATAGGTCAGTTTCTCCTTTCCAAAGATCAGATCAGAAAAGAAATGTATAGTATGTATTTTGTAATAAGGAAAGTGGTTGGCATGTAAATAAAGGATTAAATCCGATATATTCTAATCGGTTTTGAAAAGTCATACGATTGAGTTTTGTAACGTTTTAAACGTGTTTATGTAAATGACAATTGTATAGTAATGAACGATTAAATTTTTACGAGTTTTATGAACGTTTTACGAAAGTCACTGTAGCAGTATTTGTAGCAGTACTGTAGCAGTGCATCGATGCACAATTTTGCTTCGAAATTTTGGTGCATCGATGCACTGTAGCACTGTTCATTACTGTTCGCGGTATTGTTCATACTGTATTTCAATGTTCATAAATACATTTTTATCTCAAAATTTTATACCAAACACAATTGAACAATATAAGATCATATTTTCTTAATATAAGTTCAAATGTTCAGTTGTTTTACAAGAATAAAGGTTTTGAAATGTCAATGTGACATCTCGGACTCGTATCCGGGTCGGGTACGGGTTGGGGTGTTAAAATTTCATCAACGAATCAATCCACATTTTCACCTTTAAAATAAGTGATCTCAGTAAAGAGTTAAAGAGCTTCGAATCATTACTTCAGGTACTTTAAATACATATCAATGACATATGATAAAATTTTGCTCGATTTCATCACAAAAGGAGTTAAATCAGTATTTTCAAGAGAAGAAGTTCATAATGAGAAGAACTTGTTCAACCTTGACCCATCTATAACAGAAGGAGTTGAATATGCATTTCCAAGGTAAGTGTTCATAATGAGAAGAACTTGAAGCTCGAGATTTACTTACAGTCGGGCCGGATAAAAATTGGTGTTTTATGTCTTTGCCCTATTCCTGTTTCATAGCAATTAACAAATAAGTGTGGCTATAATCACCATTTTTATTCCAAATTATTATTATTGTTATTATTATTATTATCATCATCATCATTATTATTAAACAAATATTACATTTCATAAAAATAATTTTTTTACAACCCTTAACCTAACAAAATGCCCAACCAAGTTTTACAAGACCCATTACAAATCAAACCTATTAGGGCCCGTGTGATATAGCCCAAACAAGTTAGGGTTTTATTATTAACCATTCAGCCACCCCCAACCACCAATCGTTGAATATATACTTGATCCAACGGCTCAGATTCGCCCAAATTAGGGTTTCACCCTAATCAACCTGCCCAGTCCCCGCCTCCATGTGCCCACGGCCCCCATGCGAAAGATGCACCGCCTATCTCCCAAGCTCTCCCGTGACTCCTCCATTCCCGAGGACTATCACCGGTTTTGGATTTGTCTTCGGTCACCGTGAAAATGGACAAGAAGCCTCGAGGTAAAAGCAATTTACCCCATTTTTCTTTATGTCACCGCCGCTTATACCATACTTTGTCCTTCCAGTTTACCCGCCTCGGTCAAAGCTCCTGAAGCCAAAAATGAAAAAAAATAAAGTCAATAAGACTTTTAACATACAACCAAAAAAGTAAAAAGAGGGAGCATTTTCAGTATAAATGAGACTTTCTAAAAACCAAAAAGAGAGAGAACTCGTGGGATTAAAAAAAATCAAAAAAAGAAAAAGAAAGAGGAAGACAAAAGAGATAGGAGGCTTACCGTTCTTCTCACCGGAGAGTCCAACCGATACTGAAGGGAGATATTTTTCGAAGGTAATTTCGTAAATCCAGGGTGTTTAGGGATCTTATAGGTTTTGGGGAGTTCGAATATGGGTTTAAGGGAGAGAGAGGGTAGTTTGGGGTAGTTTTTTTTTTTAACTTTGATCGTCTTGTGCGACAGTAGAGCACGTTGATGAGCGTTGGACGGATGCTTTCGGCCTCCCCCGACAAGGTTTAGGGAGGAGTAAGGGCAGAGATAAGAGAGATTTCTCTCTTTGGAAAAAAGAGAGAGGAGGTGTTACAAATGAGGGGAGATAGTCTTTTTTGGTCATATTTTGGCCTTATAACCCTCACTAAAACAACGTCGTTTCAGGGGTCTTGGGTGCTCGTTTTGGGCTCATGGGCTAACAATTTCTGTAGCCCTTCATATTTTGTAATGGTTTCATTTTGGTCATCGAATGAACGTCTTATTTTTTAAAATTAAGCTCCAAATGTTATTCAATTTACATTTTAGCCACTATGCATGCTTTATTATGTTTTGGTCTAATTGCCTTATTTAACCCTCAATTTCTGATTTAATACATTTTAGTCCTCAACTGGTTGTGCCCTAAAAATGTAATAGTTATAATGTAGGTTCTCATAGGTTTGTTAATATTTATTTTGGCTACTAATTAGCATGATTATTGCATGAAATTTAGTTCTATCTCTTGCAATTTGGCGAGATAATTTGACCTTCCCAATTTATTTTAATGTAATTAAATCCATTTTTTACTTCACTAAATTTACTTAATTATCGTTTAGTATGTTTTTTTATCAAATTTATTCTGATCACTTAAAGTAGATATTTCTTTTAAATTTAATTTTTTTAATTCCCTTAATTGTAGACTTTAGGCCAAATATGTCGTTTCCTTTTCTTCAATCCTTTTATTTTTGTAGTCAAATTTTAATTTAATTTCCTTTTATTTTTGTAGTCAAATTTTAATTTAATGTCCTTTTAGTTTTTATTAGTTTTTTCTCTTTTAAACCTTTATTATTTCTTTTCATTTAAATGCGTTTAATTATTTTACGTATTTACTTGCTCCATATTTATGAATTTTTTTTTGTAATTCTTTAATTTAGATTAAGATACTTGACTCAGATTACACCTTTAGATTTTCTTTGTTTTAATTAGATCTTCATTTATGTTAATTAGGAGGAATCTTAAAGTAGTTTATGCTTATGTTAGGGGTTCTTTCTTAATTAGTCGATTCGATAAAATTGCATAATTAATTAGGGTTTACAATTAGAGTCTCCACTTTATATTTTTCGACTTTTATGAATTTGACCCTTTTTTTATATTTTATTTTAGCCCTCGTACTATTATATGTGTAGTATTACATTATTTGTGCTCGTTTAAAATGGTATAACACCATTAAGATTCGATAAAAATCTTCGCTAAGCTTATTTTGCACTCGTATATTTTTTAGAACATCTATCGTAGAATAGTCATGAAAAGTGCAACCTATCGAGGTAGTACGATACAATACGACGTTCGAATGAAAATGAACTTGAAAATAATCGAGTATCATTTGATTAAAAATGAAATTGATCAATGTTCAATAAAAGGATCACATTTTGAATTTTGATTCGAATCTACAAGTTCCACCACTACGACGACATATAAGTGATCAGGTAATAATTCTGGGTGTTTTGGGATGCTAATCATTCCCCACACGTAACCGACTCTCGAACCCTTAAAAACGAATCTTTGGTTAACGCATACTAATTTTTGTCTTTAAATGATGTTTAAAAAAATATTTTTAAAATATATATTTTTTGATATTCGACTCTAAATTTATTTATTTTTTCAAACCATCATCATTTCTCAAAAGTCGTACGAATTTTATCTTGTAAAAAAAAGGGATGACGACATTTTATGAGAGTGCCATGATACCCCTTGTGCAGGGTGAAAAAAGGGATGTCGACATATTATTAGAGTGCCATGATACCCCTTGTGCAGGTCACCCATGTGTTATTGCTCTTTTGAAACAAGGGTATTATTGGCCCCATATGTTCTATAAGATATGATAGACATGGACTACACCAAAACTTGTCTCATCTACCAAAGAGACAAGATAGACAAACGCCCTACAAGGATACTTAAACCATTCTCGATCACCATAAGGCTATGAGAGTATTTATTTGGACTTTATTGTTGGTTTGCCTCGAGTTGACCTAGGAGCTATTTTTGTTCATAGACCGTTTTCCAAATATGCAACATTCATTCTCATCCCTAAATTTTACTTAGCTGAATCGATAGTTTAATTGGTTTCCAAGCATCGAGGATTTTCACAGAGCATTGTCGATAAAAGAAACCACCATCCAAGATAGTAGAATCTAAAAAAGCACAAGTGCAAACTTCTGACTCTAAAAAAGCAAGGCAGCAACCAGATAGTAGAATCCGAGAACAAATTCATGCAATTAAAGAAAAAGTTATTTTCTCCGTTGAAAAAAACGGTTCATTCCTGATAGGCTGCAACTAAATTATCCCAGTAGGTGAGTCCAATGCCAAACCAAAAACTAGCGTTTCCTAAGCTTGAATCCCCAGAAAACAAATATATGATTCTATTCCAACTCATGCATCATAAACAAAGAAAGCACATCGTCGCAGCATAAGATAGTCTATGACAACGCATTCTCATAGGCGAGTAATAACTGCTTCCACCTCTGAAGGTGTATATAGATGGTATGGGGTGCTACTTTGGCAATATCAACATTGTTGGGAGTCACCTGCAGGAATATTGTTGTCCGATGACAGATATTAGTCAACGAAATAAACAAATATTTACAGCACAATCTAAAAAAATCCAAATATTTTAAGCAAAACTATACACCTTTTCTTCCATTACTTGCTTTAAAATGGACAGGGCAATTGTTTCGGCTTCTTGAAGAGTCAGGTCCTGCAGGGGGGGAACCCTTAATAAACCGCAAAAAATAGTTGAATCGGTACCATAAAACTTGATAACTTGACTCGTAAAGTTACTGAGTCGAGCACTCCCAAAGATGAAAAACAACATACAAACAGAGGTGAAGGTACCTTGTTGAATTGCTCTTGCAAAGAGCTGTCTGCACCTTCAGAACCCGAACCTATAGCTTTTGCATTGCATTGCCAAAATGTTCCAGAGGGATCCGTATAGTATCTGCAAAAAAGTTGGAATATGTAAATGACAGAATGAAGACATATGCCTGCCTATCAATACTTCGCCAGTCGATTTTGTTTTGCACTCTCTAGGAAGCATATTTGGGTTTCTTTTCTGACAGCCCGGATACTTCATTTTACCAGTCCAACCAAGCCAACCATTAATCATTCTAATTGAAAAATAACTTGGATGCCTTCCAATTTAAACACTTAGAGGGATCTATAACGACTTCTATATTATAAGTATAACAATACTAGACCGCATAGGTTTGAAAAAATATTCTACTTGGATCAATGGTCATGCACATTAATTGTAAATATTCCATAAATATGTTGGGGAATGGTAGCCACACATGTATACTACACATTAGAGCTTATTACAATTTTAATTTCTTAAAACCTCTTATCTAAACCAAGCATTCGGGCAATTAGTATGTACCATGTAACTATAAATCTACTGAATTACCACTTCCAGATAACTGCTTGATCGTGAGAACCGTATTAATTATGGTGACAGCAATTTTTAATAAATGGCATCCTTCAGAGAAAGGCAGTTCAGCGGCTAAGTTTTAACTGATCAAGAAAGCGATGATATAATTATTTAGTGACAACTAACAGAAATGTCTGTCCTAAAAAGTTAGTAATGCAACAGAAATTCATTCGGTCTTTCTCATGTGCTACTGAAAGTGATTTTTCTACATGAAAGCAAATACATGTAAATTTATAGGGTACTTACAAGCTAGGCCCATTCTCATCATGACCAGCAATGAGAAGAGACACCCCAAATGGCCGGGACTGCACAGGAAAACATTATTATATATGTAAATAAGCAGTTTGAAAGTAATCCTTTAGGTAGAATTCTATACCAGATGGCAAAAGAAACTGAACACATGACACAAGTATAGAAGTAATTCTAGGTATATGGCCCTCTGTTTATTGCTTACTAAGATGAGCAAAAATCATAATAGAAAAGGAAACATAAATATCTATGGCTATGTACAGAAATGATAAACAATTATACCATGGATTCTTCATCTCCTTCACCAAATCGAAGGGCCAGATCACAAAGAGCTTGTGTTGTGGACTCTACAGTCATTGGCTCACCATATGAAAATCTGTGGTTCTGTGTGAAAGTAAAAGATATCATCAGCATATAAGGAACAAATAAATTCATATCAAACGGTAGGTCACTAACAACTATGATACCTGAGTCTCAACTCGTGCATGTTCAACAAGTGTACGTGCATCAGCAATCAACCCACTCATAGCACATCCTATATGGTCATCAATTTCCATTATCTTCTCAACACTGCTGGGTTCCTGAAAGGGCATCCAGTAATGAGGCTCGGAAAAGGTTACAATAATCTACAATTCTACAATCCACAAAATCTACTATATGCGGCACATGCTGGATTTCAAGTATCATTTTAAGAAAACAAGTGGCTTCGACTGCATGCACGACAAAGCAAAGAAGTGACAGGTAAAGGAATCTTTGGGAATATAGAGATACATACAGAGAGAGGAGACAGAGATGGCAAGCTGAATCGAATACTTGACATGTCTTACAAATTTCAGTACATCAAAAGGAACCGACATACTGCCCAGCACATTATGTGAATCAACAATAATATCAGAATAACTGAATAAGTGATTGCAAACTCCATTCCTTGGACCCAGATTTTCAATTCTTTGGTCTCTATTAGTAATCAATATTGTCATGTTTGCAACTGAAGGGAAGATCATAGATCCAAAGAGACTCATATTCCTAACGAGTCTAAAAGCTAAACATGACTTCATCCTCCATGTAACTCAACATCTTAAAACACATCCTCTAAAATGCATTTTAGCAAAGCAAAAGAAATGTAATAAATATAGAACTATTTTTCTTCTATCACACACAAGGGCCAAATCCACAAGTAAATCACAGCAGAAATAGTTTGCAAAGATAATCACATTAAATCAAGTAAGATTACAGACCAACAATGGTGAAGTAATACGCTTCTCGACAGCCAGCACAACACCGTCTTTCGTCTTTATCCCAATTGCAGTCGATCCCAGCTGTAAAAACCCAAAATTTTCAACAAAAAAAAAAGAAAAAGAAAAGACCATATAGAATATTTTCCTCCAAAACTTTAAGGAGTTCGGTGATTTTCTAAGCAAACAAACAGAAAAAGGTTTTTACCTTGATGGCTTCAATAGCATATTCCACCTGAAACAATCTTCCCTCCGGCGAAAATGTGTTCACCCCACGGTCATACTCAGTCCTTCAGAGACGAATCACCAAACATTAAAAGGGGGCAGGGGAGGAATTAAACTTTATCATCAACAAATATGTTTTGATTTGGTTACCTGGTGAGAAACATCTTGGATCGATTGAGCGTTAGATCTAACAAAACCTAAAGAAACAAAGAAAACCCATAAATTTTTAGCTTATTTCTGAAAGGAAAATTAAAATGAGAGGGATGATTTACTTGCGAAAGATTGTATCAATGAGAGCAACCAAACGATGGGAAGGGAAAGCTGCGGCTTTTCTTAAAGTCTCCTAGTCTTCTTGCAAAACAAGCCAGCACATAAAACGACCGCGTTTCGGGTCTTGTATATAAATTTATTGTGAATATCGACGATTTATTGGGCAGGCTTCAGCCTTTCAACTAAATGGGCTTGAGAAAGTGATCTGCCCATACCCATGATTTTATTATTGGTCTTAAATTGTAAATATATTTAAAACATATGGATCAAATTGTAAATATATGTATCCATTGCATGAATAATTTAGAACTAATGTATTTTTTTATTAATATGGGGTAAGTACAAGTTAATATTTGTTATAAGATAAATCTCAACCTTTTGACATTGGACACTCACACCTCTGGCATTCATAGTACTGACACTCGGGCCCTTAAGAAATAACAACAATTCTTTTACCAATTAGTCCACTTTGTTCGTACTCAGAACTAATGTATAAAAAAATAAAAAGGAAATAGCTATCTTAAAATTTAGGGTAAACTATTTATTTAGTCACTCAACTACCACCTTAATTTTGTTTTTGTCACCTAATTATTTTTTTTCAAATTATTATTATTGTTACGTTTCATATCAAGTTGATCACCCATCATTAAAAATTAATGGTGATGCTTACGTGTTATCATAAGGTAATGTTACATCATCATTGAGAAATAAAAAATTATATATACCAAATCAGTAGTTCTGTTATTTTTTAATGACAGTGGACCAAAACATAACGCTAGTGATTTTTTTGAAAAAAGTTCATTAGACGACTAAAATGGAATTAAAATGATAATTGAGTGACTAAATACATAATTTACCTTAAATTTTATTGACACTTTATATTTTTTTAATAGACCAAATCCAAACTATCCATGCGTTGGATTGTAGTACATGCTTACAATTTGAATCATAGCACCATGTTAAATCTAAATTAGTATTTAGACTCTAAGTTGGCGACTAAACTGATAGAAGGATCTTATTGATATAATATCTTGAGGATTTAGTTAAAATATTCTAAAGTTTAAAGACTAATTTAGAATTTGGATAATAATAAAGACCTCCGATGCCATAAAATTCATTTAAAACTCAAATATATATATAACGATATACACTTAAAAGTGTAATGGAAAAAACATGAAGCACCAAAAGTCAATTTGAGATTTAGTTTAGGCACTTAAAAGTGTATTAAGCCAATTATAAACTAGTACAATGGTAAAATTATACTTTGACTCCCTCCAAAAACCTATAATTCCATTCCGACCCAAAGAAAAATCCGTTTCACCCTGATTGGAAGCAAAAACTTAGAAAACTTGCTTAGCCCCACACCTGAGAACAGTAAAGGAGTAGAACCAAGAACCATTCGAATTAGCTAAGTAGTCTGTAGATGATGCTAGCCTACGCATTGTCAGGCATGCTATGTTGTGTATTTCTTCTGCAACTGCAACTTCTGCTATATATTGTCTGGTTTTGGTTTTACGTGTGTGGTCTTTTCTGGTTGTTTTGGTCTTCTTGTCTTTGTTTCTTCACTTTGTCCTTGTTCTTCACTGTAAGATACTGTGACTGGCAGTGGATCTATGGGGGTCAAGCAGAGGAAAAGCTTTGTTGTAATTTAGCTGCAACAATGGCCATGGGGAGCGAATACAAAGGCTGATGAATGCTACTCCTACCGCAAAACTTTTATCAAAAGCTTTATCATCGTGTCGCGTAAGTCAAAGACGTTTTCATAAGAAACACTTTCTAAAACTCATTTTCCGTAGAACGTATTTTCTGCTGATGTGACCGATATCGATCATAATTTTTATTGATTGAATATTGAACATATGTGTAATACATGTCTATCGTTGTTATCGTCTCGACTCATACTCATATTTGTACAATTATGTCTTCAACATACATAGCATATTATAAAGGTGTTTTCCAGGCGTACTTTTTAAAGGTACTTTCCACGTAACTTGTATGCAACTTACGTGACATTTAGATTAAAGAAAATCCATTTTGTGTATGCCGAGAAGATAAAAGTGTATACTTTTGACCCCACGTATATATATATATTCAATTATCATGTTAGTGGAAGAATTGGTTCACTATCATTACCAGACAAGTTCCTTGTTCTACTCGAATAGAAGGAAACATAAAAAAGGACAAAACAGGACAGATACAATAGTTGAGGTTAGGGGTCAAACTTCAACTTACAATATTTCGGGATAAATAAAATTTTAGGGATCAAAACAAAATTTCAATAGAAAATATATAAAAAAAATATAAAATATACGATAATTGTATATTTTTAAGGGCACCCCGCCTAGGTCCATCCCTGGTCGCAAACAAAACAATATAACGATAAAAGGCAAATGAATGTGGCACAACAATGGTGAAAGAACTTTTAGAGCTGAAACTTCAGACACAGTTACTGATGTGATTTCTCTACATGAAAAAAGCTTTGCAAGAATGGTGGGGGCATTGGAAATGATCTATCTTTTCAGTATCTGTTATTGCAAGGTAAACAACCACACGAGATGTTGCCGGAAAAATTCGAGTTACCTCGGTTAATCATCGGTGCATTGTTCGACTTTTGCATTTGCTCTGGGTGTTGCTGTTGTGCCGAAGCTCTCCATTCCTCGACTTTTCGATGAACGATCGTCATTCTTTTCATTAGTTTCTCCTCTAGTTTTGATCTCATCTTTTGGATTTTCACCTACAAGATGAGAAGTTAATGTTGATCAACTAAGTGCGTCAGTGGCACATGATTAAATATATTTTAGAGCTTAATGAAAAAGTTCGAGTTAATAGGTTCGGATTAAGCTTTGAAGTATAGTCCAATTAGCACATTCAGTTGATGAAAAGAGTCGAATGTTCCGATATGGTAAAGCCGAGAAAGATCCAATAAGTACCTCGAGCTTTCTTGATTGAGCTTCTGCTTTTGCACTTTGAAGGCTCACCCAAGCTTGGATTTTTGCTTCCTCCCTTTGGTACCTATGACCCGAATAATAGTCATTACTAAGATGCCACACAACTAAGACAATGATCAAATGTATTTCACCTCTTTACCTCATGCAACATTTAGTCCTTTCCTCTTCCTCCCATGTAGAAGTTCTCCAATCCGAAACACTTCTCCGGCACGCACGGCCGGTCTCGAAATGTCTAAGGCTCTTCGACACGTCTTCCTCCTCTTCTTCCCTCGAGCTCCAATTCGATGTGATAGAATCATATTGAGACCCCAGTTGTAACTTAGCTAGATGACACTCTTGCAGCTGTGAAATGTCAATTGTGCTGTTAGAACTATTCGAATCGGCGGAATTCAACGGACCTGACCGATTAGCCGGCGTGTTATTCCGTGCAGGGGAGGAGCTCTTGCACGGCGTATGGCATCTAGAAGTCATCGAACTTCCGAGCGGAGTCATCTCATTCCCAACGTCCTTGTGGTTAACTTCATGGAACACTTCCATGCCTGCATCCTTCATGGTTGCACTGGCTGAGTTTTGGAAAAGAAACCCTTCTTTTGAGGGCTCTGAACATCTGAAATCCGGTAAAATCGGTTCTATTTCATCTGTGAACTTATCTACAGAATCATTGCATAAAAACGGATATGATTATAAAGCCGAATGGTATTCATCACGGTTTTAAAAAACGGTCCGCGACCACGATTTCGGCTACGATATAGCTGTTTCGCCGCCGTCCGAGTTACCCGCGACGGCCGCAATCAAGGTAAATCCGAAATAATTGAAAATAAGACCACGATTTGAAACCCTGCTATTCATCAGCTCACAATTAAAACGGTAGACCACAAGTTCCATTAAATGTATTTAGATTCTACCTTTTAGAAAGACATCAATGGAGCCATGGTGTCCCAATGAAACTGACTCTTTAAAGCTCGGGACAACCTTTGAAACATTCTCCTCAGTTACTCTTGATTTCTCAGAAAAAAATTCACCTTGTTGCTTAAAGTTATCACCTTGTTTAGCCACCTTGGACGACTGTGCCGGTGGCGGCCTAATGGGGTGAGTAGGAGAGTCATGGCAGCTGATTATCCATTTCTCTGCATCATCCCACTTCGAAGGAAAGCTTTTTCTACCACCGCCGCCGCTGAATCTGAAAACAGGCCTACCTGGTGTAGAAGGAGCTTCAAAAACTCCCCTTTTTGTTGTCACTGAGTTAACCCCAACTCGCCTCCTCTGCGTTGAAACATCCAAACCCGACATTGGAAAAGACTTGACAAACTCAGATGTCTCCTTGAGATTGAGCTTGCAAAGTGGGTCTGAAAACGTGTCTGAAAATGGGTTATCATTACTCTCCATCGCCGGTTCCTGAATCACATGAAAACACAAACGCATTAACTGCAGAAAAACACACACAAAAGAATGCAACAAATGTGGGATCTTTAAGCTCAAAAATACCCCATTAGAGAACAAAAGTGGAGCTTGGAAGTATTTGGGGCTTGCAAGATCCATGCTTTTTGTTGAAGATGAACTGGTTTTTCTTGGTCAAATGGGGTTTCTTTTTCTTGAAAAGACTAATAAGTCAATATAAACTGATGCATGTGAAAGCGATTGCAGTTTGAAGTTTGAACATACAATGGACTTAGCTAAACAAGGCAAATGCTTAGACCAGTAGACACCTATGAACCAATCAACTACTGTTTCATAAGCCCCGCATGGATGGACTGGATAAGTGAATAACATTAAATAAAGGAATGCAAACAAATATCCCTAATGTTTGATATTATATGTTAGAAATGATCATTTAGTTCAGTTGGTAGAGCACAAGGTTCTTAACATTGAGGTCGTGGGATCGAGTCCTACGGAGGGTATTTTATAATTCGGAGGTCTCTTACGGAAGTTACTCTCAACCTGGTGTTGGGGTAGCCTACTATCTTACCTCCCCTTATCTCATACATATGAAAAAAAAGGACAGTTATTTTCTTTTTTTGACATTATATGCATTTATGCTCAAATAATTTTTTTTAAAACGTTTGATTATAAGGCATAAGTTTTCTCGTTGGATGAAATTCATCAGTCAACTGATGGTCAACGGGTCCATCTGATGTGGCATGCACATGTGATTATCGATAATGATGTGATATTTACATGTCATTATTTTTGCTGACGTGGCCATGTTCATATCATAGATGATGATGACGTGACAAATCTACGTAGACTAAATGCTGACGTGATATGTACACGTGTGATGTCACATCATCAATTTTTTTTAAAATTAATTAATAATAAATAATTATTTTTTATTAAATTAATATCAACCAATTAAATATTATTACGTGACACATAAACTTTTTATTAAATTAAGAAAAGAGGGATTAAACCTCCACATATTTTGTAACTCATGGGATTTGAATTTGGGTCTAAAGGATGAAAGCCTTGATATCTAACCGCCAGGCCAAGTCACTTAGTTATTACTGAATGGCTAATAACAACATTTAAAATATATTGTTGCCATCAAAACCACCATTAACACAAGTATTTTTTTATAAAAAAAATTATAGCTAGATTTAAATTGTTATAGTTATTTGAGTAAATTTAAATTATTCATAGGTCTTTTAAAATTTAAATTAATAAATCGATATGGGTCTTAATTAATTTTAAATTTATAAACTTCAAAAAAATCATAGGAAAATTAATCCGGGAATAAACCATATGTGTTTTTTAAAGTTTATAAATTTAAAATTAATTAAAATTTTATCTTCAATGGTGTATTTCATGTGACAGCTTAAATGAAATTTGACGCCAATTCGAATGAGAATATTGGTAAATTTTGTATTTTTTTTTATCTTCAAAGCATTTTCATTCACGTTTCGACAGTTCATCAATCTAACAGTGCATTTGATTTTTCCAAGAATCATATGTTAGATCAAATATCATTTACCCTACAATCAAATGCACTGTTTTCACATCTTCCATAAGCACTATCACTGTTAAAGACAAAAATGGAGATTGGAGATCTGTTGTTGATGAATCAAAATAAAATTAAAAAACTGAAATTTAAAATTATAATTAATTTTATAATTTTAAATTTATAAACTTTAAAAAAGACCTATGGTTTATTCCCATATTGATTTACCTATGATTTTTTTTTAAGTTTATAAATTTAAAATTAATTAAGACCCCATATCGATTTATAAATTTAAATTTAAAAAGACTTGTGGATAATTTAAATTTACTCAAATAATTATAACAATTTAAATTTAACTATAATTTTTTTTTAAAAAAAAATGTGCTTGTGTTAATGGTGGTTTTGATGGCAACAATATACTTTAAATGTTGTTATTAGTCATTCAATAACAACTAAGTGAATTGACCTAATGGTTAAGTATCAAGGCTTTCATCCTTTAGACCTAGGTTTAAATCCCATAGACTGTAAAATTTGTGGAGGTTTAATCCCTCTTTTCTTAATTTAATAAAAAATTCATATGCCACATGACAACATCTAATTGGTTGATAATAAAAAATAATTATTTTTTATTAATTAATTTAAAAAATTTGATGATATGACATCACACGTGTACATGTCACGTCAGCATTTAGTCTACGTGGATCTATCACGTCAGCAAAAATAATAACATATAAATGTCACGTCATCATTGATGACCACATGTACATGCCACGTCAGATGGATCCGTTGACCGTCAGTTGACTGACGGATTCCATCCAACGGAGGACTTATGCCTCATAATCAAACGTTGTGGGTAGAACTGCTAAAAAAACGAATTGGGCACAAATACATATAATACCAAACGCTATGGGTATTTATTTACATTATGCCTTAAACAAAAGCTATATATATATTACCATTTCAAAATGAAACAACAGTGAGACATTGTCCTAATCTATTCTGAAACTTTTGTTTTAGTCACCTAATTATTTTTTTCAAAAGTAGTCAATACTGTAACACTTATTGTACTGTATTAAGCTACACAGCATATGTCAAATTGACAATAATGCTGGCTTTGAACTTTTGAAAGAGATGCTTCATTCTCAAAGGGTCATATTTTCATATTCGAGTTAGTGTTCGTGATCGGATATTAATTGGAAAATGTTTCGAAGTTTTTAACTAATGCTTACCTGCAATTCAACAGCTTATAAGCCTATGGATTGTGAAATGCTCACACTCTAAAGTGGAGATGAAATCCAATTAAGAAGCTTCTAAAAAAGAATACAAAAGTAGCATGTAGACAAACCAATAAAAGAATACTAAATGTTATTCCATGTAACACTTTCTCAGAGTGTCACGTCATTTTAAAAGACTAAAAATAATAAATAAATCCAAATTGAGTGACTAACGTGGACCAAAAAGATATAGGGATCAAGTTGGCGAAGTTGATAGGTTTAAAGATTAAAAGTTGATTTATTTGAAATAGAAAGGTGTATAATCGAATTTGACGTCTGGGATTTGAGTTTAAGGATGAAAAAGGATAAACTACTTGTTTGATCACTTGTCTATTCTGAAACGTTTGTTTTAGTCACCTAATTATTTTTTTCAAAATCATACCTAATATTATTTTTTATTTTTTATTTTGGTCATTGATGTTAAATCTGACAATTGACTCAACAAGAACGATAATGTTCGATGGTATAATAATAATTTTAGTCTTCTAAAAAAGAACAACATTAACAATCTATCAATGTTCAACTTAACTCAGTTTTTGGAAAAAATGTCATATAACTATTTTGGGTGGAAAGAACAATATTAGCAGAATTTAGTCCCTTATTTCAAGATCAATTTGACTCGATTTCAAATATAATTAAGATAAAGAGTTGGCTTCGAACTAAAGAAACAAAATACATAATAACAAAATTATCCCCAACGTTTGCACAAATGATCACTTTGTCCCTTATCCTTTATTTTGGAGCATTTAGCCTCCACCTTTTTATTTTGGAGTAAAATGCCCTTAGGTGGATGAAAATCATTAATTGATTAACGGTCAATGCTTCCTATTGATGTGATAGGTCTACATGTGATGTCATGTCATAAAAAATATTCTTAAACTATTTTAAATATATTTTTATAAGTGTTTGTGTAATTAATTATAAATATAGTTTATTATAAAAATAATTTTTTTTGAAGTGGCATCATACATGAACTTGCCTCGTTCGTATGAAACATTGACAGTTAGTCAATTAATAATTTTCATCTAATCAAGGGACATTTTACTCTAAATAAAATGTTACTAAAAAAGATAAGAGGCAAAGTGACCATTCATACAAATATTAAGGGATAATTTTGTTATTATGAAAAAATAAACTAGAGTTGCTAAGGGAGCAATGTGGTCCAGCATTTGATTGAACATGGAGTTAACAAGGTATAGGCCCAGGTTTAGGTTATAGCTGTAAGATATAGCACATGACCCACCGGATAGCTCAATTGTGGGTTCCTAAAAGAAGTTAAAATGTCAACCTACACCTATTGATGTGTGTTTCGGCCCATTATAATATGAATGATTGAATATTATTGAATGCTACAATCATTTATGTATAAAACATATGGGAAAACAGTGTCTTTTTTGGCATCTTTGGTTGGTTTTAAAAGGTTTAATATTTAAAATGATCTTATACTTTAATGAAATTCTCACTTTGGTCTCTTTTATAAATTTTTTGGCTAGTTTCATCCTAATTATCTTCTACACATATTGCGAAAGAAATAAAAATACTTTTTAGATCCGTTAAGCAAGATCGGAAGTTCAAATCCTGACACTGCAAACCTAAAATAGCCCAATAAAGCCCCCAAAGACGTGATTGGTTGGAAAAGCAAATAATGGAGAGAGATTAATCCTGTAATCCCAGTAAACATTCCATCATTTGCCTTAACGTGTCACCTGCAAAACCAACAAGCCAATCCATAGAGATGTAAATCTCATCGTTCATTTTTAATACATAGCTCCAAGATCCCTTGTTGTCACCATTATGAATACCTTATTTAAACTATGCAAAACCACCACTTCAATCTCCAAATTTTGTCTCAACATGACAATGTCTTTAGCAAGCTCCTTTTCTCTTCATGTTCCAGTTACAGCTTCGAGTTCACCTGCAAACCAAGGCAACAAGATCGTGATGCTTGGAAAAAAACAGGTTCCGAACAAGAAAACACCCTTTATTCAGATCAAATCATTCTCCAAGAACAAGGTCAACGATGCTCGTTTAGTGTGTTTTTTCAGGACATAACCGGCAAAACTTGTGTTCCATGTTTGTTTTTATTTGCAACTTATCTCCAACATGAATGCTTGAATGTCTGCTTTGCAGGTTTTTGAGGATCAGTCTGAAGGTGTAATCTGCTATAGAGATGAAAACGGAGAAACGGTTTGTGAAGGATACGATGAAGGGCCTCGATTTCGTCAACGAACATTCTATCATCTTAGGTAAGCATGTCCGCATCAATTCCGAGATTAAATACTCGAATTACTGACTGTGTTTTGTCATTGTTGAACTGAATCCAGAGATGCTGAGATCCTTGATCTGCTTCAAGATAGATGGCTTCAAATTGTTAATGGTGTCAATGATTTTTAACAAGTTCCACTAAAGCAAGACTCTGTTAAATCTTCAGTCAATATCAATCTCGAGATCGAATAATGCAAAAACAAAAATCTCTTTCTATTGTAATCAATCACTTTGTTTTTGCAGTATGATGGAATATATATGCTAGTTTGTATAAAAAATTCATGCAAGGGTCACTAAATATTTGACCTATGACAAATTCTCATGGCTTAAGCAAAAAAAATATATGATTTTTTTCTTCTCTTTTGTTGTGTAAATGGAAAATCAATCTTATGAACAAAGGAAAACAGAATGGGAGAGACGAACTCTGAGGTTTCGTTCATGAAATCACTTGAAGGAGGTCCTGTGTTGTCCGTTCTCTTCGCCTGTATCCAACTGAGATTTGCCTGATGTGGCAGGAGAGGACCACTGATCTGGGATCATTAGAAAATACGTAGCCATTGCTTTCCGGAACCTTTTCTTGTATTGCTTTGGTGATATTACATTCGGTTATGCGTTCTTCGGTCCACCGAGGATGCCGGAAGTCTTCACCCATGTTTCAAAATGCTTGTCCCAGGTATACTGCCTCATGTAGTCGATGATTCCGACAACTAGCTCGTGCTTTTCCTCATCCACTCCAACTACTAAAGAATAATCCATCACGTCGCTTGCCTGCAAGGTTGAAAAGAAAGAAATAAGAAAAACGGGACGTAATCGTAATCTAAACTAGAAATTCATGTAATGCAGATTGATCTCCAGGCCCGAAAACTTACCAGAACATCCATCTTTGCCTCTTTCCCACCTTTAAGATGCTTTGCCGAAACCTTTCAACAGAAATCAACAATAGAAAGAAACAATGATCACAGAATCCACAATTATCATCATACAACCGAGATAATTTTACACTTGAAAGATGGATTATGTCGGGGTTATTCCAACTAGTTGACCAAAATTAGATTAATGGCTATCGTATGTAGCATTAGAGCATCTGAAGCCATAGGAACAAGCACCTGATAGATACCAAGAATCTTTGCCAGGCACGTCGGACTTCGAGAACTAATTGATTCAGACATGTACTTGAAATATCCAGGCGCCGTTTTTATAAATGATTCCAACTCTGTCTTTGTGACTTGTTTAACGATAAACCGATCATCTGAGGTTTTCGCAAAGAAAACGTTGCTCTTGCCACCCTGAGCTTTCCACTTCCTGCAACGACTCAAAGACCTTATAAAATCAATCCCTGATGGGCAACACATTCTCCTTAATGCTTTGAACCTCTTTGCACAATACCATGTAACAGTAAATTTCACTTTATCAAACGATCCATCATCTCCGATAGACACCTTTACATGCAAAGACTTTGTGGGGCAGAGTGGATCCATATTTGAGCTGCGAGAAACAATAATGTTATCGGTTGGACCAAGACTTCTATGAGAATCAAAGGTCAACTCGTTAAGAGAAAGTGACGATTGAATCAGTGATTCAGGGAACGATAGTGATGATGTTAAATCCCCACTTTCTTTAGGCTTATTGCCATCATCACTTACCTGGAAATGATATTCGGGTGATGCTAAAGCGTATGATATCATACTTGTGGGCTCATCATCATAAACTGGAATAACAATGTCATTAAAGCCGACCGGCAAAAGCAGTCTAGCCCCGTCTTGCACTTCCAACTGTCTATATGATGAAACATAGATTGGATCATATTCAGTAAATGTATCAAGCTTGGAAGCATTGTCTAAAAGGTTTTTGTTCAAGGAGCGGTAGAAGCTTAAGAAAGGCATTTTTAAACAGCTTACAGCGTCTTCTGTATTTTCAGAGCTTTTAGAGGACCATACCGGAGAAAGAGAATGAAAAACCTTCGGCTCAATCTTTCCTTCAGGGTGAACTTCCAAATCTAAACCGTCTGTTACTGAATCCGCAACAGCAATATCGAAAGCAGCAGAATCAGAAAGAGAACACGAGATATTGTTTGGTACTACAGCTGCTTGCTGAATTTCCCCGGTCCAAGCAGCTTCGAGGGTATCTGACAAATTTTCTATGACAGGAAACTGGCCTTCAGACAAGGCGCGGCGAACATTTTCCATAGGTTTCTCACATTCCAGTCGTTCATACATGCTCTGTGTATCAGAAAGAATACCATAGTCTTCGGATACCGCATTTGAAGTTGCACTCGTATCTGGCTCTTGATGTACCAAGTCTGAGTGATTAGTCTTGCCATTTAATTCTCTTTGGTCAGAGCCCCTATCAAGCTTTGCATCCGCAAGAGCAAAGTCACAGCATTCACTGCCTTTTCCAAGTTCCAGCATATTGATGTCCTGGAGGTTATAATTTTCTAAATTGGTTGCAAAAACCAGGCGATGGTCCCACATATAAGATTGGAAAAGTAATTGTCGCCACAACCGGTTAATTTCAAGAATGTCAATAGCAAGTTCCCCTTTTTTCACTAACCTTTTCAAAGCCTTCTGCAATGATTCCTGAACCAAATCCAAGAACAATATGAAACCAGACACTAAAAACAGCAATGAACATATTTGACATTTACCAAAGTTCTATTCTTTAACAGAATTATATAGATAAATGCAAAGGGTAATCAGAATGGACCTCCACAATTCGAACTTTTCAAAAACATTTTTTATATAATTTCTCAGTCTCACCTGAAACTCCATTTTCTCCTTTTGTAACATTCCTTCAAGCTCAGCAATTTGATGTCTCAGTTCAGGTGTTTTCGTGATACTATGAGGTGCCCCAGCCGCATTTAATTTATCTGTAATTTTACTTAGAGAATTGTGTACTTCAGAAAACATATGCTCTGCCCGGTCAGCCACCTGTTTTGATAATAAGATCAAACATATTAGCCAACCGCAGACAGATCGATATCGGCTACTTAAAAAACCAAAACCATTATCCGCACACCTTATTTGTCTCTTTCTGTATCCATTCCTGATTCTCGAAGTCAAAACTAACTTTTGAGGGTGGAAGCTAGACAGAATGGACGTCAATTGTAGCATACCGAAAACAAGCAAGCATTCTCCCCAATCTACAGATATTTAAACAATTAATAGTCAATTCATTTGAACATTGACAAAGTCTCTTAGTGCACTCATAGATATTCTAAGATCGATATCATTGACGGAGGAGTTTGTATGATCAAAAGGGCTGATTTTAAATCAAACAAGTGATGAATTATAATTTTAGGTCAAGAGCCTGCACAAAGCTGTCTTTTAGCATATTTTGAACGAGGTATCTATTTGTACATATATGATATCCGATTAATATATATGAAGATTATAAGAAACGGACCCGTAGAAACGAAGACAATCTCTATGTAAAGAATGGCCACAGCTTGCAACCCGGCTTGCAGCTGCATGGTTTGAAAAACTAAGCTCCAAAGATAAACCCCAAGCAGATCAGACATCACTATTCTCTGTGTGGTCGGAGGCAAACCATTGGCCCTGGTACATCGTATGCATCTGTGCCACATCCAGATTTTGCCCAGTCTTTCACCAGATAAAAAATTTTCAGCGAGTTTCTTAACAGATATGGCAAGGGTTCCTTGTTGATAACTATAACAGTCAATATGTGCTTCCGAAGGCAAATCACATGAATGACATCGGTAACTCTGAAAAATTAATGATCTCCATCTCTCAAAAGAGCTTTTGGGGTTTGTACAATGCAATATATAAATGCACGGGAAAAATTATTTACCTGGTCCAATAAATCATCCCGTAAATACCGACCCAAAGGTTTATCAAAGCTGCCATAGTATTTGATTCGAAAGAGATGGGATCTTTCGCAGACACTCCCTTTCCACACGCATCGAGATGATAAAGAAACCACAATGCTCTGGTTGTCTTTGGGTGTTGGAGGAAATTATTCTTTCAACGGTTTTGACTCCTAATAATGGTTATTAAGGTTATTACTATTTTTAAGGTTGTAATATCAGGTAATCGGACATGTTTCAGTCGGAGTTTGGTAGGTTGGGTAAAATTGGGTACATGTCAATTCAGGTTGATTTGACGTTAGATCCAGATTAGGTTCAGGTCAGCTCATTTTCAGTTCGGATTGATGTAAGTTCAGGTCAAAACAGTTCAGGTCCGAAGCAGATAAAGATCAGGTTAATTCAGGTTCGGGTAGACTTCAGTCGGATCTCGTTCAGATCGGGTTACATCATTGACAGATAAAATTCAAGTCGGATGTTTACCGGATACTGATTGAGTTCAGGTCGGGTTGTTTCTATTTTTAGATTAATTATTTTATCATCTTTCGTGATTGTTGAATTGCAAGTTGTAATTGTATATGATTTCTAGTAAATTAAAATAAAAATAAATATTCATATATCAATTTTGTAAAAAATATAAATTTAAGGACAAAATTGAAGAAATGTAAAATTACAAATAAAATTTTAAAATATAAATTAAACAACACACATAGGTAAGGGACTAAATCGAAATAAATTTAAAATGCGAGGTTTAAATTAATATAAAAAATGACTAAATTAAACACATTTAAAAAGTTATGGGCTAATTACAAAAATATAAATAACAACTAACAATGGGCCAAATGAAGATGCAAATATAAATTTAAGGACTAAATTGAATACATATAAAAGTGAAAGACTTAAAATTGAAATAAATTAAAAAAACACAAAAGGGTTAAATTGAAATAAATGTAAAATGTGAATAAATAATGAAAAATATAGTAAATTACATTTATTTAAAAAATTGAAAAAATATAATATATAATATAAGTTTATATATAAATTATATATATAAACTATATTTATATTATAAACTATATAATTATTATAAGCTATATATATAAATTATGTTTATATGAACTATATATATAAACTATATATGCAAACTATATATATATATATATAAACTATAAAAAGTATATAGTTTATAAACTATAATTTATATTAATATAATATATATATATATTATTCAGAGTAAGTGGTGGGAGGAATATTTTTAAAAGAAATATTTTTTTTATGTGAAAAATTTGATTTTATTTGGGAATTTAGAAGGAAATTGAGAAATTTTGAGAATATAGAGAAATTGAGAATTTAGAAGGAAATTGAGAATTTAGAGAGAATAGAAAATTTTGGGAAGTTGGAGCCAAAGTGTCCAACAAGATATTTTGGGTTAATTAGGCTCATGCTCCTCCAACAATAATCATTTTTCTACTTGTTTTTGATTTTTTATTTCTTTCATTTTAGTCATGGTTTAATTGTAAATATCTTCTTGAATTTTCAATTCGATGCAATTTAATATTGTATACATTCTAATTACTTTTAATTTTCCATATATATATATATATGTATGTATATATGTATGCATGTATATAAACTATATATGTATAAACTATATAAAATATATAGTTTATATATTGTAATTTATATTAATACAGTATATATATGCATGTATAACTAATATAAGTAATCTATAGATTATATATATATATTATAGAAATACTATGCATAAACTATATAAAGTAATAAAGTATATAGTTTATTAAAAACCCCTAAATCTTAAACCATAAACAATATACCCTAAACTTTAAATCATACACACTAAACACTAAACCCTAAACCATAAACCCTAATATAAATAGACTAACACTAATGCATATATATTTGTAATAAAAGAGTGAACTTATGTATTGGGCCTATGTAAACTAATGTAAATGAACAAGCACTAATGCAAATGGACTTATTTTTGGGTTTTATTATTACTTATTCATAACAACAAAATAAATGGGCTATTAATGTGAACTAACTTAACATGCAACTAAAATACTAATTATGCAAATGAAATTAATATGACATGTACTGCTATTTATGAACCATATAATATGCAATGTGACATATTAATTATTTAACACCTAATTAATCACGTTTTATATAATTTACATTTAAATAATTTTATATAAATATGTATGTATAAATCATGTATAGTATATATAAACTATATATATATATATAACCTATATATATATATATATATATAAACTATATAAAATAAATTACTTATATAGTTTATAGAAACACTATGCATAAACTATATAAAGTAATAAAGTATATAAATTATAGAAACCCTAAACCTTAATCATAAACCTTAAACCCTAAATTTTAAACCATAAACCCTAAACCCTAAACCCTAATATAAATAGACTAACACTAATGCATATATATTTATAATAAAAGAGTGGACTTATGTATTGGGCCTATGTAAACTAATATATTGCCAAAATTATTTATATTAATAATGTAAAACGTTAATATATATTACATAATAAATACATTCATTATTAATATTATTTTTTCTTTATATAAATTAAACTATATAATTTATATAAATTAAACTATATTAATTTTCCTTTGCATTATTAATCATGTTTTTATCTATTATACATTTAAATAATTTTATTAATTTTATTAAATAATTTTATATAATAGGTCTATTTATTAATTTAATTATCATAATAAATATTTTATTATAACATTTAAAAAGTAATTATATTAATTTTTAATTACATCATAAACCAAAAACTCATAATTTTATTAAAATCTTATAATTTCGTCCATGGTAATATATAAGTCAGGTATATCAGATCAAGTTAAAAACATGTCAGGTTGAAAACAGGCCAGGTTGAAAACAGGTCAGGTTGAAAACAGGTCGGGTAATACCAGTTATTTACCAAGTCAATCTAGGTTTCAGGTTCATATCAGTCGGATACAGGTCGGGTTCGGATCCACAATTTCCAGGTCCAACTCATATTCAGGTAAACACCAGTTCCGACTAGAGTTGGTTTTGGATCGCTACAGCGCAGGTTAAAAATAATTTTGACTCGAGTTGGTTTCAGTCAGTTTTGCAGGTAAGATATGCTTTTTACACCCCTAAGTCTATCTTGTGCTATGATTTTCTTGGTCAATGTGTGCCATAGAAAATTGTCCCAAAGAATATAATCGTGCAGGACTACTAAAATTGAGATATTATTCAAGAAAGCCGACTCCCTTTCCTCAGAAAAACTTCTATCATTTAAGATACATTGGAATCCATATAATTTTTGTTGGAAAAGGCATCTGGAATAACTTTTTCAGAAGGAGATGATGAAAGGGCAGTGAATTCTAAAGGGGGTGAACTTGAAGACAATAAGCTTGTACCATTAGGTAAAGTGGAAACATTATTATCTCTTCGGTGGTCCTGGGACATTTTATCGGAAGGAACACTAAAACCAGGAAAGGTTGATATGGACCTTGAAATGATGGATGGTTTATCCATAAATGACGCAGAAATTGGATTGTCCAAAGGCAATCCTGGCAGAGATGCTCCTTCATCAGCAAGAAACGATGTCTCCAGAGCCAAGAGATAAACTGCAAAAATTCCATACTGGACCACATGCTTGGTTTTCTTCAATTCATCTCCATTTGCCCCCCTAAGTAATATCTGAAGCAAACATATACATGCAAGCACACAATTTAGACTAATTCAATGATCCAATACTTACAAATTTCATATAGACCAACACTGTTGGGAAAAGAAATATTATCACCAAAAAGTTCGGTGTAAATTTTAATTTCATCTACTACTATATTCTACTTACTATTGTTTTTGGTTAGTTTTCGATAACTTACAGAGCAACCCAATGGATTTGGGCAGCCCTCAAAGTACATTAATGTCTTGGTCAATTTCTTCCCTCCTTGTTCAGCAGAACCAAGATCTTCAACGAACCTCTCAACATGAAACCTTTCACAGTAACCCATCTTCTGAGAAGAGAGATGATAAATCGAAGGGATTATTTGAGAGCCTGTGCATCGTGCAATGCGTTCTAACAATGTCCTCTTGACATTGAGAACAAGTGATATTTTCTTTTTTAAGAAGATTATCCTGGACGAATTGGGAAACTGATTTCTCTACCTGTGCAAGTATCTTTGCTACTGCCATCTTCAAATGGTCCATTTCCTGGTTAAAGAAAGACAAAAAAGATAAAAGGTAGGGGGGAAAGCATAGAAGCTCATTGAAACAAAAGCAACAATCCTAAACACACGAACAAAAAAAAATTGAAATACCTGCTGCAACAAAGTATCAAAACTTTAAAGTAGATTAGAGACTCGTTGGTATTCAAGAGCTCCATCAAGGATCAACAACCGATGTTTCTCTATTTTGGAAGTTATTCGTCAATGGGCAACATTTTTCTTGCAAACAACTGTTGGATATATGAACTGCAAAACTACACCGTTAGCACTGACTGGAAATATAAACAGTAATTAAAAGGAACAAATTCGTAAACCGTGTCGTGGCAAAAACCACTGCCTTAGAAACGAATTCGCCCCGATGTGTGTAATCGCTGCAGTAGGCGGACCGTCCCCCGAGGTTAACACGGTCGCTCTGAATTCCGTATACCCGAAACCGGAGTGGACTGCTGGTGATATTGCTCTTCTGATTGAAAAGCACTCAGAGAGAACTCACAGAGAGAATTGTAGAAAACACTTTTGTAAGTGAATTGTGAATATTTGAGAGTGAGTTGAGAAACTGAATACAACTCTCTATTTATAGGCTAGAAATAGGGTTAATATCGTCCATAAAAGTTCAGGATTAAATCTCTTCTTTTGTAACAGCTGAAACGTCTAGATGAACCTGACTAAAAAATAGTCCAGGTTCATTGCATCATTATTCAGCTGTTATAACTCCTGAAATTATATCATGTAACCCCTGGAATTAAATCAAATAACTCTTGTAACTCTTGATATTAACAACTTGTCTCCTCTGTACAAAGATGGAAATCAGTCCAGATACATCTTAACGTTTTTGATTTAATTTAGGAAAAAACTGTTTAATTTCTGATAACTCATAAATTAGCTGTTATCATTTGAAATTTAAACAGTCCTCAACAGCCTATAAATATCAGTTGAAATCTTTCACATTTTCCATTTGTTTATTTCAAAGAGAAATTCCTCAAGAATTTTCTCTAAAAAGATAGTATCCGCGCGGACGTGTCGAAGACACATATTACCACGACCACGACCACGAGCCGAGCCGAGACGGATAGCGGCGGCGGTGGTGCGCGAGAGTCCCCCTTGTTCTCTATCACTCAACAAGGAAATGGGAAAGCCAAGCCTTAAATATCATTCCCAATATTGTTTCCAATATTATGTGAGATTGAGCATTACCAACATTCCCCCACTAATGCGAAAGAAATCTTTTGAAACTCGAAAACAAACTTTCCAGAAGAGCAATAGCGAGATTAGTTGCTTAAGCACTAGTGAACGTATCTGGAACTAGTACATAGTGATGATGAGCAATCCTTCTCTTAGATAAGTGAAACTAGTCTGGAACTTTCTAAGATCAGGGTAAACTCATAACACACAACTAACCCCTTCATCCACCTGAGTCCTCGATGTGTAAGATATATATATATACAAAGTATATATTTGGCCATCTTACCTCAGGATTCTAGTAAGTGTGCTAGAAAAATGGCCCAACATTTTTCATAGAAGGCGACTAACCCTTCTCACTTACATAGGTTATTTCATCAAGTTTATCTCAACATAAACCACCCTTTAAAAAGGGATATAAAATAATTAAGAGCTTTTATAATAACTCAACCTCACAAAGGGTATGGTGACTTTCTTCAAGTTCATTATTAATGAACCACCCAAACTCTGGGCTAAGAAGTCATTAAGAATAAATATTCAACCTCATTTATCGGTAAATTCAATAAGTCCTTCTCACTAGAACTATCCAAATACTTGGATTTGAATTTATTAAGAGTTTAACAAACTCAACCTTTCTGTAGGTAAGTTCATCATTTCCTACCCACTCACTCTGGGTTATGAACTTATTAAGAATAGATATTCAACCAAAATCGGTAAATTCATCAAGTATTTCTCACTAAGACCACCCAAAGCCTGGCTATGAATTTATTAAGAACAATTAAGCTCATCCTGGGCATGCACATTATTCATCATAGGGATAGGCAATAGGAATGTGCACTATGAGTCTTTCTATGGTTTCGTTTGACCACATGGAACTTAGATAACTAAGTTGGGTATCCACCATGAATTCCTCAATCAATGGGCTTTAGACACATCCCCCTCGACGAATCTAGGACCAGCTTCCGACTTAACCCTTTGGTAAGTGTATCTGCTAGGTTCCTTTCCGACTTCACATACTCTAAAGAGAGCACTCCATTCTTTATTAAGCGTCTCACTGACTCTTGTCTTATACGAATGTGTCTTTTCTTACCATTGTAAGCTTGGTTCTTAGCCACACATATCGCAGCTTGTGAATCACACAATAATGAAACTGGAGGAGTCGGTCTTCCCCACAACGGAATATCTGCTAACAAACTTCTGAGCCACTCGGCTTCTTGCCCAGCTAGGTCAAGAGCTATAAACTCTGACTCCATAGTAGAACGAGCAATACAAGTCTGCTTTGATGATTTCCACGAGATTGCTGCTCCACCCAAAGTAAAAACATACCCGCTCGTAGAGCTTACCTCATCATTATCAGAAACCCAGTTGGCATCACAATATTCTTCCAGTATCGCAGGAAAGCCAATAAACTCAAGTTTCCAATCCAAAGTACCCTTAAGATACTTCAGTAAGCGTTTAAGAGCAATCCAGTGCTCACCACTCGGATTATGAGTATATCTACTCAGCCTACTCACAGCATAAGCAATATCAGGTCGAGTATAGTTCATTAAGAACATTAAGCTTCCGATTAACTTAGCATATTTAGTTTAGGAAACACTATTTCCTTTATTCTTAACTAGATGTATGCTAGGGTCATAAGGAGTTTGAACATGGACGACATCAAAACTGTCAAATTTCTTTAGCACTTTCTCTATATAATGTGCTTGACATAAAGAAAATCCCTTCTCAGTTTTGGTAACTTTGACTCCTAAGATTACATATACTTCTCCCAAATCTGTAATCTCAAACTTAGTGGACAAGAAATTTTTAACTTTGTTAATAGACTCAATGTTAGAACTGAAAATCGACATGTCATCAACATAAAGACTTATGATAACACATTCAGTGTCAAACATCTTCGAATACACACAAGCATCCGAACCATTCACAACAAAGCCAAGCCTTAAATACCATTCCCAATAGTGTTTCCAATACTATGTGGGATTGAGCATTACCAACAACAACTCCTTTGACAATCATACTATAAGAAATCAGAGAAAAAGAAAATGTTAATGACCAATGCGGCAGTATAGTTGAATTGGTATGTTGGTATCATGCAGCAAATAAAAGTGAAAAAAACTGTGCAACTGCTACTCTAATATCAACAATTTATGAAAACTTGCATTTCAAAAGAACAAAAGGTCATAATCAGTTGTATAGAAAAAAATATCATCTTACGTAGCAATTACCTCTCACACCGACATCCAGAAGCTATGCATTTCATTTTAACATATCCACTGGGATCCATCCCTCCCCGGTACTTCTGTCTGGTTTTAAAAGTGTAGCAGCCTCCCATGAAAGAGCAGTGATGATCTCCAACCAGCATTCTTTATCATTTTCATCACCCACAGGAAGGTTCTCAACCAGTAAAAGTTGAGATACCAACTCCCTAAAATGTCCATCAACTATGTTCTTCACTGCTTTCTTTTGCTCCTTATTTGACTTATCCTTAAACAGAGACTTCCCCACTTCCAAAGCTGCTAGTGCGCAGTTATGCCCGCTCTCCTGTAACACCAAAACCTTCATCATCATCATCATCAAACAAAGCAGCTTCCTTATCATCTTCTTCATCTTCGGGTTCATGAGGGAGTCAGAGAAGTTTATTATCTTCAAAATCTATAGGATTAGTAGGATGTGAAGGAGATGATGCTTTGCATTCATCGTCAACTTCACGCTCAGCTTCCACCTTTGGAAGCGGTGGTAATCCTTTCAAACCTGGTGAAGGGAAAGTGTAGGTTATAGTAGAACAACTTAAACTTTTGAAGTCGGAATTTTCTACACCGGGATAAAATTTATGCAACTCATCATCATTGTTAATATCCTCAAATTCAAAAGGAGTATGAAAGCCGCTTTCTTGAGAGAAAAGCATTGAGTCAGAATCAGACATATAGAAGCTGAAGCTACTGTATGCATCATCCTCATCATCGCTCCTGATGCCATAAAAGCAAAGCAACAAGTGAACAATAGGAATAAAACATTATGACCTCCTTTTGTCTCCAACTCTTTCACTATGCTTTAATGACTACTGATTCTTCCAAAAACCTATTCGATAGATAGAACTGATCAAACATTGGGGGGAGAGGGGTACAAAAAAAGTGCAGATAAAGCTGCCAAAGCACATGCACACTCAAGCATCTAACTCCAAGTTATGCTTGACTGTAGACAAAAGCAGAAAAATTAAGGAAAAGTACGACAGTAGATTTTCTGATCATACCTGTGGAATGAGAACTCATATTGGCTTGTTAAGGGGGTCCCATAAAGCCTATTGGATGGATCGTCTACATCCATTGTCAGATCATTCCTTGTCCTTGGTGCTATCTTTCCAGGCCTATCCATGCTTTTATTCATTACAGACAGCGGATAAGGCAAAGAATAGACCTTGGTTAAAATTGTTGATATGGTCCAGCTGTATATGGAGCTAGTGGACCAAGAGTAGAACTACTCTGAGCAGTTCCACTGGATATAGTGCTGAAGAAACTTGCAGCAGAAGGTGACATACTAAGTTCCTGATTCGGCACTTGCACTCCATCATTTGTAGCGGTTGTGCCTTGCTCCCACTGCTTGAAACAAAAGTTACAAACCTGAATCCTGTCCCAATCTTCTTGTGGAATCCTTGAATCATTAGATGGCACAGGAACCGAGTTTGTTGTACACTTGGCACAGAAAACTCTGCCACGAGTCGACAATGATGTCTACGGTTAAATACCGTAAACGGAGTTTCCCGTTCATAGCATATCATGCAGCTATGATCAGCCATCCAAAAATCCCTAGACACATGATCAGGGTCCGATCGCCTAGGGAGTCAGGACTTCACTAAACCAACTATCTCAGTAATAGTATTGTTAGAATCATCCATCTATAACTGATCCTAAAGTCCCTACTCATTATGCAATCTTCATTCGACACTACAAACAAACCATGAATTATATTTCATACAGTTCCGATTCGCCCCAAACGGAAACACATTCTCACCAACAACAACAATGGCATCCCGACATTTCTAGGAACAGATAACATACTATCATGTCCTTCAATCCACCTATCAAACTAACCCTTATTTTTCCCTATCAGTCCAAATCAGGGTTTTAAATAGCATTCACGATCATTTTTTAGCCGTGTCGCGTTTATCACGGTTGAGGACATAACGGATGTTATTGCGGTTATTGCGGGTATCGCAGTCGTGAATTTTTTAAATGTTGCACAACTTACCCTAAAATAACTAAATTAAATATAATTAAAATAAAATTGTAAAATTTAAAGCTCTGAAAGAGAAAACATAGAGGGGAATATTTGTGTGAAAAAAATAAAATTTGTTGAGGATTGATTCATTGAGGGTTGATAATCTCTTGTATTCTCTGGGTAAAATCAAAAGTCCTCGGGGCATTGTATGGGTAAAATTAAAAGTTCTATGGTTTTGGGTATTCTCTATTTAAGGTGGATTGATATTTAGGGTTCTTAATTTCTGGATATTTAACGTCTATATGTATTCTCTTTAATCGACTATGGTTTCTTTTTTTGTTGGTTTTAGAAGATGTTGGAAAAGAGGCTTCGCGAGAAGGGGATAATGTAATGGAGTATGATAAGTATATATTCTTTGGATATTCTCTTTAATTGACTAGGGTTTATTTTTTGTTTGTCTTTTACTGAGGGTTCCTTTGTTGTTGTATCTAAAGCATAGTTTAGTAGTTTTGTTTGTCTTCTTTCATATCCATAGTTTAGTACTTTTGTTTTGTTTGTATGCTTCGAGAATATAGAATGTTTGTCTGGTTGTATATAAAGCATTACTGTTGACTTTTAGAAATTGACTACTGTTAAAATACATTATTATTATCTTCTTGTATTCTTTTATTATTGTACTTAGTGGTATCACATCGTCAGGTTTAGATGTTCCTAGGACCTGCAGGTCAGACTCAGTAAGAGTTTATGAGTATACATGCCTTTAGAGATGTAAAGAGTACTTATGCTTTTGAAATAGTGATAATAATTCCTCTTATTGTTTACATTTTTAGAGTTAGATATGGATGAAAGCTTAGGTCATAGTCAGGAGGTAGATACGAGAGCAGAGCTTCCCTTGCGGGTGATATCGGTAATGAATTCATACCCGAGATAGCTTTTGAGAAGCCTGTGGATGTGGGAGTTGAGGAGGCATCTTTCTTTAGATATATGACTGCTACCTGAGGTACATAGCTAGAGCCTTACCCAGGATACCAATAGCCCCACCTGCCATAGCTTCACAGGAATCCTCTGTCAAAAGGCTCCGGAGGTATCACACCACATACTTTTTCGGGTCAGGAGATGACAACCCAGTAACGGTTGATTAGTGGTTGAGGGAGACTCAGATGACCCTTCTCCAAATACACCTCACTCCTAGGGTATGCTAGAGTGTGTCGCCTCCTTGCTGAAGGGTGACGTAATTGACTGGTGGGAACAGTCGAGATGTCTATGGAGCTAGAGCGGCCTATCTAGGATCTGATTTTGGAGCGGTTTCGCCAGAAGTATATAGTTAAGGCTTACATGGATGATTTGAAGGATCAGTTTTTGCAGTTAAAGTAAGAAGATCATTCTGTATTTGAGTATGAGGTGGAGTTCCTTCGACTCGGTCGGTATGCACCAGAGTTAGTATCGTCAAAGCATTTCTGTTGTAGGAGGTTCAGGGAGGGCCTTTTCTATGACATCTTTACCCATCTATCTGCCAATCCCCCCAGAGCATTTACCGAGTTGGTCCGCCAGGCCAATGCCTTATAGAGGGAGCTAAGGAGATGAGCTACAGTTGCGAGTACTACTCTCTCTGGGCCATTGAAGGCATCGAAGAGAGTGTGAGACTCTTAGGGTTCTTGGAGAGCTTCATAAGGCCACTCTATTAGACCCACCCATTAGGTGAGTAGAGGAGGTGGTAGGTCAGATTAGCGTAGGATATTGTTGGTCACTACCTCATTAGCAAGCTCTGGAGGTTCGTCGAGGGAACAATCTCTGCCTGTTTGCTCAATTTGCAACCATATGTAGGGGAGTGCCATAAGGGGTCTAGAGGTTTTTTTTGATGTGGTTCTTTGGACCATTTTATCATAGAGTTCCCAAAGGCTCGAGTTGCGGCACCAGCTTCGACGCAGGGGTCAATTCCTATAATTTAAAGGGGTAAAGGATCTCATAGGGGTGGTAGCTCATCATCAAGTCAGACTAGTAGAGTTACGGGCCGAACATGGGCTATTGTATAGCCCAGAGTTGCTGCTCATCAGTATACAATCTGAGCCCAAGAAAATTTCGATGCAACAGATGTTATTTCATGTATGTTTACAATGTCTTCTCTTCCAGATACTGTGTTAATCGATTCAGGATCCAACCATTCCTATATATGTTATAATCTAGTTCAATAGAAGAGTATCATAACTGAGAAACTTAAGATAGGGTTCAGAGTATCTAGCCCTTTAGATTATATGTCCTAGTGGACAAGGTCCACCATAGATGCCCTGTTGAAATTCAAGGTAAAATCTTCCCCACCAACCTTATGGAGCTGCCTTTCAGAAAGTTACTGGTAGTGAGAGCATGATGCAATCTTGAGATACAAGTTTCGATGGCTTAAACATAGGTCAGAGGAAAAGACACAGATTGTGATGTTTGGCAAAAAACCCAAGTACGTAAGGATTGTGTCGGCTCTTAAAACTTAAAGGATATTGGATCGAGGTTGTGAAGCCTTCTTGGATCATATAATCGATACCAGAGTAGCAGTTTTGTGTATTGAGGACATCTGAATAGTCAGAGACTTTTCAGATGTTTTTCCAGAATAATTACTAGGGTTATCATTGGATCAAGGGTTAGAGTTTGGCATTGAGGTAATGTCAAGATCCGCTCCAGTGTCTATTGCTCCCTATCGCATGACACTGACATAACTAAAAGAGCTGAAGGTTCAAATCTAATAGTTGTTGAAGAAAGGTTTCATCCAACCAAGTATCTCACCATGGGGAGCATCGGTTCTCTTCGTTAAGAAGAAAGACAGGTCGATGCGGTTGAGCATCGATTACCTACAGTTGAACAAGTTGACCAACAAGAACCGGTATCCCTTACCCATAATCGATGACCTCTTTGATCAACTCAAGGGTGTGTGTGTCTTCTCCAATATCAACTTGAGATCCTTATATTATCAATTAAATGTCAAGGAAGCAAATATAGCAAAGACATCGTTTAAGACAAGATACAATCACTATGCGTTGATGGTAATATCATTTGGACTCACCAACGCCTCAACAACATTTTTGGATCTCATGAATCAAGTTTTCCACCCATATTTGGATAAGTTCATAGTGGTTTTCATAGATAATATTTTGGTGTATTCACGATCAGAGGATGAGCATGACCGACACATTTGCATAGTTCTTCATACCCTTAGAGACTGTCAGTTGTTCGCTAAGTTTGGAAAATATGAGTTTTGGTTGTCTGAGGTTTCATTTTTGGCCATGTAGTAGCAACAGATGGTATCCGTGTTAACCCTCATAAAGTTTAAGTAGTTCTTGAGTGGGAGCCACCCAAGAGCATAACTGAAGTACACATTTTCTTAGGTCTCATGGGCTATTATCATCGCTTCGTAAAATGGTTTTTGATGTTCAATGATAGTCGCCCCGATGAGAAATTTACTTTAGAAAAGTGTACCGTTTGTGTATGGTACGAAACAATAGTATAGTTTCGAGTAATTGAAGACCTTATTAACCCAAGTCCTAGTCTTAACCCAACCTGAGTCGGGAAAGGAATTTATCATGTATAGTGATGCTTCATTAAACAACCTAGGATATGTACGGATACAGGAGTTAAACTCGAGGCAGCGTAGGTGGGTGGAGTTGCTTAAGGATTATGATTATGTTATCGATCATCACCATGGGAAAGTGAATGTTTTAACGGATGCACTAAGCCTAAACTCGATGTTAAAGTTAAGAGATTTATTGGGGTGCCTGAGTATATCCAGTGATGGAGGTTTATTAGTCGGGCTTCAAGTAGAACCTGATTTAATGAGTGAAGTCAAGAGCTTTTAAAGTTCAGATAGTTGCCTAAGAGCTCGGATGGAACAAGTTCACCTATGTGAGGTCTCAGGGTTCGAAATGCAAGATGATAAGGGTTGTTTATGTGTGTCTGATATTGAACAGTTACGTAGCAAGATCCTTCATGAAGCCCATTGTAGTCCACTTTTTGTTCATCCTGGTAGCAATAAGATCTACCAAGAGCTTCGACCGTTGTACTTTTGGTTGGGTATGAAAAGAGAGGTTTATGAGTTTGTCGCAAAGTATATGGTGTACCAATAGTTTAAGGCATAACATCAAGTTCCCTCTGGGTTACTCCAACCCATTTAGATACCGTAGAGGAAACGAGACAGAGTAACGATGGATTTCGTAATTGGATTACCGAAACGCACAAGCATGATTTTGTGTGGGTGATAGTAGATCGGTTGACCAAGTATGCTCACTTTTTACCAGTTCAAATGGACTTTACCTTAAAGAGACTAACACAACTCTAAATTCGCGAGATTATGAGGTTGTATCGAATCCCAACTTTGATCATCTCAGATAGAGACCCTAGATTCACTTCTCGATTTTGGGAAGCTCTTCACAGTTCCCTAGGTACTAAGCTTCATTTTAGCATCGTGTTTCACCCTCAGACAGACGGTCAGTCAGAACGTGTAATCCAAATTCTTGAAAGCATGTATAGGTGTGTTGTTATGGATGTTGAAGGTAGTTGGGAAGATCACGTACCATTGGTGGAATTCATGTATAATAACAGTTATCAGTCGAGCATCCAAATGGCTCTATACGAAGCCTTGTATGGGCGCAAGTGTAGAACTCCTCTTTGTTAGACTGAGCTTAGTGAAGGGAAGATAATAAGGCTAGAACTAATACAAGAAACTGAAGAAAAGGTTAAGGTGATTTAAAACAGACTTAAGGAGGCTTTAGATAGGAAGATATTGTATGCAGATTTAAAACGCAAGGAAATCGAGTTCAAAGTGGGAGACATAGTATTTCTTAAGGTGTCCCCATGAAAAAAGGTACTTCAGTTTGGGTGCAAAAGAAAGATGACTCCGTGTTTCATTGGTCTCTACAAGGTGCTCGAGATAATAGGACCAATATCTTATCATTTAGCCTACCACCTTAGTTGGAGCTCATTCATAATGTGTTCCATGTATCCACACTCCGAAGATATCGTTTCGACCCATTGTATTTCCTATCTTTAGAACAAGTCAAGTTGAGCCTTGACATGACTTATGAGGAGGAGCCGATCAGAATTCTAGCCAAGGAAGTGAAAGAGCTAAGAAACAAAAAGATGCCTTTGGTAAAAGTACTTCGGAGGAATCATGGGGTCGAAGAAGCTACTTGGGATACCAATGAAGATATGAAGCTTTAGTATACACATCTTTTATATCCATATAAATTTCAAGGATGAAATTTCTTTTTAGGAGGGGAGAGTTATAACTCCTTGAATCCTGGTTAGTAGTTCGGGTCAACCCGAAGCCTAAAAGTTGAGCCCAATTGGACCTTATAAAATAGTTACACCCAATTTAGTGTTATTGGGCTTGATTTGGGCCTAAGAGTTAGTTGGTAAGAGTTTAATGTCTTATGAATTAGAAAATAGAGGAACTAGAAGTGCAATTTACCTAATTCTTAAATTCAAAAACTAAAAGCTCCCTTTATTGAAAACATATTGATGTTTTGATATAACAAATTAAGTGTTATTGAATTTTAAGATTTTACAATCATTTTTGAAGTATATTCGATTAAGTTATTCGAATATTACAAATATTACTCCAAGTTTTTCAAAGGTAAAATTTCAATCCTTACTAAAGTGTAAAATTATTTTTTAAGCTTAAAATATTTTTGAAACAAATTTTACAAAGTATTTCAAACCATAATCGGGCCAAAAATTATTTTTGCAAAGGGATGTACCGATTCACTCTTTAGTGTATCAATGCACACCCAACATCGAATGTATTTTGTGTACCGATACACAGACAATGCATCGATACACACCTGGCTCCTAAAAACATCGAATGCAATTAGTGTACCGATGCACCTGGAGTGTACCGATGCACCTGAAGTGTACCGATACACTAGGTAATATAACAGTCGAAATATTTGAATTTTACACAGAGTGTACCGATACACACTTGAGAGTGTAGTGATGCACTTGGAGTGTACCATAACGGCTCTATTGACTTCACCAATGATCCCCAACTTTCAGAATCAATTCAAGGTGTATTTAAACAAGCTGAGGAGCCATTGATCAACAACAAGAAACAAGAATTAAGAGAGAATCAAAGAGAAAGTCTTAAACTTATTGTTTGAGCATTTCAAGCCTATTTTCCATTCAATATTCTTTTTTCTTTCAAGAACACCCATTGTACTCAATCGTATTCATTGTTTAGTGTTCTTTATTTATTCTAGAATTGTGCAAACATCTTGCCTTGTGAGGTTTTTCTGTAAGTTTGCAAAATTTGTGTATTTCTCTTTGGGAGAGCGTGTTCTCAAGAATTTGGGGTATAATTCTTGAGGGATTTGTAAGGTTACTCTTTGTCCTCAAAAGAAAGACAAATTAGTGAATTTTTGGAAAATCCTTAGTGTGGATAGCTAAGATAGTGGAAGTAGACTTTGGTTGAGAAAGTTGAACCGCTCTAAATCACTGTACAAATATTTTATATTTTCTACAAAAGCTTCCACCAAAATTTTTATTGCCAATTCACTCCCCCTAGTGGTTATTTCGATGATTCATTAACTCAATAATTGATATCAGAGTATACTCATTTGAAGGTTTAACCACCTCTTGAGTCAATTCAGGAAGAGTTATATCGATATTCTAGTCATTAATGGCCTCCACTTCAAACTTCGACTTCGGTCTTGATTCAATATCCGTCAACAAGCCTCTTTTCTTCAATAGAGCTAATTATGCTTATTGGAAGAATATGATGAGGTACTTCATTCAAGCAAGTGACATGGAAGTGATAACTCCGTAAAAAAACTCAATTTCCAGTCTTTTTACTTAAGTTATTGCTCTTCTAAAAAAAGTATGCATAGCATTTTAGTTGCATTTAGTTGCATATAGGTTATATTAGCTTGTGGTAGATAAGTTTTGCTTAGGCAAGATTTATTTGGTTTGACTGATGATGCTGAGGAGAAAGGGTTGTTTGGATTGTGTTTGTGGATGAAACTTACAGAGAAAGAGTATTTCAGTCGTGACAACGTAAATTTACAAAGGCCAACGGAACAGATGAGAACGTGAGGAGCAGATTTATCTTGCCGAGGCAAGGTTTATCTGAAGAAGTCTGAAGCATGTGTGACGAAACCACCTATGTCACACGCCAGTTGGATGACCTACTTCACGTGCAAGCAAGCCTTAATTATTCTGACATCCGCTTTTCCTTTTAAGTCTGGGCATTTAATAACGGTTATTTAAAGAAACTCCAAAAGCATGCAAAGACCTAGGAGATCTTTCCTTATAAATAACCAGCCGTAGCCGCCAAAGAATGAGGCAAAGGAAGAAGAGAGAAGAGCTTTATCCGAGGTGTGAGCGAGCAACTGCAGTGCTTTTTCACCGTCTACTCACCGACCTTCCTTGGTGTCCTCAATAGCCAGACTTTAGCAGAGCGGTGATCAGGTCTCGAGAGAGGCTGATCACCGAGGCTGATCACCAAGGCAGGCATGGTGTTGATCAGAATCGTCGTGACAAAGCCCTTGGTTTTGGGAGTCATTCTTCTTTTGTTCTTCACTCTTTATCTATTTGGGGTTATATTAAACATTGAATCTTGGATGATCTTTGATAGCACCAGGAATGTCTTACTTGGTGTTAAACTTTCTTTTGCTTGAACAATATTTTTATGTTTTATGAATGATGAATTATGTTTGCTTATGACTGTTTTGCTCACTGTTTAAATATTTTACCTTACGCTGTAAGAGCATCAAGAGATCGCATGGGGTATTGGTAAAACATATCTTGTCAATATAAGAGCATCGAGAGATAGCCTTTTGTCTAGATAGTGATTCTTAGATTCGAGATAATTAAGATAGATCCACGTGAGTAATGGAATAAATCTGGGATGGTGAAGTTCTAACTTGTTACCTTAGAGATAAGGAGTGAGTTTCAATCGACTAAAAGGGATAGACGCTAGGGTAGGATAGACAACGCCTATAGTTTACGCTGAGAGGTATTGCTACAACAACAGTTTGACAAACCAAGGGTTGTAGTTAACGCTGAGGAATATTGCCATAACAATAGTCTAAGAATACCTAGTAATCCTGTCGGGCAGTTTAGCAAGTCATAATAATTCTTCCTAGACTTAGAAATAATTGTTTACAATACAAGGGTTTAGCATAAGTGCTCTGTGATATGTCTGAATATGTGAGGTTGTTTGTATTAGATTTAAATCAACACTTGTCTTGTTTTATTTTATTTTAGTGTTATGCATACTTATTTTGCCTCGACCAAACTTTCCTACAATCGTTGAATCACTTCTTTGTTTTATTAATATTAGTTCTTAGGTTGATACTTAGTAGGACTTAGTTTGTGACACTAGTTCTAGTTGTGGTAAAAATATATTTCCAATCCAATCCCCGTGGAGACGATACTCACTTACCCTATATTACTTGCATCGATTGTGTATACTTGCACAGATTTGCTTGCCTTAGCATATACATTTAAAAGCGATCATGTTTTTGGCGCCGTTACCGGGGATTAGCAACTGACGAAATTTTTTAGCCATAACAAGTTCTTTTTATGTCACCTTTTATTTATTTAGTCTAACGTAGTTTATTATTTTCTTTCATAGGTTTTTATTATTGCGTGATCCTGAGATCTTCTAGTAAGCCTTTGGAACCATTCGACCCTAAAGTTGAGCAATCGTTCAGACAAAGGTTGCGTACCCAAAGAACCAGAGAACATTTAAATCAACTCCAAATGCAAAACAACATGGGAGATTTAGGACCTGATGCAGCTATCATTCTTCAAGTTACAAGGCCAAGAGTAATACGAGATCATTTGAACTCGATTCTCGATAACCTCAATCCAGACATAGTGGCACCTGAAAAACAAGCCACTCATTTTGAACTTAAATTGGTGATGTTTAACATGCTAAACTCTATAGGATAATTTGGGGGTTCACCCAATAAGGATGCTAGGCAACATGTTCGTGCTTTCCTTGAAGTGTGCGACTCATTTCGACGACAATGAGTATATGAAGATGTGCTCAAATTGAAACTTTTCCCTTACTCCCTATGCGATAGAGCAAGAGCCTGGCTCAGTGAAGTTTCTTCCAGCTCAATGGAGTCATGGGCATATTTATGCAAGAGTTTCCTACTTCGATACAATCCACCCAATATGAATACACAGCTTCGTAATGACATTGCTAGTTTTTGCCAAGAAGATGATGAATCAATGTACAAATGTTGGGATAGGTACAAAAGCCTACTTCGCAAGTGTGTTAACCATGGCTTTCACGATTGGACGCAAGTGGTGATGTTTTACAATGGATTCAATGCACCAACTCGAATGATGCTAGATGCCTCAACAAATGAAACCTTACTGGACAAATCACTCGAGGAAGCTTTTGACATCCTCGACAGGATAGCAAATAATGATTATCAATTTCCAAATACAAGATTAGAAACCGACAGAAAAACTTCTGGAGCATATGAATTAGAGGGTAAGGATTCAGTAGCAACTCAACTTTCTGTCATAACAAATATGTTGAAAAATTTACAATGTCCTAATGAGGTAAGAGAAGTCAAGGTGGCCAATAATGCATGCATATTTTGTCACGGCAAATATCATGACTGCCCGGAAAATCATGAGTCAACCAATTTCGTGGGCAACTACAATCGGAGCAACAATAACCCTTATTCAAACACGTACAACCCTGGTTAGAGACAACACCCAAACTTTTCATTAAGTAATCAAGGAAACAACAACAATCAAGCAGCAAATTACAGGCCACAACAATATAATTATGACCATCAACATTTTCAGAATCAACATCATTAGTAGCCCTGGCAAAACAGTAAAGGTATATCTTCTTCATCCAATACTAATTCCTTTGAGTTATCATTGCAGAAATTTATGGCTTCGACGAAAGATTTCATGGCCTCCACAAAGACCTTGATACACGAACATTCTGCAACAATTAAAAATCAAGGAAATTTGTTACAAAGCCAAGTAACACTTTTGCAAAGCCATAGTTCATCCCTAAGGGCAGTGGAGAATTAAGTGGGACAAATTGCTACGGCATTACATTCTCACCCACAAGGAAACCTTCCTAGTGATACGGAGATCACTAAACATCATGGGAAGGAACAATTCAATGTACTTACACTAAAGAGTGGAAAATATGTCAACCAAGATGACAAGTTTGGGGGAGAAAACTCAAACAGTTTTTGCCATGGCATAACACAACCAGAGGATCTAGCTAAAAATATTGAACGAAAGGAAGCACCTGAAGAGAAGGAAAGAACTTAAGAGCATCACTCAAACAACGAGAAATTCATGGTCAAGACCAGAGATTCTTCAGCAACAACAGCAGACAATGTGAGACCTCCATCACCATTCCCTCAACGATTGAAGAAGCATGATGATGACATCCAGTTCAAGAAATTAGTTGATGTTCTGGATCAGTTGTGTATCAATGTACCCTTACTAGAAGCCATCGAGCAAATACCTTCATATGCCAAGTTTCTTAAGGACATTGTTACAAAGAAACGGAAGGTAGAATGTATTGCCACGGCAACATAAATCTGTTCAGCAGTGAGCAAACTCCCACCAAAGCAAAAAGACCCTGACAGCTTCATAATACCATGCTCATTTGGTATTGACTTCATAGGATGAGCTCTTGTTGATTTGGGATCAAGTGTAAACTTGATACCAAAGTCCATATTTATGAAACTAGACGGGTATCATGCCTGTCCAACCTCAGTTATCTTACAGCTAGACGATCGATCATATGTGCGGCTAGAGGGTAGAATTGAGGATGTCATAGTGAAGGTGGATAAATTTGTATTTTCAGTTGATTTCCTCATCCTAGACTGCGAAGCCGATGAAAACGCACCAATCATTCTGGGACGACCCTTCTTAACCACTGGGAGAATCCAAATAGATTGTGAAAAGGAAGAGTTCACAATGCGAGTATGAGAACAAAGCGTCACCATAAATGTATTCAATTTCATGAAATATATGGAAGATTCAGAAGAATGCCAATGTATTAGAGAAGTAGAAGAGAAGACAATCCTTGGACGAGGCGAATCTCTAAGACACGATGAATACAACGCCTTGTACCATGGCCCTACAACCGAGATGCACAAACAAGACACTTTTAGCTCAAGAGAATTATGCTCAGAAGAGAATTCATAGATTCATGGCCCTGACAAAGAAAATCTGAACAATGAACGCCCTAAAAATGATACCAATGCACGATACCGAGGAAAGACAATGGATCAATCGAGACTTCTTCATAATAGATCAGGTATGAAATTCGAACCCTTAGATTATGATGAAGTTAAGTCTCAAGAGTCATCCCTGCAACATGCACCGAAACTGGAACTTAAAACTTTGCCATCACACTTGAAGTATGCTTATCTAGGAGTTGATGAAACTCTACCAATGATAATTTCTGCCAACCTAATCTCCGAACAGGAGAATAGTTTGGTGAATGTTTTGTCACAGCACAGAAAAACTCTTGGATGAAAAATGGCAGACTTGAAGGGAATCAGTCCGACCATATGCATGCACAAAATCAACCTCGAAGATAGCCATAACACTTTGGTAGAACCCCAAAAAAGGCTCAATCCAATCATAAAGAAGGTAGTCATGAAAGAAATTATAAAATGGATGAACGCGGGAGTGATATATCCTATATCTGATAGTTCATGGGTTAGCCCGGTGCAGTGTGTACCAAAAAAGGGTGGTGTGACCGTGATTAAAAGTTAACATGACAAACTCCTCACCAAAAGAATAGTCACGGGCTGGCGCATATGCATGGATTACAAGAAACTCAACAAAGCCACAAAGAAAGACCATTTCCCCCCCTTTCATCGACCAAATGATTGATAGGTTAGCGGAAAGAGCATTTTACTGCTTCCTCGATGGATACTAAACGTATAACCAAATAGCCATAGTACTAGAGGATCAAGCGAAAACCACTTTCACATGCCTGTATGGTACCTATGCATTTAGACGAATGCCTTTTGGACTGTGTAATGCTCCAGCTACATTCCAAAGATGCATGATGGCAATCTTTTCAGATATGGTGGAAGAATGTATAGAAATATTTATAGACGACTTCTCTATCTCGGGAGATAATTTTGACCAATGTCTCGGCAATCTATCCAAGGTACTGAAACGATGTGAAGAAGCCAACCTAGTGCTGAATTGGGAGAAATGCCATTTTATGGTAACCGAGGGAATAGTGTTGGGTCACAAAATTTCGTATCGAGGCATCGAATTCGAAAAAGCCAAGGTGGACGTGATTACAAACCTACCCCCACCCACCAATGTGTGAGGTGTATGCAGTTTCCTTGGACATGTAGGCTTTTACAGGTGGTTTATAAAAGATTTTTCTCAAATCTCTAAACCCTTATGTCTTTTGCTTCAACAAAATATCAATTTGAATTTACTAATGATTGTTTGAATGCCTTCACAGATTTGAAGAAAAAGCTTTCGGCAGCACCAATCGTTGTCCCACAGATTGGAACGAACCTTTCGAGCTCATTTACGACGCTAGTGACAATACAGGCGGAGCAGTGCTAGGGCAACGAAAAAGTAAAATCTTTCATGTTATATACTATGCGAGCCGTACTCTTAATGATGCACAAATAAACTATACCACCATTGAAAAAGAACTCTTAGTAATAGTATTTGCATTTGATAAGTTTAGGCCATACCTAATAGGAACTAAGGTAATTGTGCATATAGATCACTCTGCCATTAAATATCTGATTAATAAAAAAGATGCAAAGCCTAGACTAATTTGGTGGATATTATTACTACAAGAGTTCGATTTAGAAATTAAGGATAGGAAAGGTATAGAGAATCAAGTGGCATACCATTTGTCTAGGCTAGATAACAAACTTGATTGTTCTGACATAACTGAAATTCAAGAGGATTTCCCTAATGAGAAAATATTATTTGTCACGGCTGCGCCGTGGTATGCTGACATAGTTAACTTTCTTGTTAGTGGTATTGTTCCTCCTGATTTATTTAGCCAGGGCTAAAAGATGTTTCGACATGATGTGCGACATTACTACTGGGATGAACCATTCCTATTCAAGCAATGTGGAGACCAAATAATCCGAAGATGCATTCCAGAAGATGAGCATAAAGATATTCTACACCAGTGCCACTCGTCACCATATGAAGGGCATTTCGGTGGAATGAGAATAGCAGCGAAAGTGCTTCAGTCTGGATTTTATTAGCCAACATTGTTCAAAGATACGCATAAATGCTATAAGTCATGTGATAGATGCCAACGAAAAGGAAACATATCGAAACGACATGAGATGCCATGGCAAAATATTCTGGAAATTGAACTCTTCGACGTATGAGGAATAAACTTCATGGGACCTTTTCTCACATCTTTTAGAGATTTGTACATTCTCTTGGCAGTGGATTATGTATCAAAGTGGGTTGAGGCCATTGCAACACCTAAAAATGATTCCAATATGGTGTTGAAATTTTTGTACAAAAATATATTCACCCGATTTGGAATACCACGAGCTATCATTAGCGATAAAGGCACACATTTTGACAATAAATTGATTGCCAAGGCACTGAAGCGATATGGAGTACGACACAGGATTGCTATGGCGTATTACACAGGATTGCTATGCCATTGCTAGATAAAGCACTATGGGCCTATCGCACAGCTTTCAAGACACCATTGGGAATGTCACCGTTCAAACTGGTCTATGGAAAAGAATGTCATCAACCTGTTGAGCTCGAACATAGAGCCTATTGGGCCATCAAAAAGCTAAACATGGATGCTCAGCTTGCTGGAGAAAAAAGACTTTTGGAACTGAACGAGATGGATGAATTCAGAGCACACGCATACGAGAATGCCCGCCTATACAAGGAGAAAACGAAATGATGGCATGACAGAAAAATATTCCCGAGGCAATTTTATTCTAGACAACAAGTACTTCTCTACAATTCACGTCTTAAGTTATTCTCAGGCAAGTTAAAATCACGATGGTCAGGACCATTCATCATACACCAAGTCTATACCAATGAAGCAATTGAAATCCAGAACCAAAACGATGGTTCCATCTTCAAGGTGAACGGGCAGAGACTCAAGGAATACAAAGGAGCCCCATTCATGTGCGACAAATCGACATCGTTGGCACATGATGCCCAAGAGTTTGCTTTATTTACTTGAACAAAATTCGTCGCCTAGGCAACGAAAATTTGAATTCTGTACATAAATAAATTAAGTTATTTTCTACTTTTATTATCCATTTTATTTTATTTTATTTATTTTATTGTAGGCAAGCAAGGAACACATGACAACATGGGGAGTTGGAGCATGCATGAAAAGAAAAATAAACCCTAGGGTGCATGGTTTTGGCTGCAGAATAAAGAGGGAAGAAGATCTTTTCCCCCACTTTATGTCAAATCATATATTTCTCATTAAATACAAAAATTGTTTCCCTCCGTGGAAGAATAAAACTACCCCGAAACCACTTATTACTTTCCAAAAAAACAAACTGCCCAACTTCTTCATCTTCATCGTGCCTCATTCTCTCTCCACTAAACAAGAATTTTTTTTCTTTCTCTCAACGAATTCCTCCCCATCTTTACCACTGATTTCAGCCAAGTACAATGGTAAGATCAAGGAAAACCCCAGCCCCAACACAGAGTTTTGAACTTTTCCAAATAGCCAAAGCAGAAGCACGCTTCAAAATTTTTCAAAAATGTCAAGTATATTTAGAAGATGGGTTTGTCTTTCCAACCGAGGATAAAGAACCATTTGGACCAGAGGTGATGGATTTGATAAAGAAACACAACTGGGAGAAGTTTGATCGACATCCCAAAGCCATAGCACTGGCGATGGTAAGGGAGTTCTACGCCCACCTCGAAGACCCATCCAACCACACAGTGTACGTCTGAGGGAAACTCCTTCGATTTTCTCCTTCAGCACTCAACTGATACTTCAAGTTGGGAAAAGTGGAGGAGCAGCACAGGCGATTCGTGGCTGAGGCGGATCAAGAAACGTACGATGGAGTGTTGAAAGATTTATGTTTCTGGTGGGCCAAGTTTGAATGGAATACCCCCCAACGAGGAAAATAGTAGATCATCGAGCCCTAAAACTGAACATGAAATTGTGAAACCATTTTCTCAAAGGCAAGATGATGCCAACATCTCACAACACCACTGTCCTCGTAAAGAGATTGATGCTCTTGCACTCGATCATATACGAGAGGAAGATCGACGTTGGAGAACTCATCTTCGAACAAATCCATGAATGTGCCAAGAGGAACTAGGGTAACCTACTGTTTCTCAACCTGATAATCGCACTGTGCAGGAAGAAAAAGGTTCATGAGGATCCCTTCGAGGATTTCGTTAAATCCAAGAAGGGTATCACCAAGTAGAAGGTACCTGAGTTGATGAGTTTCGATGACGATGGCCTGCACGAAAGGTTGAAGCGGGGAGCAAAATTAGTTGCCTCGACTAGAATAGCTGTTGTGGTCACGCACACTTGAGAAACGCATAAAAAGATCGGGCGCCTGGAGGATCACATGGAAATCTACTTCTAGTATGTCAAGGCTAGGGACACGCAACTCAACGTCTTCTTCAAGGAGTTGCTCCCGAGCACTAACATCATACTGTCGACCTTCCCCAGTGTCATTCTCAAATACAAGGCAAGTGGTAGCACACACCATGCCTCGACATCGCATATCCCTCCATAAATTCCCCCAGAAGTGCCCATTGATGTACCACCACTGGCAACCCATATCCTGCCCATACCAGAGGAAGGCCAAGGCGACACAGAAGAGTTCCTCAGTTCTTCCTCATTTTCCACCAAAAATAGAAGTCAAAATACCCCACCTAACTTCTTCTCCGATGAAGATTTTACTCCAGCACCGCAGTAACCTGAGCAAGATCCAATTTCGTCCCCGGTTCATCAAGCAACACTAGTCCCAACAGCAGATCCTAGTCCAGTACATGTTCCATCACAACCAACTCCTACTGCCGAGCAGTCAACTCCAGCACGATCATCGACCAGCAAGAAGCACTAAAAGAGAACGACATGACATATACTTCAACTGTCTCCCTCGACTATAGCAGCAGTAGACTTGGGATTTGAGAGTCCCTCTCCTCCCAAAAAGATGCTAAACGAGGGCGTCTGGTCAAGCCACCCCACCACAGTGAGTTTTCGTTTTAGTTTTCGTTTTTCTTTTATTTTAGCATCCGCATATAGCTTCATGTAGTTTTAGTTTTCATGCATTGGGGACAATGCATCCCTCAAGTTTGGGGAGGTATTGTACCATATTCTGCCATAATTTGTTAAAAATCAGTTGATGATAATTGGTTGAAAATTTTGGTTGTCATGACATAAGCATGTTAAGATTATTGTTAGGAATGAATTAGGGATGCCCGATGATGAATGCATAATTTTGGTAGAATTATTATTAAGACTGTCTAAAGAAGAGAACCAACCCTAGGCCTGATTCTTTGAAAATTATAAACACGATTGTAGGTTATCTTTGCTTCAGGTAATCTATAAAATTTTTGGAAAAGAACTTTCTGCTTGCCAAGATTTCAAAAATATTTTAAGGGTCAAGTGAAAACTCTCTAGTGTTTAAAAACTTGAAAAATAAGAAGGGACACTCCTCTATGCAAAGGTATAAACAGAAAAACTCCATAAGAAATTAAGAGTAACCAAGGCATATGAGTGAATGAAAGTAGTCACAGGATGACTCGTCCAGACTAGCTTGGGGGTGGAAGGTATGCTTCCTTTCACCTAGAGTGTGGAACGGTAAGTGTGATGAGCTGACTCCCCTATAAAAAAAAGAATAAAAAGTTGATAAAATAACTAGGAGTATAAACTAAGCCTGACAAATAATTTGTTGCCTTGATAAACTAGAAGTGCTTACTTAAGTTTTCTAATTAGCTTTATGCATAGACTGGTTACAATCACGCACACACTATAACAAAGAATCCTAACTAGGTAAGAGACTTGACTGATATGACTGTCGAACATGATGAGGACAAACAATTTTACTGAGGGCCGAAATCTCAAACCATATGATTTTCTTAATACTGCTTTGCCATGACAATTTTGATTTTCTTCTAGCTATTGTACTTTGCTTGAGGACAAGCAATAGCTTAAGTTTGGGGGTGTGATAACTCCATAAAAAGACACAATTTGCATTCTTTTCACTTAAGTTATTGCTCGTCTAAACAAAGTATGCATAGCATTTTAGTTGCATATAGGTTATATTAGCTTGTGGTGGATAAGTTTTGCTTAGGCAAGATTTATTTGGTTTGACTGATGCTGCTGAGGAGAAAGGGTTGTTTGGATTATGTTTGTGCGGGAAAATTATAGAGGAATAACATTTCAGTCGTGGCAACGTAAATTTGCAAAGGCCAACAGAACATATGAGAACGTAAGGAGCAGATATATAACCTCGAGGCAAGGTTTATCTGAAGAAGTCTGAAGCAGGTGTGACGAAACCGCCTATGTCACACGCCCACTAGATGACCTACTTAACATGAAAGCAAGCCTTAATTATTATGGAAGCCTCCTTTCCTTTTAAGTTTGGGCATTTAATAACGATTATTTAAGGAAACTCCAAAAGCATGCAAAGCCCTAGGAGATCTTTCCTTATAAATAACCAGTCATAGCCGTCAAAGATCCAGGCAAAGGAAGAATAGATAATATCTTTATCCAAGGTGTGAGCGGGTAACTGCAGTGCTTCTTCACCGTTTACCCACCGACCTTCCTTGGTGTCCTCCATAGCTAGACTTTAGCAGAGCGATGATCAGGTCCCGAGAGAGGCTGATCACCAAGGCAAACGTGGTGCTGATTAGAATCGTCACGACAGAGCCCCCGGTTTTGGGAGTCGTTCTTCCTTTGTTCTTAACTCTTTATCTATTTAGGGTTGTATTAAACGTTAAATCTTGGATGATCTTTGATAGCACCAGGAATGTCTTACTTGGTGTTAAACTTGTTTTGTCTGAACAATATTTTTATGTTTTATGAATGATGAATTATGTTTACTTATGACTGTTTTGTTCACTGTTTAAATATTTCACCTTACGCTGTAAGAGCATCAAGAGATCGCCTGGGGTATTGGTAAAACATGTCTTGGCAATATAAGAGCATCGAGATATAGCCTTTTTTCTAGATAGTGATTCTTATATTCGAGAGAATTAAGATAGATCCACGTGAGTAATGGTATGAATCCGGGATGATGAAGTTCTGACTTGTTACCTTAGAGATAAGGAGTGAGTTTCAATCGACTAAAAGGGATAGACTCTAGAGTAGGATAAACAATGCCTATAGTTTACGCTGAGAGGTATTGCTACAACAACAGTTTGACAAACCAAGGGTTGTAGTTAACGATGAGGAGCATTGCCATAGCAATCGTCTAAGAATACCTAGTAATCATGTCGGGCAGATTAGCAGGTCATAATAATTCATTCTAGACTTAGAAATAATTGTTGACAATACAAGGGTTTAGCATAAGTGCTTTGTGATATGTCTGAATATGTGAGGTTGTTTGCATTAGATTTAAATCAACACTTGTCTTGTTTTGTTTTATTTTAGTGTTCTGCATACTTATTTTGCCTCGACCAAACTTTCCTACAATTTTTGAATCACTTCTTTATTTTATTAATATTATTTCTTAAGTTGATACTTAGTAGAACTTAGTTTGTGACACTAGTTCTAGTTGTGGTAAAAAGATATTTCTAATCCAATCCATGTGGAGACGATACTCACTTACCCTATATTACTTGCATCGATTGTGTATGCTTGCATAGATTTGCTTACCTTAGCATATACATTTACAAGCGATCATGGAGCATGAAATATCATGGAAGATGGATACATCATACCTTCCACTCATTAAATATTGTGGAGTGAAGAAGAGACAAGAATGTTCTAGCTCAACTCAAAGGCTATCCATATTATATTTTGTTCTCTTGGACCAAATGAATACGGAAGAGTTTCATCTTGTACAATTTCCAAAGAGATATGGGATAAACTACAAGTCACTCATGAAGGCACAGACGAGGTAAAAGAATCTAAAATTAGTCTTCTAACTCATAGCTATGAAAATTTCAGGATGAAACCAGATGAAGATATCAAAGCTATGATGGATAGATTTTCCACGATTGTCAATGGTCTCAAATCATATGGAGAGATCATTCCAAACGAGAAGCTTGTGAGAAAGTTGATTTATTCTCTTCCTAAACCTTGGCAATCGAAGACGACGACGATCATCGAAGCTAAAAACCTAAAGTCTTTATCTCTCGATAAACTCATTGGTTCTCTCATCACGCATGAAATGATGATCCAAGATGAGGTGCACCTAATGATGAGACAAAGAAGGAGACAGAGAAAAAGAAGAACATTAGAGTTGCTCTAAAATCTACAAAAGAAGAGAGTGATTCAGATGAAGATGACGATGACGAGGAAATGACATTATTTGCCAAACGGTTCAGAAAACTAATGATGCCCAACCGAGAAAGAAAAATCCAACGAAATGAAGGCTTGAAGAATGAACCGAATGAGAAAGACCCTATTATTTGCTACGAATGCAAAAAGTCAGGGCATGTCAAATTCGATTGGCCACAATTGAAGAAGAAGTGTCAATCGAAGAAAAAACACAAGGTACACGTGGCTACATGGAGCGATGATGAACAATCCAATGAAAAAGAAAAAGAAGTAACACACTTGTGCTTGATGGCCATCGGGGAAAACTCTCAGGTAACCTCTAACTCATCTGATTTTGAAGATTATTCTTTTGATGAATTATTAGAGGAATATACTGGGTTGACTTCGGATTATGAGAAATTATTTTTGAAATATAAGAAGGATATTTCAAAATTGAAAAACGAAAGTAATCTCGTATCCAAGACCAACAATGATCTTGAAAGTAAAATTAAAGAATTACAAATCAAAATCGAAGATTTTGAAATAAAAAATTATAATTTGCATAATTTACTTTCAAGAGTCATCGATGATCATCAAAAGAAAATTGATGATCTTAAAGCTTCTTTTAATAAAGTTGGAACAAAACATTTTGAAAAATGAGAGAATTCAAAATCCAACTTTGTTAGAAAAAGTTTTAAAAACTACAATCATAGAGGTCCCCAAAGAACCTCTAATGGAAAAATTGTTAGAAGTATATGGGTTCCTAAAGAACTCATTACTACTAAAGATAAAGATATCCTACACAAATGGATATCTAAGGGGACTAAAATTTTAGAGACTAATGAATATGGACCCAAAAGAATTTGGGTACCAAAAATTAATCTATGCTTATAAGAAAATGAGCATTGCTACAAGACAAGGGAAACAAATTCAAACTCATGGTACCTTGATAGTGGATGCTCAAGACACATGACCGGAGACAAGATCCGTTTCATAGAGCTAAACGACAAAAAATGGAGGAGATGTGACTTTTGGTGATAATTCAAAAGGTCACATTGAAGGTATATATACTATAGGTAATACCTCTTCCATACAAATTAAAAATGTGTTATATGTGAATGGATTAAAGCATAATCTATTGAGTATTAGTCAATTATGTGATAAGGGATACAATGTCATGTTTCAAACTAATGGTTGTAAAGTAATCGACATTGTATCTAATCAGATTATGCTTGTTGGTCATAAAATAGGAAACATATACATGATGCATTCTATAAATATGACTAACTTATGCTTAGTTGCTAAGGATGCACATGATAGTTGGTTATGGCATAGGAGACTAGGACATACTAGCATGAGTGTTTTACAACGACTAATTCAAGGAGATTTAGTAAGAGGATTGCCAAAACTAAAATTTGATAATGATAAAATATGTGAAACATCAAAGAGCTTCCTTTAAATCCATTAATGATGTATCAACTAGTAGAGTATTACAATTGATCCATATAGATCTTTATCTTCTTAGGCCAACTATGACTACTAGCTTGGGTGGAAAACAATATCCATTTGTTTTGGTAGATGACTATTCTAGATATACTTGGGTTCTATTCTTAAGTAATAAAGATGAAACATTAGAAAAATTCATCACATTTGCAAAAGTAATCCAAAATGAAAAAGGTTACTCCATTTCTAGTGTTAGGAGTGATCATGACACTAAATTTGAAAATCTTGGATTTACTGAGTTTTGTAATTCTGATGGTATTAGCCATAATTTTCAGCACCTAGAACCCCTCAACAAAATGGAGTTGTTGAGAGGAAAAATAGAACTTTAGAAGAAATGGCTAGAACCATGCTTTGTGAAAACAATTTGCCAAAAAAATTTTAGGCGGAAGCCACAAATACCACTTGTTATATTTTTAATCGAGTAATGATTAGGTCAATTTTAAAGAAAACTCCATATGAAATTTTCAAAAAAAAAAGCCTAACATTAACTATTTTCATCCTTTTGGATGTAAATGTTTTATTAAACAACGGTAAAGATATTCTTGGCAAATTTGATGCCAAAAGTGATGAAGGAATTTTTCTGGGTTATTCCTTAAATTCTAAAGCTTATCGAGTATTTAATAAAATAACTTTAGTGGTAGAAGAGTCTATACATGTTGTTTTCGATGATAATCCCCTTCCAAGGAAGGATTCTTGTGTGAATGATGATGTAGGTATTGTAAACTCGCATGACGTTAGACATGACGTTGGAGAACCATCATCAAAGGAAGAAGTAAAAGATGAAGAAACTCACGATGTTCTCGAGAATCCAACCATTGAAGAAAGGGAAGTCTCTTACCCAAGAGAGTACAACTATGTCAAGGATGGTGAGATTATAGGTGATCCATCCAAAGGGGTAACAACTCGATCTTCTCTTAGAAATATATGTAATTATGTTGTATTTATCTCATGCATAGAGCCTAAGAATATCCAAGAAGCATTAAAAGATGAAAATTTGATAATTGTTATGTAAGAAGAGTTAAATCAATTTGAGAGAAGTAAAGTATGGACATTAGTTGAAAGGCCTAGAATAAATCTACTGTAGGTACTAGATGAGTATTTAGGAGTAACCTTGATGAAAGCGGTAATATAGTGAGGAACAAGGCTAGACTTGTTGCTCAAGGCTATACTCAAGAAGAAGGCATAGACTATGATGAAACATACACTCCCGTAGCTAGGATGGAAGCAATTAGAATGTTATTAGCATTTGCATGTTTAAATGAATTTAAATTATATCAAATGGATGTTAAAAGTGCATTTTTAAATGGTTTTATAAAAGAAGAAGTGTATGTGGAGCAACCTCCTGGTTTTGAAGATTCAAAATTTCCAGATCATGTTTTTAAATTGAAAAAAAGCTTTATATGGTTTAAAACAAGCTCTTAGAGCTTGGTATGAAAGATTGTCAAACTTTTTAATTGAAAAAGGTTTTTCAAAAAGGAAAGGTTAAATCTACATTGTTTTTAAAGCGAAAAGATAAAGATTTATTAGTAGTTCAAATTTATGTTAATTATATAATATTTGGTTCTACTAATGATGCTCTTTGCCAAGAATTTTCTAAGCTAATGCAGAGTGAATTCGAGATGAGCATGATGGGGGAGCTCTCATTTTTCTTGGGACTCCAAATCAAGCAAAGAAAATATGGCATCTTCATCAATCAAGCAAAATATGTCAAGGATATGCTCAAAAAGTTTGGATTTAAAGATGAAAAACCCCAAGCCACTCCAATGAGCTCATCTACAAAGCTTGACAAAGATGAAGGAGGTAAATGTGTAGATGTTAAATTATATAGGTCCATGATTGGCTCTTTTCTTTATCTAACCGCAAGTAGACCAGACATTATGTTTAGTGTTTGCTTATGTGCTAGATTTCAATCATGTCCTAAAGAATCACATCTAAAAGCCATTAAGATAATCTTTAGATACCTTAAGGACACTTATAGTTTAGGACTTTGGTATCCTAGAGACTCTAGCTTTAGCTTGCATGCCTTCTCTGGTGCGGATTATGGAGAATGCAAAATGTAGGAAAAGAACCTCCGGTACTTGCCAATTCCTAGGAAATATGTTGATTTCATGGTTTTTCAAAGAAACAAAATTATGTTGCATTATCTACCACTGAAACGGAATACATTTCATCCAATACTTGTTGTGCACAAGTTTTATGGATGAAACATCAACTTTTAGATTATGGAATTGAAGTTGATAACATACCTATCAAGTGTGACAATACTAGTGTTATTTGTCTCACTAAAAATCTCATCCAACACTCTAGAACTAAACACATTGATATTAGACATCATTTCATTAGAGATCATGTCACTAAAGGAGATATAGTTCTAGAATATGTTGATACTTTGCATCAATTAGCGGATAATTTTACAAAACCTTTAGATAAAGAAAGATTTTGGACACTTAGGAGATAATTAGGTTTAACCAACCTACCATGACTTAGTGTTTAAAATAATTTTAGCACTTTTAATTAGTTTTGAAAAATGCTTATAAAAATAATATTTTTGATTGCATTCTTTTCTAATAGTTAGGAGGAGTTTATAATCCTTAGTGAAAATTAATTATATGTTCAAATAAAATTTAAGGATAGCTTTGATTGATTGAACATTGTTAATTTTCGATATTTGAGTTGCTAATACCACTAGAGCTAATTAATTTAGCATTCTAAGTGTTTAAAACAGATTTTTTAACATTTTTGTGCAAAGTGCATCGATACATTATCAAAGTGTACCGATGTATTCCTTGAATGTGTATTGATACACTCAGGAGTGTACCGATACACTCGTCGGGTTTTAGGATTAAATCCCTAAAAATATCTCATTTTCTCAAAATTCTAAAACCAACACCGTCGTCCTCATGTTCTCAACCTCATCTCTCTAAAATTGCCTCAAATCAACGATTTCAAGTCAGAATCCATTCTATTTTCAACTCCTAAACCTGCTACAATCAACAAATTCGTGCAAACAACATCTATTCTCACTCAAATTCGAAAATTTCAATGTATTTTTCTAAAACCACTATTTTATTAATTTTGAACTTAGGACTAGTTTTAATTAGCTCTAGTTTGAAATATATATCAGACATTTGTTAGATTGTAGATTATAACTATAACCTACAACTAATTTCATCAAAAACACAAAATTTGTCAATTTTTTTTAAAATTTCGAAATAAAAAATGTTTTGATTTTAAAATTTGATGTTTTTTATTTAATTATGTTGTTTTGAAAACTACATATTGATTTTCAAACATTTTTTTCAAAAATAGTTTTTCAAATTTGCCCATTAGGATTATTTTAGCAAACATTGAATATTGAGGACTCATATTGAGTTTTGGGATTGATTGTATTGCATACATGTGTTTTTAAATTGCAGGTAACCCTATCCATTCCGATTCTAATCATGCCTAAATACCCTAGGTCGTCATCTAGTCATTTAAACCAAAACCAACCTCCTATTCCACCCCCTCCTCAAAATCCAAATCCAACCGGAAATGATCATTCTTAATTCTTGCTTTAATCAACCTGACCGTAGAGAAAACCTATACATAGGTTCCATAATCTGTTTGAGTCATATAAAATCCAGGAAGAGTGTATCCCTTAAATCCAAGCCATGTTCGATATGAAATTTGAATATCTTTCTACCCTCCGATCATGGAAATTTGATAAACTCTTTCATCTCAAACCTATTGTTTATCATCAACTAGTCCACATTTTCTATTCCGATGCAGTTTGTGTCCAAAACGAGTCTCGTACTGAAACTATAGGTATTCAATCCTATCTTCTAGGTCAATTCGTTTATATTGACTCTGACACAATCACTAATACCTTTGGACTAGATAAACGTAGGTTTAGATAACAAAAAAGACATTATGGTAACACCTTATAAAGCTAAGGCTAGTGCAAGTACCTTAAGAACTTATCATGAGTGTGTTTTCTTCACTTGATCATCTCTTGGTGTTTAGACCATCGGGAGGTAGGTACTCCTCCCTTAGAGTTTTATAATTATGGTGGATACATTGTATCCAATATAAAAAGAAAATTAATTTGCCACAAATCACTTTTGGTGAACTAGTAGAAACCGTGAACAATGGACCGTTCAAATATGTCAAAACCTTAGTTTATTGTTATCTCCTTAATAATTTGTTTATCAAATCCGAGCTTAGGGTCACGCTTGATATACCCATCCCTCTCAAGAACCAAATAAATTTCACAACCTTGAAGAAAACGGGATGGTCCGGGGAGAATGATCAATGGGTTCGATCCACCGAGAAAACACCGGGAGCTAGCTCTTCACGAGCTCTTCCTGCACCTGCTGCGGACTGTAACATCCTCAATATCGGGTTAGTGACTAAATTATAAAACTTCAGAATTTTGTGATTAAAATAAAATAGTTGAATTGTTCAAGAATTTATGTGGAAATATTTCCTGAAAGTTCTTAGTAATTATTAAAAGAATTAAAGGGCAAAATGGTCATTTGACTTAGAAATGATAAGAAGATGATATAGAGGTATGAGGGAATAAGGATAAGGAGATATTTCTCCACTCCATCTCCTTCTTCTTTATCATACGAGAGAGAGCCAAGCAAAGGTGAGTTTTCTGACTTCTTGATGGTTTGTTGATTTTAAATTTGGGTTTTGATCATTAGATGATAACTAAGCTTAAGGAAAGCTTAAGTTATCTTAAAATCAAAAAATGAAGAAGTTATGAAAGATTAAAGAGAATGGGTTTTTAAGTGAATTTTTGGAAAAGAGTTGATAAGTTGAATTTGAAACTAAATTTTACTTGTCATTAACTTAATTAAGAGATATGAAGTGATAGAATTGGATTTAGAGTATCTTGAAAATTTGGTATGATTATTGATTTCTATATGAAAGATGGAATTTTGGGGTTAAGGATGTATTGAATGAGTAGAAATTAGTTTAAGTATATATACTTGAGTTAAGAACAAAAAAGGGAATGAAACATGAAGAATTTTAATGAAAATTTGTGGAATTTTCGGGTGAAACCAGTTTATTATTAACAAGTGCATGGGTACACTATGAATGGGTACCGATGCACTAAGACAAATTTTGAAAGTGCATCAATATATTAAGGGATGCATCGATGCATGGGAATTTCGAACCTAATTTGTGTATTGATACACCCATAGTGCATCGGTACACTCCTAAAGGAAAAGTTGAAGTTTGGTTTATTAAATTAGCCTAAGTTATTAATACCAAGTTATAAGGTTTAGGCTTTTGATAATCGTCTCAAAAATTATGTTTATGTAGATATTGAGCCTAAAGGAGTTCCGGAACAATGGAAAAATTAGGATCGAATCAAAGTAAGCAAGGCTAAGGTGAGTGCACATTATTTAGTATAAGATGTTCAATGGAAAATAAGACTTGCGATAAGTCTATTTCCAATAGTAAAATGTATGAATTCATAGAAGTATGTGTTTGCTATGATTTATATGTGTATATGAGTATATGTGTTAACATGTTATTATATATGTTACATGATTTGTATAAGTATATGTTAGTGTGATAAGTCATAGGAAACAATATAAATAATCTATAAGATTATATAAGAATATGAAATATGTTATAGGAATTACACGATGACATGTTTTTCCTTGGTGTAGTGATATATGTGTTATTTAATATGAATATGGTAAGTAAAAGGGATTAATGGTGATGAAAAGAATAATGATAAGAATAATGAAATGGTGTATATGTGAATATGTGTATATGAAAAGACATAAGAATAAGATATAAGCAATGTAACAAGAAATATGAAATGACATGAAAAGTTGATATAAGCTATGCAAAAGTGATCTATGTGACTATATGTATATTTGATCCAAGTTATGTTAACATATGAGTATACATGCCTATGTGATGAGTTATGTGAAAGTAAATACATGAAAATAATATATAGTTAATGTGATATAAGTGATTATGTAAAATTGTGAGAGAAATTATATGGCAGTGATATAAGGAATATATGAAGGTATGTATATGAGTACATGTATACGTTTATATGTTATTCTATGTGCTATGTGATGTATATATGAACATATGTGAATAAGATATGATATACGTGTTTTCATGAATACATGAGAAATTATATAAGGTATATGATAGATGATATGGGAACGTATTCAAAGGACATATGTTATATGATATGAGATAGATGTTTACACATACATGTGGTATGTAACAGAAGAAAAGAAATATATGATCATAAGAGCAATGATATGAATTGTTATAAATGATAATGCCCATGTTATGTGATATGAGAGCTAGTGGTATAGTTGGCATGCCAAGAGTCGAGGGTTTCATAGGTCCTTCGGGATAACTCATAGGTCCTTCGGGACATATTCACAGGTCATTCGTGATAAAATTTCATATGCCACTCAGTGGGACTTATACGAGCTATGGTGACTGCATATGTGAACAACCTCTATGTACTCGAATACCTTAAGTTCTCAGTAATGTATATGGGCCTATAAAAGATATCAAAAGTCTTTGCATTATTATATGATGTTATATGTGTTTCTTTGTGAAATTATAAATGTGTTATATGATACACAAAAATGATAAGTATAAGATCATATGATAAATGGGTTAATGATAATGATGTTGAGGTTGATAATGATGGTATATGTATGTGTATGCATTTTGTTATGTGAAATGTTCTATGATTTCTATTATATGTTTATATGCCTCACTAAGTCTATGACTTAGCGTGTGATTGTTTCACACGTAGGTTCCGAGAAGAGGAAGATTGATAAAAGTTATGCAAGACATGAAAGTTTCTTCTTTCAAAAAATCAGATCAGAAAAGAATTGAATAGTATGTATTTTGTAATACTGATAATAGTTGGCATGTAAATAAATGTTTGAATTCGATATGTTCTAACCGGTTTTGTAAAATCATATGATCGAATTTTATAATTTTTTAAACGTATATATGTAAATGGTAACTTTATACTGATGAAAGCTTAAATTTTTATGAGTTTTATACATGTTTTGCCGAAGTACTATAGCAGTGCATCGATATACTGTAGCACTGTTCACGGTACTATTCATTACTGTAACAGTGCATCGGTACACTGTACCGTATAGTACTGTTCATAAAAACATATTTTTTTCAAATTTGTTATAATGAAATATAATTCAACAATATATGATTGTATTTTATTAATATAAGTTCAAATGTTATGTTATTTTATATGAATATTGTTTTAAAATGTCAATGTGGCATCTCGGACTCGTATCCGGGTCGGGTATGAGTTAGGGTGTTACACGAACGATGATCCAGAGCTTGAACAACTTATGCACGATACCCGAGGACGAGCCAGCCAGCAAGATAGTCTAATGCCTCCATATTTTCAAATGTTTATGGAGATATTCGACTTACGGTTTACATCTATAGAGTCACATTTAACCGCTTTGGGCGCTCAACAATTAGAGATTTTAAGGGAGATGCGCACGAACAATGAAACAACGAACGAACGAATCAATGCGCTCACACTCGAGATAGCTGCTGTTCGAGCACACTTTCCTCTTCCCGATCCACTGATGGATGAGTAGACCTACCCTTGCTTTGTTTTCTTAGGTTGAGATAAAACTTATTGTTAAAACATTTTGGATGTTTTTGGATTTGTTTGATATGGATGTTTGAACTTGAATGCTTATATTTATATATTTGGTTTGGTTGAATTTTTAATTTGAACTTAATGTTTATTAATTTTTGCATTATTTACATCATTTAGAATATGACCAATTACCATTGCACATTATTTATAAATATTGATTTATGAAACTAATGGCTAATCTTTCTCTTGATTGTGATCTTAGCAGCTTAAGCTTTAAATTTTAAATCAATTGGCTATTTTTCTAAAGAGGAGAATAAATCTTGTTTAAAAATGTTTTCTAGAGTCTTTTTGATTTAACAAAAAGAGGGAAAATATAATAAGGGGAAGTAATTTTCAAAATTGATTTCAAAAATAATTTTCAAAGAAAATCTTAAAATTACTCAAATGTTTTGTTATATCAAAAAGGGGGATATTGTTGAAAACATTTTGATGTTTCGATATAAAAAATTAAGTGTTATTGAATTTTAAGATTTTACAATCATTTTTGAAGTATATTCGATTAAATTATTCGAATATCACAAATATTACTCCAAGTTTTTCAAAGGTCAATTTCAATCCTTACTAAAGTGTAAAATTGTGTTTTAAGCTTAAAATATTTTTGAAACAATTTTTACAAAGTATTTCGAACCATAATCGGGCCAAAAATTATTTTTGCAATGGGATATACTGATACACTCTTTAGTGTATCGATGCACACCCAACATCGAATGTATTTTGTATACCGATGCACATACAATGCATCGATACACTCCTGGCTCCTAAAAACATCTAATGCAATTAGTGTACCGATGCATCTAGAGTGTACCGATACACTAGGTCATATAACGGTCGAAATATTTGAATTTTACACACATTGTACCGATACACACTTGAGAGTGTACCGATGCACCTACACTCCCAATAGATTTTTAAAATGATAATTACACTATAACGGCTCTATTGACTTCACCAATGATCCCCCAACATTCAGAATCAATTCAAGGTGTATTTAAACAAGCTGAGGAGCCTTTGATCAACAACAAGAAACAAGAATTGAGAGAGAATCAAAGAGAAAGTCTTAAACTTATTGTTTGATCATTTCAAGCCTATTTTCCATTCAATATTCTTTTTTGCTTTCAAGAACACCCGTTGTACTCAATTGTATTCATTTTTTAGTGTTTTTTCTTTGTTATAGAATTGTGCAAACATCTTGCCTTGTGAGGTTTTTCTGTAAGTTTGCAAAATTTGTGTATTTCTCTTTGGGAGAAAATGTTCTCATGAATTTGGGGTATAATTCTTGAGAGATTTGTAAGGTTACTCTTTGTCCTCAAATAAAAGAAAAGTAGTGAATTTGTGGAAAATCCTTAGTGTGGATAGCTAAGGTAGTGGACGTAGACTTTGGTTGAGAAAGTCGAACCACTCTAAATCACTGTGCATATATTTTCTATTTTCTGTAAAAGCTTCCACCAAAATTTTTATTGCCAATTCACCCCCTCTTGGCTATTTCGTCGATCAATTAACTCAACACCCTTATTTTTATAAGATATACGTGAACAACTCCCCATTTCCCACCAAACACTCATCTTCTTCTTCCATCTTTTCTCTTTTCTTCTCTCATCTTAAAGTTGAAGGATTTAGGACTTCAAGTTTAGTTTGGGTCAAGCAAAGGTAAGATTATTAACCCTCACCCTTCAAGCTTCATTTTAAGGTCCATTTCACTAGTTTTATCCATAGAGAAAAAAAGGGTTTTGAGATGTTTGTGAGAATATATGGATTCTAGCTATGCTTTGGATATTAAAGAGTTATTTAGAGTGTATCCAACCTCTAGATGGATTAGTAATCCATTTTCTTACCTTGTTCAGTGAAGGAAGTGAGAGAGTGTTCCAAATCAAAAGGCAAAGAAAAGTTGAGCATTGGTTGAGTTGAGGAGAAATCTAGCCACCAAAATAAGCAAGGTAACACATTTACAACTCTTCTATACTCTTAGTGAGTCATTAGAAGTTCAAAATATTTTAAATGGTTAAGTTGAGCATGATAAGCATTTTTATGGTGAAATTCTTGTTTTAGAGTTATAAATATGTTTAAAGCCTCTATTATGACCCTTGTTGATCAAATAAAACTTTAAGAATGTGAGGCACTTAGAACTAACTAGCTTGGGTGCAAGGCCCGACACTCAAGGAGTGGGCTAGTCGAGGGGGTTGACCGACGCAGAGATTTCGGGCAACCAACCTCGGTAGACTATAAGGGTGTGTGAGCTCCGAGATGCAAAACCCTCAGCCTCACCATGATGTCTACCATAGAGTAGAGAGTGGAATATACGAGTATACTCACTATTTCAGCTTATCAGTTAGCTTGAGCATGTCATGAACACTTTTAGTATGGCTTAGTTGTTAGTGTGGCACTGGGCTAATAGCTCAGTGTTTGGAATTTGTTTCCTTACGCGTGTTAGTCGATGAGTAATCTGATCACTTTTTGACAGCAATGATTCATATCCAAATAGTGAAAAGTACGTCTTGAGTTCATCTTTAGAAGGCATGTATAATTATAAACCCCAATTTGTATATTTTTGTATGAGTCATAACTTATTTTAAACTATGATCTGTATGATTTAAATATTATTTTGGAAGATCCTAACGTAAACTATTTTATTTAAATTATAGTTGATTTACTTTAGCATGAGTGGTCACAAATGGTCATCTTAACAATGAAAAAATTTAAAGAAAAATTTGGTTATCCAATCTGGTTATGGTGTTATAGTAGTAGTGATAACCATTTGGGGTTCAAGTTTTTTTGTGTCTTTTACTCGAGAGAGGAAAGATACTTTGTTAATTTTGAATGATTTATTTTTATGTTGATATTTGGATTTGATCATAAAGTATTTGATGAGATGCTTGACTTATGGTTTTTGTTTTAGCTATACATTTATGAGCTGAGCTTTTTATTGGATGTCTTTAGATATGAATTCATTCTTATATATGTTAATCTTGATTATTTTTAGAGACGAGAATTATTGAGAGTGCATGCTACTTTAGTTCCAGTGTTGATGTTTATGAGAGTAAACTAAATTATATAGAGATGTATGATGTCGAGTGTTACGCTTTGTTAACTGTTTAATCTATGGTATTGATGAGTGCTAATTCCATTAGGTTATGTGTTTAATTCTTGAGAGAGTATTAATGTTTTAATCATTGCATAACTTACAAATATATCGCCACAACATTATCATTCTGTTAACTTCCAAGTATTGACAACATCCTTAGGTCTAGTGGTATGTTTGCTCTTCTGCTTGCTACTGCATTCCCTGCCATCTACCATACTACTTTATTACTTTTGTTGTATTCATGTCACTATATAACTTCAACTTTATCTTTTTCTATTTGAGATTAACAATTATAACTTGTGATACATTGCTCTTTGTGGGTTCGACATCCGAAACTCTTGTAGTTTCCACTTTATTACTTGGTTTACGACAGGTATACTTGTGTTGAATGTTGTATCAACTGCATAGCATCAGATACCACGCTGCGAGTATCGATACCTTACATATAGAATTCACACCCATTATATGGGTATCGATACTTTTAACCTAAAATCCATTTTTTAAACATCTGAATAATAGTATCGGTGTTGTTCTTCCAATATCGATACTCGCGCCCAGAAATATCATGTTTTGCGCATGAAAATGCCTCTCAAACACTCTCATGAGTCCTATTGAGATCTCTAAACATTATTAAAGTGTAATATCTGATAAAATGGGTCATAAATAGTCCATGAACACGCTGAAAAACACTAAATTTTAAATCTACCATGAATATGTTTCATAACTCATGTAACCTATCAAAACACGTCTAGTGTTCCTATAAATGGTAGAGTTGAGTTAGAAGTGAGTTACCTTGATATCCTAAGCTACTGGAAACACCCAAGCTCACCCAAGTGCTAGTTTTTAATTTCCTTTAGCTTTGGAGCTTTCTCCAACTTCTCTCACTAGAAAAAAATCATGTATAAAGATTACTAATGTTTTTGGGAGCTTAGAAAAAGTCAAAAACACTTCCTAGAGATAGAGTTTTTAAAAAACGAGCTGGTTCACTATGGGATTCTAAAACCTATGTTTTGGATACCATGATGAAATGAAGAGATTGAAGGCTCAAAATGATGCTTGGAAAGATAGAATTATGACTCTTACCTTGTTGAATCAAGTTAGTGAGGATGGAGAATAAAGCTAGTTCCTTTAGGGAAGTCACAAAGAAGATGAAGGGAAAAGCTTTGAAGGAGGAAGAAGACAACTTTTGAGAAATGAGGGAGGGAGACATGCTGCACGGTTACATCACCCACACTTAATGATTTTTAGCCTTTAAAATTTTGTATATGTTATTCATTCACCTAGTCCTTCCTTTATTGTCCTAAGATTAAAAATGCCATATTTTTTGCTAATTGGGCTTAAACCAAACTCAAATCAATTCAAGCTTGGGTTGAGACTTCTCATAAGGTGATGGGTTTATCAAAAGCTCATTCGGGTACCCGAAACTCCTTACATAGGGTTTGGCATTATATAAGGAGGCCACTAGGAAAATTGACTAAAAATAGGAGAAATGAAGCCAATAAAGCTATTAATCCTAATAAGTTGAGTAAGAGAGGGTAACATGTAAATTGCACCAAATGTAGTAAGCACTGATACAACTGAAAGACTTGTAGAGGAGAAGTGAGTGAAAATCAGCCTATAAGAAGACCTACAACCACTATTAGATGGATGCCAAATGTGGTAAGCACAAGTCACCAACAAAATCAACCTCCATCATCCAACCAACATTAGCCTCGAATGTAGAAAATACCACCAAGGAGTTATCTTCTTCCTCCACTAACCACAGTTAGATGGATGCCAAATATGACTATCAGTCAACAATAAAATATCTCCAACCTTATACCTAAAACTCAAGAATCAACCAATCTTCCAAATCAAGGATCACAAGCTTCAACTAGGGATTGAAGCTGCACAAGGAGCTGAACTTATTTTGTGAATGACCTTAATATATGAAATCTTTTGTGAACCATCTTTATTTTGTTTGTAATGTCCTTTGCATAGGCATTATCTTTTGTGATTACATCTAGCTAACTTTGGATAGATTTTAGGTCATTATTTTGTAATTGATTTTATCATTTATCAGCTTGAAACATGTTTCTCACTTTAATACAAATCTCCTGTCATTATTTTGTTACAAATTTGTTCATTTATCAACTTACAAATTGTAGATTCTTTAAGTGGATATAATCACAAAATAAGATACATTACACAAAAAATTTCCATTACATCACAAACAACTTAACATCTTGCTTGAATCTTAACTTAAACCCTAAATCAACTAACATTCTCACCATCATCACACTATCACACCATTCAAACAACCCTAGACCTTAACCCATTACTTTATAACCTAGACAATCATCATACACACACAAATAACTAACAATTTCGTTAAAACATTCACGCTCTCTCGTTTTTCTTCACTTTCTTCTAAAGTCCAACAATAATCACTCTTAAACGAGATGGCACATGAGCATCATACCAAGAAAAAAATCAAAAATAAACCTTTATTTTATTCCCATATTTTTTACACTCAAAGAACCTCTTACCTGGGTTCTCATCAGTCCAAGCAGTTACAATTTCAGCTCATTCCCCACAATGACAAATAGGTATTGCATTGCTTTCTTCCCCGATAGTCTTCATCATCGCCATTTCTTCTATTTCTTCTTTTTAAAGATGATTTCAGTAACTGTTAGAGATTTCAAAGGGTTTTAAAACAAGTTTTAGGGATTTTAAGTAAGGGCTAGTTAAATAGAAAACTTTTACAGCCCGTTTGGTTCAAGGATTTTTACATTCCCAGCAGGTATATTTTTTTCCTGACTATTGATACTCATATTTGATTGGGTAAGATTCTCAAATGAGAGTAATATTTAAATACCAACAGTAAATTTTAGTATTTTATTCCTGTGCCTGGCCCGGGTGTTAGTTAGGTATTATTTTATTCATGTGCTAAGATCCTAAAATACCATTTTTTTCGTGAGCTTGTCTCTGTGCGATATCTTCTTCTTCCGTGCACTTGCCCCTGTCAAAAATTCTTCGTAAGATTTATTCTTTACTCCCTTTCATTTATTTTCCCATCAATAAGAGAAACTTTACCTTGGGAAAAGAAGATGGAGTTTGAGTTCAGAAAAATAGGATTAGCTTACTAATTGAAGGAAGGGGAATTGGGTAGGTTTTAAAATCGAGGGTTTTGATTTGGGGTAAAGACAAATAAAACAGGAAAGAGTTTTGTTCTTAAAATCTGCATTTGGTTTGAACTGGTATTGTATGATAAGGGCTATATAAATTTCGGAGTATAACCAAATGGTTACTAATTTTGCCAGTTTCAGGTGATCTCTGAAGATGAGAGGCCCCTCTCTGAGTCCTAAAGGGCCCCTCCACCGCGTTGCTTCTTCCCCCGCGTCGGTCACTTTCTTCTCCCATCTCCTCATCAAAGCTTTTCATTACTTTAATCATCTGAAAATGTCGATTTCTTTTAGTTAGTATTTGCTTGGATTTGCTGTTTGCTGAGTTCTTAAGCGCTGATGTTGTTTGACTAAAAAATGCAGTAAGATCTGTTAAATTGAGCTATTTCTTTTTATCTTTTGACTTGCACCATTGCTTTCGATTACTGTCATAATTTAAAATACTTTAAATCTTATAGTAATTATTGCTTTGGTTTGCTTGTTTACTGCGCTTTTAAGCACAGCTGTTTGTTTGACTAGAAAAAACTGCAGTAAGATCTGTTTGAACTTGGCTGTGATTCGTATTTTTTAGTTGAGTGTTTATTTGATGTGTAGCATAAATATTGTAGATTTATCTTAGCATTTTAGCTGTTGAAAATAAGATCAAATATGAAGTAGATTGACCTAGGGTTAGGCGGCATTGTTTTTAACTTTTAACTACTTAAACTTTCAACTGTTTAATTATTCTTATTTCAATCTTCTCCGCCCTGGCATTGCTGTTGTTTATGTGAATTATTTTTTGTACTCTTTGCAAGAGAATAGAATTTTCAGCAAAATTTATCTTCTAGCCTAATTAAATCAACTATGATCTTTTGACTTCTCATCTGAAGAAAGCTTAGACCCGTATGACTGTTCACATTGTTCAACTGCTTTTTGAATTAACTAAGATGCACAAAGATTTGGATTTTTGAGTTTGTCATGGTGGATTATAGAAATTTTAAAGCTATGGAATGTAAAGCTCTCTGGAATTAGAATTAGAACGATTTTTAAAATTTGGAATATTTTGTGAGATTGGAGAAGCCAGATAGAGCATCATTATTAATATGCTTGTATTATGTAAATATTAGTTCTGCTCAGCTACGAGAACGTTTGGAGTTTGCTTTCATATATTTATTGTTACTTTGGTTCAGCAAATCGGGTTTTGGATACTTCAACTTTATCTGCATACCGACATTAGATTTGTCTTATCATTACACGAGCTACTTTTTCCGGATGCTGATGAGTTCCAAATACAGATATGTATTCAACATGAGTATGTTGAACTATCTTCAAAATTTTCCATATATTTAGAGGATCATAACCTGTACTCAGTTATTATATATATATATATTAGGGGGGAACTGTACACAGTTATAAAGAGTTTGAATAACATAGCAAATCAGACTTTTGGCTTTTTGGTTTTCTAAAACTCCGCCTCTCTCTGATTTGCTTTATGGACATGGACTTTTGTGATTCACACTGCACTCTTACAGTGAAGAAACAAGCAGAAGAGGGTTCCAAAGAAACAAGGTTTTTAGAGATGTTGAGAAGGCTTTTCATGTACCTATTCGGTACAGGAACTGGAATTGCAAGATAACTACTTTGAAAGTCGTGCTGGTCATACTTTTGGTGGGATCTCCCATCACTCTCCTTCGCTCCCCTGCCAGTTTTGAAGGAAATGGAAAAGTAACATTGAAGAACCAAGTATCACCCAACATTTGTGTGGCAAGCAGGCATTGTCAGTTTGGTTTGGTGAAGTCGCCGCAGTCGTTGGCTGTGAGGAAGAAGATGCAATGGAAACTGGTGGTGGGATGCTCGGTGGGAGCTGCTTTGGGGGCTTTCCTTTTGGGGTTGCTTTTAGTGGCGACGTTTGTTAAAGTTAAGAAGAAAGCAAGAATGGAGGAGTTGGCGAGGAGAGAATATGAAGAGGAGGCTCTTCAGGTTTCCATGGTTGGACATATAAGGGCTCGAACATTACATCATCTTTTAAATGGTAGCTATGGATTCTTTTTCTTTTCCTTTTTCATGTATGATCATTCTTTTTGCAAGGTTAGCTCTATATGTCTTCGAAATAGAATCGATTCTTATGTTCACTATCTTGGAACAGAACAACTCTGTTTTTCGATGACATGTTAAGCTTCACTTCATTTCATTATTCTCTTTTCCATAACTTTCGGGCTCAATGTCTAGGAAAATAACAACCCAACTGTTCTTTTGCTTACGATTTTTAACAAAGGGTATTCTTTGTTCTCCATGATTCATAAACACATATTTAATAGTATTAATGAAAATAAAGTGGTTTTGTTGGTTGTCAGCGATTCACCTATTTAAAATGTAAATCTTGTCGATTGAAAAATATAAGAAACCTTCCAGTGAATGCGTCACGTATGAACCGAAGTTAATTTCCACAATGTAAACATATAGTTAAATGTTGATGTAAAATTTTAATATAAATTATGTAAAATTTAATATTAATTAAAATTAAAATAATACATGATATATTTAAATACTCAAGTAATATATTATCAACAGATAGAATTTTTATATAAATAATTTTTATTTAAATATTTAGAATTTCACTTGTAAAAAATATAGAACAATGACAATTTGGTAAAATATACATTTCAGTAATCTTTTATTCCTTCAACCAAACACAGTAATGTAATATTTCTGCCAAACCAACCAAACACAGTAATGTAACATTCCCAGTAATTCTATTCCCTTATAATCTTTTATTCCCACTGGTAATCTTACATTCTGTTAACCAAACGAGCCCTTAGGGTAATTGATCGTTTGGCACCAATTATTCATCTTTTATTTTTAAAAAAAATATTCTACGTAATATCTATGTGGATATTTATGTTTATTTATTTACAGTGTCACGTCATATACGTGTTGACGGTTTTACGATCGTTTATGTGAAGTTACCAAGTCTTAATTAAAATGAAACAAAAATGACCCCATATTAATTTTTGAATCTAGTGACCATAAGTTTATAAAAATAAAATAAAAGTTACCAACTCTATAGTTTACCCTTTTCAATTTAATCTTAAAAATAAAATAAAATAAATCGAGCAACTATGTTTTGTTTTGTTTGGATGTGGGTCTATCTCAAACCTAAAAGCCCACACTGTAAGGGTACGGCCTACGAAACAAGGATTTTTAGAAACAAGAAACAGGCCTTTTATTCTCTTCATCTTTACTTTTAAAGGTTGGTCATCACTCTCATTTAATAACTAAAATTCAATTGAAAATATCAGCAATAATTTTTATTATTTTTAATTTGCATATTATAAAGATTCTTTGGAATTTTAGATAATTATTTGATTTATAAAATTCTATTGTTTTTAGATATTTTATCGTTAGAGGTAAATTTTGATACGTTTATATTTTTCTGGAAACACTAAATGTATGATTGTCGATATATGTATGATCATCAAACTAACGTTATTTTGAAGGGTAAATTACATATCTAGTAACCCAACTTTCACTTTTGTTTTTTTAGATCACTTAATTATTATTATTTTGTTTCAAAATCATATCTAATGTTATATTTTAGTTTCATTTTAGTCACTCAACATTAAAAAATCAACGACGATACTGACAAATCACCATAAGATAACGTCACATCATCATTAAAAATTTTAAAAATACCGCATCAAGAGTTCTGTTATTTTTTAATAGTAGGTGACCAAAATATAACGTTAAGAATGATTTTGAAATAAAAAAATAATTAAATGATTAAAACAGAGCAAAAATAATAGTTGATGTACTAAAATGTCTACTTTACCCAATTTTGAATGCTTGCTTGGCTGGCAGCAATTTTTATGGCAAAAGTGCCCAAAGATGTGGGAATGTTTAATTCCCAAACTAATACACTCATCCTATTAATTCTCCATTTAGTGTATTTTTGATAGTATTTTTTAAAGTTCTCAGGATATCTTGGCATCTTCAAGACTAAAATTTTGCTCCATAGATTGTTCGACGTCTTTAGTTTTGCTCCATAGGATTACCCGGCGTCTTTAGTTAAATTCTTTATGATTACTGTGCATTTTTTGGAGATTTTTCAAAAAAAAACATTTTTTTCTTAAATATTTACGTGTCAGACACCATTTGAGATAATATTTCCTTAAATATCACCCGACATCCTCTTATATTTGATTCAGAAGTTCGTTCGATCTTTCATTATAAGATAATTTTTTTAATATATAATATTTTTTATAATTATATATGATTATTTGGAAAAAAATATTATAGTAATTATTTTCAATTAATTTTTGTGGTTGTAAAATTGGAAAGCGAGAGCATACGTCGAAATATTTTTGCTGATACGGTAATAATATAAAATTATATTATTTAAATTATTTACGTTTATGTGTAAGAATGAAGCTAATTTCAGCTATTGTTTATTATGATAAAGAAATTCGGGAAGATGAAACCGGCATTGTTTTCGTATCAAATCATTATGTTAAAATATCCTTCAAGAGAAACATAACTCTTGAGGAGGTAATAATGAAGATTTCAAGAAAGATTCATGTTGGAAGTACTAGAAGAATGGCGTCGCTTCAGTACAGATTTTAACATAATGATTTAAGAAAAAATAAAATACTAAAAAAATTAAATAATACAAAGGGTGTTAGATCGAGAATATTATTTCAAAGGGTGACTGACACGTAAATATTTAAGGAAAATGTGATTTTTCGGGAAAATCTCTAAAAATGCACAGTAATTGTAAAAAAATTACGTTGGGTAATCTATGGAGTAAAATTTTAACCCTACGCCGAGATATCCTGAGAACTTTAAGAGATACTGTAAAAAATACACTAAAGGAAATTAATTGTATGAGTGTATTAGTTTGGGAATTAAACATTCCCACGTCGGACACTTTTGCCCAATTTTTATGAGCAAAGCTTTGAAACCAAATTGCCAACTTGGATTTTAATAAAGTATAATTTCATAATTTTGTCAAAGTGAAGCGTGCAGACCACACTTATAAGAATATTTTTATTAATAAAAAGAACGTGTAGGGCACGTACTTGGCTTTAACCACCTTTCACATATTAAATCACAATTTGATCATCTTCTACTTATTAAAGTAATTAACCAAATTATGATAAATAAGTAGAGAACAAGGAAGGTAAGCTTTTATATTAAATATCATCAAAATATTACTATAAATATAATCACAATCGAAATATATTCATTAAAGACTATATATGATATAATTAAATTAAAATATAATTTGAAAAAACAACATAGTACTTATAAAAAAAATATAAAAAGATCTTGTAATATGTCAGTTCTTGGCTAGTCAAGATTTTTTAACGAATTCGTATGTTTGCGGTGTTTTTAAAAAAATTATGTTCAATGTACACGTGTATATCATAACTTCTAAACCAGTTACAGAGTGTATAAATAAAATATTCAACAGATTCATATGATTTATTAAAAAAAAATTAAAACTCTAACCACCATATCTATCTAGTCTATTAATTTACAAGTAATCATAGTAATTGTATGTCCGATAACTTCGATCAAATTCACTATAAATAGTTCTTAGCCAATATAAGAGAAGAAAATTATCTTCACTTTTTTATTCTTCACTCACATATTTCACACACAAAATATCGATCAATTATCGACAAATAAATTTATTCTTATTGATAAATTTAAATAAACATGAAGTGGTTTTAACTGTTGAACAGTTTAAAAGGTTAATCTAGAATAAGCTAAAGTGTGTTGATGGGTGAACCCACTTGTTTCAACATAGACGAGAGATAGAAGATGGTTCTACAGGAAAATTATTAGCATGCCTCGACAAGAACAAGGGAGATGTTGATAACCCCAAAATATATTCTAAAATATTCTCAAATTGATTGACTTACGAAGGTGAGATGGCAATAACTAAAGAATTAAGGGTAAATTACAAATTTCATCACTAAATTTTACATCTCTCCTATTTTGTTCATTTAACTTCAAAATATTTCAATTTTATTATTGAACTTGATACATTGAGTATTTTTTTGTCACTCCTCCGTTATATAATTTTTTTGTTAAAGTAAATATAGGGCCTCATTAACTCCTCTCATACCTCAATTAAGCCGAGGTTTGGTCGAGGCAACGGAAAGGGAAAAGAGTGCCCACTAAGTCTTATTAATCAACAACCAAGCTCATCCATACAAAGAAATCCCTACTCAACCAGACATCAGCCCGATTACAATTGTAACAAAACCACCCCTGTTAAGGTACTGGGTGAAAACGCCTCATAACACTCTATTCCACATTCCTCACCAATACAAATGTCAGTGACCACCCAAGATTGATAATCCCTTAATTTTTGATAAATGATATTTTAATTCCTAGTTTATATTTTTAATTTATTTTATTATAATATCCGAATTTTAGATAATTTTATTTAGTCACTAATTATTAAATAAGAAAATAGCATATTTAATCCCTGTAATTCTGATTAATTAGGATTAGGTTTTTCAATTTAATTTCACTATATTTTAGTCATTTATTTTAAGTATTTTTTATTGCTTTTAAAATATAGTTAGAATTGTATTTTTTACTTGTTTATATATTTAAATGTTGTTATAACTATATAATAAATAAATATTTATTTTAAATAATTATTTTAATATGTAGTTTTCAATATCAAAGAACCAGGACAGTCTTAATACAACTGGATGTTCTATTCTGATATTTTAAAATTAAACAATATTATTAAATTAATATTGATCAATATCAAAGAAAAGAGTTGTCTTAAGGCACCTAGAAGTTCTTTTCTGATATTTTTAAATAAATAAATATTTTTATATAATTTTGAAATAATAGGATTATAAATTAAATATATTTTTGAATTTTTAAATTTTAATAAATAGAGACAATTTATAATTAAAAAGTACCAATTTGGGCGTTGTAGGGGGCTAATCCTTCCCTAAACGTAACCGACCACGAATCCTTTTATTATTAAAAAGAACGATTTTTGGTTAAAACGCAGATCAGTTCATTTTTTTAATTGTTTTCTTAAAACTCTTTTAAAAAAATAATTTTTAGGTATTCGACTTACCTGATCAAAAAAAAAAGTCGATGGCGACTCATAAATTATTTTCAAAATTATTTATTCACATCAATTTTCCCGCCAAATAAAAATTCGTGTCCGGACGAAAACCGGTTACGACACAGTGAGTAAAATAGGAAATATAATAAAGTTCAATTATTAAATTTGTAATTTACTCAAAAAATAATTTACCGATTTATTAATTTAATTAATTTAATTTTTAAATTTAAATATTCGTTTTTTATACTTTATTAATTTAATATGTATTATTTCTAACTACAACTAAGATTAGACTTTAAACTTATAAAAAATAATAATTAGTGATGGATTGAGTAAACGGAAGTAGTTGTTTTCTTAACAATTTTAAAGTGTCATATTTTATATTTTTTCTATTAATAATATATTTTTATTTTTATCTTTTAAGTTTATTCTTATTTAAATTTTAAAATTTACCCCTATTATAAAATATCAAGTCTGCCGAGTATCTATCAATTTAAATTTAAATAAATTTAATTTTTATCTTTTCATTTTTTTAGATAAAAACATTACAAATTTGTATTAATTTAAACTTAAATAGTTTATTTTTTTTAATATTTAATCCTAATTTTATTATTAATTAACAACTAAACTAAATTTTATATAATTGAATTATTCAATTCATATATACATACATATATAAACAACTAATCTAAAACGGAAATCAAATAGATATTGGTTTTCTTTTTATCGAATAAATCAAATGGCAATAATTTTGGAAAATGGTGGGAGTAGGGCCATGTACCCCTTCTAAAAGTCCAAACTCAAGACCTTGTCTTTAGTAAGCCGTCCATTGCTACCATTTTTTTAAAAAAATATTGTCGTTTAATTTGATTTCGATTTGTCGTTTTGTTTCAAGTTGTCTCTTGTTCCATATTTACGGCATATTATGGTGCGTGCACCTGCTATTTTTACCTTTTACCCACCTCATTTTAAATTATTACTTTCTTGAATTCGTGGCCACTCGCGGTAAATTTTGGGGAAGTTTCTCGTGTGATTGCTGTCTTTTCTCTTCCCCAATATAACCCTCCCATTTTCACTTATTGTAATTCTTTCCATTTTATAATTTAATTTTATTACATGATTATGTGAGTAAAATAAAAGTATTTTATAAATAATATTTATAAAAATTATGTAATAAATTAGAGATAAAATATTTTGTTAGTTTAATATGAAAATGAGATCAAAGCATATATCAAATTTTTTCACACGTTTAATGAGGATCATAGATATTGTAAGTCATTAAGCCAAGGAATGTCATAAAAGATTAATAGTCTTATATTTAATTTCATTCATCAAACAAGGTGAAACGGTAAGCACAGCATTTCCATCTTTCCTCCGAAAGAAATATAAAATGCACGTTATTAGCCCACTATACGCTCAACAAAATAACACGAGCCAAGAACCAAGAACCAAGAAACCAAAACTTGAAGGAATCGTTTTCTCTTGTCTTGTTAGCAATTCTCTGTAAATCTTTTTTTTTACCGAAGTTTGTTTATCTGATCAAACACCACCATGTGTGGGGGTGCTCATCTCCGATATCATAGCGCCGGCGGCGCGTTCGTCGCGACGCTTGACACCCGACTTCTTGTGGCCTGATCTGAAGAAATCCGCGTTTAAGAAGGGTTCCGGTAAAAGATACTCAAAGCCGGTGATCTATTTGGATGATGATTTCGAGACGGACTTAAAGGAGTTTAAGGACGAAGAATTGATGTAGATGACTATGATGTCGATGGTGTTTTGGCTGATGTCAAGCCATTTGCTTTCTCTGCTTCAAAGAAATCATCTTCTGATTCCTCACATGGTGAATTACTTGTTTATTTTTAGCTGAATTTTTGTTAAAGCTTGTGTTCTTCTAGATATTTCTCAGGCTATATATTTATTTATTTTCCTGCTGCAGTGCTTTGCTTCATCTGTTAAAAGAAAATTCCCCCCTTTTCCATTTTTTTTTATTTTGAGCTGAAAATATGACATGAAAAAGAAAATTGATTTTGTTAAAATCTTGTGTTCTTCTAGATATTCCCAGGGTATATATTTATTTCATTAAGTCTCCTTAGATTGATAAATTCCCTTTTGTCAACTGCTGTTTGAGATCTGTTTTGCAGTAGATCATGTTATCCATCTGCAGTAGGAGAAATCAAGTTTATTCAATTGATTTGGAAGAAATTCATATTCGATAATTAACGCGTGGGTACTGATTTCTGGATGTAATAACTAATATGTATCTCATGATTAATGTTTTGAAGTCTGTTTCCTTGAGAAAGTTTTGTTGTGATTTGTATAGATCTTCATTGAGTAGTAGCATTACTTATGTTCATGTATTTGGTTGATTCTTAAAACTTTCCTTTCCAATTATTGAAGGTCCCAATTCCGGAAAAGCTGCGCAATTCAACGGTCAGATGAGAAATGCGCGAAAGAAAGAGGAAGAATCAGTATCGCGGGATTCGGCAGCGTCCATGGGGTAAATGGGCTGCTGAAATCAGAGATCCGAGGAAAGGGGTTAGGGTCTGGTTAGGTACTTTCAATACTGCTGAAGAACTGCGAGAGCTTATGATCTGAGGCGCGGAGAATCCGTGGTAAGAAAGCTAAGGTGAACTTCCCTGACGAGACTCCTCGTCTCTCTCCGAAGCGCGCAGCAAAGATAAATTCTGAGAAACCAGTCTCTAAGTCAACTTGAGCCCTATCCAGCCGAATCTGAACCAGAATTTCAATTACATGAACAATCCCGAGCAGGAATACTTTGATATCATGAGTTCATAGAAGAGAAGCCGCCGATGAGTCAATTTGCATACCTGCACCCGGTTCCTATGTCTGTAGATGCTGGATTTAACCTTTTAATCCATCTGACAATACACCAGTGTAAACTCCGATCAGGGAAGTAACTCCATCGATTGTTCTGATTATGGCTGGGGAGAACAGGGTTCCAAAACTCCCGAGATATCATTCTCGAAGCTTCCATAGAGGGTGATGAGTTCCTGGAGGATGCAAACCCTAATAAGAAGCTGAAACCAAGTTCTGACAATGTCATTCCTACAGAAGAGAATTCGGTAAGAGTTTATCCGATGAGCTATTGTGTTTGGACGATCAGATGAAGTACTTCCAAATGCCGCCGTTCCTCGACGGGAACTGGGATGCTCGATCGATGCATTCCTCAGTGGAGTCGCAACACAGGATGGTGGAAACCAGATGGATCTCTGGAGCTTCGATGAGTTCCCTTCCATGCTAGGGGCCGCCGCTTCTGAGCAAAAACTTCACCCAACTTACAAGTTTTTGTAAATAAAGCAGCATGTCAGTGAGTTTCACTAAAGCAAACACTAATTTCATTTTTGCTTGAACAAAATGTTGTTTTATTTACATCTGTGGTTGTTTTACTTTGTCTCAGGAATTTGGTCATAAATGTGGTGTGAAGCCCAAGTAAAAGCCTTGTGTGCAGTGCTTTCGGAGGTTTCTTTGTACTATGTCTTATCTTCTAATGTTAAATTGTAATGACTAAGTGGTTTATGTGGAATTTTATGGAGAACATATGAATGTATTGATCTTTGCTCTATGTTTCCCTTTACTTTCTGAGATCATAGGTTTTGTTTGGAAAGATGGAAAAATACGAATGATCCATTTTAAATAATGTAATCGACGAGGATCATATTCATATGTAAATATGTCGTGGTGTGGCTGAGGCACGTCAAGTCATATGGGCAATGTGCAGTTGTATTGGACATTGTTCATTCTGAAATTATAAATAGGATTTTCCCGTCGGCTGCTCTGTTTTGTAGCTTGCAGGTGACGACTGTGGAGCATAGCACCAAGGTACGTGTCCACTCACTCACGTATGTGTGAATATTCAATCGAGTCGAATAAAAAAATAAGTTATTCGAGTTGATAAGTCTTATTTTATAAATTAATGTTGACTTAAAAAATTTGAAGTCTAATTGAATTCTCGAGTTTATGTTTAAAATTATAAATATTTATATATATATTATTTTATTTTAAATATTTTATAACTATATATATATGTTTCTTATATTTTTCTATGTTTTATAAATATTATACAATATCTAGAGACTCAACTCAAATTCAAAAATCAATTTACTAATTATTAAATATTTTGAGTTACATATGAGTTGTATTTTATAATTCGATTCGAACATATTTTTTATTCGAATTTTTTCTAAATAAGTTGAGTAAAAAATTAATTTTCCAAATTGAATTGAATTTTTTTACCCCTATTAACATCGCTTTCTATGGTGACATTTGTTTGGTAATGGCGGCTTGATATTTGATGCTCACATGATTTAAATTATATAGGTATAAAAATTATTTAAATTGAAATCATTTAAATTTATAATATAAAATTTTTAATATAATATAAATTCGAAAAAATAAATAAATTTTTAACGAAATATTTCTTTTCTTCCAAAGTTTAATATTTTTTTCAATTAAAGAATTAAGCGGGACGCGAATAACTTAAATGAAGGTACGTATATCGATAAACGTATTTATTCTCTAAAATATTAATTTACACATAAAAGAGTAAATCATAAATTTTCTCACGAATTTACCCTTCTATTATTTTACTCATTAAAATTTAAAGTTTTTTAATTTCCTCATTAAATTTAATATATTGAATTTAAAGTTCAATTATCAAATTTATAATTTACCCTAAATAAAAATATATTTTTTCTAAAATATTTACTTTTAAAAAAATACGAGTAAAGTGTGTACTAATTTGTTAAAAGTTTAAAATGAAGGCAGCCAGGAATTATAATGTGTCTTCCTTCTTCAACCAATAAAAATGCAAAATTTATTAAAATAATGTTTATGTCCTGAAGAGTTTTTTATAAATAATATATTAAATATTATTTCAATAACTAAAATAAAATAGTATTATTCTCAAATTGAACTACAATAAATTATCATCATTATGAGGTTTTAAGAATCTCAAATTTATTGAATTATAATAAAAATATTACAATAATAGTGATGTTTTAATAAATTTAATAATTATTTTAAAATTTTAAAATTTATTTTTTTATAATCATTTGGAGGTAATTTACCTATTTTTAATTTTTTTTACAAAGGTTTGTCGTGATTGTGTATATAATTACAATTGAACTACAATAAATTATCATCATTATGAGGTTTAAGAATCTCAAATTTATTGAATTATAATAAAATTACAAATAATAGTGATGTTTTAATAAAATTTAATAATTATTTTAAAATTTTAAAATTTATTTTTTTTATAATCATTTGGAGGTAATTTACCTATTTTTAATTTTTTTTACAAAGGTTTGTCGGGATTGTGTATATAATTACAGCATCAGCAACTAAAGATGATTAGAGGGATCGTGATTGTGTATAAAGCAAGAAATAAAGGCAATTTCAAATTAAAAATCCTAAATAATTAATTATTTAAAGAAATAGGGTCTCCAAAATTATTTGAAAGAATAACCCCTAATCGTCCACATTGGACAACCTCGCGGCTACAAACAGTGTGTTAAATCCTCACAACCTCCAACACGCGAGATACATCCGACGTGGATGCACTTCTAGGTAAGCCAATAAAAGAATTAGAAAAAATGCCCTCATGCATTGCGAACGCGAGGTAACATTTATGATCCAAAATATCGCGAGATTTATGGCGGACCTCCCGACCTGTAAAGCGCGAGGATAATAGATTCTACCCTCCCTTTAGTGTCTATAGCCTTTTCGTATATTTTCGGGTGTGAAACGATTTTTTTAATTATAAACGCATAGTGTTGCAATTTATCTTTAAGGTGACTATAATATCATCATATAAAACATTTAAGCGGGTAAAAATGATGTTGAAATGGTTATGAATCATGGTTTTTTTGAAGGAAGAAGAGAAAAAAATGGTTTGATAGAGATATTGGAGTGTTATTTATGGCTTGTAAATATGAGTTATTTCAGAATTTATATGCTTAGAGGTATAGTATTGCAACTTATATTTATGTTCAGGTTAATATATTTTAATGGGGTAAAAATCATGTTGGAAAAAAGTAGATGCATGATTTGGTGCTGAAGAAATCAAAGAAATTGAAAACTAAGTAATATATTGTTAATTAAAAATAATAATGCAAAAAGCCCATTTAATTAATACGTGTGTCTGAGTAGTTGAGACATTGTTCTTCGTGTATCTGGGATTCTTACATATAGAGCATAAGTTCAAATGTCCGGTTCTTTCTTGATGTTCGACAAATACTCGTCACAAAAATTATGTTTGACCGTAGACGACCGGTTTTTTTCGTCGTAGTGCATAATCTGGTCGTATTATAAGTTCATCATCATCGGATCTCATTCATTTCTGATGGAGGAACTCCTATTCATAAACTTGAATATAGTTTCAAGTAAACCTGGTTAACGAATCTCATGTAGGGTATCCGAACAGAAGAAGCAGCAACAATGGTGTGTGCATAGGGTATTTAAAAGTTTGGAAGAATCTGTACTCGCATGTTTTTTTCTCGTAAATTAACCAAGTACGCGTTGTTTTGTATGCCTTCCCATGGTTTTGCAAATTCTGATACATGAAATAATGACATTTCGCCAGAGAAGCATATGGCACTCATCGTATTTGGAATGCTACTGGAATGTTTGTAATTTTTTTGATGAGGTCTGGGAGGATTCTCTAGCCACCTGCCATCCAGTCAGTTGATTTGCATTCTCAAGGTTGCAAAAAGGGTTGTCAGTCAATAATATGTCACTTTGACAAAGGACATGATAAGCAAATGGCACACTCTTTTAGTGATGAATTTATTGCCTCAACCAAGTTTGTTGGCATATAACCATATTGTTACTCCCATAAAATGATCGAAGTTATTTCTTCTTTGTGGTTCTAGCAAGGTAGTTGAAGCCCTCATAATTCATGTGTCTCAGTTCCTGCATCAGGTCCTCAAACTCACGAACGGACTGTGTGTAACATATTAATAAAAAGTTGAACAATAATTTGAAATAATTTTGTAAATATATGGTAACCAAAAAAGGGTGAAAGACATACCCATTCGAAGCACTATTAGACACTCATCTTGTCTCTTGAACTTCTGCAAATTATTGCAGCAATATGTCGTAAACAATATCGGTGATAAATAATGGGGTTACCAAGATGGATCCATACGCTGGAGTGTGTATTTGATATCAACGTCTGTTAGAAATAAGACAAATCCCATCATCTCTATCATGCATCACATGTGATAAAACATATTTTTGTAAGTTCATAAGGAAGAATTCCCAAGAGTCGATATCTTCCTTTTCAACAATTGCGAAGGCGATGGGAATAATTTTCTATTGTCGTCTTGTGCAACTGTCAATAACATTATTTGAGTATATCGATCATATAACTAAGTGTCGTCAATTTAAACAATCAGCTGCAGTGTCATAATTCATTAATGCATTGCGGAAAAGTCCAAAGAGCTAGTAGAATTGGAAAACACTTTGTACAACACGATCATTTTCGTACGTCAGGATTGTTTCTAATTTCACAATATTCCGAAATGTGTTTCTGCATCAGTTTAACCCATAGTCGTAATTCATTGTATGATTCCCCCATTGGCGAACAATTTTGTTGGGCCGATACCTTGCATACCATGCTTTGTGGTAGTCAACTGTGTACTCATATAGCGATGTAACTGAATCAATACAGATCGCAATCGTAACACGTGGATTTGATTGAGCAGGGGAATGAAGGCTTCAAAAAGCACGTGCACATCCAAGTTACAATGATCTTGATGATGTTGGTGGTGCATGTATGTGGTTGGACGTATTTTGTGAGTTTCCAAAGGTTGTTCATCGTCTTCAACCGTGATACACGAACCCTCCAATTACATATCTACTTCTTGTGGAGACATTTAGCGATGTACTTATCTACATCAGTTTTTTTCGCAGTTGACATGACGAAGCGACATATGTTGTGGTTCTTGATTGCGGCCACAACTTTTTCTTTGTTCTAAAACTCATTCGTAAAAAGAGTAATAAAATGTCAAGTTACCAATAAACAAATCAAATAAATAATAAAAATTAAACATATTTAACCTAAAAACCATTTCAACATATATATCACTATCACTACGTTGATGTATTGCTCAATGTGTGGGAATTGGGAAAATTATGGAGTGTTGAATGTTTCCATATCAATTGTTGTAAAGTGAAATGGTGGTTGGTAATAAGAAATAGGCGTTGCAGCATGTGAAACCATTGTAGTCGCGTTGTATTCTTCGTTATCTTCTGCTTTTGGTGGCATGTCAATGTATTCTGATTCTTCATAGAAGGGGTTTAACTCATCACCATCGGGGTCGGGCTCCCTTATTGGTTCTTCGTCCCCTCAAAGCTTATAGCTGCTGCAGGTGTTCGTCGATCACAAGATCGCTCACGAACCGGTTCCCCAATATCAACGTCACGCACACCAATAAAAGAATGTCTTCCCATATATATTGAGACATTATCCGCAGAAGGGATATATGTTGAATATCATCCTGCAAGATGCGAGTCAGTTAAAAACACTTGAAATTTATTTTGTTTCCAGTATCTCGCAGTTTGCAAGACGCGAGATTGCTACTAGCTTTTATCTTTTAAATTTCAAAATGTATTATAATTATAATATTAATTATTTATTAAATTTAATATTTTACACATAATTTTTATTATTTCAAAATTTATAAAATATATTATAATATTTTTATAAAATATCTATTTAATTACTATATTTTATATTATATATTTAATTATTTAGTATATTTAATAATATATTATTATTATATATTTATTTAATTTATATGTTTCAAATTAGGTTACTATATGGAATTCGAAAGAACATTACACTTTGCAGGCAGTGAGGTCTCTATAATATCGCGATATTTGTATCATAAAGTTACCTCATACTTCACAATACACGAAATCATTTTATCTAATTATTTTATTAATTTATATGAAAAGTGCACCACATTGGATGTATCCCACTTGTTGAAAAGTGTAAAGATTTAACGCAAACTGCAATGATGATTTGAAGATTGTTCTTACAAATTTTTTGAGGGTCTTATTTTTTAAATAAGTGTTTATTTCAGATTTTTTATATAAAATTACCAAGGAATAAAGGAGAAAGCCAATAAGTCGTGTATTGTGATCCCAAAGTTGATGAAGTCATCTGGATTACTTTAACGTGTCTTGTCCAAGGGTCCAGATTTTCTGGGGAACCAATGCTGATGGCCTGATTGATTAAAATCTTATCAGTATCAAATAAAGCAAAATAATGTCCCCTTGCTATCTATTTCTTAATCTAATGATGGGAGTTGTGACTTTTTCCTCTATTTCTTTTGGATTGTCCCATTACAATTATATCAATATATTGATGATTGTTTGCGAATTTACAACTATACCAATGCTGATGACTTGAGCTAGAAATTCTATTCACAATAAATGTGGTTAGCATATAATTATAATTTAGAATAAAATAAAATGTTAACTTTATAACTAATTTAGAAGGAAACGCATAATGAAAAGAGTCAGTAAATTGGAATGAAATTTAAAAAAAAAATCAAAATTAAATGATGGCAATAGAATTAGCTCAACATTATTACAATAATAATTCAATTCCTAATAGAACATTTAATTGTTAAGAATATATTAATAAATTGAAAATTTAATAATGTTATCAAGGATTGAATCCTTTGTTATTTAAAGCGAAATTAACATCGTCTGATAATTAGAAAATTAACATTATTGCAAACAAAAATTAGATATTTTAGTTTTTCAATTGGGTGAAAAGGGTACTGCACTTTATGGTTTTAGAATCAAATATGGAGACGGTAGACAATCCAATATGAAGAAACTATTTCGGTTTAAGTAATCGAATTCCAAGGGCAAATAACGGAACCACAAATCCACTGCAATTCTACCGATTTATATTGAAAAATTGCAGAGAAAGCAAACACAGTAAGGTGAACAAAAGCATAGATCCCCAATTCTAGACATTAAAAAACTGAGAAACAAACAAATCTAAGCCCTCTCGCCTCTAATCCTCCTAGCAAGCTGGATCCTTAGGCATATCGTCACCCTCTTCGCATGAATGGCACACAGATTAGTATCTTCGAAAAGTCCGACGAGATAAGCCTCGGCAGCTTCTTGAAGAGCAGCGACGGCGCTGCTTTGGAACCTCAAATCGGTTTTGAAATCTTGAGCGATTTCCCTCACAAGCCTCTGGAACGGAAGCTTTCGGATCAGGAGCTCGGTGCTCTTTTGGTATTTCCTGATTTCCCTCAGAGCCACAGTTCCTGGTCTGAAACGGTGCGGCTTCTTCACTCCTCCGGTCGCCGGAGCCGACTTCCTAGCGGCCTTCGTGGCTAGCTGCTTTCGTGGAGCTTTGCCGCCGGTTGACTTCCTAGCTGTTTGCTTGGTACGAGCCATTTGTGAAGAGGTTGAGGAAGAAAATAGATGTGTTTGGATTATGCGGAAGTTGTTGTAATTTAAAGGAAACTGATGTTCGCTTTGTGATTGGAGGGGCATATATTTCAAGGAGGATTTGGGAGAAGCGGGAAAAAGCAATTAAAAGGACTATTTTAAATTGTCCCAACATGAACGTAGATTGGAGAGACTATCGACGGTTGATAAGCTGTTGACGTACTGATCCTGTGTAATTGAAGTTAACCAATAGAATTCGTTCTTTTAAGCGGCATTGTTTTGAAGTTTGGCGATTTTAACATTTTTTTCTTTGGGATTATGAGAGTGAATCTAAACCGTACGTTGATTAAATACCTTTTTTCCTATTTTTTCGTTTAACCACCCATATTAATTTATTCATCCATTAATTTAAATCACATTTTATTATAGGGACGATACTCCCAACCCAATATACTATATTCATAAACGTTAGAATTTAAACCCTTAACTAGAGGTGATTAACGGATCACTCGGATCGAATCTAGATTATATTTGATTTAATTTTTTGGGTTGAATCGGATCTAATTCGGATGTAGTTCGTTGTATGTTAATCAAGTTATGTCAATTTTTAGGTGGGTCAACTTTCGGGTCGGGATTATCGAATATCAAATTAATATCAGATCGGTTGACTTTAGGTCGAGTTGATATCAAATCAATTAGATTTCATGTTGGGTCAATATCAGATTGGTTGATTTTCTGTTTGGTTCAACCTTTGGATCAGGTCAATTCGAGTTGAATTTGCTACAAATCAAATTAAGTATATATAAAATTATTGATATATAATTATAAAATATGTCTTATTGTTTGTTAATCTTATAATTTAGGTTTAATTCAGTTACAAGTCTAACGAAGTATATATAGATTTTTGGGTTGGATTACTTCGGATTTGGTTAAATTAGGTTCAGGTTGCTTTCGGTTTGGGTCAAATTGAATATGAGTTTCATACTAGGTCAACTAAATCTTGGATCGGGTATGGTTCGGGCTTCAAATCAAATTTGATCATCATGTTTGAGTTAATATATGGTATTGGGTCGGGTAAATAAGTTCGGGTAATCAAGTTCATGTCAAGTCTACCAGGTGTACTCTTAACCTTGCTTAAAGAACATATTCATGTTCACATGTTATTAAGCGGTGGTGATGTTGTGTTATGTGACGTTTAATAATTATAGTATGATATTAAAATAATAAATTTTTTTGGTTGTGCTCTCAGTTTTGTACTTTACCCTAATTAATTTAAATCAACTGCATCGTATGTTTGGTTTTTGTAAGTATCTCACAACGAGGATTTTCTGAATACACAATGTCTCAAACTCGATATATGCTTAAACGATATCAAACTGATTATTACTTGAACCAATCTCTTTGATAATGAAATAATAAATTTAACAATTATTTGTCAAATTCAATAATTTCAATAATTATTTTGTAATATTGTCATAATTATCTTATAATAATATGAAAATTTTAATAATTATTTTACAATTTAAAAAATTAATAACTAGAAAAATTATTTAATATCAGTTTGAATAAAATAAAATAAAAACAACTAATTAATGTTACAGATTTTTATAAATGTACATTGAAGAATAAGGTATAAAAAAATTATTTAATAATTATTAAAGAGCTTTTTCTTAAAAACGCTGAGTGTTTTTGTAATTAAGACTTTGTTTTCTATTCAAATCTTGGTTTACATTGGCAATGGTCGTACCTTTTTCCCATATGTATAGGATAAGGGGGAGGTAAGATAGTAGACTGTCCCAACACCAGGTTGAGAGCAATTTCCGTAAGAGACATCCGAAAGTATTGACAATTAACTAAATAATATAATAATAATAATAATAAAGTTACACATGACTAATTTAAAGTAGCACGAAAGTTATGTAAGGAAAAAAAAACATACAGACTTTCATTCTTCTTTTTTAAACAATATTAGATAATTTTAGCATACCCCTATCAATCCATAAAAATTTTACTTCAAGATTATCTAATATTATAAGATTATATCTCACGACGACGTGTATTAAATCTCCTCTCACGTGTTGATAACTATAATATGGATAATTTAACAATTTCAAATATTAAACCAAAAGAAACACACAGTATACTTTTGAAAATTTGAGCGCAACCTACTAAAAAATGTCTTCTCCCATTATGAGTGTCCATGTAATTATTCGATATTCATAATATATAACTTTTCTATGATAAAAAATATGCTCTTTCCTTTTTAAACTTATCTTTATTCTCTTTGAATCATCTAAAAATAATATTATGTTTAACAATCCTCCTTTATTTAAATTATAAGGTAAAGAGTGCAAATGATATTTGATTATATTTATTTTATTAAGTCAATCACTTATTAAAAGTTAAAAAATGATCATTCGATTTTGGAGTGTTGTTTTGTCGAGTCCCTCAACTATTAAAAGTTACAAAACGATCACCCGAATATTTATTATATTATAGACTAGTCCTTTTCATTAAAAAATTTGGCAGTTATTTAAGTTGAAGTTAATATGATGACTAAGATACGATAGTTGTTTGGAATTTTGATATCAATTTTATCATATTACAGTCAGAATATCATCAATTTCTTAATAGAAAACGAGTTTGGAACATAATGAATAGACGGGTGACCATTTTGTAACTTTTAATAGTTGAATGACTCAATAAAACAACACTCTATAGTCGAACGACCATTTTATAATTTTAATAGTCGACAATCTTAATAAAGTAAAATCCTATAATCTGAGGACCATTACATTCTTTACCCTAAATTATAATGGTGAGTAGTAATAAAAGAGGATTAAAAGTATCATTAAACTAAAATTAAAAGCGAAATTTGCATTGTGGGCGGCCAGGAACACACACGAGAACTGTTGAAGTCAAACTCAATTATTATAGAAAAATGTATAAACAAAGAAATGTGGCAATGCACTAACCACTAGTATATGTCGACAAACATAAGTTTGGAATTATTTGAAACGTGACAATTTTTTGTGAGCAACAAAACACTTGGAAATTGGAAGCCAATCAAAGTGTGGAAGCACAACAAGCAAATCACGCGACTAGAAGATCTTAGAAGCAAAGATATTTTGAAACACGACAATATATGAAGAAAATATGTCGTTTAAGTTTCCTATAAATATGAGGTTTTAGTTCCAAGTTAAGTATGAAATACAAGTAAGGAAAAGAGAGTATACGAGTGAAAAGAAAAATATTTGAGAGATTTGAAAAAGCTTAGAAAAGCTATTGGTAAGTTTGTAAACTAGCCGCAACCAGTATTGTAATATTGAGAGTGTCGTTGTAACATATTTTATTTTGTATCAATAAAAAGTTTGAGTGTTATAAATTACTGAGAGCCCATCTACGCTTCCAACAAGTGGCCTCAGAGCTTGGTTCGAGTTCAACGTGGTGGAGAAGATGGCCAACATGATTCAACCACAAATCTCGAGATTAACAAACACAAATTATGGTAATTGGAGCATTCAAATGAAGGCGTTATTAGGCTCCCAAGATTGTTGGGATATCATCGAGGATGGTTACACGAGCCTGAAAATACGTAGAAACAGCCTGGCCAATGAAGAAAAGAAGATATTGAAGGAATCCCGGAGAAAAGATAAAAGAGCATTGTTCTTTTTTTCAAGGAGTAGACGAATCTATCTTTGAAAAAGTTTTGATGCAAAGACCGTAAAACAAACGTGGGAGATTTTGCAAAAATCTCCACAAGGTGCCGAAAAAGCAAAAAACATGTACGCTTACAAACTCTCAGAGCTGAGTTTGAGATGTTAAAAATGAAAAATACAGAAAACATCGATGATTATATTAGCTGTGTGAAAGCGGTCGTGAATGAAATAAAAAGAAATGGTGAATCACTCAACGATGTTAGAGTGATGGAAAAAAAATTGCGGTCATTAACAAGAAAATTTGATTACGTGGTTGTGGCAATCGAAGAATCAAAAGATTTATCTCATATATCGATCGATGAGCTTGTGGGTCACTTCAAGCCCATGAGCAGAAAATGAAACAAATGAAGATTCTGAAAATCTGGAGCAAGCTCTACAAAGCAAGATGAATGTCAACGAAGGAGAAACTAGCAGCAGTTACACACGAGGTCGAGGAAATCGTGGTGGTTATCGTGGAAGATACAGAAGGATGAGGAACTCGTGGACGTGGTGGTTGATCATTTAGCACTGATAAAATGAGTGAAAACAATCCAACATCAGGCCCTGGAAGAGGATTCAGAGGCTGAGGTAGAGGTAGATATCAACAAGAAAATAAATTCCATGTACAATGTTATAATTACAATAAGTATGGTCATTATATTTATGATTGTAGATCTGCTCCTAAACAAGAAGAAAGAAATAACGTAGCAGCAGCTGAAGAAGAAAAAATTGAAAAATCTCATGTATTCCTCACTTATAAAGGAAATGAAGAATTCAAGAAAAATATTTAGTATCTTGATAATTGTGCTAGTAACCATATGTGTGGTCAAAAGGAACTATTTGTGAAATTAGATGAAACAGTCCATGGACAAGTAACGTTCGGAGATGACTCGCATGCAGAACTAAAAGGAAAAGGCAAAGTCATGATTACTCAGAGAAATGGATAAAAGAAATATATTTTAGATGTTTATTATGTACCTTCTTTGAAAAGCAATATTGTTGAAAACATTTTGATATTTCGATATAACAAAATTAAGTTAAATGAATTTTAAGATTTTCCAAATGATTTTCTAAGTATATTCGATATAATTATTCGAATATCAAAACATTACTCCAAATATTTCAAAAATCATTTTTAATCCTTACTTAAGTGTAAAATTAAGTTTTAATCTTAAAACAATTTCAAAATAATCTTTCAAAGTATTTCAAACCATTTCAAAGCCAAAAATTCCAGATTGCTCAAAGGGAACCGATTCCCCCCCCAAGGAGGTACCGATTCCCCCCTGAATGGTTTGGCTCCGAGATTTCCAGAATGCTCGGAGGGAACCGATTCCCCCATAGGGGGTACCGATTCGCCCCTATTCAACGGTCGAAATATTTGAATTTTACACTTAGGGAACCGATTCCCTATGAGAGGGTACCGATTCCCCCCACGCTCCAAGCATTTTTAATAAATTTTTCACACTTAAACGGCTATATTATCTTCATTAATCATCCCTAACGTTCAGAAGTGATTCAAGGTGTATTTAAGCAAGCTTAGAAGCCATTGATCAAAAACAAGAAACATCAAGCAACTAGAATCAAGAGAGAATCAAAGAGAAAGCATCAAACCTCAAGTTTGAGCATTTCAAGCCTATTTTCATTCAATATTCATTTTGCTTTCAAGAACACATATTGTGCTCAATTGTATTCATCTTTGAGTGTTCTTTTCTTTGTTCTAGAATTGTGCAAACAATCTACCTTGTGAGGATTTCCTTGTAAGTTTGCAAATTTGTATTGTTCTCTTTGGGAGAGAGTTTTCTCAAGAATTTGGGGTATAATTCTTGAGGGTTTGTAAGGTTACTCTTTGTCCTCAAAAGAAAGACAAATTAGTGAATTTATGGAAAATCCTTAGTGTGGATAGCTAAGGTAGTGGACGTAGACTTTGATTGAGAAAGTCGAACCACTCTAAATCGTTGTGCAAATCTTTTCAATTTTCTGCAAAAGCTTCCACCGAAATTTTAATTGCCAATTCACCCCCCTCTTGGCCGATTCCGTCGATCGATTAACTCAACAATTGGCATCATAGCCTAACTCATTTGAAGGTTTAATCGCCTCTTGAGTCGATTCGGGAAGAGTTATATCAATAATCAAAGTCATCAATGGCCTCCACTTCAAACTTCGACTCCGGTCTCGACTCGATGCCCGTCAACAAGCCTCCTTTCTTCAATGGAGCTAACTATGCCTATTGGAAGAATAGAATGATGTACTTCATTCAAGCAAGTGGCATGGAGCATGGAATGCTGTAGAAGAAGGATACATCAAACCTCTCACTCATCCAAGGTTGTGGAGTGAATGAGAGACAAGAATGTTCCAGCTCAACTCCAAAGGCATCCATATCATTTTTTGTGCTCTTGGACCAGATGAATACGGAAGAGTTTCATCGTGTACAACCACCAAAGAAATATGGGACAAACTTCAAGTCACTCATGAAGGTACCGATGAGGTAAAGAAATCTAAAATTAGTATTCTAACGCATAGCTATGAAAATTTCAGGATGAAACCAAATGAAGATATCAAAGCTATGAAGGATAGATTTTCAACGATTGTCAATGGTCTCAAATCATTTGGAGAGATCATTTCAAATGAAAAGCTTGTGAGGAAGTTAGTCTACTCCCTCCCAAAATTGTGGCAATCAAAGAAGACGTCAATCATCGAGTCTAAGAACTTAACGTCCTTAACTCTTGAAGAGCTAATTGGGTCACTCCTCACTCATGAAATGATGCTCGAAGATGAGGTGGACCTCGACAAGATTGACGAGACACCAAAGGAGAAGGAGAAGAAGAAAAACATTGGAGTTGCTCTCAAATCCAAAAAATATGAGAGTGATTCGAATAACGATGATGATGACGAGGAAATGGCATTGTTTGCCAAACGGTTTAGAAAAATGATGAGACCTTATCGAGGAAGAAAATTCAAACAAAATGAAGGCCTAAAAAATGAACCGAAAGAGAATGACCCAATCATTTGCTACGAATGCAAAAAGCCAGGGCATGTTAAATATGATTGCCCACAATTAAAGAAAAAAGGTCAATCAAAGAATAAGCACAAGGCTCATGTGGCTACATGGAGCGATGAAGAAAGTTCCGATGAAGAGGAACAAGAAGTAGCTAACTTGTGCTTGATGGCATTTGGGGAAGATTCTAAGGTAACCTCTAACTCATCCGATTTTGATGATTTATCTTATGATGAGTTATTAGAGGAATATAATGGGTTGGCTTCGGATTATGAGAAATTATTTTTAAAATATAAAAATGATGTTTCAAAATTGAAAGATGAAAACAAACTCATATCCAAAACCAACAACGATCTTGAAAGTAAAATCAAAGATTTGCAAATCAAACTAGAAGAGTTTGAAAAGAAAAATTTAGATTTGCAAAATTTACTTTCAAAGATCAATGATGATCATCAAAAGAAAATTGATGATCTTAAAACTTCTTTTGATAAAGTTGGAACAAAACATTTTGAAAAAGGTGAAAATTCAAAATCCAACTTTGTTAGAAAAAGTTTTAGAAACTACAATCATAGAGGTCCCCAAAGAACCTCTAATGAAAAATCATTAGAAGTATGTGGGTTCCTAAAGAACTCATTACTACTAAAGATAAAAATATCCTACACAAATTGATACCTAAGGGGACTAGGATTTAGGAAACTAATGAATATGGACCCAAAAGAATTTGGGTACCAAAAATAAAAAATTAATCTATGTTTGTAGGGAAAGGAGCATTGCTACAAGGCACGGGAAACAAATTCAAATTCATGGTACCTTGATAGTGGATGCTCAAGACACATGACCGGAGACAAAAGCCGGTTCATTGAGCTTAACGCCAAAAATGGAGGAGAAGTGACTTTTGGAGACAATTCAAAAGGTCACATTGAAGGTATTGGTACAATAGGTAATACCTCTTCCATACAAATTAAAAATGTTTTATATGTGAATGGATTAAAGCATAATCTATTGAGTATTAGTCAATTATGCGATAAAGGATTCAATGTCTTATTTGAAATTAATGGTTGTAAAGTCATTGACATTGCATCTAATCGGATTATGCTTGTTGGTCATAGAATAGGGAACATATACATGGTGAATTTAGATTCTTTTGATATGACTAATTTATGCCTAGTTGCTAAGGATGAACATGGTAGTTGGTTATGGCATAGGAGACTAGACATGCTAGTATGAGTATTTTGCAACGGTTAATTCAAGGAGACCTAGTAAGAGGGTTGCCTAAGCTTAAATTTGATAATGATAAAATCTGTGATGCTTGTGCTAAAGGAAAACAAAAGCGAGTTTCTTTCAAATCCATTAATGATGTATCAACTAGTAGAGTTTTACAATTGATCCATTTAGATCTTTTTGGGCCAACTAGAACTACTAGCTTGGGTGGAAAACAATATGCATTTGTCTTGGTAGATGACTATTCTAGATATACTTGGGTTCTATTTTTAAATACTAAAGATGAAGCATTAGAACAATTCATCACATTTTCAAAAGTAATTCAAAATAAAAAAGGTTACTCTATAACTAGTGTTAGGAGTGATCATGGAACTGAATTTGAAAATCTTGGATTTACTGAATTTTGTAACTTTAACGGTATTAGCCATAATTTTTCAGCACCTAGAACCCCTCAACAAAATGGAGTTGTTGAGAGGAAAAATCGAACTTTAGAAGAAATGGCTAGAACCATGCTTTGTGAAAATAATTTGCCAAAATATTTTTGGGCGGAAGCCACAAATACCGCTTGTTATGTTGTAAATCGAGTAATGATTAGGCCAATTTTAAAGAAAACTCCATATGAAATTTTCAAAAATAAAAAGCCTAACATTAGTTATTTTCATCCTTTTGGATGTAAATGTTTTGTTTTAAACAACGGTAAAGAAAACCTTGGCAAATTTGATGCTAAAAGTGATGAAGGAATTTTTCTGGGTTATTCCTTAAATTCTAAAGCCTATCGTGTATTTAATAAAAGAACTTTAGTTGTAGAAGAGTCTATACATGTTGTTTTTGATGATAATCCCCTTCTGAGGAAGGATTCTTGTGTGAATGATGATGTAGGTGTTATAAATACAAATGACGTTAGACATGAAGTTGGAGAACCATCATCAAAGGAAGAAACGAAAAATGAGGAAACTCATGATCCTCTTGAGAATCCAACCATTGAAGAAAGGGAAGCATCTTATCCAAGAGAGTACAACTATGTCAAGGATGGTGAAATTATAGGTGATCCATCAAAAGGGGTAACAACTCGATCTTCTCTTAGAAATATTTGTAATTATGTTGCATTTATCTCATGCATAGAGCCTAAGAATATTAAAGAAGCATTAAATGATGAACATTGGATTATGGCTATGCAAGAAGAGTTAAATCAATTTGAGAGAAGTAAAGTATGGACATTAGTTGAAAGGCCTAGTAATAAATCTACTGTAGGTACTAGATGGGTATTTAGGAATAAGCTTGATGAGAGTGGTAATATAGTGAGAAACAAGGCTAGACTTGTTGCTCAAGGGTATACTCAAGAAGAGGGCATAGACTATGATGAAACATACGCTCCCGTAGCTAGGATGGAAGCAATTAGAATGTTATTAGCATTTGCATGTTTCAATGAATTTAAATTATATCAAATGGATGTTAAAAGTGCATTTTTAAATGGTTTTATAAAAGAAGAAGTGTATGTGGAACAACCTCCAGGTTTTGAAGATTCAAATTTTCCGGATCATGTTTTAAAATTGACAAAAGCACTTTATGGTTTAAAGCAAGCTCCTAGAGCTTGGTATGAAAGATTGTCAAATTTTTTAATTGAAAAAGAATTTTCAAAAGGGAAGGTTGACACTACATTGTTTTTGAAGCATAAAGGTAAAGATTTATTAGTAGTTCAAATTTATGTTGATGATATAATATTTGGTTCTACTAATGATGTTCTTTGCCAAGAATTTTCTAAGCTAATGCAAAGTGAGTTTGAGATGAGCATGATGGGGAAGCTCTCATTTTTCTTGGGACTCCAAATCAAGCAAAGAAAAGATGGCATCTTCATCAATCAAGCTAAGTACGTCAAAGATATGCTCAAGAAGTTTGGACTGGAAAATGGGAAACCTCATGACACTCCAATGAGCTCTTCAACAAAGCTTGACTTAGATGAAGGAGGTAAATGTGTAGATGTTAAATTATATAGGTCAATGATTGGATCTCTACTTTATCTAACTGCAAGTAGACTGGAAATTATGTTTAGTGTTTGCTTATGTGCTAGATTTCAATCATGCCCTAAGGAATCACATTTACTAGCTGTTAAGAGAATCTTTAGATACCTTAAGGACACTCATAATTTAGGACTTTGGTATCCTAGAGACTCTAGCTTTAGCTTGCATGCTTTTTATGATGCGAATTATGGATGATGCAAATTAGATAGGAAAAGCACCTCCGGTACTTGCCAATTCCTTGGAAATATGCTAATTTCTTGGTTTTCAAAGAAACAAAATTGTGTTGCATTATCTACCACTGAAGCCGAATACATTTCAGCTGGTAGTTGCTGTGCACAAGTTTTATGGATGAAACAATAACTTTTTGATTATGGAATTGAAGTAGGTACCATTCCTATCAAGTGTGACAATGTCTCACTAAAAATCCCATCCAACACTCTAGAACTAAGCACATTGAAATAAGACATCACTTCATTAGAGACCATGTCACTAAGGAAGATGTAGTTGTAGAATTTGTTGATACTTTGCACCAATTAGCGGATATCTTTACAAAACTTTTAGACAAGGAACGATTTTGGACACTTAGGAGAGAATTAGGTTTGACCAATCTATCTTCACTGAGTGTTTAAAATAATTTTAGCACTTTTAATAATAAATGAAAAATGCTTATAATAGTAAATTTTGATTGCATTCATTGCTATTAGTTAGGGGGAGTTTATGATTCTTGATAAAAAATTAATTTTATGTTCAAATATCGTTTAAAGATTAATTGAATTGTTTGAACATGATTAATTTTCAATATATGAGTTGCCAATACCACTAGAGGAAATTAATTTAGCATTTTGGGTGTTTAAAATCGGATTTTAGCATTTGCTGCAGAGGGAATCGATCCCCCTTGAGGGAACCGATTCCCCCTTTGAAGGGGAACCGATTCCCCCCACAAGGGAATCGATACCCCCCTGGGGTTTTGTTAAATCGGGCAGAACACCCAAAACCCTAAAATACTCAAACCCTCTTCTTTTCCGCCGTTCTCTCTCAACTTTTCTCAAATCTCCATTTTTGCCTCAAATCAACGATATTAATCGGAATTCGATTCAAATATCATCTTCTAAACCTGTTGGAATCATTAAAATCGTGCAAACAACATCAAAATCCCCTCAATTTTTATCTTTCAAGGTAAATTTTTCTAAACTCTTTATTTCATTGATTTTGAACATAGGATTAGTTTTAATTAGTTATAGGTTGAAATAGTGATCGGGCATTGATTGTTTAATGATTAGAAACTAGATGTTACAACTAATTTCATCAAAAACACAAGAATTTTACAAAATTTTAAAATTTTCGAAATAAAAAAAAATTGATTCTCAAAGTTAATGTGTTTTGATAAAATTATGTTTTTATGAAAACTATATATATATATATATATATTGTTTCTCAAAACCATATTTGTCAAAAGTTTTTCAAAACTTTGCCCAATAGATTGATTTAGCGAACCTTGAAATATTGAGGACTCAATTGAGTTTTAGGATTAATTGAATTGCATATATTTGTTTTTAAAATTGCAGGTTATCCAATCTATTCCGATTTCCTTTACCATGTCCAATCCTAAACGTGCTAGGTCTTCATCTAGTCGTTCTAGTCGTCAACCAAATTCACCTCCAAATCCTCCTCCTATTCCTCAAAATCCTATTCCAAATCTTGATCCTAACTTGACTATCCAAAATTCTTGTTTCAATCAACCGAGTCCTAAAGATTATCGTTTTTGGTTTTACCAATATTTTGACTCGTATAAGATTAGGGAAGAACGTATCCCATCTCTTCAAGCTATGTTGCTATTAACTTTAAATATCTCCCTATCTTGCACGAATGGAAATTTGATAAACTTTTCGAACTTGAACCCGTTGTCTATCATCAACTTGTTCGTATCTTCTATTGTAATGCCGTTTGTATCAAAAATCGTGACAAAACCAAAACCATAGGAGTACGTTTCTACCTCCTAGGTCAATATTTTCATCTTGATCCGGCTTACATAGCCAATGCCTTAGGCTTGGATAATGAAGGTTTATCAAATGAAAAACAAGTTTTAGGCTCTCGATATAAACGAAATGATAGTGCAAGTGTTCTAGATCTTCATGAGCATTTTCTTCATCTCATGATCACTTGGTGGTTTCGACCATCCGGGGGTCGTTATTCTACTCTCAGAGCTTTAGATCTTTGGTGGTTGCATTGTTTTGAACACAATATAAAAATAAACCTTTCCGAGATTATCTTTGCTGAGATTGTTGAAACCATTAATCTAGTGCCAAATAAGAAACTATGTTCTTCACTAGTTTACGGTTGTATCCTTAGTAATCTCTTTTCTAAAGCCGAGCTTCGAGTTGGTCTAGATGCCTCCTTTCCTCTTAAGAAACAAATCAATCTTCTTTCTTTAACAAGAGCGGGATGGGTCAAAGATAAAGAAACCGATGAATGGGTTCGATCTTCTGCAACTACTCCGGGAGCTAGTTCTTCACAAGCTCCACTCGAAGCTGACGAAGATCCAGAGTTTGAACAATTAATGAGGGATATCGATGAAGTCGAAGATGAGCCTGAGCAACCCGAGGAGCACGCACAACAATCGACTCAAATGCCTCCATATTTTCAATCCTTTATGGAGTCATTTAATTTCGATATGAGACCATGGATTCGCGCTTTACTTCTATAGAGTCCCATTTATCCACAATGGGAGCTCAACAATTAGAGATTCTCTGAGAGATGCGCACAAACAACGCTTCGATGAATAAACGTATTAATGACCTCACTAACGAAATGGCCGCTATGCGAGCTCGTTTTCCTCCTCCTGATCCGAATATGTGATTAAATGTTTTACTTTGAACTCCAAACTTATTGTTTTAACATTTTGAATATTTTGGAATGTTTGAATTTGTTAATTGATTGACTGTGAATTTGTTTGGATTTATGGATGGTATGAACTTATATGTTTTGTGTGATTTATTCGTTATTGCATCATTTACTTCATGTTAGATATATGACAAATTTTGCCATATCACATTAAATATGAATATTGATTATGAAGCTAATGGCTAACGTTTCTCTTGATTGTGATCTTAGCAGCTTATGCATACATACCTAATCAATTGGCTAAATGTTTTTCACATTTCTTTGAATCTTTTTGATTTAACAAAAAGGGGGGAGAAGTGTGTGTTTTAAGTGTGTTTTAAAATAAGTGTGTTTTAAAATGATAAATGGGAGAAGTGTTAAAGTAAGGGGGAGTAATTTCAAAACTTGATTTCAAAATCTTAAAATTACTAAAATGTTTTGTTATATCAAAAAGGGGGAAATTGTTGAAAACATTTTGATATTTCGATATAACAAATTAAGTTAAATGAATTTTAAGATTTTCCAAATAATTTTCTAAGTATATTCAATATAATTATTCGAATATCAAAACATTACTCCAAATATTTCAAAAATCATTTTTAATCCTTACTTAAGTGTAAAATTAAGTTTTAATCTTAAAACAATTTCAAAATAATCTTTCAAAGTATTTCGAACCATTTCAAAGCCAAAAATTCCAGATTGCTCAGAGGGAACCGATTCCCCCCCAATGGGGTACCGATTCCCCCCTGAATGGTTTGGCTCCGAGATTTCCAGAATGCTCGGAGGGAACCGATTCCCCCATAGGGGGTACCGATTCCCCCCTATTCAACGGTCGAAATATTTGAATTTTACACTTAGGGAACCGATTCCCTATGAGAGGGTACCGATTCCCCCCACGCTCCAAGCATTTTTAATAAATGTTTTCACACTTAAACCGGCTATATTATCTTCATTAATCATCCCTAATGTTCAAAAGTGATTCAAGATGTATTTAAGCAAACTTAAAATCCATTGATCAAAAACAAGAAACATCAAACAACTAGAATCAAGAGAGAATCAAAGAGAAAGCATCAAACCTCAAGTTTGAGCATTTCAAGCCTATTTTCATTCAATATTCATTTTGCTTTCAAGAACACATATTGTGCTCAATTGTATTCATCTTTGAGTGTTCTTTTCTTTGTTCTAGAATTGTGCAAACAATCTACCTTGTGAGGATTTCCTTGTAAGTTTGCAAATTTGTATTGTTCTCTTTGGGAGAGAGTTTTCTCAAGAATTTGGGGTATAATTCTTGAGGGTTTGTAAGGTTACTCTTTGTCCTCAAAAGAAAGAAATATTAGTGAATTTGTGGAAAATCCTTAGTGTGGATAGCTAAGGTAGTGGATGTAGACTTTGATTGAGAAAGTCGAACCACTCTAAATCGCTGTGCAAATCTTTTCAATTTTCTGCAAAAGCTTCCACCGAAATTTTAATTGCCAATTCACCCCCTCTTGGCCGATTCCGTCGATCGATTAACTCAACAAATATCATCAGTCTTGGTCAACTCCTAGAAAAAAGATATGAAGTGCAGATGAAGAATCGCTCGCTTGCCATCAAAAATAAAGAAGGAGAATTTATAGCCCAAGTTGATATAACTCGAAATCGTCTCTTTACAATTGATATCGAGTCGGGAGAAGTCAAGTGCATGAAGACCGGGATCAAAGATGATTCATGGATATGACATCTAAGATATGGACATCTTGGATTTTCTGATTTGAAGCTGTTATAAAAAACAAACATGGTGAAAAGACTACTAGAGATCAACCCTCCAAATCAATTATGTGAGGCTTGCATCAAAGGAAAACAACATAGACAAAAGCTTTGACGTTGGTAGATCCTGGCATGCCCGAAGACCGCGGGAGATAATACACATAGATATAGCCAGTCCTTTTGACATACCATCGCTTGGCGGTAACAGGTACTACCTAACTTTTATTGATGATTTTAGTAGAAAATGTTAGATTTATATATTGAAAGAAAAGTCAGAAGTACTGGAAAAATTGAAAGAATTTAAAGCAATGGCGGAAAAACAAAGCGGTCAATATTTGAAGATACTCAGATCAGATAGAGGAGGTGAATATATATCAAAGTTATTTGAAGAATTCTGCAAAGAGCATGGCATCATCTATCAGCTGACAGCCATATACACACCACAACAAAATGAAGTTGCAGAAAGAAAGAACCGCACAATCTTGGACATGGCAAGAAACATGCAAGCAACTACCGAGAAATTTCTGGGCTGAAGCAGTTCGATGTGCAGTTTATGTAACATCATCAATACCGGGTTAGTGACTAAATTGTAAAGTCTTATAATTTGGTGATTAAAATAGAATGATTGAATAATATAAAGATTTATTTATAAATTATTGTATAGAATTGAATTGAAAGGAATAATGAATGAAAGGGAAAAGAGTCATTTACAAGGAAATAAGAAATGAAGGGTTATATATTAATCCACGTGGGTTGAAGAGGGGAGAACACAAAGGCTTCCAGAGTTTTTTTTCTTCTTCTTTATTCCTTGTACGAGTAAAGTAAAATAAAGGTGAGTTTTCTGATTATTGAGTTTCTTGTTAAATTTAAAATTGGGTTTTGATTATTAGATGATAATTAAGCTTAAGGAAAGCTTAAGTTATCATAAAATTAAAGGATGATAAAGTTAGAAGAGATTAAAGATTAGAAGTTCTTGAATGAAATCTTGGAATATAGTTCATATCTAGAATTGGAAGTTAAATTTGACTTTCATCAATCTAGTTAAGACATATTAAGTGTTAGAAGTGGAATTAAATCATGTTGCAAAGTTGGTATAATTCTTGAATTTCATGAGGAAGATAGGATTTTGAAGTTTAAGATGAAATAAGTGAGTATAGATTAGTTTAAGTATGTGTACTGGAGTTAAGAATAAAAAGGGAATGAAAGATGAAGGAATTAAGCTAAAATGGATAAGTTTTCGGGTTCAAGAAGTGAATTCTGGGTAGAGTGCATCGGTACACATCCATTGTGTACCGATGCATCAAGGATAAAATTCCAGAAATTGTTGAAGGCATCGATGCACATGAAGTGTATCGATGCACTCCTTTAAAATAAAAACATCAAATGACATCAGTGTATCGATGCACCCCTTAATATTCAAACATCGAATGAGATTTGTGTACCAATGCACAGGTAGTGCATCGATGTACCCATTAAGGGATGCATCGATACACTGTAGAGTGCATCGATGCATACCTTCATTAAAAGATGAAAATAACTTCCTTTTTAGCCTAAGGAGTAATAGTTTAGAATATATCAATTAGTATTCTGATATGTATCAATGTATTACTATGTAGATATAAAACATAATCTTGTTCTAGAATAATCAAAGGACTAGAATCGAATCAAAACAAGGCTAAGGTGAGTGTATTTTATAGTTAAAGTGTATAGAGACAAGACTTGTGATAAGTCTATCTCTGATAGTTGAATTCATGATTTTATACTCATGTACATGCATACATATATTATTGTTATAGTGATATCATGCATAATTTATTATGCTTTAATATGATATTATATGAACGAATGCCATTACAAGAGAAACAATCCAGGTATGTGGAATAATGGAAATAATTATATGTGTTTATATGAAAAGTGATGAAGGAGATATGAAATGAGAAATTTATTCATGTTTAAGCCCATGTTATATGATATGAGAGTTATAGGTATAGTTGGCATGCCAAGAGTCGAGGGTTTATAGTGGCCCTTCGGGACATATCTAGTGGTCTTTCGGGACATATCCAGTGGTCATTCGGGACGTATCCAGTGGTCCTCGTGACATATCCAGTGGTCCTTAGGGACGTAATGGTCCTTCGAGATAAATATTCACTGCCCCTAGTGGGAATTTATCGAGTTGTGGTGACAGCGTTAGTGCACAACCTCAATGTACTCACGTACCTTTGTTCTCAATAATGTACATGGGCAATTGAAAGATAAATTAAAGTGAAAGTGATACAAGAGGTAAGTTTCATATGTGCATAACATGATTGTATATGTTATAGTGAAATAATACATGCATATTGAAATGTCATGATCAAATGGTAAGAATACATATTCACGAATATATTGTTACATGTTCATTTATTGCCTCTCTAAGTCTATAACTTAATGTGTAAGTGATTTACACGTAGGTACCAAGAAACAAGAAGAACAGTACTAGAAGTGACAAGAACATCATCACTATTAAAAGATCAGATCAGAAGTAATTGACAAAGTAGGTATTTTGGGTTATGCCTAGAGTGTTGGCATAATAAGTTGTTAATTATGAATGTTTTGATCGATTTTGTATTTCATGGTCTCTCTTATGTAAATTAACATATTTGTTTTAATGAAAGTTTAAAATTTCCCTGTTTTTCTTTAAGTGTCAAAGTTTGAAAAGTCAATGTGACACCTCGAACTCATATTCGGGTCGGATACGGGTTAGGGGTGTTACATTTAATGGTATCAGAGCTACGGTTTAATCGATTCTCGGCATAAACTGAAGTCTAGAGTGTCTTATAATGTATACATACCAACAAAATAGTGAAAACTTCTGATATGATAGAATAGTAAGTATGATGTTCTGATAATATAATGATATTATTGTGTCTTAATAGATGTCAAGACATGGTAGTTCTAAAAATGAAGCGGGAGATGATAGACCTATTGAAAGTAGCAATTCACCTGCACTGGCCAGGCAGAGTGAAGAACAGATACCCTCTAGAGTGCCTATAAATGATCAAGATGTATTCTTTAGAACGTCAGACGCGGTATTGACGCGTTTCAAACCTCTACTACTTCAACTCCAAAAATGAATGTTGCGAAAGAGTTGAAGGGTTTAGGATCTCCCGAGTTTAAAGGGGAAGCTGAGGAATGTCCTATTACTGTGGACTTTTGGCTTAATGACGTGAAAGTCATGCTTGAGAGACCTCATTGTTCCGATGCTGAGAAGCTAGATGGAGTAATTTCCTTGTTAAGAGGGCAAACAAGAATTTGTTGGATCAATGTTACATTGAGGATGTCTAGTAATCAAGTAACTTGGTCATTGTTTTTAGAATAATTTAAGCATAAGTATATCGGAGATCAATTTGTTCGATAGATGAAACAAGAGTTCATGAGTTTGAAGTAATAGAATCACACTGTATATGAGTACGAGTGTGAATTCAATAAGTTGAGCCGCTTTGCTGCCGAGCTTGTTCATACAGAGAAAGATGCTTGTGAGTGGTTCGTACAAGGATTACATCCTCGGTTGAAGGAAATGTTGATTGTATTGAATCTATCCTCGTTTCAAGAGGTAGTCAATCGTGCTAAAGCTTTGGAAAGAGCTTAGAATGAGAGATTTGAAAATTCAAGAGCTCAGACAATCAAAAGAACGGGTGCTTCTTCGAGTTCTACACCATCAAAAAGGAGTAAAGATGCTGGTTCTCGACCTCAAGCTAGATCAGAGTCAGTGGCATCCTCCGCAAGAGGATCAAATCCGATGAGATGTAGACAAACTCAGTCAGTGGGATCTAGAGCTATAGGATATGGAGTTGGGAGATCTAACCAGAGTCAAGTCAGACAATGCCCACGTTGTGGAAAGAATCATTCAGGGATATGTAGGATGATTTCTGGAGCTTGCTTTAGATATGGGGAGACCGAATATTTTGTTCGGATTGTCCCAGGGGAGCCGGTGAATCTGCACTGCCGAGAGGTCTTTTTCTGCAGGGCAAAGGGTAGAGGTAGAGGAAGAAAACAGTCAGAGTCCTCTGCTCAACAAGAGATACATTCCACTACTCGAGTGTACAATATCAAGACCAATGATGATCGGGATGATCCGAGATTATAACAGTACCTTTCTGTTGTTTGATAAACATGTTATGGTATTGATTGATACGGGGTCTACATATTCATACATTACTAGTAAGTTAATGAGAGAATTGAATATTCAGTTAGAAACTACTAGCAATGAGGTGATAGTGATGAATCCGTTAGTGCACAGTGCTCGGGTAAATATGGTGAGTCGAGGGTATCCCATACGAATCAAGGGAATTGAATTTCCTGATAACCTGATGGAATTACCCTTCAACGAATTTGAAGTGATACTGGGAATGGATTGGTTATATCATTATTATGCTAATGTCGATTATAGACTGAAAAGAGTAACATTAAGAAGTTCAGAAGGAGTAGAAGTCGTTGTATTTAGTGAAAGATGGAATCTGTTGGCGAATGTGATATCAGTAATGACTGCAAAGAAGTTACTGCTACAAGGATGTCAAGGATTCATTGCTAATGTGCTAGATGTAAGAGCCAAAGACAAAGAGATTGAAGAAATTCCTATAGTGAGAGAGTTATTCGATGTTTTTCCTGCAGAGTTTACAGGTTTACCTCAGGACAGAAAGGTAGAAATCCATATTGAGATAATACCGGGAATAGCACCCATTGCAATGACACCATACAGAATGGCTCCAAAAGAGTTGCAAGAATTAAAGATTCAATTATGAGAGCTACTGGAAAAAGGGTTTATTAGACCAAGTGTATCACCTTGGAGAGCTCCAATTCTATTTGTTAAGAAGAAAGATGGTTCAATGCGTCTCTGCATCGACTACATACAACTCAATAAAGTGATCATCAAGAACAAGTATCATCTCCCCCGAATTGACGATTTATTTGATCAATTAAAGGGAGCTTCAGTTTTCTTAAAGATTGATTTGCGTTCGGGTTACCATCAATTGAAGATTCAAGAGAAAGGCATTCCAAAGATGGCGTTTAGAATGAGGTATGGTCACTATGAATTTATCGTGATGCCATTTGGAGTTACGAATGCACCAGCTGCTTTCATGGATTTAATGAACAGAATATTCCAATCATATTTGGATCAGTTCGTGGTGGTGTTCATTGATGATATTTTAGTGCATTCAAAGTCAGAAGAAGAGCATAGTTCACACTTAAAGATCGTTTTTCAAATTTTATGAGACAAAAGTCTTTATGCTAAATTCTCGAAATGTGAATTTTGGTTGAATGAAGTGGCATTCCTTGGACATATAATTTTTGCAGAAGGAGTTCGAGTGGATCCTCAAAAGATTAAAGCTATTTTGGAGTAGGAAGTTCAAAGAATGTGTCAGAAGTTTGAAGTTTTTTGGGGTTAGCTGGTTATTATCGAAGGTTTGTTAAAAACATTTCGATAATAACTTTACCTCTAACTAAGTTATTGAGAAAAGAAGTAAAATTTGCTTGGACTCAGGAATGCCAAAAGAGTTTAGAAAAATTAAAGAAGATTTTGACAGAAGCTCCAGTGTTAGTCCAACCTGAGTCTGGCAAGAACTTTGTAGTGTACAGTGATGCGTCTCATAGCGGTTTAGGATGCTTGTTAATGCAAGAGGGAAAAGTAGTGGCCTATGCTTCGAGGCAACTAAAACCACACGAAAAGAATTATCCTACATACGATCTGGAGATGGCGGCCGTAGTGTTTGCTCTTAAGATTTGGCGTCACTATTTGTATGGTGAAAAGTGCTACTTGTATACAGATCATAAGAGTTTAAAGTACTTGATGACTCAGAAAGAGTTGAATTTAAGACAGAGAAGATGGGTGGAATTTCTCAAGGATTATGATGTTGTGATTGATTTCCATCCCGGAAAAGCAAATGTGGTAGCGGATGCCTTAATTAGAAAGTCATTTGCAGCCTTACGAGCTTTGGATGCCAAAATATCATTTGACGAAGACGGTGCAATTTGTGCGGAATTGACTTTCAAGCCATCATGGCTGGATCGAATTAAGAAATTGCAAAGAAAAGATGAAATGTGTTTGAATAAATTGCAACAATTTAAGAATGAAGAGCTAAATAATTATGAATCAAGTTGGATGGGAACTTGTATTATCAAGGGAGATTGGTGATTCCAAATGATGATGAATTAAAGAATGATTTATTAACGGAAGCTCATTGTAGTCCATTAATGATGCACCCAGGAGGAAACAAAATGTATATGGACCTCAAGAGTCGATATTGGTGGTCTGGAATGAAGAAAGACATTACGGTATTTGTATCAAAGTGTTTGACTTGTCAACAAGTCAAAGCTGAGTATCAGGTTCCATCGGGATTGTTATAATGAGTATCAATTCCTCAGTGGAAATGGGAGAATGTAACAATGGATTTTGTGACTGAGTTGCCTTTAACTCAGAACAAAAGGGATTCAATCTGGGTGATTGTAGATAGATTGACTAAATCAACCCCTTTTATCCCGGTACGAACTGATTTCTCCATGGATATGTATGCCGAGATATATGTTAGAAAAATTATACGCTTGCATGGTATACCTATTTCTATAATTTCTGATCAGGATCCTAGATTCAATCGCACTTTTAGAAATCATTACATGGAGCGTTGGTAACTCGATTAAACTTTAGTACAACATTTTATCCTTAGACCGATGGACAATCCGAGCGAACTATCCAAATTCTGGAGGATATGCTTAGAGCTTGTGTAATTGAATTCAAAGGATCGTGGGAAAGGTATTTGTCACTTGCTGAATTTGCATATAACAATAGTTATCAGTCAAGCATCAAACTGACTCCATATGAAGTTTTATACGGGAGAAGATGGCATACGCCCTTGAATTGGTTTGAGCTTAATGATAGAGAAGTTATTGGTCCATAGTTGATTCAGGAAATGGAAGAAAAGGTTCAAGTGATTCAGAGTAACATCAAAACAACAACTGATAGACAAAAATCGTATTCATATTTAAAGAGAAAGGAAATAGAATATCAAGTAGGAGACAAAGTGTTTCTTAAAGTTTCTCTTTGAAAGAAGGTTCTGAGGTTTAGACGTAAAGAAAATTGAGTCCTCGGTTCAATGGACCCTACGAGATTATTAAGAGAGTAGGACCAGTAGCATATCAATTAGCTTTGCCATTAAAATGGAGAAAATTCACAATGTCTTTCATGTTTCAATGCTTCAGAAGTATCGATCTGATCATTCCCATATTGTGACTCCAGAAGAGATAGATATTCAACCAGATCTGACTTATGAAGAGGAACCGGTTAAAATCTTAGCTCATGAGGTTAAACAACTAAGGAAAAAGATGATTCCATTGGTTAAAGTCTTATGGTGGAATCACAAAGTAAAGGAAGCAACATGAGAGTGTGAAGAGACGTGAGGATTAAGTACCCCCACCTCTTTGCGTAATAAAAATTAGAGGACAAATTTTCTTAAGGGGGAGATTTATAACATCCTCAATATCGGGTTAGTGACTAAATTGTAAAGTCTTATAATTTGATGATTAAAATAGAATGATTGAATAATATAAAGATTTATTTATAAATTATTGTATAGAATTGAATTGAAAGGAATAATGAATGAAAGGGAAAAGAGGTCATTTACAAGGAAATAAGAAATGAAGGGTTATATATTAATCCACGTGGGTTGAAGAGGGGAGAACACAAAGGCTTCCAGAGTTTTTTTTCTTCTTATTTCTTCCTTGTACGAGTAAAGCAAAACAAAGGTGAGTTTTCTGATTATTGAGTTTCTTGTTAAATTTAAGATTGGGTTTTGATTATTAGATGATAATTAAGCTTAAGGAAAGCTTAAGTTATCTTAAAATCAAAGGATGATAAAGTTAGAAGAGATTAAAGATTAAAAGTTCTTGAATGAAATCTTGGAATATAGTTCATATCTAGAATTGGAAGTTAAATTTGACTTGTCATCAATCTAGTTAAGACATATTAAGTTTTAGAAGTGGAATTAAATCATGTTGCAAAGTTGGTATAATTCTTGAATTTCATGAGGAGGATAGGATTTTGAAGTTTAAGATGAAATAAGTGAGTATAGATTGGTTTAAGTATGTGTATTGGAGTTAAAATATAAAAGGGAATGAAAGATGAAGTAATTAAGCTAAAATGGATAAGTTTTCGGGTTCAAGAAGTGAATTCTGGGTAGAGTGCATCGATACACATCCATTGTGTACCGATGCACCAAGGATAAAATTCCAGAAATTGTTGAAGGTGCATCGATGCACATGAAGTATATCGATGCACTCCTTTAAAATAAAAACATCGAATGCCATCAGTGTATCGATGCACAAGTAGTGCATCGATTCACCCCTTAATATTCAAACATCGAATGGGATTTGTGTGCCGATGCACATGTAGTGCATCGATGCATACCTTCATTAAAAGATGAAAATAACTTTTTTTTAGCCTAAGGAGTAATAGTTTAGAATATATCAATTAGTATTATGATATATATCAATGTATTACTATGTAGATATAAAACATAATCTTGTTCCGGAACAATCAAAGGACTAGAATCGAATCAAAACAAGGCTAAGGTGAGTGTATTTTATAGTTAAAGTGTATAGAGACAAGACTTGTGATAAGTCTATCTCTTATAGTTGAATTCATGATTTTATACTAATGTACATGCATACATATATTATTGTTATAGTGATATCATGAATAATTTATTATGCTTTAATATGATATTATATGAATGAACGTCATTACAAGAGAAACAATCCAGATATGTGGAATAATGAAAATGATTATATGTGTTTATATCAAAAGTGATGAAAGAGATATGAAATGAGAAATGTATTCATGTTTAATCCCATGTTATATGATATGAGAGTTATAGGTATAGTTGGCATGCCAAGAGTCGAGGGTTTATAGTGGTCTTTCGGGACATATCCAGTGGTCCTTAGGGATGTAATGGTCCTTAGGGATAAGTATTCACTACCCCTAGTGGGAATTTATCGAGATGTGGTGACAACGTTAGTGCATAACCTCAATGTACTCACGTACCTTTGTTCTCAATAATGTATATGGGCAATTGAAAGATAAATTAAAGTGAAAGTGATACAAGAGGTAAGTTTCATATGTGCATGACATGATTGTATATGTTATAGTGAAATATATACATGCATATTGAAATGTCATGATCAAATGGTAAGAATGCATATTCATGAATCTATTGTTACATGTTCATTTATTGCCTCATTAAGTCTATGACTTAGCGTGTAAGTGATTTACATGTAGGTACCAAGAAACAAGAAGAACAATACTAGTAGTGACAAGAACAACATCACTACTAAAAGATCAGATCAGAAGTAATTGACAAAGTAGGTTTTTGGGTTATGCATAGAGTGTTGGCATGTAATAAGTTGTTAATTATGAATGCTCTGATCGATTTTGTATTTCGTGGTCTCTCTTATGTAAATTAACATATTTATTTTAATGAAAGTTTAAAATTTCCCTATTTTTCTTTAAGTGTCAAAGTTTGAAAAGTCAATGTGACACCTCAGACTCATATTCGGGTCGGATATGGGTTAGGGGTGTTACAGTTTACCTATTGAACAGATGTCCAACAAAAAGTGTGAAGTATATGATGCCAAACGAAGCATGGAGTGGTTAGAAACCTGGAGTTGGACACCTCAAGATTTTTGGATGCATCGCATATGCCCACGTTCCTAAACAGACCAGAAAGAAGCTTGATGACAGAGGAGAAAAATGTATTTTCATTGGCTATGATGAAAGAAGCAAAGCTTACAGATTATATAATCCTCTTACAAAGAAGATAATAATTTCAAGAGATGTCGATTTCGATGAAGAAAACTATTGGAGATGGAGTAAAGAGGAAAAGAAAGTTGAAGGACTATTTTTTAAAGATGACGATCTTATCAATCAAGATGAACAAGCTGATATACCATCTTCCACAAGCAGCAGCTGCGATGCCAGTAACATAATAGAAGATCCTGAATCACCTCCCATAGAAGTTCGAAGATCCACAAGAGAGAGAAGAATGCCAGAAAGGTACAACGATTATGAACTAAATAATGTTTCACTTTTCTGCTTACTTGTGAACAGTGATCCAATAACATACGAATAAGCGGTTGAAGATGACAAATGGAGGAATGCAATGGATGAAGAAATTGCATCAATAGAAAGAAATAATACATGGGAGCTAACAAGACAACCAGAAGGTCATAACCCAATTGGAGTAAAATGGGTTTGCAAGACAAAGATCAATAAAGAAGGAAAGGTCGAGAAACACAAAGCGAGGCTAGTTGTCAAAGGCTATAAGAAAAGACAAGGAATAGATTATGATGAAGTATTTGCTCCAGTAGCAAGGATCGAGACCATCAGACTTCTCACAGCAGTCGCAACACAAAAAGGATGGAAAATTTATCAGATGGATGTGAAGTCGGCATTTTTAAATGGCTACCTAGAAGAAAAAGTTTATATTGAGCAACCACCTGGATACATTAAAAAGGGACATGAAGACAAAGTTTATCGATTGAAGAAAGCTCTATATGGTCTGAAGCAAGCCCCGAGAGCATGGAACATGAGAATTGATGAATATTTCCAGAGAAATGGGTTCATGAAAAGTCTGTACGAGCATGCCTTATACACAAAGAAAAATGAAGACGGTGATATCATGATCGTGTGCTTATATGTGGACAACATGATTTTCACAGGAAATAATCCAGGTATGTTCAATGATTTTAAGAAAGCTATGACTAAAGAATTTGAAATGACAGATATTAGAGAAATGCCATACTTTCTTGGAGTTGAAGTAAAGCAAATACAAGAAGGAATATTTATATCACAAGAGAAGTATGCAGAAGAAATTTTAAGAAAATTCAGAATGGAATATTGCAAGCCGGTAGCCACTCCAGCAGAACCAGGCATCAAATTAAGTGTGAATTCAACAAGAGAGCAAGTGAATCCGACATTGTTTAAAAACATCGTTGGAAGTCTAAGGTATTTGACTATCACACGACCATACATAACATACGTTGTGGGATTGGTAAGCAGATTTATGGAGCATCCGAAACAAGATCATTGGATAACAGCAAAAAGAATCCTCAGATATGTCAAAGGTACAACATATCATGGTTTGTTCTACACGCGATCAGAAAATTCGAAACTGGTTGGTTATTCTGATAGTGATTATGGGGGAGACTTAGATGATCGGAAAAGCACAACTGGATATCTATTTCATATCGGCTTGCAGCATTTTCATGGTTATCAAAGAAGCAACAAACTGTAGCTCTTTCAACATGTGAAGCATAATACATAGCCGCAGCAGCGTGCACTTGTCATGCAATGTGGTTAAAGAATATTTTGAACGAGCTAAATGTGGCACAAGAAGAACCAACTACAATCTATGTCGACAACAAGTCTACAATTTCCCTTGCTAAGAATCCAGTCTCCCATAGTCGAAGCAAACATATTGATACAAAGTATCACTTTATACGAGAGCAGGTGAAGAACAAAAATGTGGAGCTAATTTACTGCAGAACTGAAGATTAACTAGTAGATTTTTTCACAAAACCATTGAAAGCAGATATATTCAACCGACTCAAAGAAAAGCTTGGAATGGAAAGTCGAGTTTGAGGGGGAGTGTTGAAGTCAAACTCAATTATTATAGAAAAATGTAGAAACAAAGAAATGTGGCAATGCACTAACCACTAGTATATGTCGATAAACGTAAGTTTGGAATTATTTGAAACGTGGCAATTTTTTATGAGCAACAAAACACTTGGAAATTTTTTGTGAGAACAAAACACTTGGAAATTGTAACCTAATCAAAGTGTGGAAGCACAACAAGCAAATCACGCGGCTAGAAGATCTTAGAAGCAAAGATATTTTGAAACACGACAATTGATGAAGCAAATATGTCGATTTAAGTTTCCTATTAACATGAGGTTTTACTTCCAAGTTAAGTACGAAATACAAGTGAGGAAAAGAGAGTATATGAGTGAAAAGAAAAATATTCGAGAGATTTGAAAAAGCTTAGAAAAGCTATTGGTAAGTTTGTAAATTAGTCGCAATTAGTATTGTAATATTGAGAGTGTCGTTGTAACATATTTTATTTCGTATCAATAAAAAATTTGAGTGTTATAAATTACTAAGAGTCTATCCACGCTTCCAACAAGAACATCCCGACTAAGCACATGCTCCATCTGTTACCTCTGTTATAATGCAAATTTTGACTACTAAACAATCACGTTCCAGACACGTGGCGTCACTAAATTAAAAACCAAGCACATTCCATGTGTCTGCGGTTTGCAAAGCCCACGTTTTGCCACGTCGTCCTACCATCTGTCTCCAGCTACGGCGGAGATCTTTGCCACGTTGAATGGGTCATCCATCTCAGTCGTCCGATTGTCACGGTCAACATTGTTTTATATAATTACTTAAAATATATGAAAAAAATATAAAAAAAGAAGTGAAAATAACGTTTGGCTTTTCTGCAGAAAAGGGGACAAAGGAGTGGTTGCGAAAGAGGTGATTGGGGACAGGCAGATCAGGATAAAAATTCAGGGGTTACATAATATTAAAGGTGACACTTGTATTAATTAAAAAAATTAGAAAAAATTAACACTAAGTAGATAATTTTGTTGTATAAATTTTTTTTCTATAAGAATTTAACTGAAATATAGAGATTCTACCTAAAAATCACAAAATATATATATAAAAATACTAAAATAATAACATTTGATCAATGTTCCTCACAATTTAAGGGATTGTCAGTGCTACCCTGGCAACCCTCTGGGTCCGCTCCTGTTGAGGGAACAACTAACCCCATATTAGGGGGGAATTTAGTTTTCACAATTCATGCAGAGTCACGAGCCATTCGCTCATGCTAAGTGGTTGGGTGGGTGCTTCTTATATATTATGTTGTTTTTTTCCATCAAAACAATAATTTTCTTTTAAATTTTTAACATTATATTTATCAATTATAATTGATATAATTTAAAGATAAAAATGTATTAGAGATTCTTGTATTTAGAAAGAAACCAATGTAATTTTTACATTATTTTTCTCTCAATGTGACATTCTAACTCATAAAATAAGTTTAATGTGTGCATTTGATAAACGTTTTTCATCGATGACTGTTACGATGCTGACATGACAGTTCACGACGGTTGATAACTTGACATATGTGCTAAATTGGTAATTCAAACATGACAGATGAACTACCACGTCAATATCGTGAATCGCCACATCAACATTGTGAACTACCACGTCAGTACCGTAATGATCAAACGACGAAAAACTTTGATTGAATGGCCAAATTATGTTTATGTTAAGAATTAGAGAGTCACATTGAAAGAAAAATAATAAGATGATCATATTGATTTTTTTTAAAGCGCAAGACTTCTAATGTCATTTTACCTAATTTAAATAATTATCATCCTAATTAATAATGAAATGTGAATAGAATTCACGTGTGGTTTACTTACACAGTACAGGGCTCAAACTTAGAATTTCAAAATTATTTATGTATTCATCTTACCATTAAGATAAAGCTACATTAACAAGTGTAATTATATTATTAAGGGTTAAATGCTCATTATACCCACGAAGTTGTTCAGTCTTCTAAAATTGATCCCTAAAGAAAATTTTGTTTCACATTGTCCCTGAAAGTTCCAAAAAGTTATCATGGTGTACGCTATTTTTCTTCTTTGTATTTTTTATAAACGAATTACTTCCGTACCTTAAACGATTATTAAAATTTGGACAACTAACGTAGTCGATGAAATAAATAAAATATAAGCAGGGACACACCCGATTCGGCCCAGCTACCGGTTCAACCGAGTCAGAACGACCATATATGTCCGAGTCATAAATAACTCGTCAAGCCAATAATCAGTTGAAAAACAAACTCATAACCAAAACCCAAGTTATCGTGGAAAAAACAGAAAATAATTAAAATTTAAAACACGTCAATATCTCGTAATTTATTTTTGAAAAAAATATTATTTATAGTTTCGCAAATATTTTTTTTAGTTTGTTTTTCGTGGTTTCCATCTCTCCATTAGCTGCACGTTCCTCTTCTCTGCATCTTCTTCTCAATTTCTCCCTCCTTTCCAGCAAGTCGCGCCGTTTTCTCGCAGATTAATACCATTTTTTCCATTTTGTTGTTTTTCCTGTTTTTCTTCAGGCTGAACTCTGTATTGTGGATTCGTGACGTTTTTTTTGTGTTTTTATCAGTACATAATATAGATTGAATTTTGTAAATCGAGAGAGATTTTTTTTGTTTTGTTTTATTCTTCTTTTTCGTGGTTCTTCAGTGATCTGTATCTTGAATGAACCCGAGCTTTGAGGCTCGGGGAACTCGGAATCCGAAAAAGCTAATGGCAGCCGAGAATCGCAGTGATGGTGGAATCAATCCGAATCCTTGTTATTTGCAGAAATTCAGACTCTACGAGACTCGCTCGGTATTTTTTTCTCTCTCCCACTCGTATATGTATTCGTTTTGTTTCATGTTTTCGTAAGCTTGTGCATACGGCAGTTTGGACTTCGTTTAAGCTTTTTGACTTGAACAGGTTAAAGCTCTTCTGATCTTTTTGGCTTTTTTTGCTTTTCTCCGGCTGTTTAATCCTTTTGGCGATTTATTAACCAATTCTTTATATATACGTGTATATAATTTGAGTATTTATGAAATTATGATGATTTTTAGATTTAGCTGATAGCTGCTCTGTGATTTCCTAAATCTTGATATACTAATTTCTGATATCGTATTTGTGTGTGTTGACTTGGATTTTTTAGCTTATGAATGCTTATTAAACCGGTAATTCTCAATAAGAAGTCTGATTATGCAGTTTAACTTCCATCGTCAATTTATTTTTGCTTGTTATTATAAGCAGTGGTTCACCTATTTAAATATTAGAAGTTTTATACATCTACAATACAATACTCGGAACATTCTAGTGTTCTATATTCAGCTTAGCAGGATAAAGTGTTCATGTAATAATAGGTTTGTAGCTATCAGTTTACTCCTGTTTGGATTTTCTTTTGTGTACAATTCTCTTTAGCTGAAATGATCTCCTATGAAGTGTTAGAGTGTTCTTTTATCTCATAATGCTATTCATTGCTCTTGAGGTCATGGTAAGTGATTGTTAATGTGCTTTGGAGCTACACAAACCTTCCTTGTTAGGTATTGAAATAGTCACTGTGCTCAGAGCAAGTTCTACATCTATAAATATATTTTTTCTGTTTTTCTACATGATGCTGATAAAATATTGTTGCTCCTTTTGTTTTATTCTTTCCCAAAATTATTTGCATTATAATTACACCACTTCCATCTCCATTACACAATACTAATGCACCATTTGTATATTTCTTTTGTGACAGCATTTATATATGATTGGAAAAGACAAGAACGGAATCGTTTGGAGGGTATTAAAGGTTGATCGATTAGAACCTTCTGAACTTAATATTATTGAAGACTCACTATATTCAGAAATTGAATGTTCTGATTTGTTAAGACGGATACATGACGGAAACAGGTCCACAGGTGGACTTAAATTTGTTACAGCTTGCTATGGAATCATTGGTATGTAATATTACTCAGATTCTCCACCCTTTCACTGTCATTCATTTTTGCATGATCTAATGAATCTCTCTCATTAATTTAGGGTTTGTGAAATTTTTGGGACCTTATTACATGCTGCTGATCACGAAAAGAAGGAAGATTGGTGCAATTTGTGACCATAGTATCTATTCCATTACCAAGAGCGAGATTATAACAGTTCTTCTGTCCAGTCAAATATGGGTTATTCTAAGAATGAAAAAAGGTCTTTTGTCAATTCTGCTTGTAAATGTAATCTGTCCTTAGTACTTATAAGAAAACATATGAAATTAGCACTTAAAGTATTCATTTTCCATTTGTATTTAAATAGAATTGTGTCGAGTTGTGTTTGTTTTATCTTCTTCCCAATTAATTATGTTTTTTGGGGCAAAAATTTGAGTTCTGGAGTTCTCTCTTTAAAGTAGAAGAGTAGTTCCATGGTGTGGAGGTAATCTCTGTACTGCTTTTGTTGTACCCTTCATGTTGTATCATTGATGTTGGCTGATGCGGTTGGAATTAACCACTTTCTTGGTTAAATATATTGCCTCCCTTTATATCCAGTTGAGCCAATAAAGTCAGCTTTGACCAGTTTATTGTAGCATCTTCTTAATTAGTACTATTTGTGGAGGCTATTACCAGTTCATTTCTTGCTATGTACAGGGGTTAACATCTTGCTGTGTGATGTTAATATTACTGTTGAATGAGAGAAGGTATCATCAGGGTTTCTGGGGGGAGATTACTATCTTTCTCTTTAGTTTCGTGGTTATAACTTATAGTTAACATTCTTTTTATTGTTTTTAGTTCATCTAGTAACTAACATTTATTAACGTGGAATTCCTTTCTTCTTTGTCCTTGTTGAATAGATACAAGAAGCTCCTTTGCACAGTGGATCTTACAAAGGACTTCTTTTTCAGCTACTCATACAACGTAATGCATAGCCTCCAAATAAATTTATGTAAGAATGAGACAGTATTAGTACATTATGAAACAATGTTTGTATGGAATGAGTTCTTGCTCGAGGAATCCGGAATAATCTCAAGAATACTCTGTGGACTGTCGCACTGGTATATGGCTTTTTCAAGCAGGTATGATACACTCTTTCATATTCATTGATTTTGCATGGTTGGTGAAAATGGAAGGATCTGCAAGAAGATTGTTAAGTTGTAGTTAATTTTATTTTCATTCAGTTTCTGTATTTGGTTCATGCTAAAAACTTGTTGCTTACAGGAATTTAGATTTATCATCGTCAATATTAGGATGCCTGTCAGCTTTGTAATTTCTTCAATTCTATTTTATTGAAAGGAATTATTTTGTCGATAATCTTAAGAATCATGCAAAACTAACCCCTTTACAAAGTTGTTGTTGAAATGTTAAAATGAAGTAACTAAAGCTATTAAATAATGCAGGTTCATACTTTCATCTTATGCCGAACATGTTTGCAAATATTGATGTTTCCTTTTGAGGCATGGCTTTAAAATTTTGATTTGACATTTGTATTTCCCACTGTGCTATCCAGGTCAAACTATCTGTCTCTGGCAGGGACATCAAGTTAACGCTCATTGCAAGGTGTTCTCGACATTATGCTGGAACAAGGTTTAGATGCTTTACAAGCTATTGATTGTAATGTCTGCTGCACTAATTAGAACCCCCTTTACTATTTATTTTGGTCCACAATTTATTAGGAAAATTAGCTATTGATAGGCAAACTTTTCTTTCACCAACTTTTGTTGCTGATCTTTATTCATACATGGCTCACTTTCTTATGTCTGCTCTATTGCATAGATATCTAAAACGTGGTGTGAATGAGAAAGGTAGAGTAGCAAATGATGTCGAGACAGAACAAATTGTGTTTGAAGATGTTCCCGAAGGATGCCCCACACAAATAAGTTCTGTTGTCCAGAATAGAGGCTCTATCCCCCTTTTCTGGTCCCAGGAAACTTCACGCTTGAATTTGAAACCTGACATTATATGTATTATTATTTCTTAATAACAAAATGAGAGCCATAAATCTGTACTTTTACGTGGTAATTACGGTATATTTTCTTAATTTCACCTCCTGTTTCCAGTATCAAAAAAGGATCCAAATTATGAGGCCACAAAACTACATTTTGAAAATCTTGCAAGGAGATATGGAAATCCAATAATCATATTGAATTTGATAAAGGTAGGCCTTGGCTGACTGTCAGTTTCCATAAACTTTGTGATTTCTTCTATCTTTGATGTTTCCTGATTTATTCTGCTTTCTATTCTGGTGATTAACAGAGATGTGAGAAGAAACCTCGGGAAACTATTCTTCGTATGGAGTTTGCAAATTCCATCAGATTTATCAATAAAATTTTATCCAAGGAGAAGCGTCTACGGTTTCTTCACTGGAACCTAAATAGACACTCCATAAAGTACTTCTTTGTCCCTACTTGACTTGATAGCGTATTCTTACTGATCTTTTAAAAGATGGTTAATTGAATAGAGCTTTTCATTTTTTTGCAGATCTACAAATGTGTTGGAACTTCTAGACAAAGTGGCTGATTATGCATTAAATTTAACAGGCATCTTTTACTGTCAAGTAACACCAAATCGCATACCTGAGGGGTTGTTGAATTTATCTTGCTTGTTTTAAGTAATATATATGATTTGATCATATTTTTATGATGCTGGGTTGTTTGTCTTTGTTAATAAGTCCAGTTTATTGTTCAAATGTAAACATGTAAAATTCTTAATCTCTTTTGCTAATTACTACTAGTTATTTGATAAAAGAATATATGTTTGCACTGCCCTTTCTTGAATTTTCTCAATTATCGCCGGAATGAATCATTTTGCTTATGTTTCTTATAGTGCTATGTGTTCTCTATTGCATTTGCTTTTTCCTTGAAAATAGAGCCTTCTTTTATTTTTGTTTTGCTAATGCTTTTTCTAGTCACTCGTGTTTAATAATTTATACTACTTTGGTTTCAATTGTTTTTCAGGAAAAATGATGAGCACCTTGTTCAGATCCATTCCAACAGAAGTGATGTAAACAGAATTCTATTGAAAATGTAAAGCGCCTCATGTTCCAGAATGGAGTCCTTAGAACCAACTGCATCGACTGCCTAGATCGCACTAATGTTGCCCAATATTCTTATGGTTTGATGGCTCTTGAACGCCAGCTCCATGCTATGGGGTTCACAGAATCCCAAACTATTGATCAAAATAGTGCTTTGGCGGAGGATTTAATGGTAGTTTATGAAAAAATGGGTGACACACTTGCTCTACAATATGGTGGCTCTGCAGCACACAACAAGGTAATCCTTCTGGGAGATTTAGGGAGTTTTTGTAATCATCCCCAAAGAAATTGATGAATTAATACATAAAAAACTTTTATCAAATTTAATAAATGCTCTATCCATGGCCCTCAAATTATTTTTAGGTTCTTTAGATGGCATAGCAAACCTGAAACCTTGTAGTAACATGGGTGGCTTTCAGTGAAATCTTAAAGTATTATGCCCGGGTACATTTCATTAATCCGCATTGGCCATGTCAAACTGTTAAGATAGCAAATGATTAGTTAGTTTGTTATAAGTTTGTTGTTAGGCTGTTAGAGAGTTAGTTAGAAGCAGTTATTTTTAGCTCTTGTATTATTGCTTGTACATTGTACTATATATCAGTTTAGCTGAATAATAATTAGTATGAGGCATTATTTTTACATGGTATCATTCCCAGGTTTCATTAAAATTTCCAGGCCCTTTCTTGTTGGATCCCTCTGCTTGGCCTACTTCTAAAACTAAGTAGTGTGGCTCGGTATCATCCTCACATCAGCTCTTCTCTTCTTCGTTCTCCCCAAATTTCTTTCCTAGGGATTTCGCTCGACTATCTTCACTGCAATGCCTCCAATAAACGATTCGGCCGTGGTTGATTTCAATCATCCATTTTTCTTACATCCATCAGATACTCCAGGTACTCTGCTCATCTCTCATCAATTAGTCGGATTGGAGAACTATAATGTTTGGAGCAGGTCGATGCGAATAGTACTTTTGGCGAAGAACAAACTCGGCTTCGTTGATGGTTCTTTCCAGAAAGACAGTTACGGTCCTGACTTGCATCCTCAATGGGAGAGGTGTAATGCAATCTTGCTATCCTGGATTCTCAACGCCGTGAGTAAAGAGCTCTCGGCAAGCATCGTCTTCGCTTCAAATGCGGCTTCAGTTTGGGACGATCTGATGGAGCACTTTGATAAGGTGAATGGCTTCAGAATTTTTTTCCTCCATCGAGAAATAGCTACAATTTCTCAAGGTGAGTTGAGCGTTTCAACTTACTTCACTAAATTGAAGATGTTATGGGATGAGTATGTTGCTCTTGTGCCGATTGCATCCTGTGAGTGTGTGAATTCGCAGCAGTACTCCAGGCATGTTACTCAACAACAGCTTTTTCTGTTTCTCATGGGCTTGAATGAGACATATTCGTCGATTCGAAGCCAAATCCTGCTGATGCAGCCTCTTCCTTCGGTTAACCAGGCGTATTCCATGGTTGCTCAAGAGGAGTCTCAACGAATCCAACTATCTGTTATGCCAAGTCCTGATTCCTCGGTGTTTTATTCCAAAGGTTCTGGGATTCTTGATCGTCGCCAGTTTCAAGGTATTTGTGACTATTGCAAGGTCAAGGGACACGAGAGGGATAGTTGCTACCGTCTCATAGGATTTCCACCAGACTTTAAGTTCTCCAAACGAAGGAATGCTCAAGCTGCAGTAGCTGTCTCTGAATCTGCCGCTGTACCTGAACCTGTTGTTGTGTTGACCTTACTAATGCCCTTGGCAAGTTGAATTCTTCGGCTCCTCTGGCACTTTCCTTCACCCAGGAGCAGTACAACCAGATCCTTCCCTTGTTGTCCTCTGCTCCATCTATTGATTCCACTGTTAATCTGGCAGGTATTGTTAATGGTAATCTTCATGCCTCTAATAAATCATTGACTTGGATTTTAGATACAGGTGCCACAGATCATATACTATCTGATTTTCAATGCTTGTTGTCTCCTGTCTTATGTTCCTCACGGTCCATTCTACTACCAAATGGTAAAACAATACTGATCACATATATTGGTTCTTGCTTTCTAAATTCAAATACAAACCTGTCTAATGTATCATATGTGCCAAATTTTACTCACAATTTGCTTTCCATTTCGAAGCTTACCCATGACCTTCACTGTTTTGTCAGTTTTTTCCTGACTTTTGCATTCTGCAGGACCTCTCAAGTGGAAGGATGAAGGGGATTGGTAAGGAGTATAGAGGGCTTTATTTTTTTCAGTCATCTGCTTTACCTACTGATTTTTCGTCTACACATAATTCTTCAAATGTGCAGTCTCCTGTTTTTTTCTCTAATATGTCTTGTGATTCAAAATTGTTTGATTGTGGTCATGTATATGAATGTATGACTACTACTTCTAGCAATAAAACAAGCATTTGACATTCTCGTTTAGGACATGCTGCTATTTCGACCATGAATAAATTACCCTTGTTGCATTCTGTTAACTTGGATTCCAAACTATTGCATTCTTATCTATATGTCCTTTAACAAAACAAACTAGGCTTCCATTTCCTGTTAGTCTTACCTATTCACAAGTTCCTTTTAACCTAATTCATATAGACTTGTGGGGTCCCTATCGAATTGCAACACATAGTGGTCATAGGTATTTTTTAACCATAGTTGATGATTTTACCCGTATGACTTGGGTGCACTCGTTGAGATTGAAGAATGACATGTTATTTCTCTTAAAAAATTATCACTTTTGTCAAAACCCAATTTTCAGCCATTGTTCAAATCATTCGCAGTGATAATGACACTAATTTTTTAATTCTCAGTGTTCTAATCTTTTTAGCTCCTTAGGTATTCTTCATCAAAGCTCATGTGTTCAGGCTTCCCAACAAAACGGGGTTGCTGAACGCAAACACAAACATATTCTTGAAGTTGCAAGGGCACTTCGGTTTCACTCAAAAGTTCCTATCAAATTTTGGGGTGAGTGTATTACAACAGCTTGTATATAATAAATCACATACCTTCTTCTGTTTTAAATTCAGAACTCTTTTCGAGGCTCTTTACCATAAATCTCTTGACCTTTCTCATCTAAGGGTATTTGGGTGTTTATGTTATGCTACCAAGCTTAACTATAGAGACAAATTCTCTCCTAAGGCTATCCCTTGTGTTTTCATGGGATATTCTTCAACTTAAAATGGGTACATTTTGTTTAGTCTTCAATCACAACAGTTTCTTGTGAGTAGGGATGTCGTGTTTCATGAAGTAATTTTTCCCTTTCATTTTCCTGTTTCAGAATCCTCTCCTTTTCCCCTTCACATTCTCATATTCCTAACTCTGATTTTATGATTCTTGATTCTTCACTACCTATTGATTCTTCTCATGTTGATAATTCTTTAAGTTCTTCGCATGAAATTCCTACTATGTCACCTATTAATTCTTCCAGTTCTTCACTACCTCTTGGTTCTTCACTATTCCCTCCATTTCTCCATCTGATGTCTCAATAGGTGCATCTGGTAGTCCATTTGACTCTTCATCAAGTCCTTCTGAAGCTGATATTCCTCCTTTAGCACATGATTATTTTGTGTTTAGGTGTTCTTCTCGTGTCTCCAAGCCTCCAACATGGTTAAATGATTATGTATGTTTTTGCCAATCCACTTCATCCTCTACTAATTACCCCATTTCCAAGTACATTTCTTACTCTCATTTACCCTCACATACTCAACATTTTTTGGCTTCTATTTCTTATTTTCCTGAACCCACCACTTATCAAGAAGCTTGTCAACATCCGCAATGGCAGAAGGCCATGAGGGAGGAGATTCAAGCATTGGAGTTAAATAATACTTGGACTGTGGTACCTTTACCTTCTGGTAAAATTCCCATTGGCTGCAAATGGGTGTATAAAATCAAGTATCGTGCTTCGGGTGAGGTGGAACGGTTTAAGGCTCGGTTGGTGGCCAAAGGGTACAATCAAAAAGAGGGTGTTGACTATGTGGATACTTTTTCTCCTGTTGCTAAACTTACCACTGTGAGATTGGTTTTGGCTCTTGCTTCAATCTTTGATTGGCCATTGTCGCAAATGGATGTTCACAATGCATTCTTGCAAGGAGATTTGATTGAAGAAGTCTATATGCAGTTGCCTGAAGGCTTTTCCAGCCAGGGGGAGCATATGGTTTGTAGGCTGCAAAAGTCTTTGTATGGGCTCAAGCAGGCTTCTAGACAATGGAATAAGAAGCTGTCTGAAGCACTTACATCAACAGGGTTTCAACAAAGTAGGCATGATTACTCGATGCTTACAAGGCGAGTAGCAAGCAAGTTGGTGATTGTGCTTGTGTATATAGATGATTTACTGATTACTGGCAGTGATGCTACTATGATAGAAGAGCTCAAGTGTATATTGAATTCCAAGTTTAAGATGAAAGATTTGGGTGAACTGAGGTACTTTCTTGGACTGGATATGGTTGACAAGACACAATTTCAAAGGCTAATAGGCAGACTTATTTACTTGACTCACACTAGGCCTGACATAGCATATTCAATACAACATCTAAGTCAGTTTATGCATCAACCTGGAAAGGTGCATATAGAAACAACCCTGAGAATTGTGCGGTATGTTAAGAAGAATCCAGGGCAAGGAATTTTGCTAGACTCCTCTAGTACGTGTGGCTTGATTGCTTACTATGATTCAGATTGGGCAACTTGTCTGATGTCAAGGAAATTGTAACAGGGTACTGTATAAAACTTGGCAATTCTTTGGTCTCATGGAAGTCAAAAAAGCATAACACAGTGGCTCGTTCTTCAGCAGAAGCTGAGTATAGAAGTATGGCTATGACCACAACAGAGTTAGTTTGGCTAAGTGGGTTGCTAAATGAGCTAGGAGTGAAACAAAACCAGCCTATCAAGCTGTTTTGTGACAGCAAAGCAGCATTACAGATTGCTTCGAATCCAGTCTTCCATGAAAGGACGAAGCACATTGAGATCGATTGGCATTTTGTTAGAGACAAGATTCAAAAGGGTTTATCACTACTGAAAACGTAACCTCAAAGGAGCAACCTGCAGACATTTTGACAAAGGCACTCGGAGCTCAACAACATGAATATTTGATAGCCAAGTTGGGGGTTACAAATGTTTTTCACCCACCAACTTGAGGGGGAGTGTTAAGATAACAAATGATTAGTTAGTTTGTTATAAGTTTGTTGTTAGGCTGTTAGAGAGTTAGTTAGAAGCAACTATTTTTAGCTCTTGTATTATTGCTTGTACAATGTACTATATATTGTAGTTTAGCTGAATAATAATTAGTACGAGGCATTATTTTTACACAAACAGATATTTGCCAAAGGAGAGGTCAATGGCAAGCAGCAACTCAGTCGCATGAGTTCTTTAAATCTTTGCAACGTTATTATAGCAATGCATACATGGATGCAGAAAAGCAAAGTGCCATTAATTTGTAAGTTAAAACAAGTTACGATAGAGTTACAAGAGGATGGTGGTGGATAATAGCTGTCGCGTCCGTCTTTCAGTTAGACCCGAATTGGGCTTCGACTTGAATAATTGGGTTAGAGTCGCCACCGATCATTTTAAAACGATATTTAGGTAGATCAGACACATCTTACCTGATCTGCGTTTTACCAGAAATGTGTCGGGTTCGGGAGTCGGTTACGGTCAAGGAAGGATTAGCACCCTTGAACCGTCCTTTCGGTACCAATTAATTTGCCGGTTGTTTTTAATTGTGAAAATTAAAATTTAAAAATCGATTCGAATTGCTTACTCTTGATCGATTGAAATTACTACTAAAAAAAAGATAAAAAATATATTAGATGATAAAATAAAAGGAATATCGAACAAAAATTAATTAAATAAAATAATATAAAAAATCAGAGGAGGAAAAAAATAAAAGAATAAAATGTTAAAGGAAGACGAAACAGAAGAAGAAAAATGTTAAATTTTAAAAAAAAGAAATAAAATAAAAAAAAGTTAAATTTAAAAGAAAAAAAACGTTTAGGAAAAAATAATAATTTTATATTCAAAAAATAAAAAAAAGTCAAAAAGGTTAAAATGAAAAAGTTGAAAAGTTGAATAAAGAAAAAGTGAAAAAATAAAAAAATAAATAAATGAAAAGGTTATATATATAAATAAAAAATGTTTAAAAATAATAATCAAAAGAAATAAACTAATATATATATATATATATATATATATATAAATAAATATTAACGTTAAATTAAATAAACAAAAGAAATAAATACATATATATATATAATAAAAATAGAAAAAATAATAAAAAAATATATAAATATATTAGATTAAATAAAATAATTAAAAGAAAAAAAGAAATTAATTGTAAAAAAATGTATATACAAAGGATTAAATCGAAAATATTATAAACAAAATGGTCAAAGTCAAATATTAATAAAAATAACAAAATATGCATGAATAAGACTAAAATAAAATAAAAGTAAAACATACAGAACCACAAAGCAATTAATCAAATACCGAATGGTGACTAAAATGAAACACAAATAAAAAAGTGTTCGAAATGGAATATCATAAATATCAACATAGAGATTAGGACTATAATGTAACAAAGAATAAACATAAAGTCCAAATAAAGAGGAAATGAAAATCCATTAATAACTAAAACCGAAACCATACAATGTCCAGGGACTTAAAATGATATTTACCCTTTTTGTAAAAACACGTAGACTCCTCCCTGCTACACGACGTCGTTCAGCGTATGGGTTATATACCCCGAAAATGGCTAAAACCAAACCATTCTCTCATTCTTCTTCACCAAAAGAGAAAAAGAAAGGAGAAAGCTCTCAAGAGCTTTCAACAGGCGAGCTTTGTTTACAGAATCCGCCAGCGCATCAACCGCGTCGGCCGCCGCTGACCGGTGGCCAGCGCCGGCGTTGTGAGAAAAATAGACCACTCGAAGCGCTTTCTCCCCCTGGTTATAGATCTGAGGTTAGCTTCGCCTAAAAATGAGTCTATTCACGTAGACCTACAAGGGAAGTTTCGGCTTTCTTTGTCTCCGGCGACTCTTTACCTTCCGACCGGATTCAAACCTTTTTCCGGTGAGATTTTTTCCCTCTTCTCTCTATTTTCTCTCGAACCCGAATATTTTCCTTTTATTTCTCTGTTTTTGGTATTTGCTTCTTCCTCCTTTCGAAAAAACCCCTCATGAATTTATTGGCTTCAAATCCCTTCATTTTCGGCTAGTTTTAGTCCCCCCGTTGGACTCAAAAACTAACTCCTTTTTTTCTGTTTTTATGGCTTGGTTGTGCGCCGGAAATCTCGGTGGTGGTGGGCACGTTGCCGTTGTGGACCACTGCTGCATGCGTGGAGGGTCTTCGGAAGAGGAGAGCTTGACGGCGAAAATTTAGTGTCTACAATAATACTAGTAGATTTTGGCATCATCCTATGCAGGTTCTTGGGTCACTTTCAGCCACAACATGGAAAACCAGCACTCTGGGAGTTGGATTCAGACCAACATAGCGTTGGAAGTCGTGGTTCTAATCTTCTTAATGCAGATGCTAGGAATATCGAGAGTCCAAATTCGCTAATAGATTTTATACCAATTTCTAGTTCCAATGATAGTTTTTGAGACATGTTGCCAAATAATTCTGTTTCTAGATACGATATGCAGGTGTCGAGCAATATTTTTTCCTATGTTAAAATGGTAAATCTAACCTTTCTTGCAATAAACCACTGACAAGGTCCCTTCCAATATCTACAGGACATCTTTTAAAAGATCACTGTCTGACGGCAATATCCTTTGTCCCATGGGTGCATCAACTGTCAGACATCATCAGCCTCTGTCTGAAAATAGAAGCAAAGCTACCCATGATCTTTCGGAATCCACTCGAGAAATGCCAACTCGTGACCTTTGTTATTCCAGGTGTGCATGAACTTCTTTCCCAGGATTGTTTCAAATTTCTGTTGTGAGTGTAGTTGTTTTCTTTAGAGGTTTATAGCAAATCTTTGTCTTAAACAACACCGTAAACGTTTTGTTCTTTGGTAGTATCACATGCCAAAACTTTTTGGTGAACAAATCACCTCAGATGTTTTAAGTCATTAGCTGTTTCACATACCAAATTTTTTTCTAGGTTTACAAGATTGTCTTGCAAGCAACTTTTTGGAGAAACGCAGGACCAGGTTCTTGAAAGTAATAGCATATGTTACGAAAGCGTGGATAAATGTAATTGCACCAATTTTGATATGGACTGGCTTTCTTCATCGGGAAATTCATTTGTCAGTGATGTGTATGGCAGGTAGTTAGAAGTCGCCTTCCGTAACCGTGCTTCAAATATCTCTCTGAAATCGGTTAATCACTTTGCCACTACCAATTATTTCTGCTTTTTTTCATTCTTAGCTAACCCGTCTTGGCGTGTTTCTGCAGGTCTATCACTGGTTTATCGTCTGAAATTACTGAAATTATTTGTGATGAACTGAGACTTGACACGGCTTTATCTCCAAGTGAATCTGGTTCTAGCATAAAGGTTAGTACTCTGTTTCTGTTCCCCTTTCGATTATGTCCATGCCTACGTCCACGCCCACGCAGGCGAATATGTTGATGTTAACTAAGGTTTAGAGATGCTAATGTTTAAGTTGCTTTATTTGTTTAGGGAGTGGATCGAACTGCATCCGAAGGGACTCATGGTGGTATCATCGGTGAATATTCTGAGAGCTTCGTAGATTGGGTAACTAATGGAGATTTGCTTCTTCCGATAAACATCAAGTCAAACTAGTTTGTTATAATTCGTGAGAGAATTCATTTCAACCACAACAAGCCGAAAACAATAGAAGGTTTGGCTTCTGCCGAAGGAAAATCAAATTTTCAGCTCGTGTTATTTCCAATGATACGATCGAATTTGCTTCGATGACGATGAATTCATTAGGGTTCTCAAGGTTTAGGTGGTGTAAATTGGTACCATAGCTAATCATTTTGGAGCTCCGACTGCCTCAAATCTGCGGAAACACGGTATAGGTTTTAGAGTTCTAAAGGTTGTAGATATTTCATAAATAGATTTATGCTGTCTGATTGAGAGCCCCTTAACATTATTGTTATGCCACAGTATTTCCTTGTGCTTCAGTATAAGATCTTTTTGGGAGATACATAAACATGCGTTAACAAATTTATCATTTCATTTTACAGATCGATACATTGTTGTTAGCTTGAATATTGGAATTCTATATTTTTGGTTCATTTCAAGTAATATTAAAATGACAATTTGGACAAAAAATTACTTAGAAAGCAAGTTTTTTTTTAATCAAAGGAGAGGGAGGGGCTTCAAAACAATTTCAATGCTTATTCCTTGTTAATATTAATCATATCAGGATAGTAATTAAATTTACAATTTACGTATATTATATTGACTAATAATAAAATTAAATTTAGCAGATTTAGTGACTAAAATATCACAAAATGAAATAATTAATAAAATTAATCTTAAATTATTTTTATATACTAACAGTGAATTTTTTTCTTCACAAATCATAATTTAATCCTATTTAAGGTTATAAGTTTGGAGTCTAGAATTTAGGGCTTAAATTTAAAATATAAAGATTAAGAGTTAAAAATTATATAAATATATCAAATGGGACATCTTTCAAATAAATTTTCATTATTAATGTATGAAATAATGACCTTGCAGTCATCAATACTTTCGATATGCATACATACTTCTAATTAGATCCAAGTTTTAACAAACATGTACTCGACACAAATGTAAATTTCCTATTAATCCCAGAAAATAATCTTTATGCTTGTAATGTATTGAATGTACAATGACATTAAAAATTTAGAAACTTCAATGACCACAAATCAATCACATGACTTACAAAACCAATTGATCCGATCATTGTTGATTATTTCGGACACAGGGAAATGCATGGTAGAATTTGAATCTTTCTTTAGTTTATCACTGTTGGTTATTAGGTTAGGTGATAATGCAAAGCATACAATTTTAACACATTCTGATAACAAGAAGCCATTACCGCATATAACAGAATATAAATTCATAACAAAAATTTCTAAAGCCATTGATGTCTACAAGAACACACAATTCCATCTTTATCATAACAAAGTTCAAAATGGTTCTTTTTAAAACAAAACATTTTTGCCAAAATCTAAAATGAATCCCTCTCACTCCGAACCTGTGGGAGCAGGGGCAATGACATCGACGGGAACACCTGGGATTTGTGCTGGAGCGGCTGCAACATCCCACCCATCGGCACCACCAACTGCAACTGCATTCGAAATTTCAAAGTAGATTAAGCAAAGGAAACAACAAGAAGATGTAAATTAAATGATATAATCAGAAATAGAAGATATTACCTTGGTCACCCCAGTTAACAGCAGCAGGGACACCAGAAATGGGTGCCTGAACCATATCAGCAGACCATTGATCGCCTATTTGCGCAGGCCATTGATCAGCTGCTAAGCCACCCATTCCAAAATCTGCTGGAGGGAGTCCATAATCAGGTGCCGCAACAGCCTCCTCCTCTTCCGCCTCTTTAGCTTCCTCAGGTTCCCTGTAGAAAAATAGATCCACCTACATACAAACCATGTATAAGTAACACAAATTAATACATTCAAATTGTATAGGAGATATCATGAAAGTGATATATCTTTTACCATCACATCCCACTTCTGTCCGGGAGCAATTGTGCCGCGCATCTGAAGAACCATCCTTGCCAACAGCCAGAAAAGGCAACCGATGCTGTGCTTTCCCTTGTTGTTAGCAGGGATACCAATGTCAACATATCGCATCGGCGAGTCGGTATCACAAAAGGCAATGGTCGGAATGTTTCCAAGAGCTGCTTCCTTGATGGGCTGCAGAGAAAACACTCAATTGATAACTAATCCAAAACCATTCAATTCACTGTTTATAAGAACACAATAAAACCCCAACTCAATTCAGCCATAGCATACAATTTACCTGGTGATCAGTCCTGGGGTCTGTGAGTATAAGAAGACGAGGCTCACTGAAAGATGTCTGCATCTGGTTAGTAAATGTACCAGGGGTGTGCCTTCCGGCAATTGCATGACAACCAGTGTACTGTGCAAATTTCAGCACAGCTCTCTGACCATAGGGCCTTGCAGATTGGACAATGATGTCCTGAGGGTTCTCAATAGCGACAATTACACGAGCAGCCAGCTGAAGCTTCTCCCAAGTCTTGCCAAGGTTGATAATGTAAATTCCTATTAAAGACATAAAAGATAATTCCATCAGCAAAAACAGATATTAATACACATTTACATGTAAATGATAACCAAATAAACTAAAATATTAATACATCATATCATTCTCTGATTATAAATTCAATTGATAACATTTGCAGTAAGCAAACATATCAATAACCATACGTACAAGCTAAAAATCCCAACATATAACTAGTAAAACACCATTACTGTAGGCAACAAATTGTCTAAAAACACACTAACCGAATCAAAATTTCCATTACCATAAAATTTCATCTAGTATATATATATATATTTGGCCTATTAAGGTGTTTAACAAACTAATATAAATATACTAAAAGCAACGCATTGAACAGATCTCGCGTCTTAAAAATGCATATTCTTTGATAATCTAATAAATCAAAGAATGTCAACACTCATGATACTGAAAAACAACCCAAATTTTAATATACAAAATACATGAAAAAAAACTGAAATTTTAAGTTTCAGCAGCAGAAACCAAGCATAGAAATAGGTATAGAAAGAAAAAAACTCACCGTCATTGCGACGCTTGAAAACGTAACGCTCCATTTGAAAATCACAGTTCTTGGTACCGAGATGGACTTCGGCGGCCAACATCATCTGGATGTCGGCTTCTTTAGGAGAAAGCTGCATTGCGGATGTCGGGGCTGTAGCCATGTTGTTGCTTTCTCGGATTGCCGGAGAGAAGAATTGTAAATAGAAAAGGCAGAGAGGCACGGGCTAGAGACGGCTTATGCAAATGTTTTCTTTATAAACTAGGGTTGCCAAAACCCTAGTTAAAGGAAATGACGCTTATGGGCTCGTTGTTTTTTAGTATTTCTTTTAAATTTCTAAAACCCAACATATACGGCAAAATGGCCCTAATAATGCAAAAATGAAATATTTAATTCCCACAATAATCCACTTCCCATATTATTTCTCCATCTGGGGTGAAATCTACAGTACCAAGTCAAAGACTCCAAGTTTATTTGGCATCTTCAAGTTAATCAAAAAAATTCCAAGCTTATCTGGCGTTTTTAGGCAAAATAGAAAGACTTCAAGTTTACCTGGAGTCTTTAGTCTAGGGTGGTAGGTTACCTCCGACTGGAAAACATGTAAGTAATAATGGTACCATTAATTATTCATTAACAACTCGGGCATGTTGGTGGTTGGTAGTTGAACGAGAAAATATAATAAATACCTCGGGATGTTATAAAATGGGATGTTTTGGTTGAGAATTGGGAAATAAAGCAGTGGTGAGGAAAGGGGAGAAGAGACAAAATCTAGAGAAGAATTGAAATAGTGAGCATCCGGGAAGAATATTAGAGAAATTTTTGAACGAAATTTTATTCCAATATTTAATCTGTAAGCATTATTCAAATAAAATTTTACTCGTATTCGAATAAAATATCTCTATTTTGTATCATATTATTTAATATTAAAAATATTAATTTTAATATGTTGTTGCAGGTAAAAAAAGAAGTGGGTAAGAAATTCGAAAAAGTTTTTTTTTATAACATCGACTTGTTAGAAGAAACTCTCAAGTAAGTGTAAAAATATTTTATTTAAAGTATTTTACGATTTATTGTTAGTTATATATTGACTTAGTAAATATTAGTTTACGATTTATTGTTATGTAAATATCATTATTATAATTTTAACATTATTGTAACACCCCCAACCCATACCCGACCCGGATATGAGTCAGAGATACTACATTGACTTTAAAACACAACTCTTAACAAATAATAGTAAAATATTTGTACTTATATTAAGAAAATACAATAATATACATACTGTAATATAAGTTTACCAAAATATTTAGAGCATACACAACTTAACTCTTTAATTACATGCCAACTGTCATTTACATAACAAAATGACCTACTGATTAAGTTGCTTCTGATCTGATGATTGCAGGAGTAATACTGTCAAGCTGCTTCACCTGTCTCGTCTATTTCCTCGGATCCTACGTGTGAAACACTCACACGCTAAGTCATCGACTTAGTGAGGCAATAATAATAAGGCAATTGTAATGAAAATGTCATAATCATATGAGATGAAATGCAAACATGTACTTAATCAATGTAGTATACATCATCAATACCCATACCTGTAAGCGTATGACTGTAACATTTATGAATATGTATTAATAAGTTTATTGGCCCATGATAGCATATTGAGAACCTAAGGTATTTGAGTAATGTGAGGTTGTGCACTATGCTGTCACCACAGCTCGTATAAATGCACCGAAGTGCCCCGTAGAATTGCACCGAAGTGCCCCGTAGAATTGCACCGTAGTGCCATATAATGATGTCCATAAGGACCATAGAATTCCTTAAGATCATATACATATACTATGGATCAAGTATGTGTCTTTCAGACTTCACACAGGTTCCAAGAATACATATGTCCTAAGAACCGAGTATACCCTCTATCCTTGGCATGCCTATACCTATAGTTCTCATCTACATAACATGAGCTTTACATTTCAAGTAGTCTATATCGCGTAGACATGTAAATTCTTACCTTTTCACATAGCTCATAACTTTTCCCACATAGTCATGTCATATAATGCATTTTATATCATGTCATGTCATAATACCGACTATGCTCATATACCAAGATATAAAATCTAGACTTATCACAAGTCTAGAATGGAGTATATTTCTATAATCATGCTATGCATATGCACTCACCTATACTTCTTTGCATTTTCCTCGATCGATCCTACTGTAGATGTTCCCGAACTTGTGTAGGCTCGGTATCTACATAAACTAATTTTCAAGATGATCATCAGATGTATATGTCTTGCAATTAAGCTTTAATAGCTTATTAATTTAAGAAATTAATAGCTTAGTCTTTCTTTCTTTTCTTCTCTTTTTTTTTCTCATGGGGGAATCGGTTCCCCCCCCTGGGGTATCGGTTCCCCTCTAGCATTCTAGAATTTCATATCCGTTGAGGGGGTATCGGTTCCCCCCTGGGGGTATCGATTCCCCTCTAGTATTCTGGAAATTCATATTCGTTGAGGGGGTATCGGTTCCCCTTGAATGGGTACCGATTCCCCTAACCCATAAATCCTATTTTGAGCTCGGAAATCATCCCATTTCAGCTCAAACATACATATTTCACTCTCTTTACTACTCTTAGCTTTCATACACTTACTTTAACTAATTATTATCCATTAAATACCTCTAAAACCTAGAAATCTAATTCTCCATGTAGAATTTAAGAATCCAACCCAAATTCCAATATGTTCTAATTTAAATTCTAACACCTCATACTTCTTAGTTAGCTTCTTGACAAGTCAAAAATCTTATTCAAACTTCAAAAACTCATTCCTATCAAAATTTCATCTAAAAATTCATTTTCCAAATCTATCTCTAAAACACTTATCTTGTTGTTTTAATGTCATATAAGCTTTCCTTTAGCTTATATAACATCCAAACTTTCATTTCCAATCTTAAAAATCAAAGAAACTACCAAGGTTCAGATTCTTACCTTTACTTGCAAGCTCCACGTTGAGAGAAGGAAGAGAAGAAAATAAGGAAGAAGGAAGAAGAAATGGGATGGTTCTGGAAACCTAATGTCACACGTGGGTTCTCATATAACCCCATAACATTTTATTTTAATTAAAATTTCCTTACAAATGACCATTTGGTCCTTACCTCCATCTCATATTTACTAACCATACTTTTTAAACTATATAATTATTCTACTTTAATCACCAAATGTTGAAACTTTGCAAATTAATCACTCACCCGACATGGAGGATGTTACAAATCTCTCCCCCTTAAGAAAATTCGTCCTCGAATTTTCATTGCACGAACAAATGAGGGTATTGATGTCGCATATCTTCTTCACGCTCCCATGTTGCTTCTTCTACTTTGTGATTTCTCCACAACACTTTGACTAAAGGAATAATCTTGTTCCTCAATTGCTTAACTTCATGTGCTAAAATTTGAATCGGTTCTTCCTCATAAGTCAAGTCAGGACGAACCTCAATCTCTTCTGGTGTCATGATATGAGAAGGGTCAGATCTATATCTTCGAAGCATTGAAACGTGAAAAACATCATGTATTTTTTCCATCTCAGGTGGTAAAGTTAGTTGATATGCTACAGGTCCTACTCTCTTTACAATCTCATATGGTCCAATAAACCGAGGACTCAATTTTCCTTTCCGACCAAATATCAACACCTTCTTCCATGGAGACACTTTTAAAAACACTTTATCTCCAACTTGAAATTCAATTTCTTTCCTTTTAAGATCAGAATAGGACTTTTGCCGATCAGGGCCACTTTGAGGTTTTACTGAATTTCTCGAACTTCTGTTCTATCTTGAATTAAATCCGGACCAAGAACACTTCGGTCTTTGAGTTCATACCAATTTAATGGAGTACGACATTTTCTTCCATATAATGCTTCATAGGGGGCCATCTTTATACTAGACTGATAACTATTGTTGTAAGCGAACTCTGCCAGTGGTAAATACTTTTCCCATGATCCTTTAAATTCCATTACGCATGCTCTCAACATATCTTCCAATATCTGAATAGTTCTCTCTGATTGCCCATCAGTATGAGGATGAAAAGCCGTACTAAAGTTTAAACGAGTCCCCAACGCTCCATGCAAAGATTTCCAGAATCTAGAAGTGAATCGAGGGTCTCGATCAGAGACTATGGAAACAGGTACTCCATGCAATCTAATAACTTCTCTAATATACAACTCTGCATACCTTTCCATAGAGAAATCCGTTCTAACCGGAAGAAAATGCGCAGACTTAGTTAATCGATCAACAATTACCCAGATGATTCTCTTTGTTCGGGGTCAAGGGTAACCCCGAAACAAAATCCATCGTAAATTTTCCCATTTCCATTGAGGAATGAAAAGCGGTTGCAATAATCCTGATGGAACTTGATGCTCGGCTTTGACTTGTTGACATATCAAACACTTAGACACAAATTCTGTGATGCTTCGCTTCATCCCTGACCACCAAAATCGATCCTTCAAATCCATATACATCTTGGTTCCACCCGGGTGCATCGTTAACGGACTGCAATGAGCCTCTGTTAATATCTCATTCTTCAAGTCGTCATTGTCGGGTATTACAATTCTTCCTTTACAATATAGATTTCCATCTGACTTAATCTCAAAGTCTTTAATCTCTTTGTTCTTTACTTGTTCAATTCTTTTCAAACACACTTCATCTTTACATTGCAATTCTCTTATTCGTTCCAACCATGCTGGTTTAAGGGTTAATTCTGCACAAAGACCACCGTCTCCCGTTAAAGATAATCTTGCATCCATAGCTCATAAAGCTGCAAACGTCTTTCTACTCAGAGCATCTGCTACCACATTAGCCTTTCCGGGATGATAGTCAATTATCACATCATAATCCTTTAAGAACTCTACCCATCTACGTTGCCTCAAATTCAATTCTTTTGAGTCATCAGGTACTTCAGGCTCTTATGATCCGTATATAAGTAACAACGCTCCCCATAAAGATAATGACGCCAAATCCTGAGAGCGAATACTACAGCAGCCATTTCTAAATCATGAGTGGGGTAATTCCTTTCATGTGGTTTCAACTATCTCGATGCGTACGCTACCACTTTTCCTTCTTGCATTAATACACCCCAACCCGTTATGGGATGCGTCACTGTATACTACAAATTCTTGCCAGATTCCGGTTGAACCAATATCGAGTTTCCGTCAGAATTCTCTTTAAAGCTTCGAACTTTCTTAACATTCAGAAGTCCAAACAAAGGTACATTCTTTCTCATTAGCTTTGTTAGAGGCAGCACAATCATCGAAAAATTCTTAACGAATCTTCGATAGTAACCGGCAAGTCCCAGAAACTCCGAACTTCAACACATTCTTAGACTTCCCAATCCATTATAGCTTTAACCTTTTGAGGGTCTACTCTAATCCCAACTGCCGAGATCACATGCCCCAAGAAAATTACTTCCTTTAACCAGAACTCACATTTGGACATTTGGCATACAACTTCTTATCTCTTAAAATTTGCAAGACGATCCTCAGATGTGTGCTATGCTCTTCATGGGATTTCGAGTACACCAGTATATCATCAATAAAGACAACAACAAACTGGTCCAAGGCTGAAAAATCCTGTTCATAAGATCCATGAAAGCAGCAGGTGCATTCGTTACTCCGAATGGCATTACGATGAATTCATAATGACCATATCTCGTTCTGAAAGCCGTCTTCGGAATATCTTTCTCCTGTCTTCAATTGATGATAACCCGAACGTAGATCGATCTTCGAAAATACCGAAGCTCCTTTTAGTTGATCAAACAAAATCATCAATGCGCGGAAGAGGATACTTGTTCTTGATGGTCACCTTATTGAGCTGTCGATAGTCAATGCAAAGGCGCATTGATCCATCCTTCTTTTTAACAAATAACACCGGAGCTCCCCAAGGCGATACACTTGTTGGATAAATCCCTTCTCTAGCAATTCTTGTAATTGATTCTTTAACTCTTGCAATTCTTTTCGGAGCCATTCGATAAGGTGCATTGCAATCGGAGCTGTTCCCAGCATTATTTCAATTTGGAATTCTACCTCTCTATCCGGAGGTAATCCTGGCAATTCAGCAGGAAAACATCAGGGAACTCTCGAACTATTGGAATTTCCTCTAACCTTTTCTCTTGAGCTCTTGAATCAATCACATTTGCAAGAAACCCTGACATCCTTGTAGCAATAATTTCTTGGCAGACATTACTGATATTACATTTGCTAAAGGATTAAACTTTTCACTGCTCACTTATCTGTCCTTCTGGACTTTTCAGAGTTACCTTTTTTCAATCTGCAACTAACATCTCCATATAACGGAACAACCAATCCATTCCCAGAATCACTTCAAACTCGTCAAGGGTAATTCCATCAGATTAGTAGGGAATTCAATTCCCTGAACCTTATGGGACACCCCTTACAGACTTTATTCACCCGGGCACTATGGCCTAACGGAGTTGTTACTATAATCTCATTACTCGTAGCTTCTAAGGGAATCCCCAACTCCTTTACTAACTTACTTGTAATATAAGAATAATTACAACCCGGATCAATCAGTACCAATACTAATTTATCATACAACTGAAAAGTACTTGCTATAATATCAGGGTCATCACGGTCTTCACTTGTCTTTAGGTTGTATACTCGAGCAGTGGATCGAACTTCAGGTTGAGCAGAGAATTCAGACGGGTTCCTTCCTCTGCCTCTTCCTCGTCCTCTTTGTGAGAAAGAACCAACTCTTCCAGATGGTGCCGGCTCACCAACAATCAAGGGACAATCCCGGACAAAATGTCCGGCATCTCCGCATCAAAAACAAGTCCCAGCAGCCATACGACAAGCGCCATAATGGTTTTTCCCACAGTGCTCCACTGTTTCCCTTGACCCGGAGTAGATCTCCCAGCACCGGATTCCACTGACTGCGTCTGTCTAGGTCTTGCCTGACTTGCTCCCCTAGCAGACGATGCAACTGATTCTGATCTAGTTTGTGATCGAAATCCCGAGTCTCTTCCCCTTTTTGTTGGTGTTGAACCAGAATAAGTATTCGTCCTCTTTGATGTCTGAACTCTTGAGTCCCCAAATCTTTCATTCTGAGCCCTTTCAAGAGCTTTTGCACGATCACCTCCTGGAACGAGGACAAGTTTAATACTATCAAACATTTCTTTAAGTCTAGGCGCAAGCCCTCCACGAACCACTCGCAAGCATCTTTTTCAGTAGGCACAAGCTCAGCTGCAAACCTGCTCAGCTTATTAAACTCACATTCGTACTCATACACAGAGTGGCTCATCTGCTTCAAATTCATAAATTCCTGCTTCATTTGGCGATAACTGATGATCCCAATACTTGTTTTAAAATTCTTTTAAAAACAAAGACCAAGTCAACTGGTCGGTTGACATTCTCATGGTGACGTTCGTCCACCATATCCTCGCCTGACCCCTCAATAAAGATACATCTCCATCTAATGCTCCACTTCGGAACAGTGGAGACCATCTAACATGATTTTTAAATCATTCAACCAAAGATCCGCTGACACTGGACCTTCCTCAGCTTCTCCCTTAAATTCGGGAGCTCCTAAACTTCTCAACTCTTTTGCTACATTAATTCTTTGAGTTAGTGGAGCAGAAGGTTGAAGACGCATCAGAATAGCGTCTAACGTTCTGAAGAACGTATCTTGATCTTGCACAGGCACTCCTTGAGATGCCTGTTCTTCACCTTGCCTGGCCAGGGCAGGTGAATTACTGCTTTCAGCATGCCTATCTTCTCCCACTTCACTTCAGGAGCTATTATGTCCGGACATCTAATAAGAATAAACACATTGTTCTATTAGCAAAACAACATACTCATACTATACCAGATCAGAGTTCTCACATTTGTTGGCATGTTCCATTTAAAGACTCTATAGACTCTGGTTTATGCCTAAATCGGCTAAACCATAGCTCTGATACCATTAAATGTAACCCCCCTAACCCATACCCGACCCGGATATGAGTCAAGATACTACAGACTTTAAAACACAACTCTTAACAAATAATAGTAAAATATTTGTACTTATATTAAGAAAAATACAATAATATACATACTGTAATATAAGTTTACCAAAATATTCAGAGCATACACAACTTAACTCTTTAATTACATGCCAACTGTCATTTACATAACAAAATGACCTACTGATTAAGTTGCTTCTGATCTGATGATTACAGGAGTAATACTGTCAAGCTGCTTCACCTGTCTCGTCTATTTCCTCGGATCCTACGTGTGAAACACCACACGCTAAGTCATCGACTTAGTGAGGCAATAATATAAGGCAATTGTAATGAAATGTCATAATCATATGAGATGAAATGCAAACATGTACTTAATCAATGTAGTATCATCATCAATACCCATACCTGTAAGCGTATGACTGTAACATTTATGAATCTGTATAATAAGTTTATTGGCCCATGATAGCATATTGAGAACCTAAGGTATTTGAGTATGTGGTTGTGCACTATGCTGTCACCACAGCTCGTATAATGCACCGAAGTGCCCCGTAGAATTGCACCGAAGTGCCCCGTAGAATTGCACCGTAGTGCCATATAATGATGTCCATAAGGACCACATAGAATTCCTAAGAATCATATATACTATGGATCAAGTATGTGTCTTTCAAGACTTCACACAGTTCCAAAGAATATACATATGTCCTAAAGAACCGAGTATACCCTCTACCCTTGGCATGCCAACTATACCTAGTTCTCATCTACATAACATGGGCTTTTACATTTCAAGTAGTCTATATCGCGTAGACATGTAAATTCTTACCTTTTCACATAGCTCATAACTTTTCCCACATAGTCATGTCATATAATGCATTTTATAATTCATGTCATGTCTCATAATACCGACTATGCTCATGTACCAAGATATAAAATCTAGACTTATCACAAGTCTAGAATGAGTATATTTCTATAATCATGCTATGCATATGCACTCACCTATACTTCTTTGCCTTTTTCCTCGATCGATCCTACTGGTAGATTGTTCCCGAACTTGTGTAGGCTCGGTATCTACATAACATAATTTCAAGATGATCATCAGATGTCTATGTCTTGCAATTAAGCTTTAATAGCTTATTAATTTAAGAATTAATAGCTTAGTCTTTCTTTCTTTTCTTCTCTTTTTTTTTCTCATGGGAATCGTTCCCCCCCTGGGGTATCGGTTCCCCTCTAGCATTCTGGAATTTCATATCCGTTGAGGGGTATCGGTTCCCCCCTGGGGGTATCGATTCCCCTCTAGTATTCTGGAAATTCATATTCGTTGAGGGTATCGGTTCCCCTTGAATGGGTACCGATTCCCCTAACCCATAAATCCTATTTTGAGCTCGGAAATCATCCTATTTCAGCTCAAACATACATATTTCACTCTTACTACTCTTAGCTTTCATACACTTACTGTAACTAATTATTATCCATTAAATACCTCTAAACCTAGAAATCTAATTCTCCATGTAGAATTTAAGAATCCACCCAAATTCCAATATTCTAATTTAATTCTAACCTCATACTTCTTAGTTAGCTTCTTGACAAGTCAAAAATCTTATTCAAACTTCAAAAACTCATTCCTATCAAATTTCATCTAAAAATTCATTCCAAATCTACTCTAAACACTTATCTTGTTGTTTTAATGTCATATAAGCTTTCCTTTAGCTTATATAACATCCAAACTTTCATTTCCAATCTTAAAAATCAAAGAAACTACCAAGGTTCAGATTCTTACCTTTACTTGCAAGCTCCACGTTGAGAGAAGGAAGAGAAGAAATAAGGAAGAAGAAGAAATGGGATGGTTCTGGAAACCTAATGTCACACGTGGGTTCTCATATAACCCCATAACATTTTAGTTTAATTAAAATTTCCTTACAAATGACCATTTGGTCCTTACCTCCATCTCATATTTACTAACCATACTTTTTAAACTATATAATTATTCTACTTTAATCACCAAATGTTGAAACTTTGCAAATTAATCACTCACCCGACATGGAGGATGTTACAATTATTGATTTAATATTTGTAGTAAATATGTTAAGATAATTAGATGAACATATTTGATTTAGTATTTGTAGTAGAAATATTAAAAAATATAATTATAATGACGAAAAATAATTGCACCATTAAGTATCCATTAATAACTCGGGTAAGTTGGTGGTTAGTGGTTGAACAAGAAAGTATAATGAATACCCCCGGATGTTATAAAATGAGGTATTTTGGTTGAGAATTGGAGAGTAATAAATTCGAAGTAATCATAAGTAGTTATAAAAAAATTCGAAGTAATAAATTTAATCATTATATAATGTAATCATAGTATTTAATCATTATTTTTATAAAAAAATATTGTTAGTATATTTACATTTTTTGCAAGGTTAAATAATATTATAGTAATTAATTTAATTTAATTTATATCATAAATTTAAAATTTCATCATTAGAATAATTGTACATTTTTACCTTATGAATCATTAGTATAATTTGAATAAGATTGATTTAGTATTTAAAGTAAAAATGTTAAAATAATTAGATCATCAATTGATTTAGTATTATAGTAAAAATGTTAAAAAAATATCGTTAATATATTTATATTTTTATAAAAACAATTGTTAATATATTTACATTTTTTGAAACTTTAATAATATTTATTATAATAAATTAATAATATTTTAATAATTAATTTATTTTCATTTTAATATTAAATGTAATTTATCGTCATTACTATAATTTATTTTAATTTATTCTAAATATCTATATTTTTATGTGTAGAGAAAATGAGTAACAAATTTTTCACGATTGTCCATTACAATGAACATATTATGAAAAATGAGGTCGAAGTTATTTTTCAGTTTGAAGGACCTATAAATATGATGTTTAAAAGGGACATCACATTTGAAGAAATGAATGAGAGGATATAAAGGAAAATTCGAAATACAATTGATGGTTTGAGGAACAGGTTTATGGTGTGTCACAATTGAGTCAGGTATGCTGTAATATAACTTGAAGAAGATGATGATATTACAACTATGATTGAATTACATGACTCAACAATTATTCCAATTATTGAGTTATTTGTTGAGGTGTATAATATATATGATGTGCTTGGGTTATCAATAAATATGGTTGGAACTTCATCTCAAATGGCTTTCAAAAGTCATATTGAGAACCCGAAGTATAAGTCTATAAACAATTTTATGGCGATGTTGGAAAGTGCAAATGAAGATTGTGGAACATCTGGAGCCGTAGAATATAGGGCAAGAAGCATACATCATCCGCATTTGACTATTGATGTTGATGTTGAAAACCGTTGGGAGAAATACTTAATGATTCCAGTGAAAAAAAAGAAAATGAGGAACCCGTTTTTGCTGAGGATGATGATATTTTTGATGGTGATGAACCTGATATTAATATTGATAAATATATGAAATTGTATCAACCAACCCTTCACATGAACGAGATATATTATGATATAATGAGGGCACCTAAATTCTCGGAGATGCCACATTTAACTTCAAGTTATATGACTGAATCATCCGAAAACTCTAGTGAATTATGAATTGAGAAGCAATATAGAGGAAAACAGAAGCTACGCTGGCGATTAAAGAGTATTGCATAAAAGGCCATGTAGATTACAAGGTTGGAGAGTCCAACCAGAAAACTCTGTACGCGAAGTGTTAAATATGGTCCCGAGTGTAAATTAGCTGATCAGAGTGTCCAAAATGCAGAGGCAAGATGCTTAGGTCATCACAAGGTACAATGGTCCACACACATGTTTGCAAAACTTTATCGAACAAGACCAACGACTACTAGACTCTGATGTAATATGTCAATATGTGAAGGTGTTGGTTGAACAAAATCCAAGGATCCCTTGCTCGGTGTTAGCTACATCTATTCGAGACTGGTTTGGATACAATGTAAAATACAAACCTGTTTGGCATGCGAAGGAGAAGACAATGAAGTTGATATATGGCGATTGGGATACATCATATAATGAGCTACCTGATTTATTACAAGTTATGAAACAATTTATACCTGGAACCATCGTGAAGTCTCAAACCATGCATGCATACAACCTAGAAGGTCACCTTGTTCAAGGGAAGAAAATATTCAATAGACTCTTTTGGGCATTAAAGTCGTGCATAGAAAGTTTCCATTTTGCAAACGTTTGATCCAAGTAGATGGTACGTGGTTATACAGTCAATATAAACATATATTATTGATAACAGTTGCATAGGATGGTCAACAAAATATCTTCCCGATTGCTTTCGCCATTGTTGAAGGAAAGACGACAGAGGCTTGGGATTTCTTTCTGACTAATCTACATAAGTATGTCGTCCAAGAAGATGGTGTTTCCTTGATATCCGATCGAGAAACAAGCCTTTTGGAAGCAATTGAACAACCGCGAAGTCGTTGGACACCTCTGCACGCATATCTCACATATTGTATCCCCCATATTGGTAAGAATTGTATCGAGAAGTTTCATAATGACCACATTCGTAGGGAGATAGTCAACATGGGTAAGTTTTATTTTCAACGTGTGTACCCATTTATGTGTTTGTTTATAAATTGATGTTAACACAATATATATTATGAAACAAGATATGAACTACGTTAACCAAATTTTGATAAAAAATTGGAGGATTTAAAGGTCACAGATGAGTGCATTTGGAAGTGCGCATTGAAAATCGAGAGGGAAAAGTGGTCGCAAACATACGATGGTGGTCGGCAATACGGACAAATGACAATAGACCTTGTTGAGGCCATTAATTCAGTACTAAAAGGTACACACCATCTCCCAATATCGAGTGTGATGAAAGAGACGTACTTTAGGTTGACTAAAGTTTGGTCTGATAAAGGGAAAGAGATTGAGTGTCTGATAAATCGAGGTAAAATCTAGGCTCCGATAGTAGTGGGAAGCAATGGAAGAAAATAAGCGATTGTTAACCTTAATGTTTGTTCATGACTTCGATCGAATTGGATATACTTTTATTGTCATCACATGCATATGTTGCAACGAAGGAGCAGAGCGAGAAACATTTATAGTTAATTTACGATAAAGATGGTGTGATTGTGGCTGCTTTCAGGTGTGGAGATATTCGTGTGCTTATGCAGTCGTTGCATGTATGCGTACTGAAATAAATTCATACACTTATGTTGATGAGTGCTTTCACCTATAGAGGATATTAAATATATACAACCATGAGTTCAGACCGATCCTAAATGAATCATATTGGCTGAAACAACATCATGATGAATGGTTGCCAAATCCACTGCTTCGTAGAAGTCCAACGGGTCGACCTGAGTCTACTCGTATTCATACTAGTATGGATATCCATATTAGAGAGAAATGTCAACCGAAGAGATGTGGATTATGTAGAAGTGAAGGTCATTCAAAAAGAAATTGTCTAAACCTTCCATGGTACATGCCTCACTAGTAATCTTATTTATATTTGAACGAATAATTGAATTTTCTATATATTTGTATTTCAATGAAAGTTTTGTTTTATCTATATTTTTGAATTAAAATGATAGATATTTGTTGACGCTATATTTTAATGAATGTGATTAAAATCAATATTTGAATTAATGTGATTAATATCAATATTAAAAATAAATGTGATGGATATTAATCTTAGTTTCAACTTAAAATTTATTAATTCAAACATATAAAGTGTTTACAACTCCTGTCGGTGCCAGGGAGTTGTTGAATAATAATATCAAGGCACACGTCTTTTTCGTTGTGGCTGTTGCGATTGTTTAAAAGTTTGTTCATAATAATCAACCTGCTCATTCAACGAGGGCATATGATACGGTGTTGAAAATACATGCCCACTACCACTCTGATCTCCCACCTAAGAACAAATAGTTGTATTTGATATCATATATGTCATCTGATTAAAATCATATGTTGCTCCAAGCATGGGAGAGAACATGGGTGATTGATGAGGAATAAGCTGAGAAGTGTAGGGCGTAACACCAGAATCACTAAATACTTGATGAAATGATCCTATACCGCCAAAAGATTCTGATGGGATATTATCCATTGCAGTTTGTTCTGCTCCATGGTGTGAGGAACTCTCACTCCCACTCCGTCTTGGTTTTTCGGCTTTACCAAAATTTTCTTATACTGTATAAATTGTCATATTTCTATGTTCGTTGTCAATAATGACTTTCCATGTTCCTAATAATAATTCAGGTAATTCGAATTCTGGAAGTCAAAGTCATCCGCTTGAATGAGAGTGAGAGTTGGCAAGTATGAAGCTCTGTTGTTCCAAAGATTGATATAATTAGCATGTCTCATAGCTCAATCCTCACCGTGCCTACCCCTCCCATCTAATATGTGGAGAGCGTCATGATTCTCTGGAATCCATGGAATAGGTTGGTGGAAATTGAACTGCCTCAACACTATCAAAAAATTGGAACTCAACAAAAGTGAAATGGATCAATGGTATAACAACACACACCAATATTAACAACCCTCCCTGACATGTTACGACACACATTATATAATTTCTCCATCATCGTACGACCTCTATATAAACTATAAAAGAAAATTATATCATTATTAATTAATGAAATAATACTAAAATTCAACTAAATAAATAAACAATATAAGAAACTAAATAAATTAAGGGTAAAGTATAGTAATGGTCATTAAAGTTTTCTAAAGCTTTCATTTAGGTCCCCTAACTTTTAAAACTTCTAATACGGTCCCCCAACATTTAGTCTGTTTGCAATATGGTCCCCCAACAGTTACGTCAGGGACCATATTGCAAAAAGACTTGTTGAGTTAATCGATCGACGGAATAGGCCAAGAGGGGGGTGAATTGTCAATAAAAATTTTGGTGGAAGTTTTTGCAGAAAATTGAAAATATTTGCACAATGATTTAGAGTGGTTTGACTTTCTCAACCAAAGTCTACGTCCACTACTTTAGCTATCCACACTAAGGATTTTCCACAAATTCACTAATTTGTCTTTCTTTTGAGGACAAAGAGTAACCTTACAACTCCCTCAAGAATTATACCCCAAATTCTTGAGAACACTCTCTCCCAAAGAGAACAATACAAATTTTGTAAACTTACAAGAAAATCCTCACAAGGAAAGTTGTTTTCACAATTTTAAAACAAGAAAAGAACACTCAAGAATGAATACAATTGAGTACAAATGGTGTGTTCTTGAAAGCAAAGATGAATATTGAATGAAATAGGCTTGAAAATGCTCAAACTTGAGGTTTGATGCTTCCTCTTTGATTCTCTATTGATTCTTGTTGATCAATGGCTCCAAAGCTTGTTTAAATACTCCTTCAATTGATTCTAAATGTTGGGGATGATTAGTAGAGTCAATAGAGTCGTTTAAGTGTGAAAACAATTAATAAAACTACTTGGAGCGTTAGGGGAATCGATACCCCCTCAAAGGGGATCGGTTCATGCAGTGTACAATTCAAATATTTCAACCGTTATGAGATGGAGGAATCGGTACCCCCTGGGAGGGAATCAGTACCCTCCGAGTAATCTGTTATTTCTCGGAGCCAAAACCATTCAGAGGGAATCGGTTCCCTCCTTAGGGGGAATCGGTACCCTCTGAGTAAATTATAATTTTTAGTTTAAAGTTTATTATAAAAATATTTTTGGCTCGATTAAGGCTCGAAATACTTTGTAAAATTGTTTAAAGATTAAAACACATTTTACACTTAAGTAAGGATTGAAATTGACATTTGGAAAACTTAGAGTAATAATTTTGATATTCAAATAATTTAATCGAATATATAATTAAAATTCAATATAAAATCTTAAAATTCATTAACACTTAATTTGTTATATCGAAACATCAAAATGTTTTCAACAATCTCCCCCTTTTTGATATAACAAAACATTTTAGTACTTTTAAGATTTTCTAAATCATTTTTGAAATCAAAAATTAAGTGTTGAAAAATTACTCCCCTTACTCTAACACTTCTCCCCTTTTTTGTTAAATCAAAAAGACTCTAAAAATGGTTTTAAAACAAGTTTTTGAAATTTAAGCCAATTCATATATATAAATAAAGCGTAAGCTGCTAAGATCACTATCAAGAGAAATGTTAGCCATTAGTTTCATAATTCAATATTCATAAACAATGTGAAATGGCAAAAATGGGTCATAATGCAACTAATATTTAAATGATGCAAAAATAAACATTAAGCTCAAAATGAAAGTTAAAACCAAACCAAATATATAAGCATGTAAGTTCAAATATCCAATCATCCAAAACAAAACAATCCATGAACATCAAAATGTTTCATAATTCAAAGTTTTGAGTTCGGGGTTCAGTTCAAGCAAACTAAAGCAAGATAGGTCTAGTTGTCCATAGGAGGATCGGGAGGAGTAGGATAATGTGCTTGCACTTCAAGTGTGAGAGCATCCATACGTTCACACATCTTCTATTGAAACTCAGTCAGTTGAGACTCCATGTAAGCAAACCTTAGATCAAATGACTCCATAAATGTTCGAAAATATAGAGGTATTTGTTCCTCTTACTGTTCCTGGAGTTTGCTCATTAGGACAATACACTCATTTGCCCGTTTCCTTATCCTTTTTCCATCCCGCTTTCTTTAAGGAAGTAAGATTGATTTGTTTTTGGAGAGGGATAGGAATATCAGGAGATATCCTAAGACCGATTTTGATAAAAAAAATTACTAAGGAGACAACCATAAACCAAGGTTTTTATATTCTTGGAAGGAACAATGTTTATGGTAAGTCACTAAAAATGATATGTGACAGATTAATCTTCTTATTAGGTTGAATACATTATATCCACTATATATCTATGTTCCTAAGGGAGAAGTACCTACCTCCGGATGGTCTAAACCACCAAGAGATCATATAATGAAGGAATCTATCATTATGAGTTCTTAGGGTACTTTCACTATCCTTAGACTTATAGGGTGAATCCACAGTCTCTTTTTCTTTATATAAACCTGAGTTATCTATTCCAAAATGGGTAGCGATTGAGCCGGAGTCAATAAAAATGAATTGTCCTAAAAGATAAGATCGAATTCCTATAGTTTTGGATCATCGCTTGTTTTGGACACATACCGCATTTTAATAGAAACTATAGACTAATTGATGATAAACCAAAGGTTTGAGTTTAAAGAGTTTATCAAACTTCTAGGATTTAAGAGTAAGAAGATATTGGAAGTCTGTATCTTCCATAGCTTGGATCGAAGGGATATGCTCTTCCCGGATTTTGTATGACTCAAAACAAGTATGGTACCTATGGTATAGATCTTGTCTACGACCAGGTACATTGAAACAAGAGTTCAGAATGGTCATATTTGGGTTATTTGGATTAGGTGGAGAAATAAGAGGTCAGTTTTGACTTGAGCGACTAGACGATGTCCTAGGTCGTTTAGGATTTGACATGGTTTAAGAATCGGAATAGAATACGTAACCTGCAAATTTAAACACATGTATGTAATATAATCAAACCCAAAACTCAAATGAGTTCTCAATATTTCAAGGTTCTCTAAACCGAATCTTAAAGGGAAATGTTTTGAAAAACTATTTGAAAAATAATGTTTGAAAATTATAATATGTATAGTTTTTATGAAAACAACATAATTGAATAAAAAAATCAATTAAAACAACAATTTTTTTTATTTTGAAATTTAAAGATAATTTTGAAAAATTGAGTGTTTTTGAAGAAATTGTTGAAAAATCATCATATAACCAATGCCCGATGTAATGTTCATCTTAGAACTAATCAAAACTAGTCCTAAGTTTAAAAACTAATAAAACATGGGTTTTAAAGATATTACCTTGAGAAATTCAGATTTTGTGGGAATGTGATGATTTTTGCACTAGTTTGATGATTCAAACAGGTTTAGGAGATGAAAAATGATTGAAATCCGACTAGAAATTGTTGTTTTTAGGTGAAGAGAATATTTAGGGATGGTAGAGAGTGAACGCCGTGAGAGAAGAGGAAGAAGGGTTTTGAGAGAAAATGGTTTATTTGGGTGTAATAAACCAGACCCCGTGGGGGGTATCAATTCCCTAAAGAGGGGAATCGATTCCCATTCAAAGGGGGAATCAGTTCCCTTTCAATGGGGTATCGATTCCTCCTGCACTAAAATTCAAAAATCTGTGTATAAACACTCAAAATGCTAAATTAAATTAGCTCTAGTGGAATTGCCAACTCATATATTAAAAATTAATCATGTTCAATCAATCAAATCTATATTTAAGCATTATTTGAACATATAATTAATTTTCACTAAGAATTATAAGCTCCCCCTAACTAATAGCAAAGAATGCAATCAAAATAGTTATTATTATAAGCATTTTTCATTTATCCTTAAAAATGCTAAAATTAATTTAAACACTAAGTGAAGATAGGTCAGTTAAACCTAATTCTCTCGTAAGTGTCCAAAATCTTTCTTTGTCTAAAGGTTTTGTAAAAATATCTGCTAATTAGTGCAAAGTATCAACAAATTCCAGAACTACATCTTCCTTAGCGACATGGTCTCTAATGAAGTGATGTCTAATTTCAATGTGCTTAGTTCTAGAGTGTTGGATGGGATTTTTAGTGAGACAAATAGCACTAGTATTGTCACACTTGATAGGAATGATACCTACTTCAATTCCATAATCAAAAAGTTGTTGTTTCATCCATAAAACTTGTGTACAACAACTACCAGCTGAAATGTATTCTACTTCAGTGGTAGATAATGCAACACAATTTTGTTTCTTTGAAAACCAAGAAATCAACATATTTCCAAGCAATTGACAAGTACCAGAGGTGTTTTTCCTATCTAATTTGCATCCTCCATAATCCGCATCAGAGAAGGCATGCAAGCTAAAACTAGAGTCTCTAGGATACCAAAGTCCTAAACTAGGAGTGTCTTTAAGGTATCTAAAGATTCTCTTAACAGCTAGTAAATGTGATTCCTTAGGACATGATTTAAATCTAGTGTTGAGTTAATCGATCAATGGAATTGGCCAAGAGGGGGTGAATTAGCAATAAAAATTTTGGTGGAAGCTTTTGCAGAAAATTGAAAATATTTGCACAACGATTTAGAGTGGTTCGACTTTCTTAACCAAAGTCTACATCCACTACCTTAGCTATCCACACTAAGGATTTTCTAACAAATTCACTAATTTGTTCTTTCTTTTGAGGACAAAGAGTAACCTTACAACCCCCTCAAGAATTATACCCCAAATTCTTAAGCACACTCTTTTTCAAAGAGAAATACACAAATTTGCAAACTTACAAGGAAAACCTCACAAGGTAGATTGTTTGCACAATTCTAGAACAAAGAAAGAACACTCAAGAATGAATACAATTGAGTACAAATGGTGTTCTTGAAAGAAAAGATGAATATTGAATGAAATAGGCTTGAAAATGCTCAAACTTGAGGTTTGATGCTTCCTCTTTGATTCTCTATTGATTCTTGTTGTTGATCAATGGCTCCAAAGCTTGTTTAAATACTCCTTCAATTGATTCTAAACGTTGGGGATGATTAGTGGAGTCAATAGAGTCGTTTAAGTGTGAAAACAATTAATAAAACTACTTGGAGCGTTAGGGGAATCGATACCCCCTCAAAGGGGATCGGTTCATGCAGTGTACAATTCAAATATTTCAACCGTTATGAGATGGGGGAATCGGTACCCCCTGGGAGAGAATCAATACCCTCCGAGTAATCTGTCATTTCTCGGAGCCAAAACCATTCAGAGGGAATCGATTCCCTCCTTAGGGGGAATCGGTACCCTCTGAGTAAATTATAATTTTTAGTTTAAGGTTTATTATAAAAATATTTTTGGCTCGATTAAGGCTCGAAATACTTTGCAAAATTGTTTAAAGATTAAAACACATTTTACACTTAAGTAAGGATTGAAATTGACATTTGGAAAACTTAGAGTAATAATTTTGATATTCGAATAATTTAATCGAATATATAATTAAAATTCAATATAAAATCTTAAAATTCATTAACACTTAATTTGTTATATCGAAACATCAAAATGTTTTCAACAATCTCCCCCTTTTTGATATAACAAAACATTTTAGTACTTTTAAGATTTTCTAAATCATTTTTGAAATCAAAAATTAAGTGTTGAAAAATTACTCCCCTTACTCTAACACTTCTCCCCTTTTTTGTTAAATCAAAAAGACTCTAAAAATGGTTTTAAAACAAGGTTTTTGAAATTTAAGCCAATTCATATATATAAATAAAGCGTAAGCTGCTAAGATCACTATTAAGAGAAATGTTAGCCATTAGTTTCATAATTCAATATTCATAAACAATGTGAAATGGAAAAAATGGGTCATAATGCAACTAATATTTAAATGATGCAAAAATAAACATTAAGCTCAAAATGAAAGTTAAAACCAAACCAAATATATAAGCATGTAAGTTTAAATATCCAATCATCCAAAACAAAACAATCCATGAACATCAAAATGTTTCATAATTCAAAGTTTTGAGTTCGGGGTTCAGTTCAAGCAAACTAAAGCAAGATAGGTCTAGTTGTCCATATGAGGATCGAGAGGAGTAGGATAATGTGCTTGCACTTCAAGTGTGAGAGCATCCATACGTTCACACATCTTCTATTGAAACTCAGTCAGTTGAGACTCCATGTAAGCAAACCTTAGATCAAATGACTCCATAAATGTTCGAAAATATAGAGGTATTTGTTCCTCTTACTGTTCCTGGAGTTTGCTCATTAGGGCGATACACTCATTTGCCCGTTTCCTTATCCTTTTTCCATCCCGCTTTCTTTAAGGAAGTAAGATTGATTTGTTTTTGGAGAGGGATAGGAATATCAGGAGATATCCTAAGACCGATTTTGATAAAAAAAAATTACTAAGGAGACAACCATAAACCAAGGTTTTTATATTCTTGGAAGGAACAATGTTTATGGTAAGTCACTAAAAATGATATGTGACAGATTAATCTTCTTATTAGGTTGAATACATTATATCCACTATATATCTATGTTCCTAAGGGAGAAGTACCTACCTCCGGATGGTCTAAACCACCAAGAGATCATATAATGAAGGAATCTATCATTATGAGTTCTTAGGGTACTTTCACTATCCTTAGACTTATAGGGTGAATCCACAGTCTCTTTTGCTCAAACAATGAGTTTGATGCTTTCTCTTTGATTCTCTCTCAATTCTTGTTTGATTGTTGTTTCTTGTTGTTGATCAATGGCTTCTAAGCTTGTTTAAATACTTATTCAATTGATTATGAACGTTGGGGATGATTAGTGGAGTTAATAGAGCCGTTTAAGTGTGAAAATAATTAATAAAACTGCTTAGAGCGTGGGGGGAATCGGTACCCCCTCATAGGGGATCGATTCATGCAGTGTAAAAATTCAAATATTTCGACCGTTACACGGGGGAATTGAAACCCCCTTGGGGGGGAATCGGTTCCCTCTGAGTAATCTGTTATTTCTAGGAGCCAAACCCTTCAGGGGGAATCGGTACCCCCTGGGGGGGGAATCGATTCCTTCTGGGCAATCTGCCCATTTTGGTTTGAGATTTATTAAGAAATGCTTTTTGGCTCGATTAAGGCTCGAAATACTTTGTAAATTTGTTTAAAAGATTAAAACATATTTTTACACTTTAGTAAGGATTAAAATGAACTTTAAAAGACTTGGAGTAATATTTTGATATTCGAATAATTATATCAATATACTTAGAAAATCTTTTGTAAAATCTTAAAATTCATTTAACTTAATTTGTTATATCGAAACATCAAAATGTTTTCAACATCAGCACATAAGCAAACACTAAACATAATGTCTGGTCTACTTGCGGTTAAATAGAGCAAAAAGCTAATGATTGACATATATAATTTAACATCCACACATTTACCTCCTTCATCTTTGTCAAGCTTTGTTGATGAGCTCATTGGAGTGTCATGAGGTTTCCCATTTTCCAGTCCAAACTTCTTGAACATATCCTTGACGTACTTAGCTTGATTGATGAAGATTCCATCTTTTCTTTGCTTGATTTGGAGTCCCAAGAAAAATGAGATCTCCCCCATCATGCTCATCTCGAATTCACTTTGCATTAACTTAGAAAATTCTTGGCAAAGAACATCATTAGTAGAACCAAATATTATATCATCAACATAAATTTGAACTACTAATAAATCTTTACGTTTATGCTTTAAAACAATGTAGTGTCAACCTTCCCTTTTGAAAAACCTTTTTCAATTAAAAAGTTTGACAGTATTTCATACCAAGCTCTAGGAGCTTGTTTTAAACCATAAAACACTTTTGTCAATTTAAGAACATGATTTGGAAATTTTGAATCTTCAAAACCAGGAGGTTGTTCAATATACACTTATTCTTTTATAAAACCATTTAAAAATGCACTTTTAACATCCATTTGATATAATTTAAATTCATTGAAGCATGCAAATGCTAATAACATTCTAATTACTTCCATCCTAGCTACGAGAGTGTATGTTTCATCATAGTCTATGCCCTCTTCTTGAGTATACCCTTGAGCAACAAGTCTAGCATTGTTTATCACTATATTACCACTTTTATCAAGTTTATTCCTTGTTGAAAACATTTTGATGTTTCGATATAACAAATTAAGTTAAATGAATTTTAAGATTTTACAAATGATTTTCTAAAAGTATATTCGATTTAATTACTCGAATATCAAGCTATTACTCCAAGTCTTTCAAGATCAATTTTAAACCTTACTAAATGTGTAAATTTGTGTTTTATACTTAAACTATTTTTAAACAAATTTTCACAAAGTATTTTGAACCAAAATCAAGCCTAAAATCAATTTTTCAAAGTGATGCACCATTCCATGCATTGATGCACCATGGAATTAATTGAACATCGAATGCATTTTATGCATCGATGCACATACCATGCATTGATGCACTTAGTGCATTTGATGCATCGATGCACTCAGGCTATTTCAAAACATCGAATGCATTTCATGCATCGATGCACTCTTAGTGCACCGATGCACTAAGGGTCCAACGGTCAAAATATTTGAATTTTACACTGATGCACCGATGCACCATGGGTATGCATCGATGCACTGACGCTCTCAATTGATTTTATTAATTGGTTTCACAATTAAACGACTATATTGACTCCACTAAGCATCCCCAGTGTTCAGAATCATTGGAAGGTGTATTTAAACAAGCTTAGAAGCCATTGATCAACAACAAGAAACATCAAGAAACTAGAATCAAGAGAGAATCAAATAGAAAGCATCAAACCTCAAGTTTGAGCATTTCAAGCCTATTTTTCATTCAATATTCATTTTTCTTTCAAGAGCATTTCAAGCCTATTTTTCATTCAATATTCATTTTTCTTTCAAGAGCACTACTTGTACTCAATTGTATGTATTCTTGAGTGTTCTTTTCTTTGTTCTAGAATTGTGCAAACAATCTACCTTGTGAGGATTTCCTTGTAAGTTTGCAAATTTGTATTGTTCTCTTTGGGAGAGAGTGTTCTCAAGAATTTGGGATATAATTCTTGAGGGTTTGTAAGGTTACTCTTTGTCCTCAAAAGAAAGACAAATTAGTGAATTTGTGGAAAATCCTTAGTGTGGATAGCTAAGGTAGTGGACGTAGACTTTGGTTGAGAAAGTCGAACCACTCTAAATCGCTGTGCAATTACTTTCAATTTTCTGCAAAAGCTTCCACCAAATTTTTAATTGTCAATTCACCCCCCTCTTGGCTGATTCCGTCAATCGATTAACTCAATAATTGGTATCAGAACCTAACTCATTTGAAGGTTTAATCGCCTCTTGAGTCGATTCGGGAAGAGTTACATCGATTATCAAGTTATCAATGGCCTCCGCTTTAAATTTTGACTCCGATCTCGATTCGATGCCCGTCAACAAGCCTCCTTTCTTCAATAGAGCTAACTATGCCTATTGGAAGAATAGGATGATGTACTTCATTCAAGCAAGTGACATGGGAGCATGGAATGCCGTAGAAGAAGGATACATCAAGCCTCTCACTCATCCAAGATTGTGGAGTGAAGGAGAGACAAGAATGTTCCAGCTCAACTCCAAAGCCATCCATATCATATTTTGTGGTCTTGGACTAGATGAATACGGAAGAGTTTAATCTTGTCCAACCGCCAAAGAAATATGGGGCAAACTTCAAGTCACTCATGAAGGTACTGATGAGGTAAAGAAATCCAAAATTAGTATTCTAACGCATAGCTATGAAAATTTCAGGATGAAACAAAATGAAGATATCAAAGCTATGACGGATAGATTTTCAACGATTTTCAATGGTCTCAAATCATATGGAGAGATCATTTCAAATGAAAAGCTTATGAGGAAGTTAGTCTACTCCCTTCTAAAATCGTGCCAATCAAAGAAGACGACAATCATCGAGTCTAAGGACCTAACGTCCTTAACTCTTGAAGAACTAATCGGTTCCCTCCTCACTCATGAAATGATGCTTGAAGATGAGGTGGACCTCGATAAGATAGATGAGACACCAAAGGAGAAGGTGAAAAACATTGGAGTTGCTCTCAAATCCACAAAAGATGAGAGTGATTCGAATGACGATGATGATGACGAGGAAATGGCATTATTTGCCAAACGATTCAGAAAGTTGATGATGCCCAACTGAGAAAGAAAATTCAAACGTCATGAAGGCTTTAAAACTGAATCGAAGGAGAAAAACCCGATCATTTGCTATGAATGCAAAAAACCAGGGCATGTCAAATACGATTGCCCACAATTGAAGAAAAAGGGTCAATCCAAAAGAAGCACAATGCTTATGTATCTATATGGAGCGATGAAGAAGGTTCCGATGAAGAGGAACAAGAAGTTGCAAACTTGTGCTTAATGGCTATCGGGGAAGATTCTAAGGTAACCTCTAACTCATTCGATTTGGATGAATTATCTTATGATGAGTTATTAGAGGATTATAATGGGTTGGCTTTGGATTATAAGACTCTATTTTCAAAATACAAAAATGATATTTCAAAATTGAAAAATGAAAATAGTCTTACAACCAAGACCAACAATGAGCTTGAAAGTAAGATCAAAGAATTGCAAAACAAAATTAATGATTTTGAAAAGAAAAATACTGATTTGCATAACTTACTTTCAAAAGTTCATGATGATCTTAAAACTTCTTTTAATAAGGTTGGAACAAAAAGTTTTGAAAAATGTGAGAATTCAAAATCCAACTTTGTTAAGAAAAGTTTTAGAAGCTACAATCATAGAAGTCCTTAACGAACCTTGAATGGTAAAATTATTAGGAGTATATGGGTTCCTAAAGAATTCATTACTACTAAAGATAAGGATGTTCTTCATAAATGGATACCAAAGGGGACAAGGATTTTAGAAACTAATGAATATGAACCCAAAAGAATTTGGGTACCAAAAATTAGAAATTAATATATGTTTGTAGGAAAAGGAGCATTGCTACAAGGCACGGGAAACAAATCCAAATTCATGGTTCCTTGATAGTGGATGCTCGAGACACATGACCAGAGACAAAAGCCGGTTCATAGAGCTTAACGCCAAAAATGGAGGAGAAGTGACTTTTGGTGATAATTCAAAAGGTCACATTGAAGGTATTTGTACTATAGATAATACTTCTTCCATACTAATTAAAAATGTGTTATATGTGAATGGATTAAAGTATAATCTATTGAGTATCAGTCAATAATGCGATAAGGGATTCAATGTCATGTTTGAAATTAATGGTTGTAAAGTCATTGACATTGCATCTAATCAGATTATGCTTGTTGGTCATAGAATAGGAAACATATACATGGTGCATTTAGACTCTATTGATATGACTAATTTGTGCCTAGTTTCTAAGAATGAACATGATAGTTGTTATGGCATAGGAGACTAGGACATGCTAGTATGAGTGTTTTGCAACGGCTAATTCAAGGAGACTTAGTAAGAGGGTTGCCTAAGCTTAAATTTAAAAATGATAAAATTTGTGATGCTTGTGCTAAAGGAAAACAAAAGCGAATTTATTTTAAATCCATTAATGACGTATCAACTAGTAGAGTATTATAATTGATCCATATAGATCTTTTTGGGCCAACTAGGACTACTAGCTTGGGTGGAAAACAATATGCATTTGTCTTAGTAGATGACTATTCTAGATATACTTGGGTTCTATTCTTAAGTACTAAAGATGAAGCATTAGAAAAATTCATCACATTTTTAAAAATAATCCAAAACGAAAAAGGTTACTCTATCACTATTGTTAGAAGTGATTATGGCACTGAATTTGAAAATATTGGATTTAATGAGTTTTGTAATTCTAATGGTATTAGCCATAATTTTTCAGCACCTAAAACCCCTCAACAAAATGGAGTTGTTGAGAGGAAAAATCGAACTTTAGAAGAAATGGCTAGAACCATGCTTTGTGAAAATAATTTACCAAAATATTTTTCGGTGGAAGCCATAAATACCGCTTGTTATGTTGTAAATCGAGTAATGATTAGGCCAATTTTAAAGAAAACTCCATATGAAATTTTCAAAAATAAAAAGCCTAACATTAGCTATTTTCATCCTTTTGGATGTAAATGTTTTGTTTTAAACAACGGTAAAGAAAACCTTGGCAAATTTGATGCTAAAAGTGATGAAGGAATTTTTCTGGGTTATTCATTAAATTCTAAAGCTTATCGAGTATTTAATAAAAGAACTTTAGTTGTAGAAAAGTTTATACATGTTTTTTTCGATGATAATCTCCTTCCGATGAAGGATTCTTGTGTTAATGATGATGTAGGTATTGTACAAGCAAATGACGTTAGACATGACGTTGGAGAATCATCATCAAAGGAAGAGACGAAAGATGAGGAAACTCATGATCCTCTCAAGAATCCAACCATTGAAGAAAGGGAAGTATCTTATCTAAGAGAGTACAACTATGTCAAGGATGGTGAGATTATATGTGATCCATCAAAAGGAGTAACAACTAGATCCTCTCTTAGAAATATTTGTAATTATGTTGCATTTATTTCGTGCATAAATACTAAGAACATCAAAGAAGCATTAAAAGATGAACATTGGATTATGGCTATGCAAGAAGAATTAAATCAATTTGAGAGAAGTAAAGTATGGACATTAGTTGAAAGGCCTAGTAATAAATCTACTATAGGTACTAGATGAGTATTTAGTAATAAGCTTGATGAAAGTGGTAATATTGTGAGAAACAAGGCTAGACTTGTTGCTCAAGGGTATACTCAAGAAGAGGGCATAGACTATGATGAAACATACACTCCCGTAACTAGGATGGAAGCAATTAGAATGTTATTAGCATTTGCATGTTTTCATGAATTTAAATTATAGCAAATGGATGTTAAAAGTACATTTTTAAATGGTTTTATAAAAGAAGAAGTGTATGTGGAACAACCTCTAGGTTTTGAAGATTTAAAATTTCCGGATCATGTTCTTAAATTGACAAAAGCACTTTATGGTTTAAAACAAGCTCCTAGAGCTTGGTATGAAAGTTTGTCAAACTCTTTAATTGAAAAAGGTTTTTCAAAAGGGAAGGTTGACACTACATTGTTTTTAAAGCATAAAGGTAAAGATTTATTAGTAGTTCAAATTTATGTTGATGATATAATATTTGGTTCTACTAATGATGTTCTTTGCTAAGAATTTTCTAAGCTAATGCAAAGCGAATTCGAAATGAGCATGATAAAGGAGCTCTCATTTTTCTTGGGACTCCAAATCAAGCAAAGAAAAGATGGCATCTTTATCAATCAAGCTAAGTACGTCAAAGATATGCTCAAAAAGTTTGGACTGGAAAATGGCAAGCCTCATGACACTCCAATGAGCTCTTCAACAAAGCTTGACTTAGATGAAGGAGGTAAATGTGTAGATGTTAAATTATATAGGTCAATGATTAGATCTTTACTTTATCTAACTGCAAGCAGACCTGACATTATGTTTAGTGTTTGCTTATGTGCTAGATTTCAATCATGCCCTAAAGAATCACATTTACTAGCTGTTAGGAGAATTTTTAGATACCTTAAGGACACACCTAGTTTAGGACTTTGGTATCCTAGAGACTCTAGCTTTAGCTTGCATGCCTTTTCTGATGCGGATTATGGAAGATGCAAATTAGATAGGAAAAACACCTCCGGTACTTGCCAATTCCTTGGACATATGTTGATTTCTTGGTTTTCAAAGAAACAAAATTGTGTTGCATTATCTACCATTGAAGCCGAATACATTTCAGCTGGTAGTTGTTGTGCACAAGTTTTATGGATGAAACAACAACTTTTTGATTATGGAATTGAATTAGGTACCATTCCTATCAAGTGTGACAATACTAGTGCTATTTGTCTTACTAAAAATCCCATCCAACACTCTAGAACTAAGAATATTGAAATAAGACATCATTTCATTAGAGACCATGTCACTAATAAAGATGTAATTCTAGGATTCGTTGATACTTTGCATCAATTAGCGGATATTTTTACAAAGCCTTTAGACAAGGAAAGATTTTAGACACTTAGGAGAGAATTAGGTTTAACCAACCTATCTTCACTTAGTGCTTAAAATAATTTTAGCACTTTTAAGAATAAATGAGAAATGTTTATAATAATAATTTTTGATTGCATTCTATGCTATTAGTTAGGGGGAGTTTATGTTATTTGGTGAAATTAATTTTATGTTCAAATGTTGTTTAAAGATTAATTTGATTGATTGAACATGATTAATTTTCAATATATGAGTTGTCAATACCACTAGAGCTAATTAATTTAGCATTTTGAGTGTTTAAAACAGATTTTTGACATTTTTGTGCTTCATGCATCGATACACCTAACAGTGCATCGATGCATCCTTGAATGTGCATCGATACACCATGAAGGTGCACCGATGCACGCCTTGAATGTGCATCGATGCACAAGGCCATGCATCGATGCATCCATTGGGTTTTTGGATAAAAACCCTATTTCTTCCTCATTTTCTCAAAACTCTCTTAAAACTCTCTTTTGGCCGCCGCTCCTCTTTCTCTCTTCACTATCAAAATTTCTCCAAATCCTTGGTTTTTTATCAGAATCTTCAAGATTTTTAATTCCTTATCTTGCTTCTATCATCAATTCGTGCAAAACAACATCTCATTCTCATCAATCCGAAATTTTTAAGGTAATATTTCAAAAACCTCTATTTCATTGATTTTTGATCTTAGGACTAGTTTAGGTTAGTTCTAGGTTGAACATTATATCGGGCATCGATTGTTTGATGATTATAAACTAGATTTTACAACAAATTTCATCAAAACTCACAAATTTTCAATAAATTTTTGAATTTTCGAAATTGAAAAAAAAAATCGAAAATCTGAATTTAGATTTTAAATTTGATGTTTTTGATTTAATTATGTTGTCTTCATGAAAAACTATACATATTATAATTTTCAAACGTTGTTTTCTAAATAGTTTTTCAAAAACTATGCCCATTAGAATTTTGTTTAGAGAACCTTGAATTATTGCGGACTCAATTGAGTTTTGGGATTAATTAAATTACATACATATGTTTCAATTTGCAGGATATATTTCTTATTTCGATTCCTAAACCATGTCTAATCCCAAACGCCCTAGAACTTCGTCGAGTCGTTCTCGTTCAAACCAACCTCCTAATCCCGTTCCTCCTCGACCTATATCTCTATTAGGATATTGTTTTAACATGCTGAGCTTCGTAGAGACGAATTGTACTCTAGGTACAGAAATTCTTTTCAAACTTATAGAATCTGGGAAGAGCGTATTCCTTCTCTTCAAGCTATGATAGATATTAACTTTGAATACCTTTCGATTCTTAAAGCTTGGAAGTTTGATAAATTGTTTAAGCTCAAACCTATCGTCTATCAACAATTAGTCCGCATTTTTTATTCCAATGCGGTATGTATTCAAAATGAAACTCAATGTGGAACTATAGCCATTAGATCTTATCTTTTAGGCCAATATATTAATATTGACCCCGAGACTATAGCTTTCAATTTTGGGTTAGATGATGATGGGATATATAATGAGAATGAAATTGTAGATTATCCCTATGTTCCAAACGCTAGTGTTAGTACTCTACGATCTCATCACGACTTCATCTGATGATATCTTGGTGGTTTAGACCATCCGGAGGAAGGTAGTCCACTCTTCGTATTAGGGATTTGTGGTGGATGCACTGTCTCAAGAATAAAATCAAAATCAATCTACCCCACATTATCTTCAGTCAACTAGTTGATGTCATAAACATTGTTCCTTCAAACATGTCGAAACATTAGTTTATAGATATCTTCTTAGTAACCTCTTTATCAAACTTAGTCTAGACGTCTATCTCGACAATCCTATCCCACTCCAAAACCAAATAAATTTTACATCCTTGAAGAAAGCAGATTGGAAACAAGATGAGGTAACTGGTCAATGGGTTTTTAGACCCGGTAAGCAAACTCCGGGAGCTAGTTCCTCACGAGCTGCTCATAGCTCCTTTCGTGCTCCTCCTCCGTCTCCGGCTACTGACGATGATCTTGAATTTCAACAGCTTATGCAAGACATCGATAATCACGTACCCGATGACGAGCATGCACCGAAACTAGCTCCACAAGAAGATCAAATGCCTCCATATTTTCGTTCATTTTTAGAGACATTTGATTTACGGTATGCTTCCATCGAATCCCACTTGACTGCTACTCACGAAGCAGTAAATCAACGCTTAGACACTTTGGAAGCTCGTCAGATGGAGTTTCAAAGGGAGATGCTTGCACGCATGGATGCTCTCTCTCTTGAGATGCAAACCCGATTTCCTCCTCCGCCTCCCGATCATTCTATGGATGACTAGACTTATTTTATTTTGATTGTATTTGGGATTAAAACTTAAAACTTGGATTGTTAAAACATTTTGAATTGTTTAACTATTGTTGGATATTTGAACTGTTTGGTGTGATCTTTATGAGCTTCATGTTTATTAATTTTTGCATTATTGACATCTTAGTTGCATTATGACCAATTTACCATTTCACATTTGATTTGAATATTGATTATGAACACTAATGGCTAACCTCTCTTTTGTTCTTTGATCTTAGAAGCTTAAGCTATATTCAATTAAAATGTTTAATGAATTGGCTATGTTTTTCAAAGCCTTCAGTTTTTGAGTCTTTTTGATTTAACAAAAAGGGGGAGAAATGTTAAGTGTTAAAAGTTTTAAAGGGCAGAAGTGTTATAGTAAGGGGGAGTAATTTAGAGTAATTTCAAAATTGATTTCAAAACTTATTTTCAAAGAAAATATTAAAATTACTCAAGAGTTTTGTTATATCAAAAAGGGAGAGATTGTTGAAAACATTTTGATGTTTCGATATAACAAATTAAGTTAAATTAATTTTAAGATTTTACAAATGATTTTCTAAAAGTATATTCAATTTAATTACTCGAATATCAAGCTATTACTCCAAGTCTTTCAAGATCAATTTTAAACCTTACTAAATGTGTAAATTTGTGTTTTATACTTAAACTATTTTTAAACAAATTTTCACAAAGTATTTTGAACCAAAATCAAGCCTAAAATCAATTTTTCAAAGTGATGCATCGATGCACCAATCCATGCATCGATGCACCATGGAATTAATTGAACATCGAATGCATTTTATGCATCGATGCACATACCATGCATTGATGCACTTAGTGCATTTGATGCATCGATGCACAAGACCATGCATCGATGCACTTAGGCTATTTCAAAATATCGAATGCATTTCATGCATCGATGCACTCTTAGTGCACCGATGCACTAAGGGTCCAACGGTCAAAATATTTGAATTTTATACGGATGCACCGATGCACCATGGGTATGCATCGATGCACTGACGCTCCCAACTGATTTTATTAATTGTTTTCACACTTAAACATCTATATTGACTCCACTAAGCATCCCTAACGTTCAGAATCATTTGAAGGTGTATTTAAACAAGCTTAGAAGCCATTGATCAACAACAAGAAACATCAAGCAACTAGAATCAAGAGAGAATCAAATAGAAAGCATCAAACCTCAAGTTTGAGCATTTCAAGCATATTTTTCATTCAATATTCATTTTGCTTTCAAGAACACTACTTGTACTCAATTTTATGTATTCTTGAGTGTTCTTTTCTTTGTTCTAGAATTGTGCAAACAATCTATCTTGTGAGGATTTCCTTGTAAGTTTGCAAATTTGTATTGTTCTTTTGGGAGAGAGTGTTCTCAAGAATTTGGGGTATAATTCTTGAGGGTTTGTAAGGTTACTCTTTGTCCTCAAAAGAAAGACAAATTAGTGAATTTATGGAAAATCCTTAGTGTGGATAGCTAAGGTAGTGGACGTAGACTTTGGTTGAGAAAGTCGAACCACTCTAAATCGCTGTGCAATCACTTTCAATTTTCTGCAAAAACTTCCACCAAATTTTTAATTGCCAAGTCACCCCCCTCTTGGCCGATTCCGTTAATCGATTAACTCAACATTCCAAATACCCATCTAGTACCTACAGTAGATTTATTACTAGGCATTTCAACTAATGTCCATACTCTACTTCTCTCAAATTGATTTAACTCTTCTTACAAGCCATATTCCAATGTTCATCATTTAATGCTTATTTGATATTCTTAAGCTCTATGCATGAAATAAATGCAACATAATTACATATTTCTAAGAGAAGATCGAGTTGTTACCCCTTTGGATAGATCACCTATTATTTCACCATCCTTGACATAGTTGTATTCCCTTGGGTAAGAGACTTCCCTCTCTTCAATGGTTGAATTCTCGAGAGGATCTTGATTTTCTTCATCTTTTGTTTCTTCCTTTGATGATGGTTCTCCAACGTTATATCCAACGTCATTTATGTTTATAATACCTACATCATCATCTGCACAAGAATCCTTCCTTGGAAAGGGATTATGATCGAAAACATATATAGATTCTTCTACAACTAAAGTTCTTTTATTAAATACTCGATAAGCTTTATAATTTAAGGAATAACCCCAAAAAAATTCCTTCATCACTTTTAGCATCAAATTTGCCAAGATTGTCTTTACCGTTGTTTAAAACAAAACATTTACATCCAAAATGATGAAAATAGCTAATGTTACGCTTTTTATTTTTAAAAAGTTCATATGGAGTTTTCTTCAAAATAGGCCTAATCATTACTCGATTAATAACATAGCAAGCGGTATTTGTGGCTTTCGCCCAACAATATTTTGGCAAATTGTTTTCACAAAGCATGGTTCTAGCCATTTCTTCTAAAGTTTGATTTTTCCTCTCAATAACTCCATTTTGTTGAGGGGTTCTAGGTGCTGAAAAATTATGGCTAATACCATTAGAATTACAAAATTCAGTAAATACAAGATTTTCAAATTCAGTTCCATGATCACTCCTAACATTAGTTATAGAGTAACCTTTTTCATTTTGGATTACTTTTGAAAACGTGATGAATTTTTCTAATGCTTCATCTTTAGTACTTAAGAATAGAACCCAAGTATATCTAGAATAGTCATATACCAATTCAAATGCATATTGTTTTCCACCCAAGCTAGTAGTCCTAGATGGCCCAAAAAGATCTAAATGGATAAATTGTAATACTCTACTAGTGGATACATCATTAATGGATTTAAAATAAATTCGCTTTTGTTTTCCTTTAGCACAAGCATCACAGATTTTATCATTATCAAATTTTAGTTTAGGCAACCCTCAAACTAAATCTCCTTGAATTAATCATTGCAAAACACTCATACTAGCATGTCCTAGTCTCCTATGCCATAACCAACTATCATGCTCATCCTTAGCAACTAGGCATATATTAGTCATATATATAGAATCTAAATGCACCATGTATATGTTTCCTATTCTATGACCAACAAGCATAATCCGATTAGATGCAATGTCAATAACTTTACAACCATTAGTTTCAAACATGACATTGAATCCCTTATTGCATAATTGACTAATACTCAATAAATTATGCTTTAATCCATTCACATATAAAACATTTTTAATTTGTATGGAATAGGTATTACCTATTGTGCTTATACCTTCAATGTGACCTTTTGAATTATCACCAAAAGTCACCTCTCCTCCATTTTTGGCGCTAAGGTCTATGAACTGGGTACCATGAGTTTGAATTTGTTTCCCGTGCCTTGTAGCAATGCTCCTTTCCCTACAAACATAGATTAATTTTTGATTTTTGGTACCCAAATTCTTTTGGGTCCATATTCATTAGTTTCCAAAATCCTAGTCCCCTTAGGTATCCATTTGTGTAGGATATCATTATTTTTAGTAGTAATGAGTTCTTTAGGAACCCATATACTTCTAACGATTTTTCCATTAGAGGTTCTCGGGGACCTCTATGATTGTAGTTTTTAAAACCTTTTCTAACAAAGTTGGATTTTGAACTTTCTCCATTTCCAAAACGTTTTGTTCCAACTTTATCAAAAGAAGCTTTAAGATCATCAATTTTCTTTTGATGATCATCATTGACCTTTGAAAGTAAATTATGCAAATAAGAATTTTTCTTTTCAAACTCTTCTAGTTTGATTTGCAAATCTTTAATTTTACTTTCAAGATCATTGTTGGTCTTGGATATGAGATTATTTTCATTTTTCAATTTTGAAATATCATTTTTATATTTTAAAAATAATTTCTCATAATCCGAAGCCAACCCAATATATTCCTCTAATAGCTCATCAAACGAATAATCTTCAAAATTAAATGAGCTAGAGGTTACATGAGAATCCTCCCCGAATACCATCAAACATCATTTCATGCGTGAGGAGAGAGCCAATAAGCTCATCGAGGGTCAATGATTTTAAGTTCTTAGCCTCGATGATTGCCGTCTTCTTTGATTGCCAAGCTTTTGGAAGAGAGTAAACTAACTTCCCTACAAGCTTCTCATTTGGAATGATTTCTCCATATGATTTGAGACTATTGACAATTGTGGAGAATCTATCTGTCATAGCTTTGACATCTTCATCCGGTTTCATCCTGAAATTTTCATAACTATGAGTTAGAAGACTAATTTTAGATTATTTTACCTCGTTTGTGCCTTCATGAGTGACTTGTAGTTTGTCTCATATCTCCTTGGCGGTTGTACAAGATGAAACTCTCTCGTATTCATCCGGTCCAAGAGCACAAAAGATAATATGGATGGCTTTGGAGTTGAGCTGGAACATTCTTGTCTCTCCTTCACTCCACAATCTTAGATGAGTGGAAGGTTTGATGTATCCATCTTCTATAATATTCCATGCTCCCATGTCACTTGCTTGAATGAAATACATCATCCTATTCTTCAAATAAGCATAATTAGATCCATTGAAGAAAGGAGGCTTGTTGACGGGCAATGAATCAAGATCAAGTCGGAGTTTGAAGTGGAGGCCATTGATGACTTGATTATCGATGTAACTCTTCCCAGATCTACTCAAGAGGCTATTAAACCTTCAAATGAGTCAAGCTCTGATACCAATTGTTGAGTTAATCGATCGACAGAATAGGCCAAGAGGGGGTGAATTGGCAAAAAAAAATTTTGGTGGAAGCTTTTGCAAAAAATTGAAAATATTTATACAACGGTTTAGAGTGGTTTGACATTCTCAACCAAAGTCTACGTCCACTACCTTAGCTATCTACACTAAGGATTTTCCACAAATTCACTAATTTGTCTTTCTTTTGAGGATAAAGAGTAACCTTACAACTCCCTCAAGAATTATACCCCAAATTCTTGAGAACACTCTCTCCCAAAGAGAACAATACAAATTTTGCAAACTTACAAGGAAAGATATTTGCACAATTCTAGAACAAGAAAAGAACACTCAAGAATAAATACAATTGAGTACAAATTGTGTTCTTGAAAGCAAAGATGAATATTGAATGAAATAGGCTTGAAAATGCTCAAACTTGAGGTTTGATGCTTTCTCTTTGATTCTCTCTTTTTGTTTCTTGTTGTTGATCAATGGCTCCAAAGCTTGTTTAAATACTTCTTCAATTGATTCTAAACGTTGGGGATGATTAGTGGAGTCAATAGAGTCGTTTAAGTGTGAAAACAATTAATAAAACTGCTTGGAGCATGGGGGGAATTGATACCTCCTCATAGGGATCGATTCCTGCAGTGTACAATTCAAATATTTCGACCGTTATGAGATGGGGGGAATCGATACCCCCTGGGAGGGAATCGGTACCCTCCAAGTAATCTGTTATTTCTCGGAGCCAAAACCATTCAGGGGGAATCGGTTCCCTCCTTGGGGGGAATCAGTACCCTCTGAGTAAACTGTAATTTTCAGTTTAAGGTTTATTATAAAATTATTTTTGGCTCGATCAAGGCTCGAAATACTTTGCAAAAATTGTATAAATATTAAATCACATTTTTACACTTAAGTAAGGATTGAAATTGACATTTGAAAAACTTGGAGTAATAATTTTGATATTCGAATAATTTAATCAAATATATAATTAAAATTCAATATAAAATCTTAAAATTCATTAACACTTAATTTGTTATATCGAAACATCAAAATGTTTTCAACAAGACTAAATGTTGAGGGATCATATTGCAAACAGACTAAATGTTGGGTGATTATATTGTAAGTTTTAAAAGTTGAGGGACCTAAATGAAAGATTTAGAAAAGTTCAGTGATCATTACTATATTTTACCCTAAATAAAATTCAATTAATAAAGTAAAATACCAAAATACCCTTCTCTCTTCCACATCTCCTTAACCGTAACATCACCCCTTTCCCTAACCCCCAACACAACTCTGTTTCCATTTCTCCATTGAAGGAAACCTTGAACCTCCCACGACTAAATGATGCTCAAATTCCAATCTCTACCAATCACCTCCAAAAGGGAAGTCTCTTATCTCCGACGACTTCCGCAATACCAAAAATTTTTAAGATCTTGAACAACCCCACAACACCAAACTCTTCTTCTTCCAATGAATTAGCTGACCCTATTCCATATGTAATGGGATAAGAGGGAGGTAGGGTAGTAGTCTGCCCCCAACGCCAGGTTGAGAGTAACTTTTATGGAAAACCTCCGTTATGAATTGTCCTCAGTGGGACTCGATCCCACGACCACAAAGTTAAGAACCTTGCACTTTACCAACTGAGCTAGATGGACAATTTCTATACAGTAACCAAAAGTGAAACTTTCCTTTCTCCTTCATATACCATTTGCAGCGGAGGAAGGAAACGGCGGCGGCGCTTTGCTTTTGAAGATGACTGTGATCGAAGTGAAAGGGGTGAAGGAGGGGAAGTCGGTGGGGATCAAATTTGACGCTGACAGCAAGCAATTGCTGACATGGGCGTTCGCAAGGTGTCTCAGCCCGGTGATTTTTACAGTTATTATTATTTTTTTTTTGTATAAATTGAGTGTTGGAAATTGGTAGGGAAAATGATTTCAGGTTGATTTGAAGCTGAAAGTGCGTAGAGGGTCATTGCTGAAGAAGAGTCTGGTAAGGGAAGCCAAGTCTTTCGAAGCAGCTAAGCTAATTCTGGAACTACCAAAACCCATAACCCGATACAGTCGTCTACCTCTGTTGCTAAACTTTGCGCAAAACAATTACCTAAATGTTTCTCGGTTTACGCTGTTCAGAATGGCAAACTTATGTTCCAAAGGGAAGCAATTGAGAAATACGAATAGATCCCAAGGTCGTGCTTCTTCTTTCCTTTTTTTAGTTCTAATTTGTACCTATATCTAATTGTTCGAAATTTGTTGTTTCTCGTACCGATTTCTGCTTTTTCATTTATATATTTGTTTGGTTGAATGGACAATGATTCACCGGATAAGAGCCTTGGTGTCATTGTCGAATAGTGTAAGAACAAATGGAAAACAGAGCTGTGTCTGTGTTGGGGTTAGGGAAAGGATGGTGTGACGGTGAACGAGAGGTTGAGGGAAGAGAGAAGGGGTGATTTTGGTATTTTATTTATTTTACTTTATTAATTATTTTTATTTATTTAGATAAAGAAAGTAAAAATTAAGGAGTGAATAAAACATCTCAAAAAATATTTTATGAGATAATTCAATAGAAATGATATAATTCAAGGGTAATGATGCATTTAAGATTTTAATTAATTAATTAAAAGTCGTGTCTACATCAATATTTACTTAAATAAACGTTTATAAATAACTTTAAAATATTATTTAATTATTGTTATCAATTTTAAGTCTGCAATTAGCAATTATCGAATCAAATATATTTTCTAACATAATTGAAAACATAGTGTATTTTGGTTTTTCTGGATTGACAATTGAAACCACTGGATTACAAGATGACAGGTGTCCTAATAAGTATTTTATATACTTAAGAAACTACAAAAAAAATAGATAATAAACATAGAGTATGAATTAAAAAAAGGGTAAAGTATAGTAATGGTCACCGAATTTTTCTAAAGTTTTCATTTAGGTCCCTTAACTTTTAAAACTTATAATATAATACCCCAACATTTAGTCTGTTTGCAATATGGTCCCTCAAAATTTAGTTTGTTTGAAATATGGTCATTGACGTAATTGTTGGGGGACTATATTGCAAACAAACTAAATATTGGGGGACTGTATTACAAGTTTTAAAAGTTGGGAGACTTAAATGAAAGCTTTAGAAAAGTTCAGTGATCATTATTATACTTTACCTATAAATTAATTATATACATCAACTTTGCTTTTAATGTCCATCTTAAATCTAAACTCTTTCACATTATTGTGCACCAAACTCGTTCCTTCTATTTTATGCCTCCATCTGTATATCAATCAAAATAAAATTCGTTTATTATTTTTCTTATAAAAATTTCGTTAATTAATTTAAGATCAAATATTTTAAATCAAAAAACTGTTTGCATGAATTTCTTATCAATATACAATAATGGCACATGATAAGGTTTTCCTATGGGTGCACGTTAGCAAGGCTAATGAATCCTAAAAACTCGATCGTGTCTCCGGCGTACAATCTTCTAGTCTCGGAGTTTTCTTTCAGTTTCCCCTCAGCTATGTTCGATTTTCTGGTTTCTTCTTTCCTTGGCGACCTTCGATGGATTGGAGAAAGCTTTTTGGTTGCTTTGAGGGTCTCAACTTGGAATTCCATCCGTCTAGGGTTAGCGAAGGGATTACTTCTGTTCATCCTCCTCCTGAAGTTCTTGAAGTTGGGATTAAAGAGTGGAAGCTGTCACTCGTTGGCTAATTCCTCGGCGATGCCCCTAACTTTGCTGCAATGCAACGCATCGTCAATAATCTCTGGAGGAAGGCTCTTGGTGGCAGTAAAGTCCAGGTAAGCTTCGCTGGGGATAACCTTTATGTTTTTTTCCTTTAAGTCTGAATCTATTAGGGATTAGATTCTTGAAAATGGCCCCTGACATATACTGAATAAGCCCCTAATTCTCAAAAGATAGGAACCAAACTTGAATAGATTACAATTTGATTTTCCTGCATCCCCGTCTGGGTTCACCTTTTCAACGTTCCCTTAGAACTCTTCTCTCGATCTGGTCTGAGTTACATTGCTAGTGACATAGGCTCTCCCCTTACTATGGACTCTTTAACTGCTGCTAAATATCATCTGGAATTCACGAAAGTCTGTATCAAGATTGGGGTTAAAGATGTTATTCCCCAATACGTGGAAGTGGTCCTTCAAGATGGTAAAACCACCTCTGTAGTTGTTGAGATACCTTGGCTTCCCTCAAGCTGTAAAAAATATTGTGTATTTGGTCATAACGATAAGAACTGTAATGTTCAGAAAATTCAAGCTCCTACTAAACAACAAATCTGGAAAAAGAAAGAATCTCTTAATCTTTCCCAAATTACAGAACCAGTAGTAGGAGATATTGAATTTTTGTAAGAGTCTGAGCCTACTATTCCTATCTTAGAAGAAGACTCCTCTAAAGCTCCTATTATCTCTGTGTCTGAGCCTACTGTATCGAATATAGAGGTTTCGATTGTCAATACTAACAATTCTGATGTTGTTAGTAATGTTCCTAAAGATGAAATAAATATGTTACAATCTGAATCTATTGTTGCTCCTGCTATGAGTTTAACTTCATCTCAGCCTAAAAAAAGGAGGGGTAGACCAGTCAAAAACAAATCTAAATTATCCCTATTTGTATCAAACAATAGATTTGAGGTTCTAAGTGTAGAGGAAGATTCTTCAATTATTCCTGATAGTCATCAAAGGAAAACTAAGCCAGCTTCTTTAGGAGTTGCAAGAATTGTTAATGAATTGAAGATGAAAAAGAAAGATTCTTTTGTTAAAGCAAAAAATACTGAGGTAAGAGATAGTGGAGGTGCCCTTGATTCCTCCTCTCAATTATTTGTGCCTTCTGGAATATCAGAGGATTGAATTGTCATAAAAAATAATCTTCTATCATCAGAAGAGCTAATTTAAATAAATTTGATGTTCTCTGTCTTCTTGAAACAAGAGTGAAATCTGCCAAATCTCTGACTATTCTCAACAGCAAATTTTCTAATTGGAATACATTTACCAATTATGATTTTGCTCATAATGGACGAATCTGAATCTTAAGTAGAAAATGAATTCACTTCATCTTCTGTCATGCTTCTAAACACTGTTTATCCATTAAAGGTTTTCATTCTGGTTTTCCTTTTATTATTACTACTATATATGGTAGTAATGATGGTAGAGAAAGAAGGCTTCTTTGGCAGCAATTAAGGGATTTAGATAGAAATCTTGGCCATTTATCTTGGGTCATAAGAGGTGATTTTAACATCATCCTGAACTCTAATGAATCTTCTGACTTTGATCTAATGGGTCCTTCTTCTTCCTCTGATATGAATGATTTTCAGGAAACTCTTTCTGACCTTGAACTTTTTGACCATCCCTATTTTGGCCCATCTTTTACATGGAGTAATAAACAAAACAATGCTTTCCTTGCAAGAAAATTGGATAGGGTCCTTGTTAACCAAACTTGGATCAGTTCTTTTCAATCATCCCATGTTGAGTTTCTGACACCTGGCATTTCAGACCAATGCCTTGCTCTTCTCTGGACTCATAAAGAGATGCAAGCCAATAGACCTAATCCCTTTAAGTTTTTTAACTTTTGGACTCTTCACCCAAACTTCCTAACTCTGGTTGAAATATCTTGGCTTTCACCTGTCAAGGGCAATCCTATGTAGATTCTTTTCTCCAAGCTTAAGCGACTCAAAACTCACCTTAAAGCTCTCAATAATTCTTTCTTTAGTGAGCTATCTTCTCGGGTTATTTCTAAAAAAGTTGAACTAAAGCAACAACAACTTAAAACTCTTAAAGGAGAAGCCTGTTATGACTTATAAATACCTTTACATAAGGATCTTATTTTTCCGGAGAATGCTGAAACTATGTTCTTGAAGCAAAAAGCTAAAATTCAGTGGATAAAAAAAGGGGACAAATGTTCTAAATTTTTTCACTCTGTAGTTGCCTTAAAAAATAAAAGAGACACACTGTTGATTGATGACAAAGGGAACAGGCTGGAATCTTTCGATGCCATGTCATATGAGATTATTAATTTTTTCTCTAATCTGCTGGGTCTGACCCAATGGTTAAAAGTATTGATCCAAACTTGCTCAGTGACCTGCTCTATACTTCTATCCCTACTGATCTTGCTGCTGATCTTATCAAAGATATTACCATGAATGAAATTAAAGATGGATTTTTCTCTCAAGGTAATGATAAAGCCCCTGGCCCCGATGGCTAATCCCCTCTCTTTTTTAAACAATCTTGGGCTATCATTGGTGATGAGACCTCTGCTGCCATTAAACATTTTTTCAGGAATCTTTCATCCTTCCAGCTTTCAATGCTACTACTATAGCTTTGATCCCCAAGATTCCTAATCCTAGTAAGCTCAAAGATTTTAGACCAATCTCTTGTTGTACTATTGTTTATAAAGTAATTTCCAAAATTCTGGTCAATAGACTCTCCAAATTAATTCCAAATCTCATCACACTCAATCAAACAACTTTTGTTAAGGGGCAATCCATTATTGATAACACCCTGCTGGCCCAGGAATTAGTGAGAGGGTACAACAGAAAACATTTATCTCCTCGTTCTGCTATGAAAATTGATCTACATAAAGCCTTTGATTCTATTAATTGGGGATTTATCTCTGTTGTTTTAAAGGATATCGGTCTTCTCCTATTTTTATTTCATGGATTGAAACATGCTTCATGACTACTAGCTTTTCAATTTCTTTAAATGGAAGTCTGATTGGGTATTTTAGAGGAGCAAGGGGTGTAAGGCAAGGGAATCCTCTTTCCCCATTCTTATTTCTTCTCTCTATGAATGTTCTTTCAAATCTCTTGAACTTGGCAGCAACAAAAGGTCTGTTTAGTTATCATCCCAAATGTAAGCGCATTGGCCTTACTCATCTCTCATTTGATGATGATTTACTAATCTTCTGCAAGGGCACTGTGGACTCTATCATTGGGGTTAAATCTGTTCTTGATGCTTTTTATGAAATTTCTAGACTGAAATTAAATGCTTTGAAATGTGATCTTTTTCTGCTGGTATTCCTATTTCAACTATTGAGGAACTTAGTCTGATTACTAGATTCAAAATCGACAGGCTGCCAATAAGGTATTTGAGCATTTCTCTGGTTACTAGGAAAATATCTGAAAATGATTGTTCTACCCTTATTTATGCCATCAAATCTCGGTTGCATCTTTGGTCTGGTAAGACCCTGAGTTATAATGGAAGTTTAGAGCTAGTTCGAGCTGTTTTATTTAGTATTACTAATTATTGGTGTATGTAACTTTTCCTCACATTCTCTGTCTTGAAAAAAATTGATCAGTTATGTTCTAGGTTCTTTTGGAAAGGGGCTGATAAACCAGCTGTTGGTGCAAGAGTGAGTTGGAAACAAATCTGTCGGCCCAAAACAGAGGGTGGTCTGAGACTCAAAGATTTGAAAATATGGAACAAAGCTTGCATGATAAGCCTAATCAAGAATATCCTTGCTGGTGAAGGATCTCTGTGGGTTGCATGGTTAAGGAGCTATATGTTCTGTTCCAACGATTTCCGGTATGTTCCTGTTAAATCTAATATGAGCTGGACCTTAAAGAAAATTCTAAAGCTCATGCCTGAAGCTTCCTCTGCTATGCCTTTGGTTTCCAAGAAAGTTAAAGATTTATGGAATGATATTAGGGTGAAGAATCCTAAAATCCATTGGCATTCCCTGCTCTGGTTTCCTCTTCTTATTCCCAAGCATAGTCTCATTGCGTGGATGGCCCTACTTGACAGGCTCCCTACCAAAGAGAGACTACACCAAATGGGGATCGCTAAAGACTGCAAATGCTTATTTTGTGATGTTGGTATAGAAACTAGAAATCATCTATTTTTGGAATATTCAGTTGCCAAGGCACTATGGACTATAATCTTCTCCCTCAATGGTCTTCGGTTTAGACACTCCAATTGGGATGATCTAATCGAATGGGCAGCTGCTACCTGGAAGGGTAAATCCCTCCTTACTTTTATCATGAAAATTTCTTCTGTTGCTTTGATTTACATTATCTGGAAAGAAAGAAATAGAAGGTTTTTCAATCTCATGCTACTACTGTTGAAGCCATGTTTAGTGAGATCAAAGAAATTGTTGGGTTCTAACTTAGGGGCAGGTTTATACATAGATTAGATAATGTTAATATTACTCTTTGTAACCAATGGGGTATAGTCTAATTTTGTGTTGATTGCCTTTTGTTTTATGGGCGATTCTTGTATTTCTGAACATTGATTGTTTTTTGTAGCAATTCTCTGCTCTTTGGGTAATAAAAAATCAAATTATCCAAAAAAATATTTTAAATCAAAATATTACCTTCCAGCAAGAGGAAAGTTATCTGCAGTTCGGCTAATCGGTATTAACCATGGGAGTCTATGACAGTCCCACGATTGTAATAACATCATACATCCACCAATTTCCATCGTACATATATTATTTACAAGTAATGACGCCTTGCACATCTCGCGATACAAGAACACCAATATTACCAATCCCCAACTATACTGACTGGTATTCAAAAAATTACCCAAAAATGGAAGATATTGTATATGAACAAGATTACCGAATTTATCCGGCATTAAGACTCCCCCGATCAACCATAATATATATGCTCAAGTTGCATATATAATGTCTTGCTCAGTACTATAACTACCGAACTTAAACTCATTCGCCAACCATGATAACCTCAAACATGACCCTTATGTAAATGTTTTTTCTGACACTTTCCCAAGGTACGCCCTGCAAATTTAAACACGTCCTGGTCATTTTTTCCCACCACTGTCATTCCATTTATACGGACCTCGACTTGTAAAGTCACATCCTCCAAAGTGATCGTACATTCACCACACAGAAGATGAAATGTATGAGTTTCTGGTCTCCACCGTTCAATTAATGCACTGATCAAACCGAGGACCAACTTATATTATCTTACAAATGTTACTTCGTAAAAGTCAACAATTTGCAAATTATGGACAATAAATTCATTTGGCTTATCACAAATGTTCACTCGACTACGAAGGACTCGTTGTTCGTCATCCTACAATTTATTAATACATGTAATTAGAATTAATTCATCGTTCTCAAATAAAATATATTATTCGATCATAATACTAGTGCTCCCAAATGACTAGAAATGTGTCGATCATCTAATCTCAAAAGAACATTTTGTTATATCATTCTTCAACAAATCTATAAAAAATCAAATATTTTAATTTATAATATTAATCAAAATTAAATAAAATTTAAATAAAAAATATGTTAAATCAAAATAAATAGTCCAATAATTTATATTACTCAATAAAAAAATAATTTAAACTAAACTTATCAAAATACTCAAATACGACTTAATATGTAAAATCAAAATAAATATTATAATAATTCTAATTTAAATTAAAAACATAAATTATACTAAAAATTACACGAAAAATTAAATTTAACTTACCAACTCGAATAAAATTTAATCTGTAAAATCATAATAAATAATCTAATTAATATATATTTACAATAAAAACAAAAAATAAAACAATAAAGTTTAAACTAAACTTACCAAACCACTTAAATACGATTTAATTTGTAAAATAAAAATAATTACTCTAATAATTTATATTACTCAATAAAAATTAATCTAATAATTTAAACTACACTTATCAAGTTTTACTCAAATACAACTTAATATGTAAAATCAAAATAAATAGTCTAATAATTATAATTAAAAACAAAATTACACTAAAATTTAAATTAAACTTACCAAATCACTCGAATACAATTTAATGTGTAAAATCAAAATAAATAATCTAATTAATTTATATTTCAAATAAAAATTAAAAATGAAACAATAAAATTTACATTAAATTTATCAAATCGCTTACCAGACCACTCGAATTCTTTCTTCCTTCGATCGAACTCCTCAGCAAATGCTCTCTTTCTCTCAGCTTTACTCAAATTTCACTCAAATACTCTCCCTCATATTTCACTCATAATCCAACTCCCCCTATTTTATAACATTTCCCGGTGCTCCATTATTGGTCTAATAATGACACCATTATTAGACCCGCTCCCCCGCTCCATGCATGTGCATTCTGCTGATTTCCATGCCATGTAACAACTTTGGTTCAGAGTCAGGGCTGCAGTCGAAATAAAGCTGAAGACGTCGCGTATTCCCGAAGTCTTCTACATGAACTGAAGATGCCAAGTAAGCTTGGAGTCTTCCTATTTTGCCTGAAGACGTCAGGTAAGCATGGAGACTTCGTGGTTGGCTTGAAGACACCAAGTAAGCTTGGACTCTTTGGCTCGGTACTATAGATTTCACCCAGATGGGGAAATAATCTCGAACATGTATTATTTTGGGAATTAAATATTCCAAAATTGATTATTTTAACCATTTTGCCCAATATATAGAGATCTAAACTTTTATTCCTGCAATGACAAGTTATCAAATTATATAAGATAATGAGTAAACTATTCATTTAATATCTAAACTATCAATTTTGGTATGTTTCAGTACCTAAACATTCAATTTTTTAGAATCATACATAATGTTTAGTTTTCATTTCATTTTAGTATCCGCTGTTAAAAAATTAATGTGTTAACTACCTAAGCTATCAATTTTTGTCTGTTTTAGTATCTAATTTTTCAATAAGATCAAATCTTTACTTTAAATTTTGAACATGGTACTAAAATGAAACAAAAGCTAAAGTTTTTAATAGTAGAATTCTAAAATAAACAAAAAATAAACTTTATTATGTTTTTAAAAAATTTAAAGTCTAAGTATTAAAACATATCAAAATTAATAATTTAGGTACTAAATGCATAACTTACTTTAAAATTATTTGTGAAATAATGTATATATGTTTTTAGCAACCCGTAAATAATCCATAATAATATAGAAACTTAATATGTGTCCTCTAAACTTATTTGGTTACATTTATAATACTGAGGTTAGGGTTATAAATTAGATGAGATAAATTGTGAGTTACAAGATTTTAATTTAGTCAAAGCTTGATAAGAATTTGAATTAAATAAATTTAACTCAAATTTTTAACAAATCGAAACAATCTGCTTGATATCTGTCTCAAAAAACTCAAGAGCAACTTGAAAAAAAAATATTATTTTTAAAATTTTTAGATTAAATTATTAATATAGTAACATTTATATGTTGTTTTCTAAATATAATATAAGATTTTTATGTACTTAAGATTTATGTTTGAGTTTGAACTTCAATTAAGTTTAGTCTGAAAGTATTTTGTGTTCAAGTTTTTTCAAACTCGAATTGAACTTTATTTTTTGATTTCGATTTCGATTCAAGTTTTAAAATTTTAAACTCACAAGTTTGTGTATCAAGTCAAGCTTCAATCTTTTATTTCGACTCCAAGTCAAAATTAATAGTTTTGTAGGGACTAAATCCATTATTAGACCCAAATTTTTGCCCACCATTGATCTTGTTGGTCTTGAACCCTAAACGGCTAAACCTCTTCATCTCAAATCACTTTTCACTCTTTGATGTCTGATGCAGAAGAAAAAATGTCGAAGTCTGAAAACCTCACAAGTAGGGGTGTAAACGAGCCGAGTCAAGCTCGAGTAGTGTTGAGCTCGACTCGAAAACTATGAAATGAAGCTCGACTCGAAAACTCGCGAGCTTAAAATTTTCAAGCTCGACTCAAACTCGAAATCCTAAACTGAAGCTCGTGAGCATCTCGAAAAGCTCGAAATGAAGAAAAAAGTTCTTAAACTTAACTCGATTGAAGCCTCAAACTCGAACTCGAACCTGAACCTTAAATACATAAAACTCTTACTGTATTTTTAAAAGAAAATCAATACATAAATGTTAATATTATTAATAATTTATTTTTTAAAAATAAAATCTTAATATATTATGTTTTCGAGCTGCTCACGAGCTTTTCTAGTCGAATATCAAGTAGCTCGTTTTGACTCATTAAGAACTTAAGTCGAGCTCGAGCTCAAGTCCATTCGATCCGAGTATTTATCGAGCCTTGATCGAGTCGATCTCGAGTAGCTCACGATCTGTCTCGTCTCATTTACAGCCCTACTCACAAGACGTTGAGCTCATGAAATCCGATATAGCATCATTTGCTTCCTCTCTCGGCTTGGCTGCAAATTCTTCTCACCCTTATTCGGGCTTCAACGATGTCGATTTTCACAAAGTCGATTCCTGAAGCCTCCAAAAAACCAAAAACTAGAGTTCACAACTTGAAAAGAGAACTATCAATACCCAAACTCTCAAAACTGATAAAAACACGAAAAATAACCAAAGAGCAAAGCTGAGGCCTCAAGTTTTGTCCCTTGAAGACAACAATCAGAGTATCAGGTTTTCTAAAGAGCCTGATAAGTTCAAGAATTTACCAACTCTGTCTTTCGTGAAAGCGAGTTCTTTGAGTGTGTGGTACGAGGATGAATCAGAGTTAGAGAAGAAAATGTTTGGAGATGAGGGGAAGGGGAAAACAGTTGTGGATGTGAGAAACATGGAAGAGTTGAAGAGATTGGTGGAGAAGAAGAGAGAGCTTGGGGAAAGATTGATTTAGCAATATACGAAATATTATGAGTTATCCAAAGGGAAGTTTGGGGATATGAAGATGGTGTTGGCTAGTCAGAGGTCAGAGACAACTGCTTATAAAGTTTTTTCCTTTTCATTTGTGGTTGCAGATGATCCTGTTGCTAAATTTGAAGTCACTTAATGGGATTTTGGGTATGATTTGTTTTCCCTTTTTCTGATGTTAAGTTTTAAGTTTTAGGAGTTGGGAAAGTTGTAATTGATGAACTTATGGTTTTAATGCATTTCATTATAATTGTGGCGTGTTTGACCTATTGGTCATTACTGACTTTATGCTCATTTGATGAACTCTTGGTTGCGTTTACTTGCAAAACTATTACTTTTAAAAACTATTTTTTAATGAGTATGTAGGCTAGCTATATGATTTCATTAAATTTGATTTGTGGCATGGGTTTAGTTTTATATGTTGAATATTGTTTGTTCATAAATATTTTCATGAGTTTCTTTGAGTAATGTACTAATGCTAAAATGTGTTGATATACACAAATATTATTACACGCGTGTTATTTAATTTTCCCTGGATATTACTCCTATTTGCTGATCTGCGATATGTGTTTACTAGATTTGAAGCTAGGAGTGTTCATGTAACATCCCAAATTATGGGTTAGTGACCAATTTGTAAAGTTTCAGAATTTGATGACTAAAGTAGAAGAATGAAATAGTTCAATGATTATTGGATATATATATGATGAAGGTTATTTAGTAATTATTAAAGGAAATAAAGGGTAAAATGGTCATTTGATTATTTAAGGAATTAAAAATGGAATTATATACACGTAGAAAGGGAGAGAATTCTCCAGAGTTCTCTTCTCCTTTCTTCTTCTTCTTCACGTGGAAGCCAAGAGCCAAAGGTAAGTTTCTTTGTTTATAAATGAATTGTTGATTTTAAGGTTGGGTTTTGATTATTAGATGATAACTAAGCTTAAGGAAAGCTTAAATCATCTTAAAAACAAAGGATGGTGGAATTAGGAGAGATTAAAGATTTTGAGTTTTTGAATGAAATCTTGAAATAAAGTTGATAAGTTGAATTTTAAGTTGAATTTGACTTGTCAATAGTTAAATTAAGAGATTTGGAGTAATAGAATTGGATTTGAAACATATTGCAGAATTGATGTAATTATTGAATTACATATGGCAGATAGGATTTTGAGGTTTAAGATGAAATAAATGAATATAGATTGGTTTAAGTAGGTGTACTAGAGTTAAGAATGAAAAAGGGGATGATATATGGAGTGTTTGAGAGGAAATGAAGTAATTTTCGTGCGGAAAAATGATTTCTGGGTTAGGGGGAATCGGTACCCATTTAAAGGGGTACCGATACCCTCTCAAACGACAGAATTCCAGAATGTCCAGGAGGAACCGATACCCCCACAGGAGGGAACCGATTCCCCCTAAAGGAAAATTGTAAATATTGGTTTAATAAGTTCGTTTAAGTTTCTAGTAACAAATTACAAGGTATAGGTATCTAATAATTGTCTTAAAATGTATAATTATGTAGATTCAGAGCCTAAACGAGTTCCAGAATCATTGACAAGTAATATCGATAAAAAGGGAATATAAGAGATTGGAATGGACTAGTGAGGCCAGGTGAGTGCAATTTCATTGTACTTATGTTATCGAATAAGCATTGGCTTGCAATGAGCCAGTGACGGAGTTACTATGGTAATAAGTAACTCTTAAAATGTTATTTGATTTGTGAATTTTATGTATGCATGAGTATATGTGACATGATTTATATGATTCATATGATATGTGATACTGAACTACATGAATATATGAGAATATTATATCAGTTGTGTGACATGTTTGACATGTTATATTATGTGATACATGTTTACATGATCACAAGACATGAGTTATATGAAAGAGAAAGTATATGTGATATATGAAAGTGAATCCTATGTTTATATGAATATGAACTCATATGAGAATGGATATGAACTACTTGATTACATGTATATGTGAAGGAAACCATGAGCTTATATGAATATATGATATGGTTACATGAATATGTAAAAGGATATAAAAGATAATGCCCATATTATGTGTCATGAGAGCTAGGGGTATAGTTGGCATGCCAAGAGTCGAGGGTCTATGTGGTCATTCGGGACATATATGTTTTCTTTGGAACATGTGTGAAGTCTGGTGAGACACATACTTGATCCTTGGCATATGTATATGATTCTTAAGGAATGATATGTGGTCCTTCGGGACATATATGTATTCTTTGGAATATGTGTGAAGTCTGGTGAGACACATACTTGATCCCTAGTATATGTATATGATTCTTAAGGAATGATATGTGGTCCTTATGGACATTATTATATGGCACTACGGTGCAATTCTATGCGGCACTCCGGTGCAATTATATGTGGCACTTCGGTGCAATTATTATATGAGCTGTGGTGACAGCATTAGTGCACAACCTCTATGTACTCGCATATCTTTAGTTCTCACATGAGTATCATGGGCTATTAAATAAATAATATTAATAAAATGATATGATAATATGTTTGTTTCCTTGTGGAATTTCATGGGTGATATTGATTGTACAAATGGTAACTTATAAGACCATATGATGAAAGGAATCAATGATAGTGGTAAAATAAGAAAGAAATGAATATGATAATATAATTGCTTGGGTGTACGTGTTTTATGATAGTATATATATATAGTGTACACGACATGATATGTATATGTGCAATTGGTTATGGTATATGTTATATGATATGGACATAAGAAATCATAGGAACATGAGATAAGAGATATGAATGATAACGACATATATGTATGCATATATTTTATTACATGTAAAAGTATGAGTGGTATATGAAATGATAGTAGTAATTGTTTAGGTATGATTATTAGTTATCATTTACCTTATATGTTTATATGCCTCACTAAGTCTTTGACTTAGCGTGTAAGTGATTTACACATAGGTTACGAGAAGAGTAAAGAGCAATGTGGAGCAAGACAGGTCAGTTCTCCTTACTAAATGTCAGATCAGAAAAGATGTGAATAATATGTATTTTAGTATATAAAGTTCTAGTTGGCATGTTTTCAAAATAATATATTGTTTAAGCTATGAACAGTTTTATAAATGTTTCGAATAGTTATATGTAAATAAATAAGTGAAATATACACGCTCTGATTGGTTTTGTAATAATGAAAATGTCTTTTATGTAAATTAGTCATTTATATGTCATAAAAGTTTTAAATTACTCACTATTTTATAGAAGTACATGTTTTAAAAGGTCAATGTGACACCTTGGATTCGTATCCGGGTCGGATATGGGTTGGGGTGTTACAGTTCATTTTTTAGTTTTAACCGAATTAACTTATCGAACCGAATTAGTTCGGTCTGGGAACGGTTAACATTTTTTCAATATTCGGTTAACCGTTAACTCGGTTCGAAATCGGTTAATTAACTGAAATTATTAAATATGAAATATATTATATATATTAAATACATATTTTAAGCTCAAACTCATTAAGAATTAAGACTCAATTATTTTTTAACCACACTAAACTCATTAAATTATCAATACCTAATTAAAATTTTAACCCAAAAAATGTTATTATATTCATATTAATCTAATTAAATAAAGGGTAAAGTATAGTAATAGTCATTAAACTTTTCTAAAGCTTTCATTTAGGTCCCCAATTTTTAAAACTTGCAATATAGTCCCCCAACATTTAGTCTGTTTGTAATATAATCCCCCAATAGTTACGTCGGGGACCATATTGCAAACAGACTAAATGTTGAGGGACCATATTGTAAACAGACAAAATGTTGGGGATTATATTACAAGTTTTAAAAGTTGAGGGACCTAAATGAAAGCTTTAGAAAAGTTCAGTGACCATTATTATACTTTACCCTTAAATTAATTTATAAAATGTTAAATTATAAAGTACTAAATGTATAATTATAAATTAGTTAAAAATCTAAATGTATTTAATTAAACTACAATATTTATAAAACATTAGTTTTTAGGGTAAATTATATCATTGACTGCCTAACTATTTACCCTTTTTACTTTAACCACCAATTTTTTAATTTTGCCAATCAAGTCACCTAACTATTTAAATCTTGTCAATCAAGCCACTTATTGTTAAATATTAACGGAGGAGATGACACAATAATTAATAAAATTTGTATAATTATACTTATAATCCTCATTACTTACTGATTCTATTAATTTGGTCTTAACTTTTAATTAATTCAATAAATTTAATCCTCAACTAGATGGTGACATGTGTCACTATGTGATTGGATTTTTTTCTTCATATTTTTATTTAATTTAATAAATTTTCCATCCAATCAAATGGTACCACTTGTCACCAATTGAATGAATTGAAAATAAATTAAATCAATTACTACTACTGGTGGGGTTTGAACCCAACACGTGAGGAGAGTAAGCAAACACCCCAACCACTAGGCTACACCATTCAAATGACAAATATATCACGACATAATATATATAGTTAATGGCAATAAAAAAAAGGGAAAATGTCCTAATAAGAACTCCAACATGGAATAATTGAATAATACGAGAGCTTCGTTAAAGGCTTCGTTGAAAAAATATTATAACTAATTAATATGTGAATGTATTTTATTTATATTTTAAATCATTTTAATGAAAAAATAAAAATAAAAATAAATTTTAATAAATTATAATTGAAATATAACGTAGAGCTTCATTGACTTAGAATTTTTCTAATAGTTAAAGGCTTATAGTAGTAAGCATTTTAATTTATGCATTGACTTGTTTATATCCCAATTAGAGTAAAAGTTTTATTTTTTATTATTTACCCATTATATATTTGAAGAAAATTTTAAGTGAAACTTGATTTTATTGAACAAGTCTATTTTAAGCCAATGACATGGAGAACAGGTCACTTTCTTCGGCCAAAGTTTCTATTTCCGACTTGATAATTTTTTTATACTCTAGCTATAATTTTATTCACTACTGTTCACAGATTTTCGAAAAAATTATTTCTGGTATGTATTTGGGAGAGATTGTACGTAGAATTCTGTGCAAGATGGCTGAAGAAGCTGCATTTTTTGGTGATACTGTTCCGGCAAAACTAAAAATTCCATTTATACTAAGGTATGTCGTTGCTACGTTCACCAGTTAGAATTCACTAGGTGCGTAGAAGTACTGCAATTTTTCTATATGTCGTATTTTGCAATGGAGCTTAGATTCATGTAGCTACTAACTATCTCATCCATCCTCAAATGCAAACATGTCATTGGCTGACCGGTAGGCCCTCGTACTTGGGATAATAATAACATGCAGAGCCTTAACCAAACCTAATCTTAATCTGATCTAAATCCGATTTGGTTTAATGATATGTTTGGTTAGTGATTTTTAGGCAGCTTGTATGTATTGGACCACGGTTCTTGTTTATGTGTGTTCAATTTGAATCCATACGATAATCGTTTTTGCAATATTTAGTTTAGCAGTCTTCGACTTTTGGATGAGATGAGAACTCGGAGAATGGTTTATGTTAATCTGTTAATTCTGCAGAACTCCTCACATGTCTGCAATGCATCATGACACATCTCCGGATCTCAAAATTGTTGCGACGAAACTAAAGGATATCTTAGAGGTAAATCATTTTGGTCGCTTTGCTTCACGTTTTTCCGAGCATTTTTGTTATCTTTTGCTTTATTTTAATTTCAGATATCAAACACCTCCCTGAAAATGAGAAAAGTAATTGTTGAGCTGTGCGACATCTTTGCTTCTTGCGGTGCTCGCCTATCCGCTGCCGGAATCGTTGGTATCCTCAAGAAAATTGGGAGAGACACTGTGAAAGACGGCGAAAAGCAGAAGTCGGTGGTAGCTCTAAATGGTGGATTGTATGAACACTAGACTAAATTCCGGACCTGCATGGAGGACACCCTCGTGGAGTTGCTAGGAGAAGAAGTCTCTAGCAATATCGTCATCGAACATTTCAACGATGGCTCCGGCATCGAAGCAGCCATCCTATCAGCGTCTCACTCGCAATACACTGAGGCCGATGAATCTTAAAGATGGCCGAACTTAAGGTATATCAAGGAATCAAACTATTTTGATTTCGTATATGTTCAGCTTTTGCGAGCTACAAGCTCTTTGCATCTTCCATCCCAAGGGTTCGAGCTGCCAAACCCTTAAGTTACGGTCATTCGGAGTGTGTATAATCGGGTAATGGATCGAATTTAATGAGTGCCTGCTTGTAGCCGGAAGCTTCGTCGCTCAGCTCGATCCATTCATGGTGTTGGAGGACCAACACCACGACACCGATGTATAAATTACTCGTCTGCGGTTTGGAGTTTTTGATCTTTGCGCATCGAGAATAAGAAGTAATCTTAAAGATTATGTGACCAATCCTTTGCTTGAATTGTTTGATGAAATGGTGATGAACGTTTAGAATTCGCTGGCCCTCTAAGCTTCATTTTATTTTGTTTTAATGAACTATAAATAAGACGATAGATCTCAGTATCTCACATGACTCAAAATCTGCGCGTTACTAAAAGTGCTTAAGTTGGATTTAGAAATCCAAGTTCGTAATTCACAAAATTGATCGTAATTTAAAAAAGATTTTTTAACTATAGTTTATCCAAAATTCTGAAAGAAAAACTATAGTTTTTTTTATCCCAGTTTCGAAGACATCTGGTTTTGGTGGGTGAGTCTCTCAACGAAGATTTTCTAAGTACACAAATATTCGAATTTAAGATCTTGTTTAAACGATATTAAATTACTTACTACGTGAGCCAACCATGTATTAAATAATCAATCTTTTTTGTATTTTATATTAATGGTTGAATTTGATTTCTTTTATTTTTAATTTTCGGTAAATTACACATTTAATACCTAAGTTATTAGTTTTAGTACCTAAACTTTTAATTTTTTTTAAATCATACTTAACGTTTAGTTTTTAGGGTAAAGCATAGTATTGGTCACTGAACTTTTCTAAAGCTTTCATTTAGGTCTCTTAACTTTTAAAACTTGCAATACAATCACCCAACATTTAGTCTGTTTGCAATATGATCCCCCAACAGTTACGTCGGGGACCATATTGCAAATGGACTAAATGTTGAGGACCATATTGTAAACGGACTAAATTTTGGGGGATTATATTGCAAGTTTTAAATGTTGGGGGACCTAAATTAAAGTTTTAGAAAAGTTCAGTGACCATTACTATACTTTACCCTTAAATAAATTATAAAAAAATTTCGGTTAACTCAGTTAACCATCCGAAATAACCGAACTTTGTTCGGTTCGGTTAATATTTTCAAAAAAAAAGTTCGGTTCGGTTAACGGTTAAAAAAAATTCAATTAATTCGATTAATGGAAATTCGGTTCAGTCGGTGGCTGAATTAATCGTTTGAACACCCCTAATTGAAGCTTTAAAAGAACTTTTTATTTCAAAGTGAGTATTTTCTCTCTTCCCTTCCACCCTTGCATGACTAATCCTCTTTCTTTCTTCTTGAGTTTCTTTTCAATCTCGTACGTTCATGTAGTTCACGTACTACATTAGGATAGAGTGAAAGTTATCAGTAAATATTGGCTAAGGTAGGAGGTTTAAGAGCTTTAAGTGCTAAGATGTGCCCAAGTTTGTTAACTTCCATCTATAGTAGCTGTCCTTTATTAGGCAAGATGATGATTACATTACAGACATGAATCCTTGCTATGCACTTCTAGAAGATATCTAGATTTAGTTAGTTTGTAGATTTTCCAAAAATCTAAGGTGGGAAGTGTATGTTGACATAGTTTGATGGTTTTTGTCAATTGTTACACGCATCGTTTTTTTACAGGTTATTGCCTGATCGAAAGCTGAAAACACTTTTACAACGTCCAGTTAATGATCTTCTAGAGACAAAAGATGGCTTTTCCCTTCTGCTTTTCTTGTATTGGGAAGACTGCGTGAAGCAAAGGTATGTTTGATTTTTTTCTCTTACAACTTGTGGTAGTTGTGTGACATTCAAAAGCTTCCTAAGATGGTTGCTTTGTCAAATTTTAATTAGGATGGTCCTTGGAACTAATTTAGGCATGGCTCCCAATAATTTGACTGACCATGCAAGCAGTAGTTGATTAAGCTTCATTTTTGCTTGTGTGGTTTACCTGTACTTGTTAAAACTGAATATGTAAGGGGGGAAAACTTAACTGCACTTTCAGTCCAGAGCCATCAAAACTAACCCGAACCCAGATAACCCACTGAATTTATCTTAAGTTGAAAACTTATCTAAACCCAATTTGATCCACAATTGAGAACTTGAACCCTACCTACTGAAATCAAGATTTACCTGAATCCCGATTAACAAATTGCATTTTCAAACCATACCATCTTAAGTCTAGCTCAAAACTGAACTAATTTCATTTTCAAAGTCAACAAATTGCAGCAGTGGCTGTAACAAACCTGAATAACTCAAGTGTCAAACTTGAAATGATTTGAAAAAGTAACCCAAAGGTAAAATAACTTGAGTTTTCTTCAAAATTTTCAGGTATGAGCGTTTTATCAATGCAGTCGATGAGGCTTCAAGAGATATGTTGCCTGCTCTGAAAGATAAGACACTAAAGGTTAGTCTTATCTGCTAATCTATGGCACTGCTTGTGATCGTTAGCAGATCTCACTTTTTGCGGAAGATTGAATAAAATGTGTCTTCTGTGTAAATTGTGTAATCATCAAAGTTTTTTTACTTTTCCGTTTAATGCTTTTGTTGGAATTCCTATTTTACATGGTAGCTTAAGCTGACTGGATGCATCTAAATTTAGTTGAACTGGAAATAGATCATAGATCAGTCTAGAGCATCTTGATCTGAATTTTGCGAGGTCAATTTTTTTCAGGGGATGGAATCTCATATCCTAATATGAGTAATTAGAAATGTTTATTCCACTTGCATTCTTGTTTCCATCAGGTTATATTACATGTCTTAACTTTTTTATATCTTGCAGACCATGTATATACTGCTAAAGAGCAAACTAGAGCAAGAGCGTAAGCTGCTATCTTCTCTAGTAAACAAAGTAAGTTGATAATTTTGTCTATACACTGTAACAACTTTTTAAGCTGTGATAATTACTTCTAATCATATTCTGGTTATTACATGTAACACCCATAACACATATACGTCTCGAAATACGAGTTAAGATGCTACATCAACATTACAGACACTCATTGATCATAAACGCTTAAAATTTATTTCATTTTAAAACATTTCTTTATCAACTTTAAAAAAAAACCATTTCATTAATTGTGTATAATCATAAAATAATATTTGAACGTTCAAAACAAATAAATTTTTAAGCAGGAATTAGGCAGTTAGGTGTTGTTTCATAAATTATATAAATATGCCTAAACATTTCTTAATTAGGAAAATCAGTTCTCCCATAATTATATATAAACTATTCATTCATAAATACGAACATAACTATACTAACCAAAAAAAATTATCCTAGTATACTATTACAGACCATTTAAAAACAAATCCGATAAAGCAACGTAATGATATAATATACATGTTACTAATAAGTCAAAGATAAGACATCTTACTGATATTGATATTAGGTATGAATTTTTAAGAAGATGCTCATGAGGCTTCTCACTTCACATTTCTTTCTCTGTCTGAACCTATGCATGAAAATCATCACGCGTTAAGTAAAAACTTGTGAGACAATATCATAGCTAAAGTGATATATAATATAAATTTCATAAAATATTATAACATAAAACTGTAATTTAAAATTAAAACATTAAAACTTTCAAACCGAGCTATTCAAGTTGTTTTCTTCTTGAAAATTGGAAAATCATTATCTCATGATTTTATTGCAGGTTCATTCCAATAACTTTAATGTAGGAGTTCAAGCACTAATGCATCTTGATAAAATATCATCTAAGAATCAGGTTGTCAGTGACCGATTTTAACGGGCCTTGTACTCAAAACTATTACTTCCTGCTGCTATGAATTCGTCCAAGGCAAGTGAAGCTGAGTTTGGTTAATTTTTTCTTCCAATGCAATATGTTTGTGATCTAATGCTGCTGGGGTTTTATAATTGTGGGGGAACACGTTACTTTATGTAAGAAATTTTGGAAATAAATGTATTCCACAAAGCTTCTTCAAAAGGGTTCCTTCGTATACTGTTGGACATTCGGGAATATTGATTGATTTTGTAATTGTGTGGAACAAGATTGTAAAGTTTGTTTGTGATTGTTGCTTCTTCCAACAGTATCGCAATTCAATAGGATTCTATTACTTCTATCCCCCCCCCGAAAAACAAATCTCACATGGCCTGTCTTTTCAGGCAGAATGTTTATCGGACTTCTTCTGAGAGCCATGAAAAGCGACGTCAACTTGAAACGTGTAGCTGCCTTTTCAAAAACGTATATTGCAGATAAGCATTGCACTGCGTTCTCTTTAGCTTTAAGTAGGTGTATATCTACAAACGTTAACTATTTGAATATCTGTTGGTTCTAAAAATGAACCGGGTGTTTTCTGATTTCTGTACTATCTTCAAAATTTAACAATTCAAACATCTGCCAGGTTGCACTTCAACAACCTCCCCAATATGCCTGTGGCTTCCTTTTTCTTATATCAGAAGTTCTCAAAGCAAGGCCACAATTATGGTAATTAACACTGGTTTCATTTAAAAGTGCCATGCACTGAATTTGGTCATATTTACAAGTTTTTTCTCTTGTTCAGGAATACAATGCTCCAGGATGAGTCAGTTGATGATGATCTTGAACATTTTGAAGATGTAATAGAGGAAACTGTCACTGAACCTAGCTTGGCATCAAAGAAAGAAAAAAATAATGCTGATATCCATGGCAGTGAAGCTACCAAGTCTGATAGTGATTCTTCAGAAGATGAAGGTGTTTTGCCATCTTCTTATTCTGATGACAGTATTTCTGAAGATGGGAATGAGTTGATTATTAGAGAGATTCCAAAGGATCTCCGTCTTCAGGAACCCAGAACAAAGTCTGATAAAAATGCATCGAAACCTCCAAAATCCACCAAGTCTTTCTTGCCTAGAGGATATAATCCCAGGCACAGGGAACCTTCTTATAGGTATCCTTCCTGCCATCTTTGTTCAGCTTGTGGTGTTCCATACAGTTACACTGCTTATATCAGAATACGCATGACTGATAAAGTTGTCTTCGTATAAATCGACATCATTATCATTCTGCTTGTTAACAAAGCAAGAGTTTTTCTACGAGTCAAGAGAGGAACTCAAAAACGCAATTTCTTGGTCTATGGACTTTTTTCTTACTAATTCTCATTATACCAATTGCACCGGAATTTTATCTTTGATTTCATTCTTGGTCGGCTTTCAATGATGATTTTGTTCCATGACTGTATGACTATCTCAACAGCAACGCTGATCGTGCGAGCTGGTGGGAGCTGATGGTACTTTCAATGCGTGTTCACCCCCATCATGGCTTCAACCCTTCTCTCTGGGTTCAATATTGTTTATAATGGAAACCCATTGAATGACCTATCGCTTACCACTTTTCTGGACAGGTTCATGGAAAAGAAACCGAAAGCAAGCTCATGGCATGGCGGATCCCAAATTGAGCCTGCTAAAAAGGTTAGCTTTATCTTATCATTCAAAGTCCTTTTTTGCTTTGTGGTTTCTGTCATTAGCTGAAACAGATGTTCCTCCGGAAGATCTAGTATTTCACAAATTTTATATGAACAAAATGAATTCCTTGAAGAAACCAAAGAAGAAGAAGAAAGCTGCAGAGGAAGAAGCTGCTGAAGAATTGTTTGATGTTGGTGGCAATGAAATGGATGACGATTATGTGGATGGTGGTGATGAAAGTGACAACGAAGAGATTGAGAATTTATTGGACTCGACCAATCCTTCCTTAGATGCCAATGGGGACTATGACTATGACGATCTAGACCATGTTGCTGACGAAGATGATGATTTGATAGGTGATGCCAGTGATGTAGAGATGGACTTACCCTTGGATGATGCTGATGGAGAGGATTTTGATGTTGATGCTGGCAGTGATATGATTGATGATGATGGTGATTACCACATCGCTCTTGGGATTCAGACGATCTTAGTGATGATGATGGCGAGTTTCATCAACGAAAAAGGAAACGGAAGTCTGGTAAAAAGACTTCAGCTTCTCCCTTTGCTAGTCTTGAAGACTATGAGCATTTGCTAAACGAGGATAGTCCCTCCGAGAAAGAATTCATAAAAACAAAAAGGACCAAAACCTGGGAAAAAGAAGTCTGAGAAAGAATGCACAAGCCTGAGAAAAAGAAGTCCGAGAAAGAATCCATAAGAACTAAAAAAATCCAAACCTGGGAAAAAGAAGTCAGCCAAGTGACTGCTGCCTGACCCCGCTTATTCCGAATCTCATGGTATAACATTGTGAATGTTTGTTCAATTGCGTGCCGGAGGATTGATCCCTTGGAACTCATACCTTCCTCGTCCATGACATACCTTACACCGAACAGACTAATGAACAACATTCCAACATCCTTTGAGCATCAGAAGTGAAGCCAAAGCCGGTAAATGATTCCAGGTTCCGGTATGCGCTACATCTTCTGGAACAAAGGCAACAGTGAATTGAGGGATAGGTTTACAAAATTTTGTTTTTCCCCTTTACATGCTATAAATTATGTAGTTGTTATCATACGTAAACATGTCTTGAAGGAATTTTTTGGTGTCAAGTGTGCTTTTGTGATTGACGATTGAAATTTTCTTAAAATGCACAGCAAAATGATATTTATCATTTTTTGTCTTTTTACTTTTTTTATTAATTTGAATTTCCAATCTTAATCCCAATGGTAAATGGACAGTAAAATATGTTACTTGCAAAATACAAGGATTAATAGTGAAATTTGACATAATAAATTTACCTACTATTGTTTGGGCGAAATTTTAAATTTTGAAAAGTATATAAGTAATAAGTGACAAAATTATACTGCAAGTATAAAATCTATAATCCATACATAATAAAAGGGCGGAAAAAAATCTGACCCATGTGTTCATGTAAGCGTGACTTATAATCAGTCTTCGAAATCTATTTTGTGTTTTATATCATAATGTTCGGTGGTCACGCACTCTTATCGGATTAAAAACTGGATTGAGTCGAATAATTAAATGAGAGTAGATTTTAATAATGTTTTTTATTCATTAAATTTATTATCATTCAGTGTATCTACTAATTTAAATATGTTATGACAAGTAACTATACTTAATAATAAGAAATGTAATTAATCAATGATTAGTAGTGGCTTGGCACATGACATAAATTCCGTTAAAAATCTACAACGAGACCCTAAATGTTTCTTCCAAACCACATGATCCGAATGTTGAGATGTTGGATGTTAGCCTAGAGAGATTTCTTAGCTACCCGACTGCCTGCCTATACATTACAATCATACCCAACCCTCTATAAATATCATTTCTATTGAATTGCATCATACATCCTCAAACTATGCTTCTCATTTTAATTGGTCCCTAAACTTTTAAATATTCTAATTTCATTCTTAAACTATGACTATCGTTCTAAATTAGTCCTCAGACTTTTGAACATTTTAGTTTCATACCTACACTATATCCTTCATTCTAAATTGGTCCCCAAACATTTCCGGCATTTCAATTTAATCCCATATTATATGTATATACTAATCACATTCCATGTTAATAAAATTGGTAGGTCAAGTTATATTATTATATGTTTGAAAAAAAAGTGCAAGTTAAATTATGGTTTAATTTAATTATATATTTGAATGAATTTGATGATGAAATCGAAAGATTTAAAAGTTTAGGGTCAAATTTTGAATAAGAGTAATTGTTTGAGGATGAGATTGAAATGTTCAAAAGTTTAAGAACAAATTTTGAATGAAGATCATAGTTTGAGGATGAAATTAGAATATTTAAAAGTTTAGGGATCAATTTATAATGATTGTGATAGTTTGGGGACATGTGATGTAATTAACTTTTTTATTTAACGATTAATATATGATTTTTTGATCCACTAGTACCGATCAAGTATTATGGAGATGACTCTCTTAACCCAATTTATTTCATTTTCAAAGTCAATTCGAATCATTAACATTACTTAAAGACCTAGTATTTCTTATCACTAGATTGACTCTCCTAATCTAACTTCTTTCGATTAGATCAATCAATTGTTGGTGGCTAAATAATATCATTAATCCTACATTGTACCATAAATATGTAACACATAAACATAATTTTTTTTAATTAATTTTGTCAAAAACATACAAGTGGACCACATGTGGTTGGTCCGTCTCTAGTTTTGCCAATGCACCCTTTAAAGGGGCCATTCAAACTAAGTCACTTGACTCAAAGAAACTATACCCATTATTATTTCTACAATTTTGTGGGACCAAATTTCCCCTTTCTTTTTATCTACCAAAAAATCTTATAATTGATTCTATTAATGATGAAGACTTCAAACCCTAAGCACAATTATCAAATCTTAAGCAAAAAGATTAAGGGAAGTATTTGACAACCAAAGTTACTAAATGAGAGAGGAAGGCAGCTTTTATTTTGTGGAGGGCTCCATCCACTTTATAGTTTTGGGCATAGTGATATAAAACAATGGGCTAAATTATACTTATAGTTCCTAACTTTTTAGGTAATTGTTTAAAGTTTTAAAACTTTCATTACAGTCACTGAACTTTTAGTTGAAGTTTAAACTATGTTCTAGTATAATTTATAATTTATGTAATAATATATATATATTATTTCAAATTAATAACGGTATATTAAAATTTAAAAAAGCATATAGATCAAAATTAATCGAATTGTAACACATAAATTAATTCTGTAATTTATACGTGATACAAGAGCTAACACATGAAAGGTCCTTATACTTTTTGTAACATCTCAAACTATGGGTTAGTGACTAAATTGTAAAATTTTAGAATTTGGTGATTAAAGAGGAAAAATTGAAAAGTTCAATGATTTATTTGAAAATAATATCTGAATGGTTATTGGTAATTATTAAAAGAATTAAAGGGCAAAATGGTCATTTGACTTGAAAATGATATATAGGCATGTGGGGATAAGGATAAGGATGAGGAGATATTTTCTCCACTTCATCTTATTCTTCTTCTTCATGTACGAGAGAAAAGAGAGAGCCAAGCTTGCAAAGGTAAGTTTTCGAATTAATTGATTATTTTTTTATTTAAAGGTTGTGTTTTGATCATTAGATGATAGCTAAGCTTAAGGAAATCTTAAGTTATCTTAAAATCAAAAGATGAAGTTATGAAAGATTAAAGAAAATAAGTTTTTAAGTGAATTTTTGGAAAATAGTTGATAAGTTGAATTTGAAACTAAATTTGACTTGTCATCAACTTAATTAAGAGACAAGAAGTGATAAAATTGGATTTAGAGCATCTTGAAAATTTGGTATGATTATTGATTTTCATATGAAAGATGAAATTTTAAGGTTAAAGATGTATTGAATGAGTAGAAATTAGTTTAAGTATATGTACTTGAGTTAAGAATAGAAAGGGGAATGAAACATGAAGAATTTTAATGAAAAGTTATGGAATTTTCATATTAAAATCAGTTTATAATTGACAGATGCATCGATACACTATGAATGTGTACCGATGCACTAAGACAAATTTTGAAGGTGCATCCATACATTAAGGAGTGCATCGATGCATGGGAATTTCAAAGTTATTTTGTGTACTGATGCACCCATAGTGCATCGATACACCCCTAAAGGAAAAAAATGGAATTTTGGTTCATTAAACTAGCTTAAGTTATTAACATCAAGTTATAAGGTTTAGGCTTCTGATATTTATCTCGAAAATTATGTTTATGTAGATATTGAGCCTAAACAAGTTCTGGAACAATCAAAGAATTAGGATCGAATCAAAGCAAGGCTAAGGTGAGTGCAATTTAATTGTACTTATGTTATTAATCAAACATTGGCTTGCGATGAGCCAGTGACGGAGTTACAATGGTAAGAAGTAACTCCTAAAAGGTTATATGATCGATGTGATTTTTATGAGTGTATATGTTAAATGATACATGTGAGTACATGATTATGTGATAGTGAACTATGTGAAAGAACCATGAGATACATGAGCTTATATGAATAAGTTTATATATTATTCTTATGTGACATGACCTACATGATTATATGTTATATGCATCATTATACATGAGTTATGTCTGACATGTTATTCTACGAGCTATGTGACATAGGAACATGAAATCATATCAAAAGTGACATGAATTACATGAAAGTAAACTACGTGATTATATGCACATGTGATATGTGACAGAAGAAAAGAACTATGTGATCATAAGAGCAATGATATGAGTATGGGTACGGGTTGGGGTGTTACATTTAATGGTATCAGAGCTACGGTTTAGCCGATTCTAGGCTAAAAATGGAGTCAAAAATGTTTTAAAAAGTATGCATGCCAACACAAATTGAAAAATTTTCTGATCTGATAGTGTAAGTAGTGTACTGTCTTGTAGATAGAGTTAAATTGTTACATTATATTAAAGGTATGATCATGAGAGCTTCCAAAGTGAAGCACAAGGCAATAGACTGAAGGTAATAGCATTCACCTGCCCTGGCCAGGCAGAGAGAAGAGCGAAAACCTCAGGGAGTACCTGTATAAGATTAGAGAATGCTTCATGATGTTGAATGATATTCTGATGTGTTTTCAATTTTATATTTCTTTAACTCATAGAATGAATTTATTGAAATAGTTAAAAGAGTTCAGAGCACCTGAGTTCAAGGGTGAATTTGAGGAAGGTTCTGTTGTTACAGACCTTTGGGATAAATGATATGAAGAAAATGTTAGAAGGTTTTCATTTCTCTAAAGTGGAAAAGTTAAATTGAGTAGTTTCGTTACTACTTGGACAAGTTAGAATACGGTGGAAAAATGTCACCATAGGAATATTAAAAGATCAAGTGATGTGGTTATTATTTGTAAAAGTGTTCAAGAATAAGTACATCGATGACCAGTTTATAAGACAAATGAAGCTAGAATATACGAGCTTGAAGTAAGGGAATTACATGTGCATGTGTATGAATGTAAGTTTAATAAATTTGTTGCTGAGTTGATTTTGATTAAGAATGATACATGTGATTGGTTGTTTAGGGCTTGTGCCTTAAATTAAAAGAGTGTTACGGGTTTTGAATTTTTTCTCATTTCAAGAAATGGTTAATCGCGTTAAAGCTCTAGAGAAATCTCAGAATGAAAGGATTGGAGAATGAAAATCTCAGATGATTAAGAAAATTAGTGCTTCATAGAATTAAGCACCATCAAAGAAATGTAGAGATTCTGGTTTTCAAATTTAAACCAGACATGGATTAGTTGTATTCTCCGCCAGAGAATAAAACCAATCAGTTCAGACGGATTGGAAATTATAGTATTAAAGGAACTTTATCGTTCTGAAATATAATAGTTTGTTTACAGCATGGACAAGATAAAGTGGAGAAGATTGATGTTAATTGGATAATATTAAAAGACCAAGGAATGGTTTAAGAATATGTATATCAACAATAAATTATAAGACAAAGGTAAATGGAATGGTTGAATTCGAACCAAAGGAATTGCTTAAGGATGAGTGAGAGTGAAGGTTTGATAAGTGAAGGAAATAGAGGATGAATTATTTTGACTGGAAAGAATATATATATATATATATGGATAGTTTGATGAAGGTTTACGTTTTGATTGAAAGAAATAAGTTGACTAATAAAGTAGTGTGATAGTGAATGTATTAAAGTTAAAAGATTTGTATGTTTGACGGAAACAAATGATTGATAGAAAAGTTAAAAGGATAAAGAGGGATAAGTATAAATGATATGAAAGGAATGTAAAAAGATAGGGGAAAAAGGAAATGAAAGAATTAAAGTAATGAAGTGAAGTTTATGATATCACGAAAGATTTGTTGAAGAGGTGATATGTGAAAAGGAATAATAGACGTGTAGATAGTATTGTGTATAAGAAAGAGTATGAATATGATAAGATTTTATACTCTAGAAGGAAAAAGTTAACGTTGGCTAACGAGATTAAGAGATAAAAAAATGTATTGGAAGTATAAGACTCTAAGATATTGTCAGGTTAAGATAACCAATTATGAAGTGGATTTGAATACAGTTGTATATTTTGATCATAGTAATGTGATATAGTGAATGAAGTGAGAATTTGTATGGTTGAGTAAAGCTAAGGATTGATAAGAAAAGTTTAAGAATGGATACATCAGTGATTAGTTTATAAGACAAAGAAAGTTATAACGTTTGATTTTGAAACAGAGGAATAATATTGTATTTGAGTAAAAGTATGAGTTTGAAAAATTGAGTAAGATATCGTTGAGGAAAATTTCGATGGAAAAGAAAGTATATGATTTGGGTTGATAAGGGTTGTACCATAATTTTTTAAAAAAAGTTAAGGATTGTGTTCAGAAAATTGAATGTGCATCAGAACAATGTTAAAGGATCTCCACTATTCTAAAGTAGAGAATTTAGATGAAGTAATTTAGTTGTTATGCGGATGAGTTAAAGTATGGTAAACAAATATTATAATGGGAATAATAGAAGATTCATTGAGGTGAATATTGTTTCGGAAGAGTTTAAAGAAATGATACATTAGTGATTATTTTATAAGATAGAAGACGTTGAAATGTTGAGTGTGAACAAAGAAAATTTCATGGTGCATGAGAATGAACGTGGATTTGATAAGTTAAGTAAACTATTGTTGAGATAATTCTGATTGGAAAATGGGTATATGATTAATTAATTAATTAATTAGGGCTTGTGTCCTAGATTGAATAGTTGTTATCGACTAGCCGTAAGTGTAAAGGTGATAGAGTTATAAGATTGAAAAAAAAAATAAAGTGAGTTAATTAAGTTTGATATGGATTTGAATATGGTTATGTATTTAGATCATATAGATATGATGAAGGCAAAGAGAAGAGTATTTACAAGTTTTAAAGGGAGATTTGAGGAAGAAAAATACAAGTATAAAAGATGGTGAAGAATAAGTTTTTGTATAAGTAAAGCTGATTATCAAAGTTATAAAGATGTGATAAAGATCAGTAATGAGTATGTGAACATGAATTAAAAGATATGACCTATGTATAAGGAGATTTGGATTTGTGATGGAATGAAGGACTAAGGAAATTAAATGATGGAGTTTAAAAGCTTAAGTATGACAAGGATTATGATGAGGTATAAAGTATGAGTTAGTATAGAAGTAAAAAAAATGTTCGTAAGACTATATGCAAAATTGTTGGATTTTGGCAAAGGGTATGTATTAATCATCTGTAATGAGGATTTAAGGTTATGTTTCTTGGTCAAGTGGATGTGGACAAAGAGATAAAGAATGATTCATACGTATTAAGGAATTTAAGATGTAGTTGAATACTAATATAATGAAAGTTTGGTAATTAGAGACTTATGAGGAAAGTGAATGATTTGAGATTTTGAGTAATAAGAATTGATGTTACTATCTATATGATAAGGGATATGATATAGATGTATAAAAGAAAAGGTAATGGAATGATTGAAGTAAGTTAGCACCTTTTGTTATAAAAAGGTGATTATTCCTTAGACAAGTATGTGAGATTATATGAATTTTTTTTTGTGTATTGTAGTACATACAAGAATTAAGGAATGGTGTAAAGCGATTAAAAATGATGAAGGAAATCAATTGATTCATAATATTGAGTAGTAAGGATTGGAGTTTTGTCTATATAATGAATGACATTATATGGATTTATAAAAGTAGGATGTATATGAAGAATTTAGTAAGAGAAAAATATAAGTCTGTTAGCAATGAACAGGAAAGATTAAGTAAAGGAAGTAACATGAGAATATTAGAAGATATGTTCTTATCAATGTGGGCAATGAAAATTCGAGGACGAATTTTCTTAAAAGGATGGGAGATTTGTAACATCCCAAACTATAGGCTAGTGACTAAATTGTAAAATTTTAGAATTTGGTGATTAAAGTGGAAAATTGAAAAGTTCAATGATTTATTTGAAAATGATATTTGAATGGTTATTGGTAATTATTAAAAGAATTAAAGGGCAAAATGGTCATTTGACTTGAAAATGATATATAGGCATGTGGGGATAAGGATAAGGATGAGGAGATATTTTCTCCACTTCATCTTCATCTTCTTCTTCTTCATGTACGAGAGAAAGAAAGAGCCAAGCTTACAAAGGTAAGTTTTCGAATTAGTTGATTATTTGTTGATTTAAAGGTTGGGTTTTGATCATTAGATGATAACTAAGCTTAAGGAAAGCTTAAGTTATCTTAAAATCAAAATATGAAGAAGTTATGAAAGATTAAAGAAAATGTGTTTTTGGAAAAGGGTTGATAAGTTGAATTTGAAACTAAATTTGACTTGTCATCAACTTAATTAAGAGATATGAAGTGATAAAATTGAATTTAGAGCATCTTGAAAATTTGGTATGATTATTGATTTCCATATGAAAGATGGAATTTTAAGGTTAAAGATGTATTGAATGAGTAGAAATTAGTTTAAGTATATATACTTGAGTTAAGAATAGAAAAGGGAATGAAACATGAAGAATTTTAATGAAAAGTTATGGAATTTTTGGATTAAATCATTTTATAATTGACAGATGCATCGATACACTATGAATGTGTACCGATGCACTAAGACAAATTTTGAAGGTGCATCGATACATTAAGGAGTGCATCGATGCATGGGAATTTCGAAGCTATTTTGTGTACCGATGCACCCATAGTGCATCGATACACCCCTAAAGGAAAAATAGAATTTTGGTTCATTAAACTAGCTTAAGTTATTAACATCAAGTTATAAGATTTAGGCTTATGATATTCATCTCGAAAATTATGTTTATGTAGATATTAAGCCTAAACAAGTTTCGAAACAATCAAAGAATTAGGATCGAATCAAAGCAAGGCTAAGGTGAGTGCAATTTAATTGTACTTATGTTATTAATCAAACATTGGCTTGCGATGAGCCAGTGACGGAGTTACAATGGTAAGAAGTAACTCCTAAAAGGTTATATGATCGATGTGATTTTTATGAGTGTATATGTTAAATGATACATGTGAGTACATGATTATGTGATAGTGAACTATGTGAAAGAACCATGAGATACATGAGCTTATATGAATAAGTTTATATATTATTCTTATGTGACATGACCTACATGATTATATGTTATATGCATCATTATACATGAGTTATGTCTGACATGTTATTCTACGAGCTATGTGACATAGGAACATGAAATCATATCAAAAGTGACATGAATTACATGAAAGTAAACTACGTGATTATATGCACATGTGATATGTGACAGAAGAAAAGAAATATGTGAACATAAGAGCAATAATATGAATACATGAATTTATGAAGCATTAGAAAAATGCCCATGTTATATGATACGAGAGCTATAGGTATAGTTGGCATGCCAAGATTAGAGGGTCTACGCGGTCCTTCGGGGACAAATTCTACGTGGTCCTTCGGGACGTATATGTATTCTTTGGAGCATGTATGAGGTCTTTTGAGACACCTACTTGATCCTTGGTATATGTATATGATTCTTAAGGAATTCATATGTGGTCCTTATGGATAATCTTATATGGCACTACGGTGCATTTCTATGCGGCACTTCGGTGCAAATTCTACGTGGCACTTCGATGCAATTTATACGAGCTGTGGTGACAACATTTGTGCACAACCTCAATGTACTCGAATACCTTAAGTTCTCAAAAATGTACATGGGCTAATAAAGAGACAATAACAAATACAATACATATGATGTATATGTTTTGGAAATATGAAATATGTTACATGAATTATATGATGTTATGTGTGTTTATGATATACAGAAATGATAAGTATAAAAATCATATGATAAATAGAGATAAGATTATGATGATGATGGTATATGTATATGTATGCATTTATTATATGAAATGTTCTATTTTTTTATATGTTTTATATGCCTCACTAAGTCTATGACTTAGCGTGTGATCGTTTCACACATAGGTTTCGAGAAGAAAAAGATTGATAAAAGTTATGCAAGACAGGTCAGCTCCTCCATTCCAAAGATCAGATAAGAAAAGAATTAAGTAGTATGTATTTTGTAATAATAATAGTGGTTGGCATGTAAATAAAGATTTGAATACGATATGCTCTAATTGGTTTTGTAAAATTATATGATTGAGTTTTGTAATGTTTTAAACGTGTATATGTAAATGGTAATTTTATACGGATGGAAGCTTAAGTTTTTATGAATTTATACGTATTTTTACGAAAGTTACTGTAGCAGTGCATCAATACATTGTAGTAGTGCATCGATACACAATTTATATTCAAAAATTTTCAATGTTCACGGTACTATTCATACCGTATTTTGCTGTTCATAAATACGTTTTTGTCTCAAAATTTTATAACGAGCGTAATTCAACAATATATGATCGTATTTTCTTAATATCAATTCAAATGATTTGATATTTTATACGAATATTGTTTTAAAAAGTCAATGTGACATCTCGAACTCGTATCCGGGTCGGGTCGGGTTGGGGTGTTACACTTTTGAAAAAAAAAATAAGGCGGTCTTTGTATTATTTTTCCTTTAATGTGGCCCTTCAACTCAAAAAATAAACTTAATGTGATCCTTTGACAAACTTTTTTTATCGTTTATCGTTACGGTGCTGACGTGACAGTCTAGGGAGACAGATTGACATGACAGATGGGCTACTTGGTAACTCTAACATGGAAGACAGACTGTCACATCAGTATAATGAACTAGCACACCAATACTGTAACGGTCAACGATGAAAAACATTAGTAAAATGATCACATTAAGTTTATTTTCTGAGTTGAAGAGGATCACATTAAAAGAAAAAAATAATACAAGAATCACATTGATTTTCTTTTCAAAAGGTACAGAGACATCCTATGCATTTTTTCCATAAACAACAAGTATTGATATACCAAGATTGATTTATGTATTTTTTTTATGACAACAGGTACTCATAAAAAGTTGATTTGGTAACGCATATAATTATAAAATACAGAAAAAAACGGAAATTTTGTACAAATTATGACACATAAAGGGAAAGACGAGGTGCTACCAGCTCGAAGCTTTGTTTTATACTACAAATTTTGAAACAGAAAATCCAAATAAATCATAATTAATAAAAAGAAAATTGGGTAATTTGTGTTTGGACATGGAGACTGCTTACCAACCAACAGCTAGGTTTTGTTGCTTTTGATCATGCATGAAACCACTATTTTCCCTACTTTTTTATATTATAAACCTTGCATTATTTTTTTTTCAAATTTTTCTTATTCATTCTCGTTTTAGTATAAATTTTGACATCAAATATGTTGTTTGATAATAATTTTTTATATATGATGTGAGAATTCAAGTTTTTTTAATGTTAAAATATAATAAATTTACTATGACAAAAAGATTAACGTTTCTTAAATAATATTTGATATTTAAATTCTTATAAGTAAAAAATAAATTGAGAAAGTTTATTATTATTTAAAAGATCGATTTAACTCTACTTAATATATAATATATAGTCAATGTGATATTAGAAAAGTGAGGTTTAAGTTTAAGCCAAGTACTAGTTGTTAAAGTATTTGTAATAATATCATGGAAACGTATTGACCAACACAAGTAAAGTTGGCATATATATAAATATTGTAACTATCTGTTCGACATCTAAACTATTAATTTTAGTCCGTTTTAATATTTAAATTTTTAATTTTTTTCAAAATCAGGTCTAACATTTAGTTTTTATTTCATTTTAATACATCGTTAAAAACTTAGCATTAATTTTTTTTTTAAAAGTAAAAGTTTAGGTACTAAAACGGATCAAAATTGATAGTTTAGGTACTAAATGCATTAAATTTTTAACGGCGGAATACTAAAATGAAATCAAAACTAATATTATGTATAGTTTGACAAAAATGAAAATTTAGGTACAAAAACATACTAAAACTGATAATTTAAGTACTAAATACATAATTTACCCGTATAAATAATACCTATCCTTACTATAACATGTTTTAATATATTTATGAGAAAAATAATTATATTAGAAAATTAAATTAATAATATGTATATAAATTCTAGTAATTCAATTATTTTTATATTTTTAATTTATTTTATCTTTTTAATTATTTTTGTGTGTTTTTAATCACATTTGATATAGAATTGAAAAATAAACAAATAATTTATATTTCTCAAACAAAGATGTCTCCACAAAATGGTCAAACAGGGAGCACTATTTCTTTGCATCCCAAATATCTCATTCTTAGCTGGTATATAAAACAGTGGGCCTTAAGCTCATATTTCCAGTGCAATATTATTTCGGTCGAATACCTTAAAAGATCCCTCCACTACATATTTTCCCAGGTTTAATCCCTATTCTTTTAATTTTAACCATTCCTAGTTTACTAGTTTATGAATATGTAGTTTCATTACAGTTGGACAACGATTTTACAGAAAACGTCAAGATGTAGATGTCATATCTTCAACACGTTTCAAAAAAATATAGGATTAATATAAAGATAGATGTCAAAATTATATCTCGAAATATAATTTGGTGTTTAAAGAATTTTTCGCTAAAATAAGTATTTAATATTTTTAACGTTACACTTATAGATGTTTGGATTGTAACAACCGTCAACTTTGATCGTTATTTGACACTTGTCACACGTATAAAATTTTAAAAATTATTTTATTTTAAAAAATTAATATTATAATTAAAAACCAAAAAATTCCTAAATTTTACATTTTTTGTTGTCGGTTGGACACCGTCGATTTGTAACTGTCACCATTGACAACATCAGAACTGTCTCGTCATTGCAATTAAAATTCAATTCTCCATCCACGTGAAACTATACCGTTCGTCATGAAAAACACCACGAAGGATCGTCGAATTTTTAAGTTTTTCGTTTAAATTTTCTGGTGATTTCGACGCCTACAACCATCCATATATTACACAGCCATCACCATTGCGTTTCTTTTCATGTTTCGAATAAAACCCAATCAATGATGATTGTTCGTTGTCGGAGGTGGGGCGATGAGAGGGAGAGGGACAACGATGGGAAGGGGTTGATATTTTTTGAAGAAAAAATATTTTTATTACTAATAAAATTAAATATTTAAAATATAACAATAGACACCTAAATGTGCGTGAGAGAAAATATTAGCCACATAATTTTAACAAAAAATTCTTTAAAAATCAAATCGTATAGTTTAGACACTTATTTTTATATTAAATAAAAAATATATCACACCAAATGATCTAATAGAATTAATGAAAAAAATTATCATAGATTTATAAGTTTTCGTTTACGAATAAAAGTTACTCTAAAAATAATAGATTGGTCATTTTCAAGTGCTTACAATTTACATCAACAAAATAGTGTAGCACATCGATGTTGACTTTGCATCACTTGAGACTGTAATATTTTCTAAAGTTTGAGTTGATCACTCATTAAAGTGGTACATAAAACTTTAAAAATAATAACAATTCTTTTACTATTTGTGCTCGGTTAGATATGTGAACATTAGAGCATTGATATGACCTTTCTCTAGTACGAGAGTTTTGGAAAGGACAATATATATTTAGAAACAAACAAATAATCGAGGGACCTTTATAGAGTTTGACGTATTATTTATCTCTATGAATGCCTGTCAGTCTGCCAATGGCCCCTCTCCATTCTTTATATACGAAGCTTCCTCCATTTTTCCCTGCACTTCAACTCAAACACAAAGCCCCTTTCTCTTCTTCAACAATCTCCTCTTTCTCTCTCTACATTTAAAACATTTTGAATTTTAGAGTTCAGTATATACATGGCGAAAGTTGGGAAACTAACAAAGCTCAAGTCTGCAATAAAAAAGATGGCCGTCTCTAACCAAACTGACCCGCACCAGCAGCGCCATAGCGGCGTCGGATTCCGAAGAGAAATCGAATTTCCCACCCAGTTTATGTCGGCAAGTCGCGGCGGAGATACCTGGTAAGGTCGGAGATCATCTGCCACCCTCTGTTCCAAGAGCTGGTCGATAGGTCCAGCGGCAATGGCGGCGGTGATGACGACAGTGAAGTCGTGGTGTCTTGCGAGGTTGTTTTGTTCGAGCACTTTCTTTGGATGCTCGAGAACGACGGAGCTCAGTTGAGTTCCATGGAAGAGCTGGTCGAGTTCTACACTTGCTAACAAAAAGAATGAAAATAGATGATGCATATTGAATTTGTAAAAAGATGAAGGGCACGAATGCAAAATAATGGGAATTTAAGTAGTGTTAGGAAAAAGGAAATGGCGAAATGCCCTTTCGGGGACGACGAGGTGATTAACCCATAATTTGATTTTAGCTGCGGGAGGGTCAATGTTGCTCATCATCAACTTTCATAAGAATTTGCTTTTATGCTCTGTTTTGATAAATTTCAACATTCCAGTCCATTTTATTATCCATGTTCAGGACTAAATGCTTGTAAGTTGTAAGAATGTCAATGCCATTTGTTTATGACCAAAATTGGTTGAGAAATGGAAATTTGTCTGCTTCCCAATCTTAATTCTTTCTTTTAAATCCGTTATATATATATTTATATTCGATACACACCTATGATAAATTAATCCAAAAATCAGTTCACCTATAATTATTTTATATTCATAAAATGTTAATACGCTAAATATAAATCCTTTAATTTAAGTTTATACATAGTTAGACAAAGTGAAATGAGACCAAATTCTCAATGCTTTATGGTAGCAAACGATATGGCTGCCTCAGTTTTTTTTTTGGATAAATCAATTTTATTATCCAAAGAGCAAATAACTGCTTCAAAAAACCAGCCTGTTCATACAAAAAGAACCGACTACTTACAAGCTATAAACAACAAAACAAAACATCAATACTCTATACCCCATTGATTACAAAGTGTGATATTAACACTGACATTCCTATTAATATTCCTACCCCTTAGTTGGATAGCAACAGACTCTTGAATAGCATGAAATAAGTCATCAAAAGATCTTGAGCGTTCTTGATATATTCTTTTGTTCCTCTCCTCCCAAATAGTGTAAGTAAAAGTAGTCCAAGCTAACTTCATGATAGTAGTGAGCAAGGATTTTCCTTTCCAAGAAGCAGAAGCCCAAGCTAAGTGAATGTCCCATGAACATGATCCTCTACGAATGCCATTGAGATTCAAAACTGCATCCCATAAAGAACTAGCCAAAGCACAATGAAGGAATAAGTGATCTCTAGTTTCCAACAAGTCATTGCAAAACACACATTTATCATCAATGTTGAACCTCATTCGTATCAACCTATCTTTAGTTGGTAGTCTGTCTAAAAAAGCCATCCAAGTAATAATACTATACTTAGAAATATGAAGAGGAAACCATATCAACTTGTGCCAAGTGACATTTTCCTCCTTGTTTCGAATCAGGAGCCAAATGTCCTTGATCGACTGGGCTCCAGAAGCAAGAACAGAAGAAGCTTGAAGCCTCATACTAAGCAATTTTCGAAAGCTCCAGCTTGAGTTAATTCCAACCTCCATATTCCAAAAATCAGAATTTTTGACAACATAGGTTTTAATCCAGGCAATCCATAATGAACCTCACCCGCAAGAATATTCCGGATCAAATGCATAATACATGCTTTATTCCAAGACTTAATGTCTTTAAGTCCTAGACCCCCTTTGGATTTCGAGAGACAAAGTTTATCCCAACTTACTCTTGCACCAGTTGCAGCCTTGTCTGAACCTTTCCAAAAAAAACCGTGAACATAATTGCTCAATTCGGTTAAGAACAGATTGAGGTAGGATTAACTGCCTACACCAAAAATTAGTGATGCTAAGCAGAACAGTTTTAGTTAGCTCTAATCTACTAGCATAGCTCAAGTGTCTTCTAGACCATTTATGAAGACGGTCCCTGATATTATCAATAAGTGTCACACAATCTTTATCCGAAAGTTTTCTAGAAACCAATGGAACACCCAAGTATCTAACAGGCAGACAACCATGGTTGAACCCAATAATTCGCTTGATTTCATCAATTTTTGTAGGGTAGATTCCAGCAGTAAAGAAATCACATTTTTGTGCATTAAGCTTAAGGCCAGAAATTTCATAAAAGTGATCTAAAACACTAATAACCCCCACAACGGGTTCATCATTTTCTTTGTAGAAAATAAGTAAATCGTCTGCAAAGGTAAGATGAGTTAAACCAACTTTTTTGCATCTAGGGTAGAAGCCAAACATACCTCTTTGAGCAGCCTTGTTAAGAATTCTAGATAGGACATTCATGGAAAGGACAAACAGAAGAGGTGAAATAGGATCACCTTGTTTTAATCCTCTGTCACCTTTAAAGAAACTAATTAGACTCCCATTAAAGGAGATGGAGTAACGAGCAGCAGTGAAACAAGCTTCAACCCACTTAATAAAAGTTCTAGGAAGACCAATAACAGTGAGGACATCAGAGATAAAGGCCCAATGCAGAGAATCAAAAGCCTTATGAAGGTCTATTTTCAGTGAACACCTTGGGGATATAGTCTTCCTACCATAGCCTTTAACAAAACCAGTTTGATTAAGTGTAATAATTCCAGGAAGCAGAGTTGTTACACATTCATTTGTATGATTAAGGATGGCCTACAAAAGGTAATTGAAATAACCTTTTCTTTTTTGAAACAACAATTAATTATCATTCTTTTTGCTCATGTTGCGATGTGCAGTATTATGATCTTGTGCCAATTGTAAGTCATTAAACTGACAATGCGTGAATAATTTGTGATAGGCGGGGATGCTGCAGGAATGATGGCGGCTGCTGATGCAACAAAGTAATTATTTTCCTTTTTCTAGCTTTTACATATCATTGTTGGTGTAATTTGTTTGGTTGAATTATCATAAATCCAAACTTGTGATTGTGGATGATTGTGACATTCATATACCGTTTCACTTACATGTTTGCAAATGTTAAGTTGATTTATTTTGAAGCTTGTACATGCTAGAAAATTTCTATGCTTTAGGCATGGAAGGGGCTGTCAACGAGTTAATGATCATATATGGGCACACTGATAATCAATGCATGATTACATGTCTTTTCTAGCACTAGGAAGCTTGGAATTGTTCAAGTAAAGTTTATATAGCACTAAACAGAACTATTAAAATGTTTAAGTTTCACTCAAGATGTGAGCTAGTTTTTTTTTGATAGAATAAGATGTGAGCTAGTTGAATAAAGCTATGGTCAGGAAATGTTATTTTAGATATGCAGAAGGTAAGATATGAATACCTTTTTTGTATTCCGAGAAGTATGAAGGGGGTTTTTAACGAGGCCTCCGATTCTTATAAAAAAAAGATATGCAGAAGGTGGGTTGTATTTGTATCATAGAGACGGAATATTTCTCGGAATGTCTGAAAATTTCAGGCTAAAGAAGCTGTTGTTGCTACAATTGGATCTTCCATTTGCTTCACTACCTATGCTTTCTTATTGATTTGGTTTATTTCCAATTAACAGGATGGAGCTTTTAAGGGCTATTGATGTACGTCTGAATGCAGTTCAACAGGATTTGGCCACAGCTTTTGCACGTGCTTATGCTGCTGGTTTTAACTCTGAAACTGTGTCTGAACTCCAACAGTTTGCGAACTGGTTTGATGCTTTTCGCTTGAAGTAAGAACTCTAGAACTCCTTTTGATTGTGATGCTGTCTGTCTGTTTGTCACCCGTGGTTATTCTTCATTTTAGCATTGGGGCCTGTGGTTTACCAGGCCTTGATTGGGCGAGACATTAGATTTTGCAGTATTTTGTACTGTGTTTCTCTATAAGTGAGAAATGAAGTTGTTTCTTCATTTTGGTTGGGTCTGGTATGGAAACAGTGTGTGTACAAACAATATTTCTTTACGTTTGCTCTCAGATTTTGAGTGACTTCGTTTAATCTGTAAGGATTTTGTTTAGTAAGAAGGAAAATTGTCTTACCAAATGTCTAGCCTAAATATAAGAAAGGAGGTGGATACGTTTAAACATTAGATCAAACAATTTCTCTCGTGGTCTCTTCCTTCCCTACCAATTTGATTATATATTTTAGATATTTTCTTTGTATTTTTTTATTGATAATCTGTTTTCGCTCCCCTAAGATATTATAAGTTCGCCCCCCAACTAAAAATCTTGCGTCCGTCCCTGTTCATATCCCTACAGCCGTGTGTTGGGCATGGAGTCATAGGGATGTAGAGTTTCTAAGTTCCATCAATTTGTACTTACTTTTGTATCATTCTTTTTTTTCCCTATATCAATACCTAGAAAATGTTGGTAATAATTATTTCTCATGCAAGTTCTACTATTTGGGTGCAGTGAGGCTTGCACCAAATTCATGTCACTATGCCAGAGAAGATCAGAACTGATTAGCCAATGGAAGGCAGGCATTGATGATCAAGTGGTCAGAGCATCATGGGAATCTGACATGTCAATTGATGACCCCAATGAAGATCAAGTTGGGTCTCATGTTAATAACAGGCCCCAGCAGCCTTCGAAAAATAAGCACCAAGAACAACTACAACCAAACACTATGCTGAACCAGCACCACATAGACAAATCAAAGCCAGCCGCATGTCATCAACCAAAGCTCTTAAGTACTACACAACAATGTTCTCAAAATGAAAACAAGGAAGAAGAAAAGAAAGAGGGGCCAAAGGAGTCATTGCCTAGTCAAATCAGTCAACCTGCTAGGCGGCTTAGTGTGCAGGATAGAATCAGTCTCTTCGAGAACAAACAGAAGCAGAGCTCAAGTTCTGGAGGCAAACCCATTGCTGTTGACAAATCTGTAGAACTGAGAAGACTTTCATCCGATGTATCAACTGCGCCTGCAGTTCCTGAAAAGGCCGTGTTGAGAAGATGGAGCGCTGCTAGTGACACGAGCATTGACTTGGGTAATGACAAGGATGGTAATACAGATAGCCCTTTGTGCACGCCTTCCTCATCTTTTGTGTCTCAAGGTAACAACTCCTTGTTTCAAGGTTTAACTGAGGATAAGGAACGAAAAGATGAGAAGGATTTGAGTGACAAGGTAAGTTCAGTTAAAGTTGAACCTAAGAGTGTGCAAGCACAGCTAGCTAATAATCTTTTGGGGAAGGAAGGCGATGCGGGGTTGAAGGGGCGAATGAATTGGAAGGCTCCATCAGGATCACAGAACAGCCACTATCAGTCTTTTAGAGGTAAGTTAGAACAGATTGAGTTGGGTGCTCAAGTGGTTTCTCAGGAGAAGGTTAAGGGTTCTTTAAGGACAGAGGGAAGGTTCAGAGGTTCAGTCTCAGATTGTTCCTGGTCGGACGGTAATTGTGGGGGTTAAAAACCAACACGCTTCTCAGTTCCCAAATGCAGTATTTGCAGATGCTGTGGGGGATGATACTCCTGAGGGTGAATTAAAGAATAAAGTGGAGGCCCAAGGTAAAGATCAATCAGTATCACAATCACGTTTTAGGGGTCAAGGCCACTCTCGAACATTATCAGGGCAGTTTGCAGGTGGTGTCAGACTAAAAACTAAGGAGGCTCAGCAAAAAGGCAGTGAAGGTGATCAGTTTGCTCCTCAACAACAGTGGAGATCTTTTAATGGGGAAGTTGAGGTAGTGGGAAAGAAAGACTTGGCATCATCTGAGAAGCAAATAAGCAAAGTTGATAATTCTGAAGTCCATGAATTGAAGTTCAAGAATCAGGTTCCAGTAGCTTCTGAACCGAGCAAGAAGCCACAGGGTAGGAAGGATGAAGGTGGTTCTGTTTATTCAAATAAAAAGTCGGTTTTTAGTAAGACGGATTCTCAGAGTGAAGAGAGTGTAAGTGCCCCGATGGTGCCGGTAGATCAAACTCAGAGGATAAGGCAGTCAAGGGGAAACCAAGAGCTGAATGATGAGTTAAAAATGAAGGCAAATGAACTTGAAAAGCTTTTTGCAGAGCACAAACTTCGAGTTCCTTCTGATCAATTCAGTTCTGCTCGGAGAAGCAAGCCTGCGGATGCACAGATTGAACTGGAACCAAACTTAGAGTACAAAAAACCAGCAACCATAGATGACAAAAAGATGGCTGACAAAAACTTGATTCCTGAACCAATAGGTAGTTTGAGTAATATGGCTAACTTTTGTACTCCTCCCACAAAGATGGTAGATAACCAGGATATTTCTGTTAGCTTAAGGCGGAGTTTCTCCAGTATCACCTTTTCAGATGACTCTAGAGGAAAATTTTATGAGAAGTACATGCAAAAGAGAGATGCAAAGCTGAGGGAAGAATGGGGTTCAAAACGAGCTGAGAAGGAAGCCAAATTGAAGGCTATGCATGATAGCCTTGAGCAAAGTATAGCTGAGATGAAGGCCAAATTTTCTGGTTCTGTGTCTAGTGCTCGTCGGCGAGCAGAGAAAGTGAGGTCATTTGATTTTCGGTCACAGAGGGAGCAGGTATCTCCTATTGCATTTAGGTTTTCGGGAAATAAATGCCAAAATTCGTAACTGGTAGAACTTATCCTTCTTTTTAAATTTCCCCCCCTCAAGTTATGTGAATTTGAAAACTTGTGATTGAATTATTTATTACTAATTTTGATAAAGTTATGCATTTGGCAGCATTCAATAAGTTCCATTCAAAGTGAAGACCATCTTTCTGAGTTTCCTGATCAGAAGTACTCTGAACATGATAGAACACATAATGAGATATCTTTTGTCGATGGATCTTCTAGAAGCTTAAACAATAAGAAGCATATTCCAAATAGCAATCTGCCTTTGTCAACTCCTCGCACCACAGCAGCTGCAGTTCCACGCTCTGCTGCCAAAGTTTCAATTCCCAGTTCCAGAAGGCGGAGAGTGACATCCGAAAATCCTCTTGCACAATCAGTTCCAAACTTTTCTGATCTTAGAAAAGAAAACACAAAGCCCTCTTCTGGAGCTAGCAAGACAACTAGCTACTCCCAAGTGAGAAATTATGCTCGGAGCAAGAGTACCAATGAAGAGCTTGCACTTGGCAAGTATGACCAGCATCGGCGTTCTCAGTCCCTTAGAAAAGCTGTACTGGTCCTGTAGAATATTCTGATTTGGCTGCCTTAAACTTGGACGGCGTTGTTTTGGCACCTTTGAAATTTTATACAGAGCAGATGGGTCAGAGCTTAAATGACAAAATTTTGAAGAATGCGGAAGCACAGCCTTTTCTCAGTAATCTTAATGGTATAGGTCCTGGTGCTGGAGTAGATATTGCAAAGCTAAAAGCATCAGAGGCATCTGAGGTACCAAAAGATGAAGAGTCTGATGATGAACTAGCATTTGAAGCAGATGATTCCATGGATATGGCAAAAGAAGATGAAGAGAACGAACTTGAAACTAGAGCAGTTGACGATTTTGATGACATGGAAATCAGAACGGCAAGACTGAGCCAGGAATCTGACAAGTCGGGTGATTCCAGAGCAGAGAATGATGATTCCTTGAGGTCTCTATCTCAGGTTGATCCTACATCAGTTGCCGTGCTGCCTGCTGCAATACCCACCACTTTCCATCCTGCAGCATCCTTCCAAGATTCACCGGGCGAAAGTCCCGTGTCATGGAATTCCCGCATGCATCATCCATTTTCATATCCCCATGAGACTTCAGATATTGACGCTCCAATAGATTCCCCCATTGGGAGCCCTGCATCTTGGAATTCTCACTTGCTTGTTCAAACAGAGATGGATGCAGCTCGAATGAGGAAGAAATGGAGAAGTGCTCAGAAACCTTTTCACGTTGCTAACGTAACCCATAATCAGTCACGTAGGGATGTGACAAAAGGGTTCAAAAAGTTGTTAAAATTTGGACGGAAAAGCCGAGGGACATACAATTTCGTTGACTGGATCTCAGCTACAACTTCTGAAGGAGACGATGACATAGAGGATGGAAGAGATCCTGCCAATTGACCATCAGAAGTCTTGAGGAAGTCGAGAATGGGATTTTCGCAAGGCCACCCTTCTGATGATGGCTTCAATGAAAGCGAATTCAATGATCAGGGTAACTCCTATTGTTTCCGTTGCATGTTAATTACCTTATTCTTAGCATATTCATTGATTTTTTTTCCATATCTGTTAACTAATATGAACTTTCATTGATTGCATGCATGGTTTAATATTATTCTATATTGGTTTACATATGATGCATGCAAACATTTTAAATTTATTTTTGGCTTGCTTATTGAACTTGATGATGCATATTTCTTTTCTTTGTTATAACTCCGTTTCTTTTGTTGTATATATGAACCTGATTTGAAAGTATATTCATTGATGGTCCATTGCAGTTCAATCGCCAAGTACTTCTATTCCATCACCACCCGCCAACTTCAAATTAAGGGAAGATCATGTCAGGAAGCTCCATAAAAGGTGACTCATTGTGCATTTTAATATACTTATCTGATGCTTCTTTTTGGATAGTAATTCATGAAGGCTTCTATTGAACAAAAGTTGCCTTCACATAGATTGTCGGCTTGACCGATCACTTTTCATTTCTAAGGTTGGCTCTATGTGATGCCAGACAATGTCTTGTCAAAAGCAAAATACTGCATCTTGAACCGTGTTCTACATGAAAACTGCAAATGTGGATAGATAATTAAGTTCGTATGAAATGAAGTTAATACCGTTGATCATCTCAAAACTTCTTTTCTTGAGCAATATTCTAGAACTTACTAATCCTCGATTTACATATTGGAGAATCTGTCATGAATATTCAGAAGAAACTTAGTTCGTTATCGTGTTGTATTTGAGGTTTTTATTTGTAATGGTAATTTTGCAGCACCACATTCATTCTTTTCGCTCTCCACATTTCGAAGCAAAGGGAGTGATTCGAAGCCTAGATGAAGTTTGTCTGAGGAAAGTCCAGGACAAGTGCTCAAAATCATCTTTAAGCAATAGGGTCAAAAGAAACACATAAGGTACAAATGCTTGGGGTAGTCACGGCACACTGAACAGTATCACGTCAAAAAAAAGGGGACATGTAAATCTTCAATCGATAGTCTTGTGATCAAACAAGAAATCGCCAATTGGCTTTAAAGTCACATTGATTTTGGTAATCCAGAGCCATTCTTTTTGTCCATTTCATTTGCTCTTGCCTTGTGATGGAATATATGTATATCAAAAGTTGAACTATGTCTTGAAACCAAAGTTGTTGAAAATACGATGTAACAGAAAAAAAAAACTACCTTCAATTGACACCATTCCCCCTCTTGGTTCTGTTTTCCAAGATGAAAGTAAATTGTTGATTTATTTTTGTAGTATGTTGGTGGCATGCAAAGCTATATATGGTTGTATGAATCAGGTTCTCATATTCTACCATGGGATACAGTAATTTTTAGACCCTGAACTTGGTAACCTTTTTTAACTTGGTTCCTGTATTTTTTTTGTCCACATTAGTCCATGAACAATATATTCTCAGTCTCACTTCAACAAATTGGGGGATTAATGTGAAAATTAATGGACCAAGTTGTGAAAAGATATCAAGTTTAGAGACTAAAAGCTAATCTATCCACATAGTTGTCAAGTTGTCAAGTTACAAAAGCAGTTGCAGATGCCTTTGCAAGCTCTGTTTTGCAAGTGTAGCAGAGTTTTTCATCAGTGGAACCATAAACCATACAACAAATTTTGAAATATAATATGATATTGAAAATAACAAATGTATGTTTTTGTAATCATTCAACAGATAACAACGGGATAGAATCAATGGTCAAGACTTTATATTAAACCTTCCCTTCTTCAGCTTGGCCGGTCATGTATTTGCAGCTCTCAGAATTTTGAGATAATTAATATAATCTTGGACATTGTTTGACTATTTTCTTTTGTTTTTTTTAAAAAAGAAATTAGTATGGTCAACCATTCATTGTTATTTATCTTCGAGGTACTTTGATGACAAATGGAGAAGCCTCGTTGCTTTGCATTAGTTTCATTACATATGGAAGATCGTTACACTGTTTACTGTATACTTCGTATTTACATTGTCAGTGAGATAATCCGAGTTCAAGCCTTGAAGTGGAATATTAAGAACAACATAAATCCTAAAAGAATAATGATTTAGTCTTAAACATGAACAATAGCTTAATCTCTTTTATGGCTGATTCTTCTTTCGAAATCGACTTTTCTTCCTTAAAACTACCACCCGCCTGCTTCACACCATGCGTCAAGTACTTCCACACCAGACCACTTTGTCCGAGTGCCCCACACCACTCCACAGAGGCTCTACCATCGTCCTCCTGCGACACCTTTTTCCATGGACAATGATATGTCATGGCAAAGTGAAGTTTCATGGCAGTTCGAGCCTTCCGGTTGGCACGGAAGTCTTAATTTAGGTGCAGCCCTTAGTCCTTGGGCGGCAACGAGTGTATCGTCATCAAATAGTCCGGCATTTGGTCGTCACTTGGCTAGTGAATATTATCTTTCTCACACTTCTGGAGGGCTTAGAAGCTTTTTGAATCCAAGCTACGAGCTTTCCGGTTATGGAGCTGTGCCTTCAGGGAGGCTTGAGCTTCAAAGCTATGTTGCTAGAGATGAGGACAATTCATCGTCTATCCGTTTCCGAGATCATAGCAGGTCTCATCACAATATTTCGAGGCCGGCTACTAAAGAAGGAAGCGGAAGAAATAGTCATAGCCCTTTGATTGATGAGGATGACCTTAGCTCTATAGATTATGACACTCAAGATGTTGAGAGACGATTAGGCCTTTTACGAACCGATCCTAATGTGCGTGCCGGCATTGGTTCCGATTGGCCTTCGGTTTCCTAGGCTTATGCGGATACTGATCAGGTTGATGAGTCGCTTGGAGGGCATCATTGTATTCATAGATTATCACATCAGGGTGATCATCAGCATGGAAGGAACCATCACATGAGGCACAGGGTTGATAATGATCTTGACCTAGTAATGCAGCACGAGTTTGGTGGTCACGATGCTCGAAAATCAGCTAGCCATCATTTTCACGATACCAATGACCTTAGCCTTTTGATGGACTTGAGTGAAGATAGTATTACAGATCATGGTTGTCGTAACCGTTTTTCGTCCGAGCACGAATTTTTTTATACTTGACGGGAAAAATAATGTGAATAAAATAATTTGGGAGTCGTCATCGGCCTTTTGGGTTAGGTAGGTCGAATACCTAAAAATTATCTTTTAAAAGAGTTTTTAAGAAAACATCAGTTAAAAGATGAACTGATCTGCGTTTATAACCAAAAAATCATTCTTTTTATTAATAAAAAAGGATTCGTGGTCGGTTACGTTTAGGGAAGGATTAGCACCCCTACAACGCCCAAAATTGGTACTTTTTAATTATAAATTGTCTCTAATAATAGAATTTTAAAAATTCAAATATATTTAATTTATAATTATGTTATTTCAAATTTTATTACTATATATTTTAAGAAAATATATTAATTTAAATATATTTATAAAATATTTATTTATTTAGAAATATCAGAAAAGGACTTCTAGGTGCCTTAAGACAGCTCTTTTCTTCGATATTAATAAATAAATGACTAAAACATTTTCTTAAGATAATAAAAATTTATTTTAATATAGTAAGATATTTATTTATTCAAAAATATCAGAAAAGGGCTTCTAGGTACCTTAAGACAGCTCTTTTCTTGGATAAAAATAAATATTGAAATTTTAATAATTTAAATAAAACTAAATTATAATTTTTATAATGTATAATTATTTAAAATACCAGAATAGGACATCCAGTTGTTTTAAAACTGCCATTTTCTTTGATATTGAAAATAAATATACATTATTATTTAATATATATATATATATATATTTATTTATTTATGTGACTAATATGAAAATAATAATAATATAAAAGTAATAACAAATTAATATTATAAATAAATAATATTTAAAATAGATTTAAAAGTAATAATATTAAATTACAAAATATATAAAAACAATCAGATTCAAAATGAAAATAAACAAAATATTGGTGACTAAAAAAGTAAAATATCAAAATTAAAGGGAATAATTCGAATTAATAAAAAACTTAATGCTAATAATGTAATTTAACCTTATTTAATTAATTCAGGTTAAATTATAAAAATTATGAAGGACTAAATAAGGCATTTAACCTAAATATATGTATAATACAGGTAAGGACTAAATTAAAATAAAATAAAATTATAAGACTAAACTAAAATAATCAAAAATCAATTTCAGTGACTAAATTGTAATGATTACAAACTTGGAGCAATGCGGACAGGGTTTACCCTCTTCTCAAAACGCACCGTTTCATCATGAAACGACGCCGTTTTGTATCGGGTATAAAATACCCCAAACGGCTGGCCCTTCGGGCCAGCTCTCATTTCTCTTCTCTCTCTAGCTGAGAAAGAAGAAAATTCTCTCCCTTCTCTCTATTATTTCCCTCACCGGAGGGAACACGGTCTCCGATCGGAAGCCGCACTCCGACGCCGAACACCGCCGCCGGCCACAGTCAACGGTGGTCGAAATTTTTTTAAAATACCATAGGATATAAATCTCACCGTTCTAAGGCCGAATCCGGCATCTATTTTCCCCAAAAGTCCCTGGAATTTCCTAGATCTAAGAAAATACCTTAGGTATTTTCGATACTTCAGCGATGTTTGGTGTTCTCCGGTGGTTCTGCTTCCTCCGTAAGGGTTTCTCCTCTCTTTTCTCTCGATTTTTTTTTCTGGTTGCTTCGTTGTTGTTGACTGGGATCTTTGGTATATTTTTTTTGCTCTTGTTTCTGTTTTTCTCCGGTTCTTTTTTCTTCTCTCGTTTTGCAGGATCAGGTGGCTTTTATAGCCACCACGGAGCCATGCTCGGACCGGTCCAGAGGGGGAAGTTCGGTGAGTCACCGAGCTATGTGGTGACTCACCCCATAGCCGCGACGTGTGGGGGGCAGCTGGCTTCTGGAGGCTTCTTGCGAGGCGGCGGCTTCGTGGCTGTAGCGGGTTCGAGCATCTGGCAGCTGACCGTCGGTAATGGTCTCTGGCAGCTGGAGAGACGGCTGCGGCGCTAGGGTTAGAAACCCTAGCTGAAACCCTAAATGTTTAGGGTTTCATTTTAGTCTGGGCCGGTTGATTGGGCCTTCGATTTGGGCTTGTAATAATAATAAATAATAATAATAATAAATAATAATTTTAATAATAATTTAAGAAAAATGAAAAATTGATGTTTACAGCTGCCCCTCTTTGCTCATTCTTGTTTTAACAAGAATAGAGCAAAGATGAAAAACAATAATTTTTCATTTGACTTCTTTTGAGTAAAACTGAAATGTTGAAAACATCATTCCAGAGGTCTTAAAACATCATGCACTGCAGGACTTACAGATGACCCTAAGGCTTTGAAAACATCAAAAAGCTCCCGAAGGCTTTTTGGAAACATCATGCACTGCAGGACTTACAGATGTAGGAAATAGTTTAATAAGTAAAAAAACTAAGGAAATCGTTTTCTTACTTTTCAACAATTTCATTTTAGAAAAAGATAAAATGAGAAACTATGGAAATCGTTTTCTCATTATTTTTTCAAAATAACAATATCAAAAAGCTCCCGAAGGCTTTTTAGAAACATCATGCACTGCAGGACTTACAGATGTGGGAAATAGTTTACTAAGTAAAAAAACTAAGGAAATCGTTTTCTTACTTTTCAGCAATTTCATTTTTAGAAAAGATTGAATGAGAAACTATGGAAATCGTTTTCTCATTATTTTTCAAAATAACATGTTGATTGGGTAAAATGCCCCAATCTCAAGATAATGCTCATTTTTGTGGATTGCATCCATCTCTTCTTTAAATGTTTGCATGATTCATGTATTTGTGGTTTTGAATACCTTTTTTGTGTAAGGTATTTTTTACCATGAATCTTCTTGTTCTTCCGAAGATCTGTAAAACTTCATGTTTGAATGCACTCAGATGTATCAATGTAATGCATTTTCTATTGTGTAAATTATATTCTTATGAATGCATGAATGTTGATGCAATCTTCATTTGACTTCAAAGTGGTGAACTTGGTCTTCCTTCAATTCATCATTTATTGCCAGGGTTACCTCTGGATATCAATGTAGAAACTTATGCTATCAAGCTTTCATTTCTGCAGAATCATCTGATCAACTTGTATCTTGGCGTCTTCTTAACTTCATTTAAGTCTTAGAAGAAATGTTTCCTTTGTGGAACTCTTGTTGTAGTCAAAATTATGACCCTGATGCCCCATTTTGTCTTGGATAAAACCAACTTTATTTGCTTGGACTTATGTATAAATCCCATAAAGCTTTCATCTTTGAAAAGAGAATCTATCATCTTTAAAAAGAGAATCTCATCTTTGACTCTTGAAATACATCATAAGGAGAATTTATCTCAATTCCTTTCATGTCCCCATATTTAAATCAGATCTCGAATAAGGCAACTTGGACCATATCATGTCGAGATGCTTAACAACAACCTGTAGTTCAACCTTAGTTGGTACCACTAGTTTCTTGTTGTTAAAATTTCAGCTCTCCTTCTGTGGAAAGAAATTTTCATCATATCTCACTTTTAATCTTGGGGTTGAAGAAGACAGACTTCATCTTGGATCAATAACTGGAAACCATATGATCACAACATTGGTTCAGTATCAGAATAGCAGGTTTGTAAAACATTTGACAGTGCATTCATCTTTTCCTGTGGTTTCTGTCGAGATGTAAAACACTTGACAACACATTCATCCTTTTCTGTGGCTTCTGCTCAGATGTTCGTAAAGCATTTGACAACACATTCATCCTTTTCTGTGGCTTCTGCTCAGATTTCTCAATTATTGAAGCTCTTTGCCTAGTGTTCAAAGTTTTTGTATGATATCACAAGATCACTTGAGAACAAAACTCAGTGGGGATACAAGTGAGATGTTGGTAAGACCAAAAAGTTGGTCAAATTCACGATATATGCTAGTGTCGAGTTGAATAAAAGATACCAACTGATCTCGATATCATCTCAGGCAAGGGCAAGTGTGATATTGATCACGTTTTCTTCTGTAATGAGCGTTGTAGGAATTAGAAACACATCAGCTATAGGGGCCATATACAGAAAGAGGTTCATGAAATTCTTGCCGCTAGGGATGAAACACCCATGATAAAACCAAAATAGATGAAAACTCAGTTCACCCTGGCTAGCAATGATGATCCCAATAACAACGGGAATAACAGTAATAAGTGAGAGTCGAGTCTCCCTTTTCAATGTCATCAAGTAAGCACCAACTGATGTGAAAAACAACTTCATAATCTCAACATTATGGTTGAAACTAACTGCCAGGAATCTCAAAGAAATATTTCCAATCATCACCAACACACGGAATGCAAAATTCAAAGTCTAGATCTTGAGGAACTGAATCCTGGATCGAACGGTCTGCATGGGGACCAAATTTATCCATGCAACCATGGTGTAGCTTAATAAAGAACACATTGTCATGTGACACATGGTTAAAAAGGTTAGGTATTTGAAACCATACTTGCTGAGTAGATATTTGTTCAACAACAGGACCCTAATGCAACTGCCTGATGAACGAAGCAATTATGTATGGTTAGCTCAACTGTTACTGTTTCACCATTTTCATTCTTCATATCTTTATGTCTTATTGGAAATATTTGTTCAAGTCAATGATCTTGACACATGATGATATGGGCCTTCAGCATGCCCCAACAATTGCTGATACAGATGTTAAAAGTGTGCTCAACATTACTTATTGTTGAGATGAGCCTCCAAGAATGCTCTAATATTCTATTTCTGGTTGAAATGGGCCCTCAAGATGTCCCTCTAGATCTGTCTGATTCACTCTCAATGTCTGTTTGACTGAAATGTCATGATCTCCACAAGGTCCAATTTTGACAATGAACTGTTGTAGGTACTTGTGGCTTTATTCGTGCTCCAAATCTGTTTATCTTGAATACTCTCATTCTGGTGTCACTAAACAGCAGTGTTATCAGGTAACTGGAGGAATTCTCTTCATGTTATCACAAACTTAAGATGTATTCAATCATTCTGACAGAAACGTCTGAGATATGTGTCTTCTGAATGAGGTGACCATTTTCTGTATCTGGCGGGATTTTGTCAGACAGAGTAGTAAAAAATAGCTTGGTAATCCGTTCCAGGCTGACATAGTGGCTTATCATCTTTCAGTGAAGGCTATTTCTGGAATATATTTTTTTGTGGGAGAGAAACCAATTTATGCAAACAATAATCTGATGCAATAGCAAGATTACATATACAGTGGTACAGGTTTATCAAAAATCCACACCCATGCAACATGTTGATTCTGATAACAACTCATCTGATTATGAAGCGATCTTTCAGGATGATTTCACAGATATTTGATAGTTCTTCTGATACCGAGAAAATCCTGAATTCTGATTATGATGAGGAGAATAAACTATTATACTTGACGAAAATGGGATACTCAGAGGCTAAGACTTCAATAACCATGGAGAAATGTGGTCCAGATTCATCGATTGCAGAATTGACAGATTTTATATGTGCTGATCAAATAGCTAAGGCTGCTGACGCACTTCTTTCAGTAGAAGATAGGAATTCATTATGCAATGACCCCAATTACAAGCAAAGGCAAAACTTGGGCTATGATTTTTGAAAAGGAAGCAGCAGAGGAAGCTTGAAAAGAAACTTCTTAATGAAGATGATCATGCAGTTCATCTTTCAATTCCAATGATTGGTTCTGGGGTTTCTACCGAACCAGATCAGATAACTCAAAGAACATTTCCAGAAGATGCTATTGGGTCTCCTTATTTCTACTATGAGCAAATTCATCTTTCAAATCCGATGATTGGTTTTGGGGTTCATACCAAACCAGATCAGATAACTCAAAGAACAATTCCATAAGATGCTATTGGGTCTTATTATTTCTACTATGAGCAAATTCATCTTTCAAATCCAATGATTGGTTTTGAGGTTCATACCAAACCAGATCAGATAACTCAAAGAACACTTCCAGAAGATGCTATTAGGGCTCCTTATTTCTACTACGAGAACATGGCACTTGCTCCAGTTAATGTTTGGACTGGAATATCACAGTACTTATTCGATGTAGAGCCAGAATTTGTAGATTCGAGGCATTTTAATACTGCTACACTGAAAAGGGGCTATATTCATAATCTGCCAATTGAGAACATATTTCCTCTTATGTTGTTTTCTCCACGCACCATACATGATTCTTTTCTATTGACAATAAAGTGGTGACCTTCCTGGGATAAAGTTGAACTGTTTACAAACATGTACAGGAAGTGCCAAATCGACAGAAATGATCTGTAAGGCTCTTGAAACTTATGACGATGAGTCACCTTCGAGTGTCTAAAAGTATGTTCTTGACGAGTGCCGAAAATGGAATCTGGTATGGGTTGGAAGGAATAAAATTGTTCCACTTGAACCTGATGATGTGGAAATACTTCTAGGTTTCCCTAAAAACCATACACGAGGAGCTGCTAGAGATATGTTCTCCGGTGATATCCATGTCCTGTCTTTTTTCTGGGATCAGTGATGCAGAGGTTGCCTTCTACTGTCTTGGCATATATTTGAAAACAGATGTGCAAGAACTGAATGATGATCGGTTAGAGCAATTGATGAGTAGATTTTTCGAATTCGACCTTGTTGTCAGTGGCATCCAGCGTAACAACCTTACTGGAAGAAATAAACATCATCAGGATGAACTAAAAGATTTTTGTTGGTGCATTTTCTTGCAATGACTGCTATGACCACTGTCTCTTCTTTTACTCCAATATATCCCACTCTTTTCGAATCATGGAACGGTTTAGTTGACAGTAAAACTGGTCATCTTCAACTTTTGGAATCCTGTAACCAATGTTCCTATATAAAAGGCCTATAAGGGTAGATTCTGTTCCAATTTCTTATTCTGTACCATAAGTCCTCAAATTCAAATTCAGCAATCTTTTGAAGGACATAATGAATATCATATTGATAAAGAAAGTGATCGACATAGAAGAAGTAGTAATGATGTATCAAGACTTGAGCCAGCATCACGGTATAACCAGAGTGCAGGTAATGAATTGTTCATGGCTCTATGATGTAATCTTCTAGAGAACATGAATTGATAGTTGGGGAAAATAATATGTCTGGTGATGCTTATCGCCCTCAGCATGAGATAAACGATAATCTTTCTTGATGAACTGCTAATAATGTCATAAGAGAGTGTCACAAGTTCAATTCTCCAGACTTTTTGGCTTCTTGGACCACTTGCCTTCAAAAATGTGAAGTGTTTCATCATTCTGGTATTTCTTTCTACAATAGAGGTAGATTAGGCAACAATTACTTCAAGGACCTTCCTCATTTGAGACTGTCCTGTTTGAAAATGTTTTTTTTCTCCTTTCTTTATTGAAGAATGAAAGAATTTTGCAAAGTATTAGCCCTTTCAGGTTCACAATATAATCAAATCATAAACAATAAGTTTAATGAATATCCAATAAATCAACTAAACTTTTAAATCATTCAAAAATCATAGTCTTATGGCAAGTGTCAAAATTATTGACTGATTTGAGGTGTAGGTTGATTTTAGTAAAGTAGGTTCTTTCAAGTTGGTTCAGTACGTCGCTTCAGCTTCCACTAACTTGAAGAAAAGGTTGTTATACTCATCTTGTAAAGATGGTTCTCGTTTCCAAAATCTCAGGAACGTCTTTGGGATGTGCGGTGCTTCATTTAAGAGCTTAAAATCGTCTCTTATGTCGTTATTGCACCATTCAATATTCGAGCCTCCTTTTCAGGTTTTCAACACGAATCCTCCTTTGGTTTCAAGATGTTATTTAAAAATTTACATCTTGAACCCCCCCTTTTATCATTTTTTATATCATGCATTAAAGATTTTAAAAACCAATTTTTGCAAATAAAAATCAATCTTTAGAGGCGGAATGAATTCTGAAGATAGTCTCTCTTAATTGGATGCCTTCAATTTTGCTTTGCTTGACTTGGATCTGCTTTGTTGGGGATTTTTCTATCATCTAGATCCCTCTAGACTGCCAAATTTTGGATTCATTTCCATTTTTTTCATATCTTCAGCATTTCTTGCTCTTCTTGTTTGTACTTGATCAACCTTGTAACTTGAGGCTCCATGAATCACCTATCTTGATTCAATTTCTCCATTTTTCCTTTTTTTTCTTTTTCTTTTTTCTCATTTTTCCTTTTTCATCTTTTTTTTTCTTCTTCCTTTGCTGGATGAGTAAAAGACTTCAATTTCTTTGAGCGTCTCCTTTTCCTTTTGTCCTTTTTCTCTCAAGCATAATATCTATTGATAGAATCCAAGTTTATTTGGTTTTTCAGAACTTTCCCATCCATTTTTGCCAAGATCAACGCTTCTCGAGAAAAGGCCCCTTTTTTACAACATAGGTCCCTTCCCAATTAGGCATTCATTTCCCATAGAAATTTTTATGTAAAGGCAATATTAGATCACACTCTTAGAACTCTCTCGGATGTACTTTCTGTTCATGACCTTTCATCATCCATTTGTTATGCATTTGCTCATGGTAAATAGCTTTCAATTGATTCTCATCAATAAGGTTTAATTGATCAAATAGAGCTTGGATACATTCAGTCTTCTCCAATTTTTCCTACTTTAGGATACAAAATGATGGGATCTCAAGTTCAATTGGTAATACTACTTCCATCCCATAGACTAAACAATAAGGTGTTGCCCCAGTAGATGTTCGCACAGTAATTCAATATGCATATAAGGCAAAAGGTAGCTTATCGTGCCAATCCTTGTAAGCTTCAGTGGTCTTTGTAATGATTCTCTTAAGGTTCTTATTTGCTCTTGCAAATGTCCCATTCATCTTTGGGTGATATGACACTGAGTTGGCGTGCTTGATCTGTGCGCGAAGTTTAGTCATCTCATGCATAGAAGTCCTTGTAAAAAGAGATATCTCCAGGGGGATGAATATTCAAGATTAATTTTACTTACATGAAAAATGTAATTAATGCATGATATATTTATTTCAATCAATCACTTTCCCCTTCTTCTTTGAGTATGCCCTAATCACTCGAAATTATCATCAATGAGTTGGTCCATGATACCTCATCTCGTCTCTTCTTGCAGTAAAATTCACGGATAATTGAAAGTTTGGTTCTTTTGAGGTCTTTTGGTTTATGATGGTTTTGTGTTTGGAAGGATAAATGTGTGACTCTTAAAGTCATGTATATGGTGGAAGGTAGTATCATCAATTAACCCTACCCGAAAAGGTAAACATATGTAGTAGGTGTCTCAAAAACAGGTGGAGACATTACTTCAGAGTCTTAGATAAATGTAGTGTCAGGATTTGGTTTTGGTAAGGGTCGAGTAATTGGCGTTGAATGAGATATGGAAGATATAATTTTACCACTTGCCAATAGATCTATAACTCTTGAAAAATTAAAAGAATATTTAATCTACTTGATACTCAATAATCTTAAGGTTAAAACTTGATTCATTGCTCATAACCATAAAAACAATACACATTTATTTATTGCACAAAAGGTGGAGAAAGGAACAAAAAAAAAGTTCAAACAAGATGCTGAAAATAGAAAGTACTACAGTGGTAGATAAAACTTCCACTTGTTTATGCATCATGCTTCATTACTTCTCTAATGTTGGGTATGTAAGGATCAGGGTCATTGTCCTCATTTGCCCCCCATTTATTGATCATTTCTTGTGTCAAGACTCCCTTGTCAACAAGCATCTCTATTTCTTTCAACAGTGGCCTACAATTGCCAATAGAATGCCCAGATACCCCTAAGTGGAAATTACAAACACTATCTTGATCATAGCTATGAGCAGAAGGGTTTGATGTCACTTTAGTTGGTCTTGGTGTGATGTATTGACCTTTAACCAAATGAGGATACAAATCTAAAATGGAAGTTTGGAACACTTCCAAAGTTTTTCTTGATCGCATGACTTTCTTTGGTCGATCCGAACAGTTATTTGCTCTTTTTCTTTTGCAGTTGCGGGGATTCTGGATGCGACATACACATCATCAGCTTTTGTTTTCTGATCAGTCGGGCTCTTGGATGACTTTTGAGTTTTCTTCACTGATTATATTCTCAATTAAATCTTCACTTGTCATAAGATTCTTGAATTCCTTCATCGGATTTGTTTGCATTAACTCGCAGAAAGGAGCGGGAATGGAATCCCGAAACATATGTGATATCTCTTCTTCTAACATGGGAGGTTGAACTTGTGCTGCCACTCCTCTCCATGTTAGGGCATATTCTTGAAATCTTTCATTGGTTTTCTTCTTTACTCTTCTAAGATCCATACGTGTTAGAGCTAAGCCTTTAACATACCGATATTGTCCCAAAAATGCATTAGCTAGACCTATCCATCTCTTGATCTGTTCTTGGGTCAACTGATTGTACCAGACTACTGTTGGGCCAACAAGACTATCATGGAAAGAGTGAATTAATAGATCATCAGAACTCAAATATCCTTCCATTTTTCTGCAAAACATTCTCAAATGGATTAAGGGACAACTGGTGCCATCATATTTCTCAAAATCATGCATTTTGAATTCATGGGGAATAATCAAATCTGGAACCAAGCTGAGCTCTCTTGCTTCTAATTCTTTGTGGTGGGCACTAACATCTTTCATGTTTCTGATTGCTTTCTTTGTCCTCTTGACTCTCTCCTCATATTGTGGATAATTAATGAGGCTATTCTTTGGGTTTGAGTGGGATACCCCAGGGTATGTTATCTTTCTCGACTCTTCAATCTGATGGCACGATTTCTCTTTAGCAGTTATCTCTTCTTTATCATATTCCATTCCCTGAATAATTTGATCTGATCCATCTGGTACTGAATCTGACGCTTCTTTCCTTGTACCCCGAGGTAACCCTATCAATTGTTCTGGCCACTGGTCTTGTAGTCCCTTATAAGATTGCTCCATTGTTTTCATGATGATAGTAAAGTAATATGAATGAATGGTCTTGGTTTTTACTGTTACAGAGCCTTTCATGAATTATTTACATGTTTTTATAATTAAAGTACATAAAAAATGTGAAAAATGCATAAATGGAAAAATAAGAATGCAAAATGTGCAATTAAAAGGCAAACATAAAAGTATGAATGCAAAATGAAAAATGCAAAGATGGAAAATGAAAATGCATATATGAAAAGGTGTTACTCAAGAGTGATCATCTTAGAACAAATTTCATTGAACACAAAAGTCTCCGTGCATTAAACAAAACTTTTACATATAGGTGACAACTTTCAGTCCTAACTTCAATAAAACTTTACATATAGGGAATAACTTTCTTATTTTCTTCTCTAAAACCAAGTTAGTTTATCAGCTTATGAGCCATATTGCTTGTCTGGACTGCAGCTTCTTCCATGACATTCTGGTGTTCTTTCATCTCCTGTGTCAATTCTCGGAGTTGCTCATTTTCCCTTGTGAGATAACCTTTGTGTTCAAAAAGTTTTTGGACAAGATCTTCATGTATGTTGCAACTCTTTTTCAGTTTGGTGACCCCTGTTATTCAATCTTCTGAGGTGTTTCCTATGCCATCATTTCGAAAAGTTTGATTGATCTTCTGGAAATCTTCCTGCATGGTTTCCATTTTGGTGCTCAATTTATTGTTTTCCATCTTTAAATGACGTATTTGAGCCTCGAACCTCAGTAAATCTTCTTCTTTCTGGGCGCTCCTATTGATACCCTTACCTTTGAAGACTTTTGGTATTAATCTAGCAGAACCTTTGGTTATCAAACTAGGTCGATCATTTACCATAAATTGTAAGGTTCCATGATCCAAAAGACTTTGGACTCGACGTTTGAAGGCAAGACAATTCTTGATGGTATGTCCTTGAGCTCCGGCATGATATTCACAATGAACATTGATGTCATACCAATTTGGATACGGAGGTTGGAATGTTTTTATGTAATATGGAGCCACTTCTCGTGCTTCAAGTAACTTTTCATACAACTCTTTATATGATATAGATATAGCATCAACATGAGAACCACCTTTTGTCTTGGATTGAACATGAGTTTTAGATATCGGGAGCATACTAAACTTCGATGATTTCAGGTTACATGATTTCTTCTCTTCTCTAAGAGCTTTTACAATTGTCATCATTTCTTTGGTATCTCTAAATGACTTGTGAATACGGATGATGATTGTCTGTAACTTCTCCAATTGATTAGGATCATAAGTCCCTTGCATATTTGAGATTGCAGGATTATGTTCATTAAGTTTTCTCTCTTTATGTGCAGGAATCTCTTCTCTTTTGGCCAAAACAGATATTCTATCCATCATCTTGGACATCTGCTCTCTTATTTCTCGTATCTCTTTTTGCTCCTTAATGGACACATGATCTCTAGGTGCATAGCTTTCTTCTATCCTCGGAGTTCCCTCGGGATGTCTTTTCTTGGCCGCATCATATTTTGTTTGATCATAGAACTTTTTGTCCATTTATGATTTCTTTCCAATATGATGAACAACCTTTCAAGTAAACACCTTTTGGTTATACCATGATCATGCAATGTAAACAAAAGGAATCAATATGAACAGATTAGAGCAATGTAACATGCATGAAAAAAATAAGAAAAAATAGAATAGCCAGTACCAACTAATGGAAAAAATCTATCTATCAAGGTATAAATCTTAACCTCATGCTTTCTAGTTCCATACTTTGTTTGGAAAATTTATCCTAACCGCATAATTTCTAGTTCTCATGCATTTATTCAGGAAAAAGAAAAGGAAATAAAATAAATTAAAAGCTAGAGCTTATTTCTCCTTTGTGTATACTATGAACAGAGGTTCAGTATTGTATTAGATCAGAAGAATTTCTAGGGTTCATTATATGCAGGGTTTTTAGTTCTAGAAGTAAAGGTACTCGAACTGTCCTTGTTGATGCCCCCTTGGGCTATCAAACCCTCAATCCTAGTCCATTACAGACTTTAGTGGATCGAGTTCAATTCGAGGGGACACATTTCTCTATGCCTGACACGGAGAATAAATTCTCACGAAAACATAGAGCATATGAACCCCGAAAGTTACTTGCTAGGTCTGACACGGAGAATAAATTCTCACGAAAACGTCGTTTTCACTCCCACTTAAAAGGGACAAACTCAATTATAGAGCTTTATGTTATGCAATGCAAGTGTTGTGTGTGAGGAGAAATATTTAAACCTCTGACAGAAAAATAAATAATGAAAATACTTGCAAATAAAATGAAATAATATATATAAATACTATAAAAATAATAAGTATATATAAAAAATTTGAAAAGAAAGAATTATAAATTAAATATATGAATTTTTAATTTATTAGAGACAATTTATAATTGATTTTAAAAGTTTGAACATCCCCAGCGGAGTTGCCAAGCTGTCGTAACCGTTTTTCGTCCGGGCACGATTTTTTTTATACTTGACGGGAAAAATAATGTGAATAATAAATAATTTGGGAGTCGCCATCGGCCTTTTGGGTTAGGTAGGTCGAATACCTAAAAATTATCTTTTAAAAGAGTTTTTAAGAAAACATCAATTAAAAGATGAACTGATCTGCGTTTATAACCAAAAATTCGTTCTTTTTATTAATAAAAAGGGATTCGTGGTCGGTTACGTTTAGGGAATGATTAGCACCCCTACAACGCCCAAAATTGGTACTTTTTAATTATAAATTGTCTCTAATAATAGAATTTTAAAAATTCAAATATATTTAATTTATAATTATGTTATTTCAAATTTTATTACTATAATTTTTAAGAAAATATATTAATTTAAATATATTTATAAAAATATTTATTTATTTATAAATATCAGAAAAGACTTCTAGGTGCCTTAAGATAGATCTTTTCTTCGATATTAATAAATAAATGACTAAAACATTTTCTTAAGATAATAAAAATTTATTTTAATATAGTAAGATATTTATTTATTCAAAAATATCAGAAAATGGCTTCTAGGTACCTTAAGACAGCTCCTTTCTTGGATAAAAATAAATATTAAATTTAAATAATTTAAATAAAACTAAATTATAATTTTTATAATGTTTAATTATTTAAAATACCAGAATAGGACATCCAGTTATTTTAAAACTGCCATTTTCTTTGATATTGAAAATAAATATACATTATTATTTAATATATATATATATATATATTTATTTATGTGACTAATATGAAAATAATAATAATATAAAAGTAATAACAAATTAATATTATAAATAAATAATATTTAAAATAGATTTAAAAGTAATAATATTAAATTGCAAAATATATAAAAACAATCAGATTCAAAATGAAAAGAAACAAAATATTGGTGACTAAAAAAGTAAAATATCAAAATTAAAGGGCATGATTCGAATTAATAAAAAACTTCTCATTTCTCTTCTCTCTCTAGCTGAGAGAGAAGAAAATTCTCTCCCTTCTCTCTATTATTTCCCTCACCGGAGGGAACACGGTCTCCGACCGGCAGTCGCACTCCGACGCCGAACACCGCCGCCGGCCACCGTCAACGGTGGCCAGAAATTTTTTAAAATACCATAGGATATAAATCTCACCGTTTTAAGGCCGAATCCGGCATCTATTTTCCCCAATAGTCCCTGGAATTTCCTAGATCTAAGAAAATACCTTAGGTATTTTCGGTACTTCGGCGATGTTTGGTTTTCTCAGGTGGTTTTGCTTCCTCGGTAAGGGTTTCTCCTCTCTTTTCTCTCGGATTTTTTTTCTGGTTGCTTCGTTGTTGTTGACTGGGATCTTTGGTATATTTTTTTTACTCTTGTTTCTGTTTTTCTCCGGTTCTTTTTTCTTCTCTCGTTTTGCAGGATCAGGTGGCTTTTATAGCCACCACGGAGCCATGCTCAGACCGGTCCAGAGGGGAAAGTTCGGTGAGTCACCGAGCTATGTGGTGACTCACTCCATAGCCGCGACGTGTGGGGGGGCAGCTGGCTTCTAGAGGCTTCTGGCGAGGCGACGGCTTCGTGGCTGTAGCGGGTTCGAGCATCTGGCAGCTGACCGTCGACAATGGTCTCTGGCAGCTGGAGAGGCGGCTGCGGCACTAGGGTTAGAAACCCTAGCTGAAATCCTAAATGTTTAGGGTTTTATTTTGGTCTGGGCCGGTTGATTGGGCCTTCGATTTGGGGTTGTAATTAATAATAAATAATAATAATAATAATTTAAGAAAAATGAAAAATTGATGTTTACAATGGTCATGGTCACGATCACAGTCGTGGATTATCATATCACAATGTTCATAGCGATCTTGATGGCCATCATCAAATGAGACACAAGTTGGTAGGTCTTGACCATAACTTGCAATCAGCAAGCCATCAATTCAGTGGCGATAGTAAGTACGATGACTTCAATCAGATACCGAATTTCGATGACGACGATGAGGAGGAAGAGGATGTAGAACCACCAAGGCCAGTTGGTTTGTTGAGTTTGTTCATGTATTCAACAAATTGGGATATAGTACTTGTGATTGTGGGTTGTTTGGGAGCCTTAATCAATGGGGGTTCACTGCCTTGGTTTTCTTTTCTTTTTGGTAAGTTTGAAAATAAGATTCCAAAGGAATCGAAAGGTGACAAAACACAGATGATGAAGGATGTCGAGATGGTAAGAATTGAAACAAGAAATCTTATGTTTTTTATACCCAAATATTGGTTGATATTAGAAACAATAATGTTGTCTTTATCCTGCTTAAATCTCTTTAGATATCTCAATTTATATCTCTCAATTTATATCTCTCTTAGCAGCAATAGTGGTGGTTGGAGCATACTTAGGTAATGAAAACATAGATTTTTTGAACTTTGTAGCTTCCATAAGTTCTAGAAATGCTTTCTTTTTCAACAAATGGCAGAAATTACCTACTGGAGGCTGGTCGGGGAGCATTCGGCTCAACGAATTAGAACAAAGTACTTGAGAGCAGTCTTGAGATAGGACATCAGCTTTTTCGACACCGAAGTTGGCACATGTGACATTATGCATGGTATTTCGAGTGATGTAGCTAAAATCCAGGAAGTTATGGGAGAGAAGGTAACCTAAAGAGTTTGGACATTTCGCTTCTTACACTGCCAACTAGCACTGAACCTGATATGATTGCTCAAAACTTGGAACTATGTTATGCAGATGGCACATTTCATTCACCATGTATTCACCTTCATATGCGGCTATACAGTCAGGTTTATAGCAGTATGGAAAGTGACACCGTAGTTTTTTCTGTTACCCAGTCATGATGTCTTGTGGTATCGTTTACAAGGCGATTTATGGCGGTCTCTCAGCAAAGGAAGAGGTAAAAAACATCACACAAGTTACAAGAAATGTTTACAGTGTCAACTCATTGGTCTTATTTTGTTTAGGTTCGTATTTTGGAGCTACAGGTTTCTTACAGGAAAGCTGGTACATTGCAGAGCAAGCAATTAGTTCAATCAGAACTGTATTTTCTTTTGTTGCTGACGAAAATTTGGCTGCAAGATATGGTGAATTATTGTCAAATTCGGCGCCTCTCGAGGCGAAGATCGGGTTCGCCAAGGGTGCAGGAATCGGTGTTATTTATTTGGTTACATATTCAACATTGGCATTGGCCTTTTGGTATGGTTCGATCTTGTTGCTCGAAATGAGATCTCCGGTGGTGATGCCATGGCTTGCTTCTTTGGTGTCAATGTAGGAGTAAGGTATAGACCAAGACCTCTCTTCCATTTGAGTGCAACTTCTAATGCTTATTGCAAAAATGAAATCACTAAGTTGTTTGATCTCTTGTTTCAGGGCTTGGCATTGTCAGTGGCATATTTTGCTCAATTCACTCAAGGCACCGTAGCGGCTACTCGAGTATTCGATATTATAGATAGGGTTCTGGAGATAGACCCTTATAATCCCGAGGGAAGAATGTTTCCTAGTGTTCGAGGAAAGATCGAGTTTCCATCTCGTCACGATGCTACGATTCTTAGTTCTCTCGATTTAGTTATCCGATTCCGATCGAAAAAAACTCTAGCACTAGTTGGAGCAAGTGGAGGTGGCCAGTCCACCATCTTTGCTCTCATCAAGAGGTTCTATGATCCTGAAAAAGGTAGGCTTGTTAATCGTCTCGTTTTGATAGTTTCATCCAGCATAACTATGTGATGTTTAGATGTTAATCTGGTTTGAGTCTAACTGGTAGAAACCATAACCTTGGACTGCTATGATTTAAGACACTAAAAGTGGCTAAGAAGGAAAATTGGCATGGTCGGGCAAGAACCGGTTCTCTTTGCCACCACGATCAGAGTTTTAAAAACGGTCCGCGACCGCGATTTCAGCCGTGATATAGCGGTTTCGCTGCCGTCCGAGTTACCTGCGACGGCCGCAATAGCGTCCGAGACGGCCGCAATAGCACCCGCGACGGCCGCAATCACAGTAAATCTGAAATAACTGAAAATGCGACCGCGACCGCGATTTGAAACCCTGACCACGATATTGGAAAATATGATGATGGGTAAGGAAAATGCCACCAAGAAAGAAGCTGTTGCAGCTTTTGTTACTGCCAATGCCCATGGTTTCATACATGATCTTCAACAAGGATTTGATACTCAGGTCGACAACCGATATCATACTTCGAACATTCATATTAATGAACTTGTTCAATGCACATGTTCTGATTTTCCAGCCTCGAAAACGGATTCGCAGTTTGGAGCAAAGAGAACTCAGTTATCAGGTGGTCAAAAGTAAAGGATCGCTATAGCTCGTGCGTTGATTAAAAATCCTAGAATCCTTCTCTTAGATGAGCCTACCAGTGCCCTGGATGCCTAAGGCGAGGCGGTTGCCCAACAAGCAATTGACAAGATTTCGAAGGGGAGAACAACAGTGGTCATTGCTCAAGGCTAGCAACGATAAGAAACACTGACACCATTTTTGTTCTCAATAACGGATCGGTTGTTGAGGCTGGTAGCCATCACCAGTTAATGAAAAGCAATAACAACAACAACAACAACAAAACCCTATTCCCAAATATAATTGGGGTAAGGGGGAGGTAGGGTAGTTGGCTGCCCCCAATGCCAGGTTGAGAGCAGCTTCCGTGGAAGACCTCCGGCAGTTATAAAATTTAAAAATAAAGATAAAATGTAGTGCATGTATAAATAAATATATAAATACATAGATTAACAGTCTTTATATGCAGTCTTCATATGCGCGTCTGTAATGGGAAGTTATCCCTGCAAATGAATCCCTGCGTAAAAATCTCTGTATATAGATAGAAACGTTAGACCCGACAAAATTTAAAAAGATGAAACCATGACGAGAATGATACACAATAGTCAACGATAACAAGCAACGAGAAGGAATAAAGTCAAAATGAGTTAAAACCTAAACTAAGGCAACACTACTCCGCTACACTAGTTCTAAGCCTTCATAAATTCCAATGACAAGACGATAAAAAAAAATAGAAGTCATGGAAATTACTACAAAATCATTAAAAGAATACAGAGATGATACACCCTATGGATGTGACATGCACTACTCGACTACCCTGATCTTAAGTCTCCATACTTTCCTATCAGAGGTCATGTAATCGGTAAGGGCTAAATCCTTCAAATAAGATCTCAAGCAGTCTTCCCACTTCTTCCTTGGTAGTCATCTCCTTCTGGCACCGTCGACTGTAATCGAATCTGCTCTCCTGACTGTATCTGACGGTTGTCACCTAAGGACATGCCCAAACCATCGTAGTCTTCCATCCCTCAATTTTTCGAATACAGGCGCCACCCCCAAGGACATCCTAATAGCAGAGTTTGGTGTCATGTCCCACATAGTCCTACCACATGTCCATCGAAGCATTCTCATTTTTGTGGCCTCCATCCTCCTTACGTGATCTTTCTTGATTGCCCAACATTCTGATCCATACAACAGCGCTGGTCTTATTGCCATTCTATAAAATTTTCCCTTAAGTTTTAGAGGCACCTTCTTGTCACACAAAACTCCAGTAGCAGCCCTCCACTTTAGCCATCCCGCCTTTATACGGTGTGTAACGTCATCATCCACACCCCCATCTTTATGTATCATAGACCCTAGGTACTTGAAACAATCCTTTGAGGGGAGAATGTGTCCTTCAATGCATACTTCTACATCTTCATCATTTTGGTTCCCACTGAAGTTTGAACATAAATACTCTGTCTTTTCAATATTGATCCTTAGACCTTTTTCTTCCAAAGCAGTCTTCCAGGTAGCCAGTCTACTATTCAGCTCATTTTTTGTTTCAGCAACTAGGACAATGTCATCAGTGAAAAGCATACACCATGGAACACCGTCTGGTGTCGCACAATAGATGTCATCTATAATCAAGGCGAAGATGTAAGGGCTAAGAGCCGACCCTTGGTGGAGTCCGATTTCCACCGGGAAAGCCTCGGTGTCGCCAATTGTAGTCCTGACGTATGTATTAGATCTACAGTACATATCACGAATCGCTCAGATATAAACAGTTGGGATCCGTCTCATTTCCAAAGTCTTCCAGATCGTATCGCAGGGAACGCTATCATACGCCTTCTCAAGGTCAATGAATGCCATGTGAAGATCTCTATTTTTTCCCTGTATTTCGAGAAATCGGCCTTTAAAGCATTGAGATTGCCGTATGAGTACTGTAAACACTAATATTTTCATTTTATTTTTATTTTTATTATTATTATATATTATTATTATTATTAAAAAAATAATTAAAAGCCCAAAATCCCGGAGGCCCAACCCGTTTACAGCTGGCCCAATAGAAACCCTAAACCTATTCAGGGTTTCTACTAGGGTTTCATCAAGCTTCCAGCCGCCCCACGTCTACACATTGTCTCCGCCTCCTCTGCCAGGTGCCTCGTTCAACCGTTGCCGACGTTCCACACTGCCACGATGCCATTCTTGCCGAGGATTCCAGAAGCCAGCTGCCCCCCACATCGATGCCCTGTGGTGAGTCACCACTATAGTTTGGTGACTCATCGATAAACCCCTCTGTGACCGGTCTGAAGGCAGCTCGGTGGTGGCCTATAAATATGGCCACCGAACCTACAAAGAGAGAGATAGGAGAGCAATCACAGAGCAGACGAATAACGAGAAGAACGGGAACCACGAATATCAACGACATCAAACAACAACCACAAAAATAAAACCCAAAAAAAGAGAGAAAATCTTACCACGGAGGAGAGCAAACGTCGTCTGAAGCAACCAAAACCCGAAGGTATTATCGTAGATCTACTCCGATTAGGAGCTTTTTAGGAATAAGGTTGAATTCGGTCTTGGGGTGTTTAGGGCTTCATTTTGGTGTAAGTTTATAGTTCCGGCAACCACTGGTGTTGGCGACGGCCTAAGACAACCGGTCGTCGACAGGTTTCCCTCCGGTGAGGGAAACCTAAGAGAAGCGAGAGATATGATATATCTCTCTTTTTAGAGAGAGAAGAAGAAATGAGAAAATGAGAGAATGGCCTTAAGGCCGTCCATTTTAGGGCATTTATACCCCTTCCCAAACGCCGCGTTTTGGGGAGGGGTATATGCATAATTTCATAATGGGTAAACTATACCCGCAACCATTACAGATTTGTATATTTTCATTTTAGTCACTAAATCAAATTAATGAGCATTTTAATTCGGTTTCTTAATTTTATTTACTTTATAATTTAGTCCCTGACATAAATATATATATATATATATATAAGGTAAAATAACATATTTAGTCCATTAATTTTATTAATTTTCATTTTAGTCCCGAATAATTAATTAGGGTAAATTACAGTTTTAATCACTATCTCTTATAATGTTTCGAATTAGTATCTTTAATTTCAATATTTTATATTTTAATTTTATTTATTTTAATCACTATTTATTGTAATTTATTTTTATTATCTTTTCAATTTCAATATGTTTAAATTGTTACTTTAATTATTATTTTATTATTATTTTCATATTAGTCATATAAATAAATATATATATATATATATTTGTTTAATAATATTTATTTATTTTTAAATATTAAGAAAGGACAGTCTTAATGTAACTAGATGTCCTATTCTGTTATTTTAAATAAATAAATATTATAAAAATTATATATATTTAAATTAGTTTTATTTAAATTATTTTTTTAGGAATATTTATTACATTTTATTAATATTTATTTATTTTTTTAATATTAAGAAATGGATTGTGTTAAAGCAACTAGAGGTCCTTTTTTGATATTTTTAAATGAATAAATATCATATTTATAATAACTTAAATATATATATATATATATATTTACTTTACTTTTATATTTTATTATATTTTATTAGAATTATCTTAATAAATTTGCAATAAGAGAATCATAAATTAAATTTATGTTCGAATTCTTAAATTCTATTATTAAAGACAATTTATAATCGACAAGGACCAATTTTGGGCGTTGTGGTGTTAATCCTTCCCCAAACGTAATCGACCACGAATCATTTTTTATTATTAAAAATAATGAATTTTTGGTTAAACTCAGACCAGTTTATCTTTTAACTGATGTTTTCTTAAAAACTCTTTTAAAAGATGATTTTTAGGTATTCGACCTACCTGACCCAAAAGGTCGATGGCGACTCCCAATATATTTCATTAAAAATTATTTATTTATTCATTTTATTTTTCCCGCCAAGTAAAAATTTCGTGCCAGGACAAAAACCGGTTACGACAAGTACGGTATTTCAAAATCGAAGTACTTAAAGTCTATCCAAGTGGTTAATCAAGTTGATGAGGAAATACAACAAAATCAAAAGCCTAGTGAATATTGGATTTTGAAGATATGGTCTCTATAACGACCAGAGCTCATCACACTTTACTCGGTTTTCTTTCGGTATCAATGCAGCTGCTATTCTCTCCATTTTCCCCTTGATTTTAGGCATAGCTCTTCAAGCTTACTTTGATGACACACCACAAGAGTTGAAGAAAGAAGTTAACAAGCTCGCCTTAGCTCTTGTTGGCCTAGGCTTTGCTTCTATAATTGCCTTGATAGGATAACAAGGTTTCTGTGGTTGGGCTAGAACAAAACTGACACTAAGGGTGAGAGATCTCTTATTCCGTTCGATACTAAAACAAGAACCAGGATGGTTTGATTTTGAGGACAATTCCACGGGATCCTTGTCTCAAGACTCTTAATTGACTGTCTCAGCTTTTGATCGGTCACCGGGATCGGTACTCTGTCTTGTTGATGGGTGTGAGTGCAGCTGCAGTGGGTCTTGGAATTTCGTTTTACCTTGAATGGAGGTTAGCTCTCGTGGATGTTGCGGTTACTTCTTTCACTCTCGATGCAAGCTACGTGAATTTGATTATAAACATTGGACCAAGGTTAGATAACAAAGCATATGACAAAGCCAACAGCATCGCTTCTGGTGTGATTTCGAATTTAAGGACGGTGGCAACATTTTCTTCACAAGAAGAGAGTTGAATCCTTTGATAGAGCTTTATCCGAGCCTAGAAAATAATCAGTGAAAAGGTCAAAACTTCTAGGCCTCACACTTGGTTTATCTCAAGGTGCCATGTATTGTGTATACACTTTTACACTTTGGTATGGTGCCTACCTTATGAAACATGGCCATACCGGTTTCGGTGATGTATATACAATCTTTCTCATTCTCGTGTTAAGCTCATTTTCAGTCGGACAACTAGCAGGCCTTGCACCAGACGCCTCCAGGGAAGCGACAGCAATACGTGTTGGATATATGAACTGCAAAACTACACCGTTAGCACTGACTGGAAATATAAACAGTAATTGAAAGGAACAAATTCGTAAACCGTGTCGTGGTAAAAACCACTGCCTTAGAAACAAATTTGCCCCGATGTGTGTAACCACTGCAGTAGTGGACCATCCCCCATGGTTAACACGGTCCCTCCGAATTCCGTACACCCAAAACCGGAGTGGACTGCTGGTGGTATTGCTCTTCTGATTGGAAATCACTCAGAGAGAACTGTAGAAAACACTTTTGTAAGTGAATTGTGAATGTTTTAGAGTGAGTTGAGAAGCTAATATAGCTATCTATTTATAGGCTAGAAATAGGGTTAATATCATCCATAAAATTTCAGGATTAAATATCTTCTTTTGTAACAGCTAAAACGTCTAGATGAACCTGACTCAAAAATAGTCCAGGTTCATTGCATCATTATTCAGCTGTTATAACTCCTGAAATTATATCATGTAACCCTTGGAATTAAATCAAATAACTCCTGTAACTCCTGATATTAACAGCTTGTCTCCTCTGTACAAAGCTGAAATCAGTCCAAATACATTTTAACGTTTTTGATTTAATTTAGGAAAAAGCTGTTTAATTTCTGATAACTCATAAAGCAGTTGTTATCATTTGAAATTTAAACAGTCCTCAACACCTATAAATATCAGTTGAAATCTTTCACATTTTCTATTTGTTTCTTTCAAAGAGAAATTCCTCAAGAATTTTCTCTAAAAATATAGTATCCGCGTGGATGTGTCGAAGACACGTATTACCACGACCACGACCACGAGCCGAGCCGTACCGAGACGAGACGGACGGCGGCGGCGGTGGTGCGCAAGAGTCCCATTGTACTCTATCACTCAATAAGAAAGTGGGAAAGCCAAGCCTTAAATACCATTCCCAATAGTGTTTCCAATACTATGTGGGATTGAGCATTACCAACATTCCCCCACTAATGCGAAAGAAATCTTCTGAAACTCGAAAACAAACTTTCCAGAAGAGCAATAACGAGATTAGTTGCTTAAGCACTAGTGAACGTATCTGGAACTAGTACATAGTGATGATGAGCAATCCTTCTCTTAGATAAGTGAAACTAGTCTGGAACTTTCTAAGATGGGGGTAAACTCATAACACACAACTAACCCCTTCATCCACCTGAGTCTTCGATGTGTAAGATATATATATACAAAGTATATATTTGGCCATCTTACCTCAGGATTCTAGTAAGTGTGCTAGAAAAATGGCCCAACATTTTTCATAGAATGCGGCTAACCCTTCTCACTTACATAGGTTATTTCATCAAGTTTATCTCAACATAAACCACCCTTTAAAAAGAGATATGAAATAATTAAGAGCTTTTATAATAGCTCAACCTCACAAAGGGTATGGTGACTTTCTTCAAGTTCATTATTAATGAGCCACCCAAACTCTGGGCTAAGAAGTCATTAAGAATAAATATTCAACCTCATTTATCGTTAAATTCAGTAAGTCCTTCTCACTAGAACCATCCAAATACTTGGATTTGAATTTATTAAGAGTTTAACAAACTCAACCTTTCTGTAGGTAAGTTCATCATTTCCTACCCACTCACTATGGGTTATGAACTTATTAAGAATAGATATTCAGCCAAAATCGGCAAATTCATCAAGTCTTTCTCACTAAGACCACCCAAAGCCTGGGCTATGAATTTATTAAGAACAATTAAGCTCATTCTGGGCATGCACATTATTCATCATAGGGATAGGCAGTAGGAATGTGCACTATGAGTCTTTCCATGGTTTCATTTGACCACATGGAACTTAGATAACTAAGTTGGGTATCCACCATGAATTCCTCAATTAATGGGCTTTAGACCCATCTCCCTCGACGAATCTAGGACCAGCTTCCGACTTAACCCTTTGGTAAGTGGATCTGCTAGGTTCCTTTCCGACTTCACATACTCTAAAGAGAGAACTCCATTCTTTATTAAATGTCTCACTGACTCATGTCTTATACGAATGTGTCTTTTCTTACCATTGTAAGCTTGGTTCTTAACCACACATATCGCAGCTTGTGAATCACACAATAATGAAACTGGAGGAGTCGGTCTTCCCCATAACGGAATATCTGCTAACAAACTTCTGAGCCACTCGGCTTCTTGCCCAGCTAGGTCAAGAGCTATAAACTCTGACTCCATAGTAAAACGAGCAATACAAGTCTGCTTTGATGATTTCCACGAGATTGCTGCTCCACCCAAAGTAAAAACATACCCGCTTGTAGAGTTTACCTCATCATTATCAGAAACCCAATTGGCATCACAATATCTTTCCAGTACCGCAGGAAAGCCAACAAACTCAAGTTTCCAATCCAAAGTACCCTTAAGATACTTCCGTAAGCGTTTAAGAGCAATCCAGTGCTCACAACTCGGATTATGAGTATATCTACTCAGTCTACTCACAGCATAAGCAATATCAGGCCGAGTATAGTTCATTAAGAACATTAAGCTTCCGATTAAAAAGCATATTCAGTTTTGGAAACGCTACTTCCTTTATTCTTAAGTAGATGTATGCTAGGGTCATAAGGAGTTCAAATAGGGACGACATCAAAATTGTCAAATTTCTTTAGCACTTTCTCTATATAATGTGCTTGACATAAAGAAAATCCCTTCTCGGTTTTGGTAACTTTGACTCCTAAGATTACATCTATTTCTCCCAAATATGTCATCTCAAACTTAGTAGACAAGAAATTTTTAACTTTGTTAATGGACTCAATGTTAGAACTGAAAATCAACATGTCATTAACATAAAGACTTATGATAACACATTCAGTGTCAAACATCTTCGAATACACACAAGCATCCGAACCATTCACAACAAAACCAAAACTAAGAATAGTTTTATGAAATTTCTCATACCACTGTTTAGGAGCCTGCTTAAGTCCATAGAGTGACTTTTTGAGTCTACAGACTTTGCCTTCTATACCAGGTGCTTCAATACCTAGTGGCTGCTCCATGTAAATCTCCTCATCTAGATCTCCATTCAAGAAAGTAGTCTTAACATCCATTTGATGTACCTGCAACTTATGAATAGAGGCTAGTGCAAATAATACACGAATCGTTGAGATTTTTGTAACGGGAGAATATGTATCAAAGTAGTCTAAACCAAACCTTTGAGTGAACCCTTTGACGACTAACCTTGCCTTGTACCGCTGATTCAAACCATCTGGCCTTAGTTTCTTCCGGAAGACCCATTTGTTGGAGATTGGTTTGAATCCCTTAAGCAAGTCAACTAATTCCCAAGTATGATTAGACATTATCGATTCTAGTTCATCATTAACAGCGCTTTTCCAAAAACTAGCATCGATAGATCTTATAGCTTCTTCAAAAGTTTTAGGATCCTCATCTAACAGAAAAATTTGAGCTATAGGATCTGAAATGGAGTCTAAATCATTTATCTCAGAAATAAAGGAAGTAATAAAGTCTGGTCCAAAAGAGGTTTCAACTCTTTGCCTTTTACTTCTTCTAGGCTCGAAATCAATTTGTTCAGAAGACCTAACAGGATTACTAGAAGAAGTGGATGAAATATATTCTATTTGTGTTTCAATATTCATTCTTGGTTCCTTTAAAGGAAAAGTATTTTCAAAGGAAATAGCATTACTTGACTCACAAATAGAATAATCTTGTAAAAGCATGAATCTGTATGCAGCACTATTCGTAGCATACCATATAAACACTGCATCAACAGTTTTAGGTCCGATGGTGGACTTCTTAAAGTCTGGCAAACCCACTTTGGCCAGACACCCCCACACTTTCAGATATTGTAAATTAAGAGCGTATCCTTTCCACAATTCATATGGGGTAGAATCTAATTTCTTATGAGGAACTCGGTTCAAGATATGAGTTACCGATAGAATGGCTTCCCCCACATGTTATCAGATAACCCTGAACTTATTAGTAAAAAATTCATCATCTCTTTTAAAGTTCTATTGTTCCTTTCGGCTATATCATTCTGTTGAGGAAAATAGGGGGCTGAAGTTTCATGAATTATGTTATTCTTTTCACAAATATCTTTTAAGAAATTAGATCCATATTCACCACCTCTATCAGATCTAACCCGTTTGATTCTCCTATCTAACTGATTTTCAACTTCTGCCTTATAAATAAGAAAGAAGTTTTCAGCTTCATCTTTAGTCCTTAGGAGATAAGCTTTTGTATATCTTGAATAATCATCTATAAAAGTTATGTAGTAATGTTTTCCTCCTTTACTTTCAGTGTTTTAAAATCTGCTAGATCAGTATGAATAAGTTCTAACAGCTCAGTCTTTCTATTAGAAACAATCTTAAAGTGAGGTCTAGTATGCTTAGCTTCTACACAAATTTCACATTTGTTAAAGCTAGTTGTGTCTAGTTTAGGCAGAACATTCATATTTATCAATTTCTTTAAAGCATGAATATTTACGTGTCCTAATCTAGCATGCCACATATCAATGGATTCAACAATATAAGCAGAAGTTGTAGCTTTATTTTTATTAAATTGAGTTTCTATGACAAATAAACCATTGCTTAAAAACCCTTTCCCCACATAATCACCATTTCGGGAAAGTACAAGTTTAATTGCCTCAAAAACTAACTTAATGTCTGCCTTATTCAGTAGCCTACCACTTATCAAATTTCTACGCAAGGCAAGTACATACAGAACATTATTTAAAGCCATAGTTTTACCAGAGGTCAGCTTGAGTAAAATCTTGCCTTTACCTAGCACTTCAGAGCTGCTAGAGTTCCCCATGTACACACGTTCACCTTCGTTCCCATCCTCGAATTCGGTGAAAAACTCATTCCTTGCGCAAAAATGCTTTGAAGCGCCAGTGTCAACAACCCATTCCGAACTGTTTTTCACCAGATTGACTTCTTAGACCACCACAACAATGATCTCAGCATCTTCTTCTACAACGTGCATATGTGCTTGTTGTCATTCTGGCGATCTGAGCGGTGTTGGCATTGGTAAGCTTTGTGGCCGGGTAAACCGCAGACATAACACTTGAGTGTCTTTCCTTCAGGTTTGGCCTTTCCTAACTTTTTGAAGTTGGTAGCCTTATGAGGTTTCGTCTTCTTATCTTGATGCGGTTGCTAAGGCATCATCATTGAGGACCACATCTACATCATTATCGGCAGCTAGGGTTGGCGGCATGGTAGGTGGTGGCTTGAGCAGCACGTAGTCAAGATCAAGCTGCTCGAA